>NC_140585.1:910502541-911102541 GCF_964204655.1 Triturus cristatus | reverse complement strand
CTCAACCATCTGCTCCACAGACTTCAGTCTTCCATTCTGTGCAAAATGAGAAGAAAGCCATGAAAGAACATTGGAAAGAGAACTTGATAAGCATTGGCATAGCCAATAGGTCTCGCTTTTGGGACCTTATAAGTATTTAGTTATGCAGCATAATATCCTTGGTGCGCAACAACATCAACTGTTGAATGGCTAAACACTTATAAGTTCCCAAAAGCGAGACCGATTGGCTATGCCAATGCTTGTTTACTTAGTAACTGTTGAGTATCAGCTGAGTCCTACTCCCAAATAGACAGCTAGCATGTCAACCGACCAGAGTGAGAGAGAGAGAGATTTAGAGAGAGAGAGAGAGAGAGAGAGATTTAGAGAGAGAGATTTAAAGAGTGAGATTTAGAGAGAGAGATATTTAGAGAGAGAGAGAGAGATTTAGAGAGAGATTTAGAAAAATGTAAAGAGAGATTTATAGAGAGAGAGAGAGAAAAAGAGATTTAAAGAGAGAAAGAGAGAGAGAGATTTAGAGGGAGAGAGAGGAGATAGCGAGAGAGATTTAGAGAAAGAGAGACCTTGTGCCACTGACAGTGGCTGGTGTAAAAAAAAGTACATTGTGGTGTACTAGTGTGCACAATGTAGCCTGATTGTGTTGTAATATAAACAAAAGGCATTGTGATGTACCAGTAAACACAATTCACCCAAATTGGGGTATAAAATAAGGGTACTGCGATGCACTAGTCAGCACAATGCACCTGGATTGTGGTATATTTCGTACAAAGGTGATTGTGATATACTGGTGAGTTAAATGTACCTTGTCTGTATTGTTATGTAAACAAGGGCCTAATGATACAGCGATCATATTTCATGACGATATTATGATGCATGTTTAAACCAGACAGAATTCTGGCTGTGATATTCTTGTTCGATAGCGACAGACACACAATAGTCGTACAGGATGAGGCGGTGTGCAATGTACAGACACTGTGCATGCTCAAACTTCCAGGATGGTCGCTACACTGTGTGCAGATTGTTTTCACAACCTTCTTACATGAACCAACGGCCCCATATTTGGAGATCTGAAGGAGTCTGATAAAGGGGTGATGTCAGAAGCACCAAGACGTTTGGGCAGATGGTTAAGGGTGTGTGGAAGTCACACATTCAACTCCCGGTTACCCAGTGGCTCCTTGTGTGATTCGAGGCACATTCTTTTTCTCACTGTACAATGACTGATCAACTGCATAGTGCGAGAGGTCCTAGAGTTCCATATGAAGTAAATATATTAACTCAAGAGTTAATGGGAAATATTTTCGTGAGCCTGCGCTGTAATGTGAGGTAACACTGGTGCGGGAGTGACACTTAGTGTCCTGATACTGGTGAACGTGTTTGAAGGCCCTGTAAATCACTTCTCAGGGGCTGTGTCAATGTTGGACCATTTCAACCAAACATAGAGAGAAAGTTTGTATCAAAAGCGGCCAAAAGTGTGAAGATACAGCACTAAAATTCAGTGACAGCGCCTAGCTGGTGCCCGCTCCTCATGCGGTGGAAAGCTGCAGTTACGTCAAAATTGCAACTTACGCCAGCGTCACCCCTGAGGTCCTGCTTTGGTAAGATTTTAATTAGGTTAGCTCAGTGGGGGGGGAGGGGTGGCAAGTGGATTCCAACTCTGCAAACATTGTCATTTAACTAGGTAGACTAAAGAGAGTTTTGATTAATCGATTAATCAACTAATCAATAAGGAATTGCATGTGTTTCACAGAGGAGGACCCATGATACCTTACTGCAGCTTCAGAAGAGCCTAAAGCGAAGCTGAAATAGTCCGGAGCTCCGATCACACAATAGCTCGTGAACACCAACTTCCCGTTCACTATAGTCGCACTACTACACGCCGGTTGTGCGTAATTTAAGCAGCATAGCTGCCGTGCCAAAAGTTTTCACATTAATTGAATGGTTTTGTGTCATCTTTTCTTTTGAGAAAGGTTCTAATAAACCACGCACTCTTCCCAGATGTTGAGCCACGTTTCATACGATGTGATGTGCGAGGGAGCTGTCCTGGCGCTGAACAGCGTGCGCGCTCTTGAGAGCAGGGGTTTGTGTTACTGAATAGCAAATGTAAACAAGAGAGGAAAGCCAGATGGCGCCGGGAGCAGCAGCGGCCAGCGCTCTGTGGTGGGGGAGGGGGAGGAACGTTCGAGAGGAAAGCCAGATGGCGCCTGATCGAGCGATGCGAGGAATGCGCGTTACTGTGCGTAACCGCATGCTCTATCTAGGCCAGCAAAAGCTTGTGGGATTTCTAAAGCCCACTCACTAAATGTTTCGCCAGACCAGCGCATGCGCTGGCTCAGGCGAGACCTAAAAAACCATGTGCGTGGAAGAGGACTGAGAACATCTAGTAAAAGGGCAGGTTAAACAGTGCAGTAAGTCTCAGTAGACCCCCAGCCACCGACAGCAATCCCCAAAGTTCAAAGAAGCGCAGGGAACTTGAAGGTTGAGTAGAACGACTAAATGCTGCCAGTCTCTACACTACATTCAGACATTTGTGTGGAAGGACTGCAAACCTCAGGTGAAAATCTTAGCCGCACAAGGACTGCCCTAATAGAACTGCAACAGGCAATCCTGACATCTACTTCTCATTCCCAGCTCCCAGTCTCTCTGCTTTGGATATGAGATGAGATAAAATATGCAAACCGGTTGCCTGCAAGAGGTTAGATATTAAATCAAGGGCTAGAATTACATCAGTAGTGACCGAATACAGCAGTGTCTTACAGCTACTGTGGCCTGCTACCCTGTGATACATTTGCCTCAATCCTTAGGCAGAGCTTCCTGACCTCTCTGTGTACGAGAACCTTGCTCCATGTGACTTTTCTGACTATATCATATGAATATACTTGCTCCTCTCTCTAAGTGATTTTATTGAGGATTGCTACATGAAGTGATAACAACCTCCATAAATGGTTTTGTATGGGTCAAAACCTCAAGTAACTTTTGTTTTGGACTGATAGCTCATGCAAAAATATAAACTATACCAAACTTTGAGTTGTGTGACTAATTGTTGATTATTCAGCCAAAACATGTACATTATTTGTAAGTATTTATGGCCATTCATGTCACTCACATGAACACTGCTCCATCACTTTTTTCCGCTGTTTCGAGCACTCCACTTAAGATGCTAGGTTTGTTGAATACCGATGTAATTGAAGCACAGGATTAATTACATGTTTTTGCCTCATTTTGCACATTGTGTTTTTTGATTGGCTGGCATTGAAATCTAGTTTACATTTGGACTTTCACGCCATATCCGCTTTAGTAAGTGACTCTCTGTGACCGTCTCAGGCAATAGAGCGTTTTCATGTAGGCAAGTATCTAAAATAACACCCCAAGTAAAGTACAAATGGTTCCAAAGGATCCATTTTTTTTGTTTATAGTAATTGAGTGCCCAGATTTCTAGAAATAAATCAAGTCAGGCAGCAAAGGGAGAATCTAGACAGAAATGTAAAATGATCCAGGACTGTATGTCCATTGGAGACTACCTTTATGTCGATGACTCTGGTAAATTAGAAAAGCTTAGGAGATCCACAGATCTGAGGATCGTAAAACATGCAAGAAGATAAAGTGACAGAAGGGCAGAATATGTGGTGAGAAATCAGGAGTGCCTTAGCTGGTGCCCTGAATTGTTTGCTTCTATTCATGAAAGCAGCGAGTAGAGATTTAAGCCTGATGGACAGGAGAATGAGGACTGGAGGGCTTTTACTGAGTGATATCGTCATTACTCATTAAATCTAGGAAAGAAAATGAACTTGTGAACAAGAACAGATCTACTAGTGGTACCTTAAGGAAGGCGCCAGATTCATCTCTGCTGAATCAAGTAGTGGCAGGGGAGGAGGAGGTCAGGGTTATGGTATCATCCCAAAAGTTACTGGACTGTCCCTGGCCATTGCCCTTAACAAGGAGCAAATCACACAAGAAACATCTGTGAGCATACCTGCAAGAATGGCCACAAGCCGAACTGCAAGGATGTCTGCGGTTAGTGTGACTGTACATTCCAAAGTCGATATAAAATCCGGTTAACTGAGAACATAGACCACTAAGTCTTCTGACTCCGGCTCTTATGACCCAATACTTGTCACAAAAAATTAACAGACTATAGAGGTTCTACCCCATCATATGATTGAAAAGACGGGCCCAAAAAACATTCTTGGAGGTGAATTGACAGATTAAACCATCAAGTTAAGCAAATCTCCATATTCTCAGTATTATCACTGTTTCCAAAGTCGATCACCATGAACCTTCATAACTTCAGCAGAATAACAATGTTGGCCTGACTTCATGATAAAGGGACTCTGCCATATAGGAGGGCCTTTATTTTGGTAATTTGGGCAAGAGGTCCATCTGCCAGTGCCAGAGAGATCAATCATGCACACATGACCTAAGTGTTCCACTTTTGAAAAAAATATATTTTGCAAGTAATTCACAGGTATATGTTGAAGTATCATTATCAGGTCCTAGGTCGCACAGGGCACACCTTTCATCGGGAATATGGTCTGTCGTAGTTTTCAAGTTTATTTATGCTCAGCCAATTAAGGCCATTGCAAATTGATAAAATATATAAAACAGACAGAGCTAGGGGTAGTGCCAGACATAACATACAGTTCAGTGAGAATTTAAAATTATTGTTACATGTAAATGTCACGTGTGGAAAATGCGTGATTGCAATAACAAATTGTCAGACAATGCTGTAGCACAAGATGTAAAATCATTTAAAATGGCACCACGTCATTATTAAAAAGCTGCTAATTCTGCACGGTGTCAAAATATCATCTTTGTGATATTAGTATGCAATACTGGTAGCTGGTTTCAGACATTGAATCTAGTTTACAGGTTAATAGATATGTGTGTTTAATTAAAACCTCTGTCACTGCCGTTGCACCCGTTGTGGTGTAACTTAAAGTATTGGTGCGTCATTAAAAGTAAGCACATTCCACGAGGACAAGATTTTACCCAGGTCCTCCTTTAGATTATAGTATAAAGTGCTGGTGTCTAGCTCCTAACATTCAGATGGTGGTGCGCATTTTTTGGTGAGCGCTTGTATTTCGTTATCAGTGCTTCGTGCATTTGTGCCTAATCAAGAGTGCAAGTGAGGGATGATAGTTTGCATGCAACAGTTCTTAAACATAGAGATGCTTATAGAAAAGGGGAAGGTGAGTAACAGTTTATGTTCCAGGAGTAACTAGTGAGGTGAAGGCTCCTAGCAATGTGTTGGCTTTCCACAGGCATTTGACCAGGCCACAAATGGCTTGAGGATGATAATTGTTGTGCAGGAAATCTGCTGCTGCTTGAATTGTTCTAGGCTCTTGTTTAATCTATGTTTGATGAAGTAATTCCTTGCGGTCCTCGATTAGGGCTGGGCAAATACAGAGAAGATGCGGTAAGCTCTCCAGCGATTGACCACATAGCCGACACTCGTTGGACACTGGGCGCGTCGACCATGGCGGTAAAAGATCCAGCCATGTGAAGTTTCCCATCCTAATGAGGCAATGCTTGATTTTTTAATGCACAGCAAAAGTGTCTGCAAGATATTTTTTAATCTTTCTGTTGTAGCTTCTTCGTATAAGATGAGCATGTTTCGGACCATAAGGATCTGGCAGTCTTGTACAAATTATGCTTTTTTTGTTGCTCTGTTTAACGCTTTTTAAAAATGTTGGTGTGGTAGGTTTTGGTTTCAGAGAGCTGTGGCTGTTTTAAGTTTCAGTGTATCATGAAAGGCGACAGTCCATGGATTTTGAGAGACTGGATAGTTCATTACGGGTACCTTCTGCCAAAATAGATTTTTCAGCATTCCTACTTTGGCAGCACGCGTAGCATGTAAGAATTTAAGAGTGCAAGCCCTTTGTGCCAGGACTTGATCTCATAACATGAATTCCAGTCTGATCTGAGCTGCTGCAGAATGGTTTGGGAGTTTAAACAATGCTTTAAACACTTGGCTCTGAGATTTGTTCAGAAAGTGCCCAGTTTCTCAGGGAAGCCGGATGCCAGCGTGGGGATTAGTTTGGCTTTGGCAGGTTCTGGCTGTTCGCCAGAACCTGCGTGGCACATCTTACCTTCCTGGTGTCCCGGACCGGTGGACTTCGTTTCCTGCTCCTGCTGCCCTGCTCCCTGCACCTGTCCCGATCTCCCGCCGCCGCGCAGACAATCATCGCGGCCGCAGTGGGGAGACGGGACCACACGCCCCAGCAGCCCCAGCAGTCACACAGCTGACCAATAGGAGCGCGCCAGGAGGCGTTCAAATCTCCGGCGCTGCTCCGGCAGAGCGGGTTAACTCGCCAGAACCTGCGTGGCACATCTTACCTTCCTGGTGTCCCGGACCGGTGGACTTCGTTTCCTGCTCCTGCTGCCCTGCTCCCTGCACCTGTCCCGATCTCCCGCCGCCGCGCAGACAATCATCGCGGCCGCAGTGGGGAGACGGGACCACACGCCCCAGCAGCCCCAGCAGTCACACAGCTGACCAATAGGAGCGCGCCAGGAGGCGTTCAAATCTCCGGCGCTGCTCCCGCGTCGCGGGACCGCGCGCGGGTAGCACCGGGAGAAGCCCGGGACAAGGGCGGGACCGTCTGTGGCCATCCGGGGCCGCAGGAGGCCGGGCTGGGCCACATCTCTTAGCCGTGGATATCGGGTCAGTCTGGACTAACCTTTAATGGTCATTGACATTTTTTATGTAACACTCAGCCATAAGCCGTGCATAGAGTGTGTATTCTTTTAACTTATACTGTTTCGTTTTTAGCTATTTGTGCTTAGGGGTTCCCTACTGTAATATATTAGCTGTTAGGTTTCATTTGAACTATGGGGAAACATTCTAAACCTGCAGCAAGTCGCCCTATGACTAGACAGCTAGCCAATTCCAATCCGCCGATCCCTAGTCTTACAGCGATAGATACAATGCTGCAGAAAACAATTGGGGTGGTGGCTACAGCCATAGAAAATACTGAAAGACGGTTGTCCATCACCCCGGCATTTACTATGGCCCCCCCTTCTGATGGATTGGCTGATTCGTCTTCATACCAGGTGGATATGGAAGCTATGTCATCTATGTTGCCCTCTTTTACCCATTTACCGTGCGCTCAGGCGCTACTAGACGAGTCTGAGCAAGAGGAAGTTGGCCTATTATCATCTTCTTTTGTTTCTATAGTGGCCCCCAAGAAGCAGGTAAAGCCAAGGAAAAAAAAACAGAAATCTAGAAAAAGGAGTTTACTTCCAGCCCCCCCTGCAGTTGGCCCTGCCCCATCAGTCTTGGCCCATCACCCTCCCATTTCTAACCCAACGACTTGGGCTACTAATTTATTAATAGACCTACAGTCACATATAGATCATTCCCTAAACCTCCTTTTAAAAACCCTGTCATCCAAAATCGACAGGCTGGTATCTTTAGTTAATACCAAAGGTATTGGGAAGAAGCAGTTAAATCATGATCTATTGCACAACTCTGGTAGTACGGAGGGTGCTGGTACCCAAGCAACGATTAACAACCCTACCCCACAAGGCCAGACAAATATACCCTTGTTCCCTACTCCTCCTGTCATAGCCCAGCCTCCACTGGTGCAGCTAACTGCCCCCTCTCTCCCTGCTGGTCCCCTTATGCCCCCGACCTTTCCCCGAGCTCCTATTGTTTCATCATCACGGGATCAGCCCCATAGCAGTAGGGACTTAGCTCTACGGAGCCCTGGTGGGGGTAGGATCCTCCCTTCTGGGGGTGGGAACAAAGCCCCACGGAGCCCGGTCGGTTCCCTTCCTCTTGTACAGCTTCCCCCCGAGGCAGCACCCTACGTGATTGTGCTCACTGGAGTTCCTCCACTAACAAACGTTAAGGGGGAATCTTACTATGAATTAAAAAATAAAGTCATCCACTGGTTGTCTAAAAATAGACCATTGGAGGGAGTAGGGAGAGGGGAGATCCTCTTTGTTCGTAGGGTTAGCTGGCTAGGGACCCGACCAAAGGATATTGGTGGGGATTGTGTCCTGATCAACTTTAGGGACCCTAGAGTAGTCGGACATATACTGGATCTGGGCGGGAAGTTTAAACCAGGAGCTATTGACACATCCCATTTGGGGTATTTTTACTCCCTCCCCAATGTTCTGAACCCGGTGGAACTACCCTATTTCCATCAAGCCTCTCACAATGCTTACTTTAATATTCCGGTCGAAAACCGCTTCGATGTGCTCAACTCTGTGGATTGACCATCACCCCTGAGGCTTAACAAGGGAAGGCACGTGCTTACGGGGGGAGCCTGGGTAGGGATGATCTTGGTGCGGAGATGGGTCTCCCCCTGGCCGCACTTGGCACGGAGAGCGGTCTTGGGCCCACCCCTTCTTCACCTCTGAACTCCAGCGCCATGGAAGGACGTCCCGAGTTGGGCCCCCTTGAGCATTTTGCTTCCCACTGCTCCCCCTCCTCTCTACCCCTGGCAGTTAGTCCTCCCCGCACACTCACACGAAAACCTCTAGTAGGGTCTTGGAATGTGGCTGGATTGGAGTCCAAACTCTCTGACCCTGAGTGGGGAGAGTTAATGGACAATTACGATATTTGCATATTCCAAGAAACATGGCTACGGTACATACCACGGAGGGTGGGCTACGCATCGTTTTCGGTCCCTGCAGTCCAAGGGGCGAGAGGCAGACCATCGGGGGGGTTAGTAGTTTGGGTTGCAACTCATTTAGGTTGCTCTGTAAAGCCCTTAGATTCAAAGTCCTCCGACATTTTGTGTCTGATACTTACTTTCCCTGCTAGTTATTCGCTGGTAGTAATAAATGTCTACCTGCGTCCTCACCCGGTACAGTTGGGCCTGTCGATTTTGGGCGCCCTGGATGATGTATTACATTCCCTTCCACCTGCGTCCCATAAGTTAATAGGTGCAGATTTTAACTGTCATTTCGAACCCCCTCTTGGGATCCCCTCCCCTACCTGTGACGAGGATGAAAATTATAAAATCCCAGACCCTATTACTTATCCTGCCAAACGTCTCCTCCCTTTAGCCCTCGAGATCAACAAGCTTCCCATTGCACATTCCTTGAGGGCTTGCAATGGCAGACTTTGTCCGGACGTGCCGGGGTCTTTTACTTTTAATAGACCCGGGAGTTGTTCGACTATCGACTACTTCCTGGTGAACGTGGAATTTTGGGGCCATTTAGCAGCCTTCTCTGTTATTCCGCGGGTCGATAGTGATCACAACCTACTGTCAATGGAACTGGTAAATAATATTGGTGGCAGTGGAACTCATAAGCACCTATTACCATTAAATAGCGAGAACTTGGTGCTAGCTGCAGGAGGTAGACGGATTAGGTGGGCAAGGGTTGTGACCGATGAACCAAAGCTTGCAGCTTTATATAGCAGTGTTACCCGCTCTTTGGAGGCAGTTTCCTACCTTCTGAGCCCCAATGGGGACATCTCGCAGAACCGTCTCCTAGATTTCCAGAACATCCATAAGGAACTCCTCGGTAGCCTGGCTGGCTTCTTTTACAGTTCTACTGCCTCAAGACCAAGGCCTTTAAGGCCTGAGCACTGGTTTAATGGCTCTTGTAGGCGGGCCAAGACTGCCCTGATAAAAGAGGTAAAAAAGGGCACACAGTCTAGTATCCGGGCTGCGAGGGCCTCTTACAAAAATCTGATTAAGGAGGCAAAATCCGAGTGGGAGGATCAAAGGTGGCAAAATTTAATGCAAGCATTAGCAGACCGTGACTCGAGGGCGTTTTGGAACATTGTTCGAACTGGTACGGTAGCCTGCAGCCCCGCAATTATTCCTAATCTCAGCGAGGAGGTTTGGCTTGCCCACTTTAAACCCCTCTTCTCTGTCAGTAAATCCAAGGGAGGTCCCGATCCGGGTACCTCGCCGAATGATACTGTAACGGACCAGTTGGGCCAGGAAGAATTAGAGAGACGATTCTTCTCTCTCTCAGAAATAGAATTGGCCCTCAACACCTTATCAGTAGGGAAAGCCCCGGGGCTCGACAGGATCCCTGGTGACCTGTACAGAAGTGATCCAAAAATCTGGGCCCCTTATATTTGTGTATATTTTAACACCATTCTGCAGGGCCTTAGAATCCCGGATACCTGGTTGGGTGCAGAAATTATACCCATTTATAAAAAATCTTCCCCTTTGGATCCAGCCAATTACCGCCCCATAAGTTTGATTGATGTCCTACAGAAGCTGTTTGCCCGAGTCCTTTTAACCAGACTGCAGACCTGGATGGAGGATCACCAAATTCTAACCTCCCTCCAGGCGGGGTTTCGTGCAAAGGTTTCTACCATTGATCAATTATTCAGATTACAGTTGATCTACTGGAAGTCAGTCAGCATGGGTGCAGGCAATCTTTATTTGATTTTTGTGGACCTTCGTTCTGCATTTGATATGGTTCAAAGGGAAAAATTATGGTTTCTTTTATTAGAGATGGGTGTTCCCCCTACCTTTGCCACTTATTCAAACGTCTCCACACAGGCACTTATGCAAGGGTGAGATATGGGAGATGTGGGGAAATTTCTGGGCCATTTCCGGTTGAAAAGGGTGTGAGGCAGGGCTGTATCCTGGCCCCCACTCTTTTCTCCCTTTTTATCAATGGGTTGATTGAGTAGCTCTTGTGCACCGCTAATTTGGACTCCCCTATCCTGGCGGAGCGTAAGGTACCGGCCCTAATGTTCGCGGATGACACGCTCTTGCTGTCTAAATCCTACATGGGCATCCAGCGTACATTAGAGGCCTTTTGCTCTTTCTGTAAAAACAGGGATTTGGAACTGAATCTATCCAAAACTAAATTTATGGTTTTCGGCTCCAATTCATTTAACTGTCCCCACCCTAAGATGGGAGATGTAGAGCTGGATAGGGTCTCCACTTTTGATTATTTGGGGGTGACCCTTAATGACAAAATGAAATGGGGGTACCATGTGGCGAAGGCAAATATGAAACTAGCTCAATCAGTGGGGGGTATCCTGAAGGTGTATAATAACACCTCTTTTAAACCCCTGGGCCCCCCCATGGAAATCTACAAATCCCAAGCTAGAGGGGGGGCGCTTTATGGCGCTGAACTCTGGGGATATTGCATTCCCGCTTCCCTATCTTCAATTGAGAATTCTTTCATTAGGAGACCGCTGAAATTACCTGTAAGCACTCCTTTAACTCCCTTGAGATGGGATCTGGGCCTGGTTCCCATAGAAGAGATTGCCCTGAATCGCCCTCTCCAGTTCTGGAGACGACTTTGGTCAACACCCGAGCTGGCAAGCTATAGGTATGATCTTGGTGATATACTGGCAAGGGGAAAATTGGATAAAATCCCTTGGTTAACCTATGTGAAGAACCTCTGTTACTCCATAGGGATGGGGAACCTATGGTTCGCCCCGGAAGAGACAAGCTGTGCACTTTCGAAGAAATCATTGCGGGAGGTTTTGAAATCGTATCGGAAGGAAATGCTACTGCACTCCTCTTTGGGCAGGCTTACCGACTCCTTCCTGGATATTAAGATTAGTCCCCAGTTCGAAGTTTTTCTGGACGTCATCCAACCACCTTTGGCAAAGAAACTTTACATCCAGTTCAGACACGGCTCGCTACCGCTGAGGGATTTTACTCATAGATGGTCTAATGTTTCGGATCCCTTAAGCACGTGTCCTGTATGTACTGACACCCGTGAAACAGAGCTGCATGTTGTCCTTTTCTGCCCTTTATATATCAAGGCAAGAAAAAAGTGGATCGTTCAGTTATGTAAGTTTAGGGGTCTTAGGGACTACCAGGAGGTGTTTAGAATTTTGAAATACAATACTACCCCATTGATAGTGTTCGCAATGGCCAAATATCTTCTTTCCATGTGGTTCACAAGGTCCAAAACTATGATTTCTGCCACATAATCCTCCTGATTCTAGTATTGTCATCATTGCTACCATAGAACTCTGTGGTGTAGTGAGTACATTTTTGGCCTCGGATATAGTTTTAATAATTTGTTTTTGTGGAATAATTTTGTTCCTTCGTTTGTGTAATTTCTTTCATTTAATAATTTTAATGCTTCGATGGATTACACTCTATACAATGTCTATTTAATCATGTTTTATTGTATATAACTATTTATGTCTTTTTATGGTATTTTACCGAAATAAAAGCTTTGACTGACTGAGTATTTTCAACAAAGGTTCTAAAGTCCGTTACCTGGTGTGTTTGAAAATCAAAATATAGCGATGAAGCCTCTAATTTAAGAGAATTCTCATGGGTTAAATGCCCTCCCTTATCATCTAGCCAGCATTCCAGGTACTTGTATCTGGAGGCTCTGGCCAGATGGTGTTTGTTGAGGTACCATGTTCTGAGCTTATTCTTTTTCCGTCCGAATATCACAACGTTGGGCTTCTCGAAATTCATTGTCATGCCGTTTGTGGTGCTATGTGCAACTAAGACGCCTTTGTAGTCCCTAGCTGTTTGGCTAAGGAGAATGACATCAACGTAAAGAAGAGAGATGATCTGATGAGTCCCAGTTTTGGCGCGTCACTGACGTCCGCATTAAGGGCAGGGACCAAGTCGCTCATCAATAAGTTAAAGAGGGCTGAGGCCAAAAGCACCCTTGTTATACTCCTTGCTCTATCCTGATCTGTCCTGAGTTATTGTCGAGTTTGACTCTGGCCCATGTTTTGGAGTAGAATAAATGGATGCTTCGGAGCAGCTGTGCCGGGTTGGCCTAAATTTTGAGTTTCGACCAGAGAAGTTCCCGTTGGACGTGATCAAAGGCGTTGCTGTAATCTACAAAACAGTTGTAGAGGAGTTGTTCTTTCCGTATCTTTTTTGAGACTATCATCCTGATTGCTACTAGGTTATCAGTGGTGCTCAACATGGGCCTGAATCCGGTTTGGTTAAATGAGATCAGGTGTTTTGAGCTAGACCATGCTTCTAGGTCTTCTAGTAATAAGGAAGCAAAGATTTTAGCTTCGACGTCTAGGAGAGCAATAAGACGATAACTCTCAGGATTCATCACTGGGCCTTTTTTATAACTAGGGTGCAGGAGCGATCCTTGCCAAGAAGGGGTGGGGGGTAACAGTGTCTTTGATGAGACAGGTTGTAAACAACCTTTCCAACAGTTGCGACCAAAATTAGATATCCAGTTTGTAATTTAAGGCGAGGATATCATTTGGTCCGGGGGCACCATCGGCTCTGCTTTTTAAAAAATTAAGATGGCAATCCTTTTAGCCCTGATGGTTGGTGCTAGGTAGTGTGCTTGCTTTTAACGTCCACCGAGATTTTGTAGTTTGGCCAGTTTTAGAGTGCTGATATGGTGAGACCAGCTGTCTGCAGTCCCGTTGTTAAATTTATGTTAAGTATAGGCGCTTTCGTTGTTTAGTTGATTTATTATGATCCAGAACGCTTTACAAATGTTTGTTCGACAAGTCAAGAATAACTCTAACCGTAATGCTTCCTCATACTCTTTTTTGCTTGCCAGAGGGAACGTTTGTAAATCCCTCGAAACTTATTAATTTCTTCCAGTGAGACAGTGTTTGATCTAGTTTTTAGCAGTCTGATCCTTTTTAAAGCACATTTCAAGATTGTGAGGTTTTTTGTAAACCATGGCCATATTAGATTAGCTCTTGGGTGGCCTGAGCCCCGCCCAGGTTGCTGAGTGTGGATAATGGCTAGAAGGAGTTGGCGAACAAATGGGTTCCCAGTCTTCTGTTGTGTGACATTGTGGAGAAATCGGATTGTGGAGTGTGGTTTTCCATATCGAATTTCGAGGCAGTGCCCATCGACCATTTAAGCTTCCAGTTTTGATGCAGGCTTCTCGAGTCGATCGTCTCTAAAGTCATGAGGCCCTCGATCTGATGGTCTAAGGACAGCAGCAGGAGCATGTGGTCGCTTTCACCGCTTATTTGGATTGCGAAGGATTTTACATGATTTATCCCCAAAATTAAACAAAACTTGTAGTCTAAGACCGTCTGGCTGTAGTTTGTAAAATGCGTATAGTGGGCTAGCTGGTTATCAGGATAGCGACCAATCAAGGCTTGCAGATACATGTCCTCTAGAACAGCTAGCAGAGCTTTTCCTGTGGAATGAGTTCTTTGAGGTGGCTGGATCTGCGAAGGTATTAGCCGCTGTGAGTCCACTAATGCAGAAGTAGGGGTTCAAAAGGGATTATCAATTAAATTTAGGTTAAAATCGACAGTTAACAGTAAATGGTCGTTTGGATGGGCTAGACTGATATCTGCAATTAGGAGCTCCAAGGCTTTGATGATTTGCTTCTTTTTCCGGGATGCTGGATGAATGTACACATTTAATAGTATTAAGCTGACTACTGATGGATTTTGGACCCAATTTTTTGATTATGACACATAGAAATTTGTGATTGCTGGTGGTATAAATGAAACCATTGAATGACCCGCATAATGATGGATAGATGGATAAGCCGCCCATGCCATGACGTAGATTGTCAGGTGGCTAAATTGAAAAGCTTGCGGTAACCTTCGAGCGAGGTCTCTTCTTCCTGCCATGATTCCTGAATGCATATGGATTGTGTGATGTTAAAAAAGATTTTGCATCTGGGTCTGTTAAAATGTTTTCGAGCCCCGACACATTCCATTCTGTCTTATGTCTGCCAGCAAATGTTCATCTCAGCATCATTTGGGCGTGACTGGTGATTCTCTACCTGACAGAAGTACTGTTTGGCAATGGTAAGATCAAATGACTACTACTTGTTGGTAAGTTTTATCTCATGCTGGCCAAAGTTTTGTCAGGTGCTGTGACGCCATTACGGTTACATAGTTTCTATTTAAAAATGTGGGTGCATCCTTTAATTAGTCAAATTGTAAAGGAGAAACTAAAATGGAATTGCTTTAAGTGTTACCTTTTCACATTTTCTTATTGGTACAGAGTGAGATGGGGAAATTTAGAACTAATCATACAAATCCTCACAAAAAGCTAAATATCCCAAGATCCAGAGAACAGTCAAGAACTACTGTTAATAGTGAATGAAGTAGGGCAATCCGCAATAGTTAAAACTAAACCAAGCAGCTTCTCTGAAATTTTAGAATGGCAATACTTATGAACAAAATGTTACATGAGACCTACTGACATAGTACTCTGCTGGGCGAACACGTAGTACTCTGCTCGGCGAATGCTGTCCATATAAACCAAACAGATGGGAATTTTCTCACAGTAGCCTGGAGAGAGAGAAGGGAGATAGGGAGGTAGTGGGTGTTGGGGTATGGGGGTAGGTGCATCACAGGTGAGGATGGTGGTGGTGGAGGAATGGGTGTGAGGAGCAAAAACAAAAACAAAACAATTCAACAACTCATGGTAAATAGGTAAAAATAGAGCCATGCACAATAAATTACAGCTATTGTCAATGTCAAAAACAAACTGCCAGCCATTAAGAGTATATGGTTGGAATGTCAATGGAGCACAGGCCAAAGTGAAGCAACGTGTGGTACTAAACGAACTCAAGCGAGTGCATCTTGATATAACCTGTCTTCAAGAGACACAAATTCCGTAGAAAAACAGAAATACAGTGATCAGGCTGCCGGGGTCAGATCAGCATATTGCAACTTCAAAAAATGGTGCCACGTCGAGTACCGATCCTAAATCATGACTAGGATGTATGGCTCATCAAATCACAAGCCAATGCAATGGCCGATGGGCCATTGCCCAACTACAAATTTAAAAGATGTCCCTGACTCTTTGTGCTATCTATGGCCCTATTTCAGATGATCCCACGTTTTTTTATCTATTAACATTAGAGCTGTTCAGCTGGTGGGGAGGGTTGATAATATGTGATGATTTCGATTGTATCTGGAATGTTCAACTGGATACCTCAAATGAAAGTCATCAGTGATGGATGCAACAAAAAAAAAAGCAATTGTGCCTCTCGCAAAGTTAAAAAAAAATGTTTTTCTATTTTGTTTTTCCAAAACAGGCTTCGAGTAACACACATTACTCACATGTTGCTTATGTCGTGTATAATTCTCAATAAACAGTATTAACAATAAACAAGACTTTCTTTTTTTAGGATACTGATATCTGTCCGGTATTTGGAGCCTGTCATCATCATGTGGTTCTTGATTCATCTGGGTGCTTCACCAATGGCTTTGAGGCGTTAAGGGTGGTGGAAGCCCAATGAGCAGGAGGGGCAATCAGTGAAGGAAGGCAATGGAGGACCAACGTGAAAAGGAGAAATCCCGGGAGCATCTCCTAGGTCTGATCCCCAGCCATTTCATTGATTCAGTGCATGTCGGAGGGGTGAGTTGGGAAGGGGGTGCGCCCAGGGGCACATGGAAGAGGAAAGGAGACGAGGGAGACAAAGGAATACATTGTGTCTTCCCACTGCGTTTCCCCCCTGACCACAAGGTGAGTTCGCATCTGCTGCGGGTGGTGTGGTTGGAGAGTACCCTGCCATCTCTTTCACTTAGTGTGGCCTTCCACCATTTTTCATGTTTACTTTATACAACATCGAGTCCCAGTTGGCTACATGAACCATTGCCTTCTCACTTGTAGCTCCCAATGTCATGACTGCACTCCCTGCCCCACCCCCCACCATTTATCCAGGTCTCTCATCCACAGCCCCAGCTATGGGAGTGTTGGGGTCGGGGGGGATGGGGGGGAAGGTCATTGACTTTCCAGTTCATGGCTATTGTGGTTGTGGCAGGAACAAATGCCAGGTCAGTGAACCTAACGTCCATTTTTAGGTCGAGCCTAGCGCAGCGCGCATGCGCTGGGCTAAGAGACTTTATGTAAGGGCTTCAAAAGTCTGGCCACACGCTTGTGCGTCTTTCTAACAAAGACAGCACGCAATTGGGCAAAGGCGGGTGCATGTCCCACCTTTGCTCCGCCCACGAGCTAATGCTTGCGGTTACCCGCACGGGCGTCATCTGTTTTGAATTATCGTGCCCTGCGTGATAATTCAAAACAGATGGCTCGCTGTGGCGCGCGCGCATGCAGCACTCACGTGCTTGTTATTATCCTACAGCGGGGTGCATGGGCACTCTTCCTTTCTCCACCTTCTCGCTATGGATTCAGGATGGGGCTCCCTTTATTGTCCGTTAGGGTGGGGCTCCCTTTATTGCCCGTTTCGGACATCTGTTAGACCGATGTAGGTTCCTTCTGTTCTTCGGGTCCCCTCCCTCTGCAGTGCCCGGGAGTAGAAGGGCCCTCTTTTCACGAAGCACGTGATGCGTTCCGCCTGTAGAAGACCTCGCCCAATCCCCCCTTTTCTGTGTGGGCTTCGGACACCGGCCTGCTCTCCCTTCTGCCTTACCTGCTGCTGCCCGAACTCGCCCGCCCGCCGCTCCTTAGTTTTATTTGCTTCCAGTGTACTTTTGTGTAATTGAAAGGCGCATTGCTCACAGTAAAGTAGAGCTTCTGGCGTTTAAAATATGAATAAAACTGAATCGGCATCTGGCATTTGTTTTGCATCGCACAATCTTCCTGCATTGAAGATAATTACAGTTTATTACTCCTCAAAGGTTTGTTTTATGAGCTTGCGAAAGAGCAGCATTGTACTAACAGCTCGGTCACAGTCCTGTGCTCTTTACAGTTCAGCTCATTACAAAATGCTGAACCCTTAACTGCACTCGCTGCTGGCTGGAAATAATACGCTGTGGGGTTACTGTGCACACTGTCGAGCTTTGGGTGCTTGTCTGGACTTTGTGTTCATGCAACGAAGTACTGTGCAGTTTGTAAATATTTCAGTTTAATATGACCTTGCACCTTCCCCAAATTTTTTTTTACATAATGCACCCAGCGTTCTGTAGTAAAATGCTAAATCCAAGTCATTGTGTGTACGAGATGCAGCTCATGGTAATTCTCACAGAAGAGGACCTTCCAAAATACCGAATGGTGTATTGTTCTTTCGAATGACTTTACCAAATACTGTCGTCCAATGGTTTACGCCACTCAAAATCTACCTGGCCTGGTAGACCTAAGCAGCATGTGTAGGCTCCAGGCTTCATTGTCTTCCTTTGTGTATTTGGGTTATTTTTGGCAGGTGTGCCCACTGTTGACCAGTAGTGGAAGCCTTGATGTGGACATGTTGCAGTACCAGTTCAGTCGTATTTGCCATTGTCCATCTCTGAAACAGTATTGCTTCACAATAGTTTCCCCCTAAAAAGGATAGTTGTTCACATACTTCTCCAACCGCTTGCAACAGTGTGTCTGGCTTGAAGTGAGTGAAGAGCTCTGCGGAAACTATAACAAGCATTGGCATAACCAATAGGTCTCGCCTTTGGAACCTTATAAGTGTTTAGCCATGCAACACAACAGTTGATTGCCCCAAAGGCGAGACCTATTGGCTATGCCAATGCTTGTGTTCTTTTAGTGTAGGATAGCACCTTACATCGCATGCATTTACAACACATGAGATTACAACGCGGTCGTTACAACGACCGCGTTGTTACATCACAGTACATTACAATGCAAGTCGTTACATCGACTTGCTGTAGGGGGCAAGCTGGACTTAGGATTAGTATAATTTACTATTCCAACTTCAGTGTGCGCAACAGTAGGGTTGGTGTTGGAATAGTAAATTATACTATTCCTTAGGTTAGCGCGCCCCCTACAGCAAGTCGATATAACGACTTGCGTTGTAATGTACTGCGATGTAACCGTTGTAATCGCATGCAATGTAATGGCTGTCCAAGGAAGGCTTTTTTAACAAGGAGATCACCCTTACTTGCTTCCATGTCCTGGGGACAACTGCCTTGGATAGCGACATATTAATCACCTGGCCCAATGGAGACAGAAGCACTGGTAAAGAGTTTATAAATAGCTCCGGTTTGAGGGTTCAGCATGATTTCAGCTTACTGCACAGCACACGGAGCTCGTTCTGGGCTATTAACAGGAATGAAGCAAGAGTGTGGGTGGGGCAGGTACTGGGGGCAGAACCCGGGAATTGAGCAGCTAGTGGGAAGGAGTTATAGATGTTCCCCACCTTTTCCACAAAGTAAATGGCAAGAGCCTCACATTGTTCATCTGATATCATGCGGGGCGAAGGAGGTAACCCTGCCCGTTTAAGGTCATTCAGAATGCTAAAAAACACATTTAGCGGGGTTCTTACTGCCCCTAATCTCAGCTGCGTAGTAGGCTGCCCGCTCTGACTGGATAGCCCTGTAGTAGTCCTTAATAGCTGCTTGATAGTGTCCTTTAGAGATCAAGTCATAATCACGCCTCTTTACACATGTTGGTGAGTTTATCACTGTACCACGGACTGGACTTAGTATTGCGGCACTTAGACCTCTTGAGCGGGATAAATATATAAAAAATAGTAGACATTACCTCCTTACTGTCGGACTGTATCGCAATATGTTGTGTAGTGAATGCAAATGTCCTCATACTGCAATGTTATTTTATGAAATAAAAAGATTTATAAAAAAAAACCAACAGAATGGTTTAGAATAGGGTAAGGTATGTCAGGAGTGCCCACTCCTCGCTATACTATATGCTTGATGAATTAAACTGTTACTTTGGAGGTTACTAACTGCATCCTAAATTTAACCAATAATCACAGAAGGAATTCAGGTGAAAGTAACAGCATACACTGATGATGTGGCTGTATATACCACAAGACCAGAGCAAGCTTTAGTAATTATGTAGTATATAGCTTTCACGTTTAGTCAAATGAAATAATTATAATACACAGCTCATACTTGTAGGAGGGGCAGAACACCAAACTATCAAAGATGATTCAAGTGTTGCTCAGTCGGCCAACTAACTAGGGATTCACCTGGTGGACAAATTTGGGAGCGAATTCTGAGTTAATTATGACCAGAAATTAGTAGAATGTGTTTAACTATGGAAACTGTGGGAACACTTTCCAACATCTCTGGTCAGCCGTACAAGCTTGGTCAAGATGATTATTATTCTTAAATTTCTATTTCGGGCCATACCAATTTATGCTCCACAGTCTTGTTTTCAGAAACTGGGTGCTGCAATCTCTATAACAGCTTACTGATCAGCACAATGGGGTTGGGCTCTGCCCAGTCACAAATTGTATTTCTCGGCGGCCATGGGAATAAAGCCTGATGGAATTAAACCAAATACATTACCGCATAGCATCCTGTTTTGACATAGTCTATCAAGAACGAAGGAACAGCTTGACTACATTTGGTTGCCTCCAGAACTTTCAAGGAAATTCCTTTTAAAACCTTGAGTACAATCTTTAAAGTATTTAAGGATAACATGAAGTTTTATCAATCACAATATATGCATGCTGGACCCAAAACATGTGACAATCCGCTACTCCGCTCCATTGTTCATTACCCTAATTATAGCAAATGGAGTGCAGCAGCCTTCGTTGCATCCATATTTTGATGGCACTAAAGTAAAGACATTCTCTCACAAAACCAGAGCACTCAGAATATCTGCCGGTTGTTTTTTCAAATATGTACAAAATCCAAGACTATATATTAAGCAGTCCGTTTAAAATGAGTTTCCAAACCTTTCTCGGATAATATATCAGAATTCTCTAGTCTTATTGTAGAAAAACTAGCAGATGGTTTAAGTGGACACAGAAATTGTTCTAAATGACAGCACAGAGGCTGTCTTTTGGATGTAATACAACAATCTTAGCTCTAGCTACATATTATCCTATGTGGCACAAAATATAAACTAGAACAGTATACAGCGATATTTGACTTCTATCTATTATACTCTGGACAAAATAGCCTAATGGAATGGAGGAGAATGGAAGTGTCCCAGATGCCAAGACACTTTGGCAGATAGAATTCATATGTTTGTTGATCTTTAAGATTTAGTTACCTACTAAACATCAATCAGCCAGTAAATATCTAGCATGCAGGTATATGGTTTTCCATTACATCTAGCAACAATACCATTAGGGCTTAATAGAAAAACATACAAAATGGATATCGCCTATATCTTACTTGGTTACTAACAGCAAAGAATTGGGGTAGCCAAGAACCCCTCTCATAGAAAACTGGTGGATGGAAGTAACTGAAATGTACTGGAAAAAGAACCTTATCGCAAAAAGGACTGTCAGTTCCAAAAGATTGAAATAGATATATCTAACTTGAAAGACAAAGAGTATAGGGATTTGACACCATTTTTTTCTATAATGTAAAGAATTACATCTATTGACATCCCTAACAATATACTGCATTTTCATGTAATCAATATATGGTATGCTTCTTTATTTTGTAAAGATTGTTATCTGTAGACAAAATTGATAACTAATAAAAAAAAGAAAAAGTAGATATTGTTACAGGTGATGCTTGTGTATTTGGTGTTGGTGCAGCCTTCATCCAAATAGCAAAGAAAACTGAGTAAGTTATTACATTTTCATCTTAATCTGTTCGATGAGTCAAAGATGTATTCCATGCTGAAGCTAAAATACTCAGGCATCTAAGGATTGTGGAGTAATTCAGCTAACGTCTACGGAATGACAAATTTGTATTGTTAAAAAATTCCGTATTTGTAAAGCGCGAACTACTCACCCTTATGGGTCTCAAGGCGCTGGGGCCGTTGTGGAAATTAAGTGAGCTATTACCCAGAGTCACATGGTGCTGAGCTGAGCTGCCGCCGGAGCCGGGGATGGAACCGTGAACCCTGTGCTACAAAGTCAGCTGCCCTGGCCGTTCACCACACCTTGAGGGTGGACCACAAATTATTCGTGGACATTTGAACAGACTCTGGCGATTGGACCTGACTGTATATTGGCTCTAATATTTGTAAAATTGTAGTTGTGTCAATATGTAATGGGATAGGTTCCTTGGAAGTTGCTTATTTTTCCTACCACCAATGGAAGCTAATGAGGACACAGGAGGTAATGACTTGGAGAATGGAGTAGCTAGTGTGGACAAAAATGACATTGGTGCCTACTGTTTAAGTCCAGGTGAGCAAGGAATAGCAGAGTACAGAATATGATAATTTCTCTAGGATGTACCTAAACAGAGGATGGCTGTGTGATAACAAAGGGGCGATTTACAGACCTTTACTATGATGCAGAATTTTTTTTAATTGAAAATGATTTTATGATGAGAGAGAACACGTTTTCTACCAGTGTATCATGGCCGGATTTCGTACGGGATCATTTTTCTTGTTGCAGTCCTTACATTATGAGCTACTCCACTTCCCAGACAGACAGCTTTAACTTTGTTTTAAATCAAATCAAATCACCTAACTTCTAACCCTGCACAGACCATTGCCATGAAAGGGCTACACTCACTGTCATCATGTAGCAACCAAACCAATAGTTCCATTTGGAAAGTAATACTAACTGGGAGGAAGGGAGGTAGGAATCAGAATCTACAAAATTGGAAGAGGAAGATGGCCCCCGGAGTAATGAAAATTACCAGTAAGTAACCAGGCCATTACCACTGGGGCACTTATCATACCTTTGTTATATATTGACGATGTAGCAAACCTGCACCTCCAACTGGAAAAAGAGGCACTTCAAAAAACAGCACAAGAGATAGAAATATTGGAAGTACAAATACAATCTTAATGTAATGAACACAGAGCATCATCAACCCAGACAGACAGAAGTCGACTTGGAGCCTAACTCCAACTCCATGTAGCTACTCACCTGAAGACATCAATGGAGAATGCACATAACAGGCAGGGCCGAAGGGACTGCTGCAAATAACAAAGATGGAGACCCTTAAACTTCATCCAAAGAGCCAGATACTGCTCTTGTGGGCCTCCCCGAACACAAGAATGATGGTCACTAACGAATGTCGTTATTGCACAATGTATGTACTGTATCGCTGCCAATGTTTTGTCTTCTTCTGTGGACATGCTAATGTGAATGCAAATTATCTGTATTGATGCACCTTCTTATCAATAAAAATAGTTCAAAAAATGTTTTTGTTTTTTTTAAAGAATGATGGTCGGAACGCTCAGTGGCTTTCAATGACAGAATCACAGATCTTACCCACCTGCTGACCGAAGGCACAGAAGACATCCTTATTTGAATACCCAAACGTTTTTTTTTTAAATGACAATGGTGAAAACCCACCATTTTAGCCGAGTAGATCGAAACTATCCTGTGCGCATCCAGTGTATGAAAACCTGTACCTTCTCAGCGATGCGATTGAGGTAGAAGGAAGGGAAAGACATTTTTTTGTCTAGATTCTGACTTCGAAAGGAGTTTAGGATTGAACTGAGAAGCCAACCTGCCTTGTCAGAAAATACCTTGAGATAAGGATGAACACAATGTAACAAACTCAGCTACTTATAAAAGTGATATTCATTATAAACAGAACCTTGAGAGATGAGACCTTCAAGAAAATCTCCTTCGAAGGCTCTAAATTAGGAGGTTGCAGAGCTTTCAGAACAAAAGGTAGTTTCTAGTGGGAACCTGACACCTAGGCAGAAGCCTAACAATAGGCTAGACCTGGAGCAGAGAGAGTGTAAGGCTTCCGCTTCTTCAAACTAAACAGGCTGCCTAACAGCCAAACCATCAGACCACTGAACTCTCAGAGTAGAAACAGCAAGATCTTTGTTAACACCATGCAAGAGCAACTGCAAGACCTGGCCTCCCTCACAATCACAGGGATACGCCTCTCTATACCAATTCTGAAAGGAGGCCTAGTGGTGATCCCAAGCCTTCAAAGTGAAATCCATGTGAGAATTTCGGACCCCCGTGGCCACTGCGCTAGGAAACCCTGATACCCTGCAGCCCATGGAGAACCTATCCTCTCCTCACCAAGATTGGCTTGAGAAAAGAGAACCCAGACATCCTTGGCCAACCACCATTATCCTCACTTTTGATTGTTGGGTGTGAAGGAGGGGGTGCTGGATCAAAGCAATTTGGGTTGGAGGGAAGGCACACAGGAGGCTCACTGGCCTGTGAAAGGAAAGAGTACTGACTGCCCATGTCGAGAGATCCTGAAACTGGGAGCAGTACAAAGCCAACAGGGTACTGTGCTGGGAAACAAACGTGTCTAAACGGCCAATTGAACTTCATCTAAAATGTGGATATGATAATGAAAAGTCTAGATATGAGAGAAAATTTTACTGAGGGCCTCTTCCTGAAACTGTCCAGACCTCTTATATGAGCAGCCAAGGAAGACATGACAAGAGGCTCTGCCCAGTGGCATATCGTGCAGAAAAGGTGGACCAGTCCCAAGGATTTTGTTCCACTCAAAAGTTGATATTAATGCCTTGGTGGTCATGCTTTCCATTAGCATCAGCATGTCGGAGTCCAGGAGATGAGACAAACTCCTGCCGGGCTCAGCTGCCAGATTGCTGGAGTTGGAGGAATGACAAGCGAGTCGTAAGACTGATGGCTATGGGCTGACAGAGTACCAGACTGCAGCACGGCCACTAGCATTCACTGGGACAGTAATCTGTGGATGCAGATGTGTAGCCACAACTACCCAGCAGGTATGGCTTATCCACCAATCCAGTTTCTTCCTGAATTTAGGCAAGACAGAAACTGAATCCAACAGATTGCAATGGAGAGTGGACCGGAATCTGAGGATGTGGCGTATAAGAATGGCTAAGTGCAGGCGAGCGCACTGGGCCAACTGGAGTCTCTTGCATATTACATGGGAGTGACTGCCACCACAGAGCAGGAGTTGCTGAATGTTTAGTAATATGTGTCAAATAGCACCTGATCTTGCAAACCGTGTCCATAGGAAGGACCCTCTCCAGCTCTGCCTGAATGAAGCCCCAATCTACTGCAATTCCAACACAGGGGTGAAATAGGACTTCCTGGGGTTCAGCAAGAACCTATGCACCTGAAGCAAGCTGCTCGTGTGGTGCATGTCCGGAGGCGCCTGTTCCCTGGTTGGTGAATACACAAACCAGCTAATTATATATGGGAGGTCATCTTCTCAAGGTAGTGAAGTGCCACCAGAGGAGCTAACACCCATATAAATACTCTTTGGGAGGACTTGAGACTGAAGGGGAGTACGGGGAACTGATACCAGCAAGAATGGACAGCAAAGCAAAGGAACCTCCTGGCATTCTCGGCGCACTGGAATATGAAATGTGTATTTCGAAGGTACCAGGATGCCAAAAACTGCACAAGGATACCAGTGGCAGGATTTTTTGGATTGTGTCTATTTTGAAATGAACAGTGGATGGAGAGGTTTCGAGTCTTTATGTCGATGATGAGACAAAAACCTTCAGTTTGCTTCTCCACCAAGGACATTTGTGAAACAATGCTTTGACCCAATGCCAAAGCACATCCTCCTCTAAAACAGGCAGCACCATCATCTTTGGTAGAAGTTCTAGGCTTAGGGAATCCATGGTGACCTGCCTCAGAGGGTTTTGTTGAAAAAAAGTAAGCAGCTGCCCTGTGTCAGGAACTCTATTTTGTAGCGGTGTCTGATGATATCTAGCACCCAGAGATTTGAAATGGAGTGATGCAAAGTCTTGTGCAAATGAGTTATATTCCACCTTCTAGGTGAGATGAGAAAATGGACCCTTATCATAGAGGCTCGGTGAATGAATAATTGGACGGGTCTTGTGTGCCCCTTTATAGTACTGCTGCGTGTTCAGGCAGCAACCTTTTTTATAATAACTGTAGAAATTGGAAGTCCTATATGCATGATGGCAAAATAAAAATACAACCAGGAGTCCGCTTTCAGCGTGTGAGTAACTAGCAGAAGTTTGTCATCCCCGGATGTTTTGGACAACCAGTCCTCCAACTAACTCAGGGCCACATTGGTGCTGCCCAGAGAAACGTATCTTAAACCAGGATTTCTCCAGTACCTCTTTTACTCTAAAAGTTCTAGTAGCAATCGTAGCCCCAGAAGCCAGCCCAAACCTCAAGAAGATCAAAAGAACCATAATAGAGGAAGTTAGCAACCGGAAGCCCTGCAAAGTCCTCACCATTCGGGACTGCCAAAGAAACCTTCTAAAACTCTTGACAGAGGACTGTAACTTTTGAGTACCCTGTGTCGCAGCTCACTTGGCTAGTTTCAAGCTTGCAGATGTCTTCTTCTGGAACCTATCCACCGGCTCCACAAAGGGAGCATAGTATCTTTCACCGACGCAGAAGACTTGCCTTATAGTATTGTTACGAGGAAATCCACTTTAAGGAGTACAGTGTTTTAGTATCAGGTCAGAAACATGGGAAAAGAATCTTGGGTTCATCAATCTACACAGATAATTCCAGTTCTTCTAAATTAGATCCTTAATCAGCTGACGTATGGGAAGAGCTGTGATTAACTCCTGAAAAAGACCCCAACAGGTACTAGGTGCAGCCTCTTCCTCAAGAAACTCCTGATTCTCATTTATTTAGCCAAAGTACTCCTTGTAAAACTATGTACCTATAGAGTGACTCAGTTCAGACACTTTTTGCCCAGAAGGAGGATGAGGCAGAAGAATATTTCTTGTGTCATGCCCCAGATGAAGAAAGGATCTCCTTCAGGATTTCCATCATGACGGTTTTGAGAGCCACCTCACAAAGGCCCTCTTCCAGCCCCACAGATACTGCATTTTCCTCTACAGGCGTTGGAGGGGGATGAACCAGGCTCAGTGGGTACAATCAATATGCTCTGCCGATGAGGAAACCCTGAGCTTCCTTTTCTGGGAATGTTTCTGCATGATACAGAACCTGCAGCATTCAACTGCTACAAGTTCCAATGAATGAAACCACCCCAAGATAAAGAAAAGGAGCACAGCAAACACAGGGTCCTGCACCCCCGCCCCCTCCAAGTGAAGAAGCCATTGTAGGTACTGTGGGGACACGAGCATAAATATTCCAGAACTACCAACACCGTTGGGCATGTGTATGAGAGGAAACAACCAGTACCCGAGCTGGCCTACCAGGAAGGGTCCCCATAAATGCCTTCCTTACCTGTGGTTAATAGTGGCCAAAGGCCCCTACATCCCGCGGCCAAGTGAGAAGCCGCTGCAGGAAACCGTAAGCAGCAGGAAGGCCACAAGACCTGTCCCCTTAACACTGTGCTGGATATATTGACAGAAAGATGTTCTGCCCTCACATGCCCTATAATGGAGGCTGGCACCCTGCGACCTGCTGCTGGATGGGAAGAACAGACAAGCAGGGGAATCGAGGCCAACGGAAGCAGCAGCGTGTCCCTTTCTCAGAACTCTTGCTCGCAGATTTCCACTGCTGTAGCAAGCCCAATTCTTGTCAAATGCTGAAGCTCCAGGGAGGAGCTTAGTAGAAGCCCTTGATCCATGGGTTTATGTTCAAAGAAACATGCCTCCCATGGAGACAGACAAAAGACCAGGAGGAGTGGGTTTGAATCCCTTTTTATGCCCCCTTGTTAGAGATGTCTGTCTAAGTGGAGGCTCGCCTCTTGGCGTTATGAATGGAACAAAGGACGCGTCCCAGGAGATACTGATGTCTTGTTTTTTCCCAGGGTAGTGCTAAACTCGTTTAAAGATTTGGCTTTTGAAGATCATATGTTTTTGTCAAGTACCAAGAAAAGATTGTAAAACACAGAGACTGGGTAAAGTGTGGTCAGACTGATAAATGTGCGATATTCATTATTCCGCTTATTGTTATTTCAACACCAGTACCAGCACTACAGACTAAACAACAATGAACAGAATTGAGAAACACTAATAACATATTAAAATAATGAAACTTGGGACATCAAGACTGAATTTCTTTATTGATATGAATTAGAAGCTGTTAAAAATTATTTTACTTGAAGTAACTTTCGAGTCCTTATCATGGATAAAACCTCTGAATACTGAAAACATGAGATGGATCTTAAGTATGAAAGCTAATTTCAAGTGTAACACTAAATTTGGTGGGACTAGAACAACAACTTTATCTGTAGTTTAGAAAGCAAATATTACCCCTCACAGACATTTTGCGATATAATCTTAGGGGTAGACTGTACTTGCTGATATCCGATATTAAGGTGTTATGCTTTAATTTAGGGGCCACCGCACAACTCTGGTAGTTCTGTTTACTCTAGCATTGAGTCTTATTTCTTTAAAACCTCATATAACTTTTTTTGGTCCGGGAAAGGATTATCAGGCCCCAGCTGAATGCCCTTTTGTAGAGAATCAATATAAATCAATTATTGGGAAGTTTATTAGGGACAATTATATTAAAATGTGCAAAATGTTGGGTATTGATCTCGCATTGAATGTAACAGGCTTACCAAGACTGAAGATGAAGCCATTTCTGGGACTTGTAATTGCCCCTTGCATACTCCCTCTGCCAATCACCCAAATACGAAAATGACCCGCTTGTTATAACTGTATAGGTGGGGATTCCAGGTTTCAATTTCTATATTAGTGAATACCTCTGGGATGTTTTTTCTTGTAAAACTTGTAAAAATATGTGGTCATTGGTGTTTAAACATTTTTGTGGCATGAAAATCATGGGTGGGAGTGCTTCAGGTGCTTACAGAGTATTTGTGCACTGTTTACTTTCTGAATTGACACTACATGATACATGAGGTTCAGAGAATTTTCACAAAGTCATAGCCTACTTGTTTTTTAAAGATTTTCTGGGAGCCTTTCTCTCACTGTTTAGGACTTGCATGAGACAGCTCACACAATCTTTTGTCTCTACAAAAAACAAAAAACTCTTTAAATAGGCTTTTAGAATGCCCACTACTTACCATTGGTTGGGTTCATCCTCACTCATTTCCTTGTTTATTTGTCACGGCATGCAGTTCTTGCGTGTGTGTTTAAAATGTTGATGGAGCTTGGACCAAGTACTAATTAATTGGTTCTTTAATGTCCTTTTGCTGCTCATACTCAGATATTACTTTTTTTGTTGCTTTTCCGTAACTATTGCCTTTTTAGGTCTAAGTGTACCAGATAGCGCAGCTGTCTGGTTTGCAAAGAATTTCTTGGTACATTCGGAAAGCTTCCCTGGGAATGCATTCCGCCCATTACTGACTGTTGGCTTTGTATGTTGTAGTTCACAGTTGCTTGCTTTTTATTTGCTGGCTTTAATTGTTTTAGGCTGTTCAGTATGTCTTTGTTCCTCCCATGGAGCATAGCCTCTTTCCTGTGTTCTTTCATGAATGCTCACTTTCAGTAAACAGACCTTTAAAATTTGTTCTTATCATGTCGCATTTGCTGTGCATTCAAAGAGAGACGCCAAATGTCGGTATCTGTCTTCTGAGGGAGCTTGATGTTTACTTTTCTTTCTGTGACTTCAAAGTGAGAGGATTTATGTGGCAATCCTTCTGAGTACTGGGGTGTGCTGGAGGAAGGCATTACGATGTTATTTTTTTTCTAGCACACAACAAAATGTAAATGTCTGTAAATTAACTGTACAAATATTTCAGAATATATTAAAATTAGCAAAGAACTAATGAAGCAAACTCCACGCCCCTCCATGCCACTTCACTCTAGGTCACTCTGCTCCTCTCCATCCTATGATACTCCACTCTACGACCCTCCACGACACTCTACGTCATTCCACTCTGACACTTCACTCCACTGCACTCCACTCTGACAGTCTACACCACTTTACTCCACTCTACACCACTCCACGCTTTGCCACTCCACTCTGACACTTTACTCCACTCTATGCTACGCCACTCCACTTCACTCTACTTGACTCTATGACACTCCATCTATAGCACTCCACACTACTTCACTGTACGACACTTTACTCCACTTTGTGACACTTTACTCTACTCCACTCTGTGCCCCTCCACTTTTCGTTACTCCGCTCTGATACTCCACTCCACTCTACGCCACTTCACACTACAACACTCTACTCCACTCTATGCCACTTACTCCACTCTATGGACCTCAACTTTACAACACTCCACTATATAACACTTAACTCCAAGACGATTTACGCCCCACCACTTTATGCCAAACTGTCACTCTGTCAGTCCACTCTACAACACTCTACTTCACTCTACTCCACTCTGTGGCAGTCCACTCTGACCTTCCACAACACTCCACTCTACGACTCTTTACTCCACAACACTCCTCTATGACAAGCCGCTCTATGCCCCTCCACTCTACACCACTAGTCCACTGTACACTAATCCATGACACTTTGCGACCCTTCTCTCAATGACACTCCTCTCTACAACACTCCACTCTACGACACTCCACTCTATGCAATGCCACTATACACCACGCTACTCTAATACACTCTACTCCCCTCTACAAAACTCTACTCCATGCCACTCTACTCCACTCCACTCTACTCGACTGTGCAACACTCTATGCCATAACACTCTACTTCAGTCTGTCCTTCCACTCTATGCCACTAAATGCCACTCGACATCACTCCACTCTACACCACTTCACTCTACTTCACAAGAATCCACTTTGAAACACTCTGTTCCAGTCTACGACACTCCACTCTACTCCATGCCACTCTCCTCTGGTCCATTGACCTTTAGCCATTCTGAACAGGAGCCACCCTGGTGCACAACATGGCTAAAACACATTGGTAAATGGCGGACCTGTTTAATCAAATTTGCTGCTACCTTCCTTTACCTTGCTGCTATCTTTTTAAATCGTTGTATTTTACACTGCTGTTACTTGCGATATTTGCACATCTGTTTAGCGATTTTTTGAAATTATTTTTACCGAATGTATTGATGTGGGGAAACAGGGAAACTGAACTAAATTAGTTCATTTTATGTTTTTTTAAACCACGCTGTTCTGGGTGCTGTGTTTAAATTGCATTGAATCTGAAGGCTTGCCTCTCCTTAAAACTCGGGGGAACCAGGAAGTTGGGACATTGCTAGCACGGAGACCCGCCATTTTGTCAAGGCGCGGTCTAGTCTTTCTTGATGACAGACGGGATAAAAAGGCACGTGGCGCTAGCGCGCAGCGGACCTGTTTAATCAAATTTGCTGCTACCTTCCTTTACCTTGCTGCTATCTTTTTAAATCGTTGTATTTTACACTGCTGTTACTTGCGATATTTGCACATCTGTTTAGAGATTTTTTGAAATTATTTTTACCGAATGTATTGATGTGGGGAAACAGGGAAACTGAACTAAATTAGTTCATTTTATGTTTTTTTAAACCACGCTGTTCTGGGTGCTGTGTTTAAATTGCATTGAATCTGAAGGCTTGCCTCTCCTTAAAACTCGGGGGAACCAGGAAGTTGGGACATTGCTAGCACGGAGACCCGCCATTTTGTCAAGGCGCGGTCTAGTCTTTCTTGATGACAGACGGGATAAAAAGGCACGTGGCGCTAGCGCGCAGCGGACCTGTTTAATCAAATTTGCTGCTACCTTCCTTTACCTTGCTGCTATCTTTTTAAATCGTTGTATTTTACACTGCTGTTACTTGCGATATTTGCACATCTGTTTAGCGATTTTTTGAAATTATTTTTACCGAATGTATTGATGTGGGGAAACAGGGAAACTGAACTAAATTAGTTCATTTTATGTTTTTTTAAACCACGCTGTTCTGGGTGCTGTGTTTAAATTGCATTGAATCTGAAGGCTTGCCTCTCCTTAAAACTCGGGGGAACCAGGAAGTTGGGACATTGCTAGCACGGAGACCCGCCATTTTGTCAAGGCGCGGTCTAGTCTTTCTTGATGACAGACGGGATAAAAAGGCACGTGGCGCTAGCGCGCAGCGGACGCGCGCAGCGGGGGCGCCGCTGGCACGCCGAAGGCGCGCCTAAGGCAAGCCCGTCTGCGCCCGTCCGCGCCTCGGACGCACTGGACCATGCCTGTACCCGGAATACTTGTAAGTTAGCTGCTAGTATCTCTCCTCACACCCCCCGGCGTAAATATACCAAAGGTGCCCTTCTAAATCTTAATACTGATTTAAACTGTCACCTTAGATTTTCCACCTTGGGCCAGATGGTAGCTCATAGGTGTGAGCAATGCCACTTTTCCCTTCCCCTTCCTCTGTTAATTGCGCAACCCCCTGTTCCAGATGAAAACCTTCCTTCTCCGTCTGCTCGTATAACACTGTCCACTACTACTACGGTGCACATGATGCTCTTAAATACTCGCTCTGTTAAACAACACGAGTATCAAATCCTGGATCTTCTTACCGATTCAAAACCCGACGTATTGTTTCTTACAGAAACATGGCTTCACGAAGGCTCAAACCCCACTATTGCCAATGCTATTCCTTCCAACTACCGTATTGTAAGAAGCGACCGTCCAAAAGGTCGTGGTGGAGGGGTTGCGATCATTCATAAAAACTCACTCCCATGTTCCTTACTCCCTAATTTGATTTTAGATAACTCGGAAACTATGAGTTTTCTTCTTAAAACTTCCCCACAAACTTCTATTGCTGGAGCTCTAATCTACCGGCCGCCGGGTCCTGCTAACTGTTTTTTGGAAGGCTTACAGTCAGCTATTTCTCCCTTGGTCACCAAATATGAAAACTGTTTAATTTTAGGGGATTTTAATATTCATATGGATGAGCCCCTTAACTCGGAGGCAACTAAATTGTTTGACTCTATGAATATGTTTCATCTCACTCCTTATGTGACACATCCTACTCACGACAAGGGTCACATATTAGACCAAGTTTTCTTTAACAAATTTATTGCTATGGCCTCTCCTTCCCCTGTAGTCTGGTCTGATCATTTTTTACTGCCTTTTACCATCAATGATTCGACTACTACAATAGCCAAGACGTATGCTTCACGTACTAATAATTTTAGATCCTTCGATTCTATGACCCCTGTGGCCGTAGAAACTTTTCTGAAACTTCATCCCCTTTCACTAAATGACAATTTGGATGCCGGTGTATCTTCTCTGGATAACTGGCTTAAATCCTGCGTCAATAACCTGGCCCCTCTTCAAAGCCGTGCTGCCAATAGAGGAAGACCGACTGCACCATGGTTTACGGCTGACCTCAGGAAAATTAAAAGTCACTGTAAACATCTTGAAAGGTCATGGCGTCAGGGTTATGACGCTCGTGCTAAGCTAACTTATAAAAATGCACTAAAAACATATCACTGCAACATTCGCTTAGCTAAAACTTGTTATCTTAACCATAAAATTGAACTTGCTGGAAACAAAGGCGCTGAACTCTTTAAAGTTGTGAAAGACTTTACTTCTCCAAACGCCATAAAAAATCCTTTCTCCCCCACCAAGACTTGGACTGATGCTATTGCGGCATTTTTCTTTAACAAAATTTCTACTATTCAAGCCTCCTTCGATTCATCAAGCCTCAACCATGCCTCAGAGTTGGATGGGCTGCTCGAACAATCCCCCCTTTCTCCCAATCATCTTACACATTTTCCTGCTATCTCAATGGAGAAATCTTTACACCTTCTCCGTACCCTGAAATCCGGTTTCCCGATTGATCCCTGTCCGGCTAAAATTCTGGCATCAATCGCTGAGATAATTAACCCTGCTGTTAACAAACTATTAAATCTCTCGCTGTCTACGGGGACTGTTCCGGAACAATGGAAGCTGGGCAAAATTCTACCTTTGCTGAAGAAACCCTCCGCTGACCCCCTGATAGCAAGTAATTACAGACCTATTTCACTGCTCCCCGCCTTATCAAAAACCATGGAGAAGTATGTTAATAACACCCTCGGAGATTTCCTAGAATCTAATAACATCTTACATTCTAGCCAGTCTGGTTTTCGTGCTAATTTTAGCACGGAAACTGCTCTCCTTGAGGTCTCTGAACTAATTAAAGTCACCTTGGACGGTGGCGGTCGAGCAGTGTTGGTCCTTCTTGACTTATCAGCAGCTTTCGATACCGTACCCCATGACCTTCTCCTTGATCGTCTTTGGAGGTGCGGTATCGGACATCTTGCTTTGCAGTGGTTCCGGTCTTATCTCACAAATAGACAACAAACTGTCTGGTCGCCCCCTTTTGAGGCTCACATAGATGCTATGAATGTTGGAGTCCCTCAGGGCTCCATCCTGAGTCCTACTCTTTTTAATGTGTTTGTGGCACCCCTGGCAACGTTGGTTGAATCTTTTGATGCTAAAATCGTCTCGTACGCAGACGATACTCAATTACTTTTCACCTGTGCCAGGGATGAAGTCCTGGATGGTGACAAGATTAAGCTCTGCCTTTCAGCAGTCTTCAGCTGGCTCAATACCAATCACCTGAAATGCAATTCAGATAAATCTGAAATGATCTTTTTCGGCGGTCCTCCAGATGAAAATTGGCGTGACTGGTGGCCATCTAACATGCTTCCGCCCGCAAACTTGGCTACCATTGTAAAAAATCTGGGGGTCAAATTAGACAACAAACTTTCTATGAGCACCCAAGTACAATCTGTGGTAGGCACCTGCTTTGCTCTGCTCAGGATGTTGCGGAATTTCCTTCCTCTACTCTCGCAAACCCATAGAAGGACAGTGGTGCAGGCTCTGATCCTGTCCCGACTCGATTATGTCAATGTCCTTTATCTGGGAATACCTGAATTTCTTCTTAACCGCCTCCAAGTAGCTCAGAATGCTGCCGCTCGAGCGATTTTTCTTGCTGATCGACGCTCACACACTTCCCCTCTTCTGAGAACACTTCATTGGCTGCCGATCCGAAAAAGAATTCATTTTAAGGCTCTGGTTCTTGCCTTTAAGGCCTCCCATAACATTGGTGCTCCCTATCTAAGAGCCCGTTGCCTTCACTACGTGCCGACACGCTCACTACGGTCTTCCTCTGCACACTTGTTCCGTACGCCCAGGTTTTTCCGTGCACGACTGGGCGGCCGTTCCTTTCAGGTTTTGGTATCGTCTTTATGGAACAAGCTCCCTGTCACTCTACGCCAGGAAAACGATCTCTTATGCTTTCGCCGCAAACTCAAGACACTGCTGTTTTAAACCTCTTCTAGGGCTCTTTTCTTAGCCAGCTTTTTTGGTTTGTTACGGGTCTTGTGTTCAGCGCCGGGACACTCCTGGGAGTAGCCGCGCGCTTAACAAATACCTAGTAACATAACATAACAACATAAATCCAATAGCTCTTGCATAGGCTAGACCTATTGGCTTTGCCAATGCTTGTTTTCATTTTAGTTGCCCCCTCCTACCCTCGCCCAGCCTCTGCTACATTTCTCTCACTCTTTGTTGCTATGTTAATTTTTGCAGTTTTATACAGTTCGAACTCGATTCGAGTGCGTGCTTTAATGTGAGCATCAGTCAGTTGTGCAACACCCATTGGGCTAAAAGGGCTTCAGACACCCTCCTGGCCCCCCGTCGTATGTCTCAGCTGGGCTGCTGCAGCTCGAGCTGCTGTGAGTTTGGCTGGGCAGTGTCTGGGGTCTTATCTCTGGCACGCCTGAGTTTTTCACAGGTCTTTAAAGACCATTTGTATATTTACATACCTTTGTTAACTGGTTACCGAGGCTTAGGTTTTTTTTCTGGTTCCTGTACCCCATGGGCCCCCACTCTGCCTATTCCTTACATTTGTATTTTACATTTACCGCCGTAGTGTGAGAATGCACTTCATGAAAAAAAATATAAAGTAGGCTTGCCAAAAGAAAACTGCCAGCCATGTGTTGTTTAAAGAGCCTGCAAAGACCTAGTCTTGAAACTAAATAGTGTTATAAATAAAAAAGTATGTATTCATTTGTAATGTGACTCTTCTCTCTTTGTTCCCTTTAATTATCAGTCACGGATCATTAAGGCAGCCCTAGAACACAATTAAAAGTGCTTTCTAGTTATATTTGCTATTTAAAGTATACACAGATAAGTGCTGACAATTAGGGCTTTAGGTGACTACTTTTTTTGTACCATCTGGGACATCAAAATAATGAGGTAGCAACCCTAGTCATAAGATTGGAAGTTTGTTGCAGGATCAGCACATTATTTATTTCCTCCACCCTCGATCCCTGAGTAATGCCATAATAGCAATAATTTAACTTTTATCTGAAACCCTACGCCGGCGTCAATAACATGCTGAGTTAGTTCAAGTGTCTAGGAATGCACCCTGCATTCAGACAACTCAATCCTCATTCTCGCCCTTCACTTTCACGCTCACCCTGCATTCACAGCGATCACAATGCACTCACACTGATCACCATGCACTAACACCATTCACACTCTTACCCTGCACTCGCAGTGATTACTCTGCATTCACAATGCCCTCACGCTGTTCACCGTGTACCTCATCCTAAAGTCACACGAGCACACTACTCACCCTGCACTCGTGACACTTCACTCACCTGTCCCCCTCACTGCTCAATCTGTCATCTCACTCAAACAAGCCCATCACTAACCATGCATTCATTCGTCCCACTCTGCACTTACATCCGCACCCAAATTCATATGGTCACCTCACTTACCCTACAGTCTCTCATCTTAGCCTATTCTCACACTGTTGCATCGCTCACCGTGCACTCACATGGGCACTCCTGCTACCTACACAGCGCAGAGGGTTAATGTGCCTACTACAAAGAACATGTACCATGCAGATCACAGAAATGAGTGTGAGTAAACTAGAAGCGGTGCTATAAAAAAATTAGATGTTTGTCAGAAAGGTGCTATAGAGAGATGAGGTGTATTGTCGGTGAGTGATAGTGAGGAAATTCATTGAGAAGGATGAAATAAGGAAGGGGCACCAAAAAAAGACTATTTGGCAACCAGTACTATGGCCAGCCCTGGCTGGAGTGGTAGCCCCCTCCCCCAAACCGAAGTTCGAGTCTAGTTGCGCCCCTGGCATCAGTTATATTACACAACATGACAGTCTTTTTTTAGGCGCTGGGAGATTAAGTGATTTGCCCATAATCACAGGATGTTGAGCCGATGCCAAGTTGGCAGGTTTGGCTGTGACGTCACATCCTCTCCTGTAGTTTACACGCGATTTCAGCCCACCACAGCGTGTGTAATTGGGCTCATGGAAGGCGTCAGTGATGAATGCAAAGAACTCAGGCAGTGAATGGCTTTAAGAGAATTTTGTGAATCGGCCTGCTGGTAAATATGCCAGCTCTTCCCCTGTACAGCAGTCTGTTTGTGGGTGTTGCAGCTGTCCGCATGCATTTTGGTCCAATATCCTGAACTTTCAACGGAGCTTAACAGGGAGAAACTCAACTGCCAAGTAAGGTGTCTCGAGGCAGAAGTGGTGGAAGAGAAGGCAATAGGGCGCTTATAAAGTGGGCACACTGGCCATACTTTTGTCGGACACATTCTATTCTTTTTAAAAAGAAATGTTTATAATACTCTTTTTATTAAACCATGACATTGTTGTACATTCAAAGAGCATTTATATTGTAGCATCAATCTTATTTTACATTTGAGATTTCTATCGTTGTTGCAAAATAAAGGTCCCCATCAACAAAGAGAACGGTTGTTCCCTGCATCCCTCTTAAAGTCCATGATGTAACAACCGCCATGCCTCCCAAATGTTCTCCTCTTTCTTGGGGCACACTCTACTTTCATTAATCACTGACTCCCCTTGCCAGCACCAGTCCAGGTCATTTGACACATTCTATTCTTAATAGTTTTCACTATAGTTTCTTTTCTCGCCCCTGTGCTTCTTCCTCCTCTGTGCTCCCTCCCTTGTGAGTTCTCTACGCTGCCCCCATTGCTCTTTCCTTTCTGGCCCCGCCAAACCCCTGCTCAATTGCTTTCATGTTTTCTCCCACACTCATGTTTTTGTTCTCGCAGCTTTGTGTAGCGCAAACCCAAAGGTATCGGAGCGCTTTTACATGAGCACCAGTTACATTAATTTTTTTTTTAGGCATGGTGAGATTAAGTGATTTGTCCAGAATCACAGGATGTTGAGCGTCCCTGCCAAGACCCGAACTCGGTTCCCCAGCGCCGAGGTCGACTGCTCTAGCCGTAAGGCCACATACTCTCCTTATATGTGTTAATTACAGCCCGGTCCCTTTGAGATCTTTTCAGTGCATTGCACAAATTATCATTGGCAACCCTACACGCTCTATCAAGCCATGAGTTACTCTTAGCTACACTGCACCTGATGGGCTTAGTCAACATATTTTTTATGCGTCTAGTTAGTTCACATAAACTACGTAGTATGACTATTGTGTCAGAGGTCTTTGTGGAGCAGCTATCAACCAAGTCCATAAGCCCATTGGTATCTTGGCCCATTACTAGCTTCATATCTGCTGAGTTCCAGACAAGTCGGCGTCCAGAATCTTTTTTTTAGGCACGGTGAGATTAATTAATTTGCTAAGAACCACTAGGTGTTGCGCCGACGCTGAGAGTCCAATTTGGTTCCCCAGTCGGCAGCTCTGAAGGTAAGGCCCTATCCTCTCTCCTGTTTACACACGCTCTCTGCCCTCACCGCATGGTGTGTAATTAGATTCTAGGCACTAGCAATGAAAACAAAGCACTCGGGTAGCGAGCAATGGCAAAATGTGGTGAACGATTTCATGGACATTTTGTGAACTACAAATGTAATGCAAATGGAGAACTATTAAAGAAATGATCAATGTCCATAAATAAAAACTCAAGCATCTTCACGTTGATGACAATAAACAGAAGTACTGCAGATTTGCTGCTAACACATGCGCAGATAGCACACGCGCAGCTCCTGGCAACACCTGTGGTGGAGATTTTAACTCCAATTAGAATATCCCTCTTTAATATGCACAAAAGGAGTATTCCCCCCCCCCCCCCCCCCCAAAAAAAAATCGCACAACATTCCTTTCAGGATTTCGTAAGGAAACGGGGGGCACTGGTAACAATGAGGAATTAAATCTTCATGCTTTTCCAAAATGCAATTAGGTGTTTTGCAAACGGACCGCTAACACAGCGGCTGCTGTATTGCAATCCTCACGAAAAATGGCATTGGCAAAGATGTACAACATGGTTAAAAACATTAACAAAACCAATAGATCCTTCATAGGTGAGAGCTATTGGCGATCCCAATGCTTGTTTTAGCATAGCTGCCAAGGTTTCAGATTGCTATGTGTGACATTTTCATAATTTCAGTTTAATTATGAGTGACATTTTAGTGACTATGAGTGAAACTTTCTCGCGCACAATATCAAGCAATGAAGACCAGGGAAATAGGCATAGGACTGAATAAATAAGATTTAACACAAACAATACAGCATCTTGTTAACAAAACTGTAATATTTAAAAACTCAACTCCACTCAAACTTTAATAAGCTGCGCGCACACCGTGGCGGGCCTCTCGGGGTTAATGATTTATTAGTCTTATGTCACAAATAGCAGTCTTATTTATTCAGTCAGTGGCACAGATCACACCATGACCCACAGACTATCACAGAGGCTCTGGTGACTTTGGTGACGCTGCTGGCACTGAAATTAATTTGACGGCTGCGGCACCACACACAGTCAGTCATAGTGTGACCCAGTGACACCACCGTCCCAAAAGGAGCTGGTGGACTTAGGCTATTGATGGAGCAGGTAAAACAAAATTCTGTATACCTCCTCTAATTTGCATGAAATTAATTATGTAATCATTCTAAAATTAATTTACATTACATGTTTGAAGTGGAAGTGATACTAATCAATATTTGCACCTTGAAAAACATAAATACACGTGGGATTAAACTGCTGATTGCATGGCAAAATGTATTAATTAACAATGGTACGCAAACTAACCTTAGATTGTGTTGAAATAGTAAAAATTGCATGATTTATATTGCTTTGTGATTGTATTGTGGCTTGAAATTTGTGTATGGTAAGTATTATCGCTTTAAACGTTGCTACAGCTAGGAAGATACTAATATATATTGAGATCAGTGTGGGGTTGAACATTAGAACCTTCATTTCTATATAATAATTGCTGTTATGTCTATTTTTGCTTAGTTAACATTCGGGCCTACTTGGCCGCAGTACTCAAGATGGAGTTCTCTGAAGCAGATGCCACCATGTGCGTACAATGATTTCTGCGCATGCCCAGAAAGCTCTGGAGATCACAAGGTGAAATGAACTCCTGACATCGAGTTCCCTGCCAAGGTCGATGTGTTGGGGACTCGACCGCAAGCCAGATGATGACCGTATGAGAACCACAGAAGAGACAGGGAATGAACATATTGAGAGGACCCTTTTGCCTTGAAAAGATACATTTGCTGGTCCCCGCATGGGAATCAGAAGGAACATCAACATTTGTGAACTATTCTGCTAAGTCACTATGCAGAACCAGTTTGCACTGGGAAAAGTGCAATGAACTATTGATAACCCCGAACTGTCCAATCAGAACATTTGGTCTGCCTCTAAAGTTGCCATATTTTGTATGAAGTAAGGCACAAAAAGGTATAATAACCCCTCATCTGTTATTACTGGGAGAAGGGAGAGAGAGGAGAGAAAAAAAGGAGTGTGGTTCGTGAGGATTTTGAGAGTTGCAGTTAGAGTTGCAGTCGCGATAGTCTTTAGACTGGGTGTGGAGTTAATCCATGCTGCGGATTGATGTAGGGACTTTGCAGAAATATTGCAGTGTATTTTGCTTGACGGTTTGATCCCTTGGCGAGGGTCAGACTGCCTTTCCGAGGGAGTTCTTACTTAAGAATGTGGATTACTACCGAATCGACTTGAAGCTTTCCGTCGCCTATTCATTGGTAAATGATTTACTGCATTTTCTTAAATTTATGTTTGAATAACATTTCTAAATGCTTGATAAGGTAAATTGCGGAGGTTTAATTGATTAGGAGTTTGAAAAATAGAATAAGATGTATTACGATCTGCCAGAAAAGGAGAAAAAGTCATGGTTTGGGAAAATTAAAGACCTATTTAAGAAAGATAAGCCGATTGTAACTAGAGAAGGACAGATACGTCCTCCACTGAAAACGCCTGCATCCTTTATGGTAGCGAAATATGGTTATCATACATGCATTTCGTTGGAAAATTGGGTAAAATATACCAAAGAGGATGGAGTACTAGCGTTTCCGGAGAATAGTTCATTTATTCCAGCTGTATTACCAAATTTGAAAGATAGAATGATGAGACTAGAACCGAAACCCAGACCTACCCAATTTGGGGCTTTGGCTGAACGGGAAGAAGAGATGTATGAAAGAGAAAGGCATCAGAGTGGAAGAAGATATAATTATGTGTTTGGTAGATATAATGGTCAAGAAGGCCATGATGACTAAATGCATGTTTCCTCTGAGAAGTGCTGGAGATACGGGTGGTAGAAAATGTACAGAAAAAAGAAATAATACGGAGTCAGCAGGTTACAGATATGGAGTGAGTGAATCTGAGGATGAAGTGCTGGAGGACATTTTCTATAAAAAACCACCTCCATATCAACAGGATTCTGCGATGGTGACACCAAGTCCACCACCAAAGGAAACTGTAGCAAATAAAAGTTTTGAACAAATGCCGAATAATTTCGGAAAAAGTAATCCATTTAATGATTCAGAAATGTCACAAACGGTGAGATCTGATAATGAAAAGTCTGTTGAATAAGCTAGAACAACGCAGGAATTAACTGAAAAGATTAGAGAATTAAAAAAGAATATGGAAGCAGTGACTGTGCCTGTAACTATAGGACCAGTGATACCAGTTTTTGATAAACAAAAGGATAATGAGCATTGTTTAACAGTCCAGTATAATGGTGGTATGCAAAGGAGAAAGGAAGGAGCAGTTCAGGAGAAAATAAATGGAAGATTACTACTGGTATATCAGGATTAAGTACACCTACAAATTTGACTGTAAACCAGAGTCCAGCAAATAAGACACCTACGGCAACAGAATCAGCCACAGAAACCCCAGAGAAAATGGTAGACAAAATGAGAATAGCGACAACCCCTGTAGGACCAACGTCTGAAGAATTAAGTGATTGTTTAAGGAGTTTGCAGAAAAAGGATACAGAACCACAACCTTTAGATGTGGCAAAATTCAAAGTAACTTTAGAAGAATTAATTGTAGGAACCATTCCAACTGAAAAATTAAAAGCATACCAAGATTAAAAATCAATGTTTTTATGTAAAAGCATTACTTGGAGAGCAAGGACTTTGCATGAAAAGTTAGAAGAGACAGCAAGTGAAATGGGAATAGATTTTGAAAGAATACGGTCACTGTATAAGCCATACAGAGTAGATTTGACTGAAAATGACATTGAAAACTTGAATACTGCAGGAAGGTTAACCCAAATTAAAGAGTTAATTGCATTAATAGGAAAATGGGGTGATGTGGACCAATGGAAAAGTAGGTGGTTTAGAAGGAGAGAGGAAACTACAAACAAAGCCTCTCTAGCTTTCCCGATGAGAGAAAAATAGTCTGTGGTAAAAGAATGTCCCATGAGAGAAATTCCTGGAGGAGGATATGTACATGTTCCATGGACTAGACAGGATATTTTGTCATTTACTAATGATTTTCCAAGATTGAGAGAAAAACCAGTTGAATGGTATAGACAGGTAGATAGGTTTGTCAAACTTTCTAAAGTATTATGGGTAGATCTGAATGGTCTTTTTGACATAATTGTGCCTGCAGTTTTATGGACGTAATGTAAGATCACTATAGATTGGCCAACTCAAGAGTACCCTAGGGATCCTAAGACAGGAGCCCCAGATCCAGAAGTAACGAAAAAATACGATCAGGTAATTACGTTTCTGAAAAATAAAGTACCTCCGAAAGAAACTGATTGGGTAAAAATTGACAGAATTCACCAGGAGGTCAAACAATCAGTGCATGCATATTATGAAAGGTTACTGTTGGCTTTTAAGCAATACAGTGGAGATGAGAAACTAAGTGAAAAGGATTTGAGTCATTTTGTTTACAGATTTGTTTATGGTTTAAGGCCTGAAGTTAGGGAAATGATTAAGTAACATACAGTAGACTGTCAAAATAAAAAGATAGATGAAGTGTTGCGTCATGCAAAATATTTTAATGATGAAATTGAAGCCAAACGTAAGCTGAAGAAAAAGGCAATGTGCGCACAGGTTAAAATAGCGGAGCGTCAAGAAGCCTAGTTAATCAAACAAACCAATGGAATAGGGCAAGCAAGACCAAAACCTAATATTGGAAAGGGAAAAGGGCAGATTAGCATAGATGAAGCTAAAAAGAAGTGGCCATGTCATAATTGCGGAAAATTAGGGCATTGGAAATCCGAGTGTAAATTGCCACTAAAAGCTAATGGTGATAATTCATCATTAAATCCACAGGTGCAGAATGAGGTGCGTTGCCAACCGCCGCGACAGCAGCAGGTTGTTACCCAACAGTGTCAGGTGCCAAAGCCACCTTTTCCACAGAACCTAAATCCACAAAGATACAGTAATAAGACAGGATTCTATAACGAAGAACAGGTAACAAAGCTACCACGCGCTGGTGCCATTTCGCAGTATTGGCTGCAACGCAATGAAAGTGAGTCAGAGGAGAGTTATTGACGGTGCCTAGGAGAGGAAGAGGAGTGAGTACTTGGAGCAACTCTAGAAGTAGACCAGACGGGACCCTTTGTGGATGGAAAGGTGAATGAAGTAAATGTTACTTTCCTAGTGGACACTGGTGCTATTCATTCAACTGTTAGATCAGCTGAAGTAAAAAATCTTCCTCTCTCTGGTGAGACAATCCAAGTGGTTGGAGTTTCAAATAAACAGATAAAAGCCCATCTTACCGAACCTGTAAAAGTCCGAATAGGGAAATTTGCTGATATGCATCGCTTTGTAGTATGTGATACTAGTCTTGTAAATCTGTTAGGTAGGGACTTGCTTTGTAAAATGAACTGTATCATCTTTTGTACACCTGATGGTATAGCTTTTGAAACTCCAGATGATGATGTTCTTTATAGAATGACAATGGCTAACCTAGAACCAGAAATTACGGATGCATTTGTTGTATTTGATCCAGAGGGGATACCTCAGGAATTAAAAGAAACAGTGAAAACAGAAGTGTGGGATTTCACAGGAGAAGATGTCGGATTAATGAAAAAGGTCGATCCTGTGAAAATAACTGTAAAAGAAGGAGTAAATTAACCAAATACTCCTCAGTACAAGTTGACACCAGAGATAGTTACAGGAGTAACACCTGTAATAGAGAGAATGATTGAACAAGGAATTCTAAGAGAGATAATGAGCAGTCCATGTAATTCAGCGATCATGGGTTTGAAAAAGCCAAATGGGACTTTTAGAATAGTGCAGGATTTGAGAAAGGTGAACAACATTGTTGTTCCTTGCTGTCCCATTGTGCCAAACCCTTCAGTAATTCTATATCAGATTCCCCATGATGCAGAATAGTACACAGTCATTGATTTGTGTCATGCTTTCTTTTCTATTCCATTGCACCCTGATAGCCAACACATTTTTGCGTTCCGGTTTGGTGAGCGTATTTTGGCATGGTGCCGTATCCCTCGGGGGTATACAGTAAGTCCTTTAATATTTAATCAGATCTTAAAGAAATCACTGGAAGAGTTAAAAATGCCAGAAAGTTCAGTGCTAGTCCAACATACCGCTGACCTATTAGTGGCATCGAAGACGCGAGAAGCCTGTGTTGTTGATACAATTGCACTGTTAAATCATTTGGCAGATGGAGGACTTAAAGTATCACCATCAAAATTGCAGTTTTGTCAGAAAGAAGTACAGCACTTAGGTCATAAGATTGATAAAGGCCTGAGAAAAGTAACAATGGATAGGATTAAAATCATTAAAGGAATGAGAGCCACAATGACACAGAGAGAAGTCAGAATGTTGCTTGGAATGGTGGGATACTGTCGCCAGTGGATTAGTAATTTTTCTTTGATTGCAAAACCATTGGTAAGATTGACTAAGAGTGATGTGAAAGATCCAATTGAGCTGAATAAAGAAGAGATGATATCTTTTAAACAATTGAGAGACAGCTTGTGTGAAGCACCGGCTCTTGGAATGCCTGATTATAAAAAATAATTTGAGCTTTATTGCAGTGAGAGAGATGGATGTGCACTTTCAGTGTTAGTGCAGAGACATGGAAGATTGAGAAGATCAATTGCCTAGTTTTCAGCTGTACTAGATACAGTAGCTGTTGCATTGCCTGGATGTTTGAAAGCAGTAGATGCCACATGTAAGAGCTTGGAACAAAGTGAAGGAATTGTAATGGGATATCCTGTGAGAGTGTTTGTCCCACATGATGTAGCAATCCTTTTGACAAGAAGTAAAACACAGTTCATGACGTATAGTCGTCTAACTAAATATGAAAAAGTGATTTTGGGTGCTACAAATGTGAATCTTGTAAGATGCACTAATGTAAACCCATCAACGTTACTACCTGATGCTGTGAATGCAGAAGTGAAGGATGATGTTGATCACGATTGTCTGGAAGTGCTTGATTTTTGCACCAATCGGCATCCCAATATAAAGGACATGCCTTTGAAAGGGTCTGACTATGTGATGTTTGTAGACGGGTCATGTTTGAGAACTGAAGAAGGAATATTGAGTGCAGCGTATGCTGTGTGCACTGTTGCAGCCATCTTGGAAGCATCTTGTTTGAAAGGAGTACGATCTGCTCAAGTTGCCGAGTTGTTTGCACTGATTAGAGCATGCGAGTTGGGAAAGAATTTGAGAGTTACTGTGGTTACTGACAGCCAATATGGGTTTGGAGTGGTGCATGACTTTGGGCAGATTTGGTCCCAAAGAGGTTTCTTGACGTCGAGTGGAACTCCAATTAGAAATGCAGAAATCACTGAACACTTTCGATACTTCCAGATCCGCCACGCGTTATTATCGTGGGTCCCCAGGGGCGACACGCTGCCAGAGGCCTCACCACTGGAAGCCAGAGTGTTGGACGGACATATCCCAGAGAAGACTATTTCCCTTATTTACAGGAAATTAATTAACAATATGGAAGATCCACTGGTTCGCCTTAAGGGCAAGTGGAACAGTGAAGGCCTCGAACTGGATGATAAAGACTGGCAAGAGGCAGTCTCCTCCCCGAGGGTGGTGGCAACCCAGGCCAGACTTAGGCTAGTGCAGCTTAATATTTTGCATAGGACATATGTAACGGGACCTGGGCTGGCTCGCATGGGGCGGGCGGAAAGTGAAGAGTGTAGGCGGGGGTGTGGAGACACAGGGACTTTCTTCCATATCCTTTGGAGTTGTCAGCGGATAGAAACGTATTGGAGAGGCATACACCACACTATGCGGGCTGTGCTGAGGGTCGACATCCACCCAGAGACGCGGAGGTGCCTGCTAAATGTCTGGGAGCCTACTGACCTCAACGCGTGCACTAAACAGTGGGCTACGCTGGCGTTCATGATCGCAAAAAGAAACATTGCGCAGTTGTGGGGTGCTGTTCAGCCACCCTGTCTGGGCAAGTGGAAAGAGGACTTAGATTGGTGCATGTGGAGGGAAAAGTCGGTGTTTGTAGCCAGGGGATGCCCCGGAAAGTGGAGCAAGGTATGGGGAGCCTGGAACCATTATAAGGGAGATGTGTGTCCCCCACCTGCCAGACAAACTGATGATGAGGCTCATGTAAACCCCTAACCGCTGGTAAACAATGTTTGAAACATGTATTGAAATGTGTAAACTGTGGCCGATTGAAACTGAAGTCGCCCGCCAATGAATGCCTGCTGTATGACAGTCGAATTGGTTTAATAAAAAGAATTAAAAAAAAAAAGAAATGCAGAAATAGTTGGCAAGTTACTTGAGGCGATACAGCTGCCTAAAGAAATAGCTGTCATAAAATGTAGAGCACACAAGAAAGGAACAGATTATGTGTCAGTTGGTAATGAATTTGCCAATGACATAGCCCAATACCGTGCTCGAAATCAGACCTCATTGAATCGTAACAGGGAAATGGATTTATGTCCCTTGCTTTTTACTAACACAGTAACTACATGGGATGAGGTGAGACAGTTGCAGGAAGCAGCAGAAGAAGAAGAGAAAAAACAATGGATAAAATTAGGATGCACACAACGGGAGGTAGACAGAGTTTGGGTTTACAGAGATGGAAGACCAGTAATACCTGATAGCATGAGCTCTACCATGGCACAGATGTACCATGGGGATTCACACATTGGAAGGGATGCCATGATTAGACTTTTCAAACAAACCTGGTATAATGCAAAATTCCAGCTTATAGCTGAGAGCCTTTGCCAGAGATCTCTCATATGCCAGCAATTTAATCCAGGAAGGAAAACTGTGGTGAGCTTGGGAACCATAGGGTGGGAGGGAGGCCCTTTCACTCGTATGCAGCTTGATTTCATTGAAATGCCCTCATGCAACAGGTTAAGATATGTACTGGTGATTGTGTGTCTGTTTTCTCGTTGGGTTGAGGCTTACCCAACCAGAAGGAATGATGGAGTTACTGTAGTGAAACTTCTACTGAGAGAGTTCATTCCCAGGTTTGGTTTCCCAGTAACGATTGAAACAGATAGAGGAAAACATTTTCTGAATTAAATTATAAAACTGATATGTGAAGCATTAAAAGTACAATGAAAATAGCATTGTGCCTACTGACCAGAGGCTTCTGGAGTGGTGGAACAAATGAATGGCATCATAAAGAACAGATTGGGAAAAATGTGTTTGGCCACAGGTCTCAAATGGCCAGATGTCTTGCCTCTTGTTTTAATGAGCATTAGATCAATTCCTGATAGGAAAACTGGTCTGAGCCCCCATGAAATTATAATGGGCTGAGCAATGAGACATGTTTTCTTTCCGGTCAACAAACTGCTGCCTATATCTGATGACTTTATCTTGGATTATTGTAAAGTATTGGCTGATATGGTACATTCTGTGTTACATCAGGTTGGACCAGATGTGACCACTCTTGAAAGAAAGCCAATTCATGATCCAAGTCTTGGAGATTGGGTCCGCACAAAAGTACACCGAAGAAGAAATTGTTTGATTCCACTCTGGGGAAAACCATGTCAAGTGATTCTGACAATGACAACTGCTGTGAAGTGTGCAGGGGTGAAGAACTGGATTCATGACAGTCACACTCTTCGAGTCCCAAACCCGGAAGATCAATCTGAAGAACAACATCAGGAGGTGTCAGATACCAGTTCGGAATCAGAATCGGAAGAAACGAGAACAAAACAAAAACCAGAAACCGATGAAGGAGGTCGAAGTCAAATTATTGGTCAAGAAAATGTACCACTAAGACTACGCCTTGAAATTTCAGATACTAGTTCTGAATCTGAGACAGAACAAGCAGGAATACGAGAAAGAACTAATCATGAAACTGGAGAAACTGAAAAAGTAATCTTTGACCAAGAAATCCCGAGTTCAAGTACGAGAGAAATTCCTCCAGAAATTGTAGAGATAGAAGGAGAGGAATTAGATACAGAGAGTGAGGGTGAAGTGATTGCGGAAGAACCCAGTGGAGGTTTAGGGACACAACCCAAACAGGTAGAAAAAGGGTTAGATAGACAGCAGGAAGATTGTGTGGAAGAAATATGAGGAGGGATACATTCAGACAGTGAACCTGAAATATTGAGAATAAAATCGAAAGAAGGTGATATTCAAACAGAGACAGAATCAGAAGAAAGTGAAGAAGAAAATCAAGGAGGAAGAAATTTGAGAAAAAGGGCTTGGAAAACCGAACGAGGCGAGAAAGGATCTAAATTGAAAAGGCCATTGAAAGAAGATGCTTGGCCCAACAAAATCAAGAAACTGAGATACTGGGAGACAAGAATAAAGCATGATAATGCTGAACAAGTGAATGAAGTGTCCAGTCAAGAAAAACAAAAGGACACGGATCAGAAGCACTTACAACGTACAAAGAGGATAAAAAGGCCTAACCAGAAGTACAAGTCACCGGAATGGACATATGTGGCACTTCCTGATATACAAGAGGAAGCTGATAGCCAAAAAAGTCTGAGAGTGACTGTGCAGGAAGCGGACAAGGAAGAAGAAGGCTCCGAAATTCTAAGAGTAATATTGTCTGACACTAGAGAAGAAACTGATGATCAAGAAATTCTGAACGAGGACTGTGAGCCCATGGATAAGAATGATTCACACATGAATAAAGAGGCGAATGACTCGGAAAATAATTGAAGGCCTGGATAAGGCAAATGACCAGAAAGAACAAAGTAGGCAACTTAAGCCTTAGGTTTAGACAAAGACATTTTTTGAAGAAAGAGGCTAAGTCAAAAGAAACTGATTATTGACAACATGGCAAACATTGGGAATAGAAATCCAACATGTGGATTTTCCCGAAGATGGTGTAGAATGTGTTTTTATTGTACAGGATTATTAATGCTTGTTTGGATTATATTAGCCATAACTATTTCATTTAGATTAACATTCGAAAATGTAGACAGACACTCAATGAACGGAACAATTAGCCAAAACTCGGATGACAGCCATATCACAAAACTGGTAGATAGAACAGAACTTCATAAAGATAAGTCTATAAATAATTTTTCTAGGAATGTTTTCACAAAGTTATTATAGGAGTATGTAGAAACAATGGATGTTAGAGACTGTTATTTTTGTATGCAGTTGCCTGCATCTGTATCTGAAGGTGTCACTTATCATCACCTTCCTTTGGCATATGGGATGACTTGTAGTGTCTTAGCGAGTTTGTTTTATAAAACAGGTAAATTAGAATATTATTACACTGACATAGATAATATTTTCTCACAAAATTCCTGTAGTTCCTGAATTAAACAAGGTGAAGCCTGGTAAAACTCTTGGTGAATTTTTCCTAGAAACAAGAAAACTAACTTTAGAAGAAGTGTTTAAGAACAACCTTACTTGCAGTTTAAGAAAACAAGAGAAAACTTTCCTGAAAATGGTAGAGGAGAGGAGAATTAAAATGCAAAAGAAAGTGACCGGGAAAAGATGGAAACACCTTTTTGGGATGTTGGGAAGGAAAATCATTTAAAGGGAGAGATAAACCCGGCAGTGGCTTTAGATTGGCCCCAGAAAGGGAAATTATGCATAAGTAGAGATAATACTGTATATGACAATTATTTTGTAGGTGCAAGTGAATGCCAAGATTTATACAAAATCTTGAGAGGATGGGGGTTTAAAGGAGAAAAAGATCCAGTAATCCCTGGAATATATTACATCTGTGGAAACAGAGCTTATTATAGGTTACCGGACCATTGGTACGGAACTTGCTACTTAGGACTGGTCTTTCCAAAAATATTTCATGTGGAAAGGGGAGAAAATGGATTGCGCAAAATAGGTAGACAGCTAACAGTAGAAGAAGAGAAAATTGGTCAGAAATTATTGGTGATATTTCTGGAGCACTGATACCAGCAGTTGGAATATCTCTGAATGCACATAAAATTAGAAAACTGTCTACAGTCGTGGATCGTTTATCAACAAACACAGCTGGAGGGTTCTTAATGGTAAATACCGAAATGGTTGCCATGAGAGCTATGGTAATGCAAAATCGACTTGCCCTTGACATTATATTGGCAAAAGAGGGAGGAGTCTGTGGAATGCTGAAAGTACAACATGGCTGTACTTACATTCCTGACAAAAGTCAGAATATAAAGAAATATATTAAGAATATAACTGAATTGCATGAAGAAATTGTTCTAATGGAGGTTGAAGGTGCATGGGAGAAACTTGGTAAAAGTGTTTCCTCTACTAAGAATTTATTAACAAAATTAGGTAGCTCTTCTGTGGGCAAAATACTAATACCTGTGACTTTTGTGATTATTTTAGTGTTAATATTGAGATTAGGATGTTTGTGCATAAAAAGAAGAAAACTACAAAATAAGATAACAAGAGAAAACAAGAAAAATAAAGAGAAAGAAATAAGGGAAAGAGAAATAGAGCAAATCGAATTAGAAGAATTTAAAGAAAAACTGTACAAGAAAACAAAAGAGAACAGTGTGGAGAATACTATTGTTTAAACTAACAAATGCAATTGGATTTCGAATAAAACCATTTCCTTAGTTACATTTGGTGAAATTAGTGAGTAGTGGTGATGTTTAAAAATCACCAAAGGGGGGATTGATGGAGCAGGTAAAAACAAAATGTTGTATACCTCCTCTAATTTGCATGAAATTAATTATGTAATCATTCTAAAATTAATTTACATAACATGTTTGAAGTGGAAAGGATACTGCTGGAACACTATCACGTGACTCAAACATACTAACTTCGTCTGTAACAGGGCCGAGCTTAAGTTAAGATCACGACTATGTGCGGTGCTAGAAAGTATTATTATATCATTCGAAAGGCACATTTTTAAATTTGACTAGAAATCAGAGTGAGACATACGATTACCTCACTCTCAGCACTGGCTCGAGGTGAGTGGCAGGGCAGGTGAGCGGCAATTCGATACTGGCTCGGCTGCCACGTGGTCACAACGGTTCTCGGAGCAAACCAAGACGCCCGTGCAATGCACATTAACATTGACATCACAGGAAATCTCCAAACGCAGCATTCCCGCCCTCCCGCTCCTGTCCATCACAGCCAGGCAGCCCTGTGCCGGAGCCGAACTAAAGCCACTCAGAGGCTGAAGGTGCCGCCTTACTGGAATAAACCTCTGCCATAATAACTCCGGAACCCCTCCAGGCAACGGGGGGCTTCTACGTCACCGAGGGGCGGCCTGCTTTTGTGCTAGATAGCATGAAGCACAAGGCACATGAAAAAAAAATCCAGCATCTGCCACGGTCCGTGGGGTTGGTTCGTGGGTCAGAACACAGGGATTACATTTTGAAAAAAAATCCTGAATTTAGAGCAGCGCTCATTGCCACTGCAGCCTCCCACAATTTACTTCCCAGGAACTGCAGCCACCTGCTCACGTTGCATCGGGCGGGAGCAGGATGTTATATCTCGCGCCATTACGCTGTGTCTGAAATAGAATGGTTGTTACATTGTCGCAGCAGCTCGCAAGCCTGCCGGCATCAGCTCCAGGGCGCGCTGCCACTACAGCTTCAGTTTGCCATTCCAATGCTGCGTGATTAGCAGTGCTAGTATGGGGCTTAAAGTCCTAGGAGGCACTATGTAAATTATGCGTGACTGCATTTCAGTGCGGTGATGCGGATCACCACACTGAAATGCGTAAGTGTCACTCCTGATGTGTGATACTTGGCAGACCTGTTTAAGGTGTGAGGATGTTAGCGCTCCACAGATACTTTCTTTCTCCTGTCGTTACCATCCCAACTCACCCCAACCATTCACTTCTTTTCTACATGTGCAACCTTAAAAAATGTGCAAAAATAAACTTTCTAACTTGAGAACCTGCCATGTTTGCAGCACCCCTCTATGGATGCTGGGTCAGAGGGATAAAATGTACTTAGTCTTAGGGGCCTATGTTACCTGAACAGACAGGAAGAAAAACCTGAGGAACGTCCATAGAGAGCAGAGAAGTAACTGGTGTATGGAGTTATGGGCAATATTTTAAAAACCACAGTCAAAATATTTGTAAGTGACCAAATGCATACTCTCTGGGAGAGGGAGGGCCGAGGGAGACAATCTCTGTAAGGTGGGATATATATGTATTCTCACTGCCAGACACACATGCAGCATCCACCACACACTGATCCCAACTATCATCAGTTATAATGTATATGGATCAATATCAGTGATTTGTCATGTCAAATGCACATATTTCCATGTGCCATGTACATGACTGTAGCTTTCCGACTATAGATCTGTGTGGTTAGCGATCATGTTCTGTTTTTAGGTTTCTCCTGCACAGCACTTGCGGTATCTTTTGTAATTAAAAAAACAATCTCAAAAGGGGCTTACAGCCCGTTCAATACATACCATTGGTTGATTCCAACGTTGTTCCAATTTACATGGTTCAGATTGGTCAGCATGTCATCTGCACGTCTTCCTGCTATGCTTTGGTCACTAGCCACTGTCTACGCACCCTGAACGTACTTTAAAAAATGTTTTTATTGAGCACTACACACGAGTGCATCTGCAGCCCGTCTTCTCTCCTCCCCGGTATGTTAACCCACCACCCCTGCCAGCCGTCATTGTTTTTAATGACGCCCGCCTGCTTTTTATCTATCACGTTCTACTCCCTGCTGTTTTACCCACCCCCTGCTTCAGCCACCTCTCGCTCCTCACTCTTGTACCCGAAGGTACTAGAGTGCTTTCATTTTTAGGTCCAGCCTGGCGTTAGCAGCGCGCCTGTGCTGCCCTCGCCATGCGAGGGCTTCTTGGAATCGATACGATTCCAGAACTTGTGTCTCAGCTCCACCTACAATTTTTATTGGCGTGCGTTGTTTGTCATCATGGATTATGGTAAACGTAGTGTGATGATTGCACCGGAGGCATTTTAGTCCCTCCTGGTTGCCACCCTGTCCTCTTTTGGCCCCGCCCACCGGGATTGGATCCTTTTCTGGCGACGTAACACGGTGGATTTCATAATGACTGTCGCACTTTTTTCTTATCATTCTTTCCGTGTGGGCTGTGCGTTAGGTGCCATTGAAATGTTCCCTCTCTCTCTCTCCTTTTTGTGGTTTAGTATTACTGGCATGTATCACGTTTATTAAAGGAGCCGCTCCTCCTGCAAACTCTTGAACACCCCCGCAGCTCTTAAAGGAGCCGCTCCTCCTGCAAGCTCTTAAACACTCCCGCGGCACTTAAAGGCGCTGCTCCTCCTGCAAGCTCTTAAACACTCCCGCGGCATGCAGTAGCCGCCCTAGCCGTCCCTGTGTATGCCAGACGCAACTATCCCACTCTACCCAGTTTAACCAAACATAGGCTTCTCGGGGCTGTGGTTGCCGGATTGCGCTTCAACGTTTGTCCTATAACTACTGGTCCCCACACGGCGTTCTAGACACCTCAGTGACCGCCTCCCGACCCTTCTGCTTCTCCTGTTGTGGACAGCTTCGGCGGCTATGCCACGACCATTATTATGATGGATCACAATTGCCCCCTCTTGATACAGCCCAACAGCCCGTGGCTTGCTGTTGCTTCTGCACAGTAAAACTACCTTGTGTACCCCTTTCTGTAGCCATTTTAGAACAAGCGTCGGTAGCTGTCCGAAAAACCTCTTATGTCATGAACGGACGAGTGGCAATGTGGCGACGGGGAGCAATAATGAAGGCGACACAAATTTATTTGTTTCTACCATATACCATTTCTACCGCGCCTTTCTTTTTTTCCTATACTACGTCTGCACCAATAACAGAGCAGGCTGCTGTTATGATCAGCTGCCTAAAATGGCTTTGATCTGCTGCCAACAATGGATCAAGTGCTTTCACTTTTAATTTTCAGCCCCCCTTAATCACAGTATGGCGGACGCTTCAGGAGGCTGCGCACCTTTCTGTTTTTTTGGCACGGCGCCTGCAGCTAAACTAGAGCAGGCTGCCTACAATGGCTTCCCGGCTGCCAGCAATGGAACAAGTGCTTTTACTTTACAGCTGCTTGGGGAGGTTGCATACGCCCACAGCAAAATCCGAGCAGGCTGCCTAAAATGGCTTCTGCCCACTTCTGGCAACGATCAAGCCCTTTAACTTTTAATTACAAGACCCTCGTAGCAAGTGAGCTGGCGCCACTCCGCCCACTTTTAGTGCAGACCCTTTATTTTACAGCCAAGAGGTCTGGCAGCAGCTACGCAGAGCAGGGAAGATTCTTAGGTACGTGCCCTTGCTGCTCTTGTTGACTTTCACAGTGCTTGTTTTTAAAAGCTCCTGTGCCCCAGTTTCAATTTAAACAACTACAATAGGTACTTTAAAAGGTTGGATTAAAATAATGAAAACCTACATCTTTTACTTGTTTTAAACGATGCTTTACAGATATTGTCACAGTTAACAGATCAGCATTCGTGTTTACCAATGCTTTTTTTTATTTTGTTAATCGAGCACAAAGCCCATAACTGCTTCATCACAATTTGGCTTTATAAGAGTGTAATAAAGGTGCGGGCGGGCGGATGTGACACTTAGCTGAAGATGTTGCTGATGATAGGAAGAGAAAGTAAGGGACCTTTTGGGGGAGTGGCAAAAACAGATTTCGGACAAAAAACATGCCTTAATTAGGTCAAACACTGTTATACATACTGTGGGATTTTTGGTTGCAGGCGAACTTGGAGTCAACGTGTGTAAGGAAGAAGTGCTACATCGTAGGGTGCACTACAAAAAAACGCGATTCAGTGGCTGCTGTAAAACACAATCAACACATCAATTGTGGTTTCGTTGTTGCTTTTTGTGATTCAGTGAGCATGGCTGTTTAAAGTGGCGAGAGGACTGAATACCTTGATACTTGCACATAAAACGCTCGTGCACACAAGGCATCCTGTGCCGCACAAAAGAAATGGTAAAGTGCTGGGCAACTTGAAGTGGTTTTTGCAGTTGTAAAGGGCTTAGCGTGGTTTATGTGGCTTCACTTAATATTATACAGAATACATGCTCAATGTGTGGGAAAGCATTAAAATAATTGTTGCTGATTCCCATTTAAACTACATTTGTCTTTGATTGGCAGTTGTAGTCATTTTAATAAGCTTATGTGAAACGCGCCCCTCTCCCCCTTTCTATAACCACACTTCATTCTTTGTTAGTCTTTTTTTCTCCCTAATACCTACTTCTGGTGTTACCGTATGATTTGTTAGGCACCATCTCTTATAGTGTTGCATTTTAAGACCTTGTGTATCAAAGGAACACATGAAAACCAAATGCACAAAGGAAACATTGCAATTTCTTTTTCTTCTCTTAGACAGCGGTAATGTAAGTTCATAAATTGAATTTATTCTGTATAATGCACACACAGCCGTTTTACAAACAATTTTTGGATAATCAACTAATCATTTATTTGAATAACTCCAAATAGCAAACACCAGTTTTATTATTTACATCAGTCCTACTTACTTGGAAGATAATAGTCCATTAACTGTCTTCCATATATAAACAAGCATTAAAAATGCAATAGGTCTCGCCTTTCATTAAGTTAAAGCCATTTGCTTTGCTATACAATACCATTAGCAAAGCAAGTGGCTTTAACTCAATCAAAGGCGAGACATATTGCATTTCCAATGCTTTTTTTTTTGTGTTGCTATTACTCACGGGAGGCTTAAGTGATTTGCCCAGGAGCACGGAATGTTGAGCCGACGCCGAGACTCTAACCGGCTTCCTCATTTCCACGGGCGAGACACAAATAAGAACCACTCCAAAATGAAAGGAGTCTGCTTTAAAAAAAAAAACTTTTCCATGTTTATTATGTTCGTTCCTGTCCCATATGCATAACGCTCACTGCTCCTGAAAACACTCTATTCCACCCAATATTCATGTTTACTTGTCGCTCATGCCTGCAGTAGAGCTTCCACTTTTAGACTGGTTCACCGTGCTCGTGTGAGGATTAAGTGATTTTCCCAGGATGTTGCACTTTTAGATTGGTTCACCGCATTTATTTAAGGGTGGGCGTAGCTGGCATAGGGCCTCTATGCGTAGCTCCATGGAGTTTGAAAAAAACTCAGTTGAGCTAAGTGCCGCTCCCTCCCCGCTCCCACCCCCCTCCCAAATGCTTTAAAATGATGAAAAGAAAGCACTTATCTGTGTTTCTGCCGCCTCCCCTGCCTGGCCGCTCTCCTTCCTGGTCCTCACCACCTCGCGTCCTTCTTCATTGAAAAAAACACTACGTTGTAAGTCTTGTGCTTGAGCATGCTCACTAGCAAGACGTACAACGTAGTGTTTTTTTTTTTGATGAAGAAGGATGCGAAAGGAGCAGGAAGGAGCAGGAAGGAGAGCGGCCAGGCAGGGGAGGCATCAGAAACACAGGTAAGTGCCTTCTTTTTATCATTTTAAAGCATTTGGGAGGGGGAGGGAGCGTCTAACTCCGGCTCTGCAACGGAGGCGGAGTTTTGCCCACCTCCGCCACGGAGCACGGAGTAGGCAAATCTCCGCAAACTCCGCTGGCGGAGCGAAGTTACCCGCCCAGGGTTAATTTATATTTCCACCTTAAAGTACTTGCTATCTTTTACCAGCCCAATCCATGGTTTGTAGTTGTGTTGGGGATGCAAACCATAAACGAATATAAATCTTATATCCAAACTCTACCCAACATTAGTCATGCCACTTTGTATATCTAAATAATTACACAATACTAGCAAAGCCATCAGCAGACAGTGTGCATATTTTGAGTATTTATGTAGCTTAGTCCTTGCTCCCTAGCAGCAGCACTTTTTTGATTACAGACAACACCCCCCTCTGCTTTTATCCCACCAAGTCCTACTCCCTGCCCTGTTGTTTTGCCCCCTCCCACTTCAGCCACCTCCTGCGTCATCACTTGTGTCCCCTAAGGTATTAGAGTGCTTTACATGAGCACCATTTACATTACACATAGACACTTTTTTTCCCGATTACACAGAGAGGCATTAAAACCAATTGCGAAAGGGGGACCCCAAATACACAATACTGAACCGGTTGTTACGGGGTAAGAAACAATCAACTAGGGAAAAGAACCAAACCGGTTGAGGACATATATATTCTTTGGCCTAAGAAAGGTCCCTGTTATAATACAAGACAGAGCTGGAAAAGGAAAATAGAAAAATGTACATCAACAATGCCCAATGGTATATCTTAATTTATTTATTTTTAACTTTAGGTTTTTTTTAAAAAATACAATGATTCATTAAAGTTAATACACAACACGATTTTTTTGTCAGAGAAATATACATATGAATGAAAAAAACATACATGTGAAAATCATCAGTGTATATATATTTACAGTCGTGAGGGAATGTGAACAACCAACGTTCAAGGCCCCATACATACACACTCAGATACATACATTAACACATTCAATCAAAAACACATTCATCAATGCACATCACATTTAGTCTAGATTATCCTTGGTATTTAGGTGGATATGGTCGTTGGTAAGTCTTCCAACGAAAGCCAGGTGGTATTCAGAGAAGGAGGTCGCCAAATCAAGCGCCAACGCGCGTTTCGGTATCGGACCCACAAGGGGATCCCACCTTCATCAGGGCGGACCAAAGATAATGGGGGGCAAGAACACAACAGAACACAGAGTACTTGATAAAATGTAGGTGCCAGTTAATCACACCAGTATTCAGGACGCCGTCAGGGAACGGGAAGAGACATCCAGTCTCCTCTAAACCGAGTAGGATTGCATGGGTTACTGAAAACCTTATTTCAGAAAAGTACGGCGGGTTGCCAAAACTGTAATGCGGGTAAAGTCAAGCCAACATGTAATTGGAGGCCCGGGTATGTATCGAAGGATGCTCGACCGTGATACGGGAGATGACAAGGGTTGTATTTACATGCGCCAGCATCAGTAACAAGATCAAGGATTCACTTCCCGCGGTCTCTCAGTATTCCACGCACAGCATCGGGGGACGTGTCACGTCCCCCGATGCTGTGCGTGGAATACTGAGAGACCGCGGGAAGTGAATCCTTGATCTTGTTACTGATGCTGGCGCATGTAAATACAACCCTTGTCATCTCCCGTATCACGGTCGAGCATCCTTCGATACATACCCGGGCCTCCAATTACATGTTGGCTTGACTTTACCCGCATTGGCAACCCGCCGTACTTTTCTGAAATAAGGTTTTCAGTAACCCATGCAATCCTACTCGGTTTAGAGGAGACTGGATGTCTCTTCCCGTTCCCTGACGGCGTCCTGAATACTGGTGTGATTAACTGGCACCTACATTTTATCAAGTACTCTGTGTTCTGTTGTGTTCTTGCCCCCCATTATCTTTGGTCCGCCCTGATGAAGGTGGGATCCCCTTGTGGGTCCGATACCGAAACGCGCGTTGGCGCTTGATTTGGCGACCTCCTTCTCTGAATACCACCTGGCTTTCGTTGGAAGACTTACCAACGACCATATCCACCTAAATACCAAGGATAATCTAGACTAAATGTGATGTGCATTGATGAATGTGTTTTTGATTGAATGTGTTAATGTATGTATCTGAGTGTGTATGTATGGGGCCTTGAACGTTGGTTGTTTACATTCCCTCACGACTGTAAATATATATACACTGATGATTTTCACATGTATGTTTTTTTCATTCATATGTATATTTCTCTGACAAAAAAATCGTGTTGTGTATTAACTTTAATGAATCATTGTATTTTTTAAAAAAAACCCTAAAGTTAAAAATAAATAAATTAAGATATACCATTGGGCATTGTTGATGTACATTTTTCTATTTTCCTTTTCCAGCTCTGTCTTGTATTATAACAGGGACCTTTCTTAGGCCAAAGAATATATATGTCCTCAACCGGTTTGGTTCTTTTCCCTAGTTGACAGAGAGGCATTAAGTTATTTGGCTAGGATCAAAGGATCTTGAGCCGACCCCGAGACTTGAACCCAGTTCCCCATTTCCAATACCAGCAACTCTGCCTTCAACATGCATTCATTGTGTTAACCCACCACCCCCCACCATCATTGTTACCAACCCCCCTGATTTCCAAATACCACCTCCTCCTGCTCTCTGTTGATTTACCTGAGAGAGGGTAGGTTTTGTATCATAGGGGGCCCCTGGCCCGTTCTGGCCACACCTGAATTATGAGACCCTTGTCCTTGCCCTGCCAGCCTAATTTGTAGGCCGTATTAAATTGACCACTGGGTCCTGTGTTACAGGCCCTTCTGTTCGAAATATAGGCCTTTGTTACATTGACCATAGCTCTGCCGTTTTAGTGTATTGCAGGCTGATGGCAGGTCTGACCCAACTCATATTCAGTTCCTCTTTCTGCGAGGTTTCCCGCTCCAAACTAGTAGCCCCCACCCTGCCGTGCTCTGTGATCGGAATCAAAGTTCAGCATCCCCTTGAGACTTCGACATACAGTAAGCTGCATCCTGGCATGGCACTTGTTTCCTGAGCAGGGGTCCCGCTTTTAAGGGAAGTGGCAACCGCAGAGTGTCAAGTTAGGAGAACTGAGGAGATTTATATGTGTCCATATTCAATTCGCGCACAATATCTGTTTATATTTTCTGAGTCGCGTACAATGTCTGCTTATAGTTTCTGCTTGCTCTGCGAAATTTACGACAAGCGATTGGCCTGAGACACTGACCTTTTCACCTAGTTCATTGTCAGCATTAAGTGGGTAAATGACGACATGTCTGGTAAATACTGCAGACGAAGCTATTTGCGTAGCATACGTAGGTAGAAGTTGCGTGCAAAAGAACCCCAAAAACAGTATAAATAGGGAGCACTCACAAACATCAAGCGGATTACCTCGCTGTCTGTATGTGGGTTACGGACTGCGTAGAGTTTTCCCCAAGAGCAAAAGAAGCTCTTGCGTCTGCTTAGCATTATGTTGTATTGTACCCATATGAAATGTCTTGTCATGTTTAATCATTGTTCTCTTTATTTGTTTCTCCTTTTTTGTATTTATATAATGTATTCATTGTAATTGCAGGAATGCTTGCTCTAGAGTAAACGTGAGAGTTCCTAGGTAACAGAGTTCTTATACTCTGAAACATTTCTCCTTGGTGTAACCTGTTTCTTCAATTACACTTATAGATGCGTTCTCTTTCTCTGACAGTACAATAGTGCAGATACAGAGGGTATCATGATGAGCTCCATGTGATTATCTGAATTCTGTATTCTGTATTTTATGCCTTTGTCTTGCAGTTTCTTTGAAGTTGCATCTTCTCATTAAACTGCCATTGTATTCTGCCTCCAATTCCATGTCTCACATGTCTATTTTCTTCAATTTTAGAGCAAGCATTCCTAGGCACCCCGGTTCAAATTAAGGTGCCCCTTTTGTCCCTGACTAACTCTCCTGCTCAGTTCTGTGGTGGCTCCCGGGGCTCTGAGTACCGCCCCTAGCTTCCTTGTCCTGTAATAAATCCTCCCTCCAACATTTTGGTGCCGTGTGACTCGGAGTAGCAGTGCCAGCAGATGGGGGCAGTAGTAATGGCTGGGTTCGAGGGGACGCAGACTGAGCACTCGTGACTCCTTTCTGGCCGAAGCCTTTGAGTACAAGCACTCGGGTGAGTATTATAACTACCTGACGTGAGGTGACGCTTTGGTAACGGTTTATGAAAGGAGCGCTTGTGAGGCTTCTGTGTTTTTCTCGGCTCTCAGTTCTTTCCTGTCTCCTGTCTGGTTGGCCTCGCTAAGGACATTTTTAACTGGGGAGGCTTGTGTGTGCAGCATGGAATTCTGAGCTGGACAGTACGGTCAGGAAGTTGTTGGTTTATTGTTTCCTTTTTTGTTATATATAGATGTGTGTGCTATTGTTTTTGCCTTGAGTGCCCGGAGGAGAAGGCTGCGTCTTGCGCCTTTCACGGGCTTATTTAGCTCTTTTTTTTTATTATTACATTTTTACATTTTACATTTTTACATTGTTATGAGTTTTGTAGGGAAACAGGCATAGAAGAAAGACAATAAAAAAGTAAAAAGAATAAGGGATAAGGAGAGGCTGTTTATGTCTGCAGTCTTTTCAATGCTATTCTTTTTGGTATAGCTTGCTGTTGGGTCTCTCTGTATATAGTGAAACAGAGAGCGCCTCTTTACCAGGGGGCTACGGGTCGGCCTGGTAGAAGAGAAGGAGAGATACGATTTACTATCGTATTCTTTCAGCAATAAAAAAGTGCTCCACCGAGTGCTGTGTGGATACAGTGGAGGCTCTCCTACATCAATACAAGGTAGGAAAGAGGTTGGATATTGTCGGTCCACTTAGCTACTGGACAACGGATATCGCCTGGATTATGAGGATTTTATGAGGTTCCCCGGGATGGTTTATTGGATGTTATGAGTTTTTGGTAGTTCTGTGACAGTTTCCCTTTTGTGCGTGCGCCATTTGTAAATAGGAAGCACGTGTTCTATTTTTGTCCTTCAGAGGGCAAGGTATGCAGTCATTGTCTGAGAATAGACACTCTGAACGTGCCTGACTTACTTCTTTCGTGAAACACATGTAGAATTTCATGACTGCATGACTTCAGGTTACCGTCTGATAATGCATACAGAGGCTCATTAAAGTGAAGCAATTGCACTTTATTGTGGTTGGTGCTTATATGGGCACTGCAGTAAGGGTCACTGGCTGACACAGAAGCTGCTTTTAGTAAGGCCATATTTACGTGCACAGTTATTTTGTTATTTGTATTTTTTTTGATGATATATTTTATGATATGCAGATTTGATGATATGTTTTATGATATGCAGATGTATATTGAATGTATAAGGACATGATGTTAAATTGATGTTGACTGGTCTGTATCGTTTTATTAGGATAAGACCTGCTAGGTAGGGTTACCATTGTAACAGAAGATCACTGCCAAATGCAGAAGATTGGTTTATTAGTGAGATTCAATAACTAGGGAGGAATGTAAATGCTTTTTGTACTCCCACATGCATTGATCTGCCACTGATAACTGAAGTGATCTGACTTCTCACCAGAAGGAGTTTATAACGGCCCAGATAAAAGGGAGATTAAAGAGGCATTTTATTTAACCATCAAAGAGGCATTAGGGGACAAGCTTATACTTGACCACCCTGCCTCCTCCCTAACTATTGACACATAAGGAGAGCAGAATATATATATATATGTAATACTAAGAGATACAGATGAGCTGTAGTGAACAAGAGTCAGTTGGGGTAGTTCTGCACACACTAGATGACAGAATAATAGCGGTACACAATCCTGGCGCACCGACCTTTCGTGTATTTAGTAAGACCAATAATAACTAGGATTGTAACTGTTTTTATGTATTAGAGCTGTTGCCTTTTTTTTGTGAATAAATAGTATTATATCATTTTCCTTGCCCCCTAGCCCCTGTCTGATCCATGTGGCTCAGCACCACATTTAATTAGCACAGGTCATTTTCAGATGACTGACCACGTAGTGCACAACAATATATCTCGAATTGTTTAACTATTTCCTCACATTTATATTTTTATGCATGTCCCCGGCAACAGGAGGTTGTGTCTGGCGTCTCTCACCTTGTGCCACAAATATTTGTTTATGGGACTGCATCTGGCAGCTCAAATTTGTTCTGAATTTTAATCACTTATTTGGTGTAGATTGTATTGTTTGAACGTTTAACAGTGTCTTTTTTTTCAACTGCGAGTTTCCAAAAGCGGAGCTACTTTTCTTCCTTCCTCACGTTGCATTGTGGTTTTCTACCTTAGGCCTGGCACTAGCCAACGCCTTTTTGACTTCTCTCTCCATATTTGTAATGGGTGTCCTCTGTTCTTCTCCTTTGTCAGCTACGTGCGGTGTACTTTAATAGATATAATGTCTGTCACCTTCTCTCGATTTGCAATTTAGTGTCTCTCCCCTCGCTTACCTGGCTTATAGGCCTTTTTCCCAGAAGTGACCACACGTACGTCATGTCCTATAGGTCAGAGGCACCTGATAATGTTGTCCTTTTGTGGTCAACTGTGCGTCATTAAAAGAGTATAAAGATCTGCTCCGTAATCCATTCAACGGACTACCCTGCTGCAGTGACCTCTTGGGTCACTGACGCATGTGTGGTCTCCTTCAGCCCTCTATTTGAGCATCTTTGGCTGAAGCTCTGATTTCTTATTGTGCTTTGAAATGGTCTTTGTCTCTCTCCTCTGCATTGCCCTTATTCTGAAACATTATTGCAAAGCACTAATGGTTGTCCCTCCTAACTTAACATGTGCGTTCCTGGCATTGCAGTAAGTGTATGTTGCATTCTGAAAGTATTTTCATTGATTTAAAAGATATTTGCTATATGAGTTCGTTCTTCGCTTCAGAAATGTGTCTTTAAATGCCAAAACTTTGATAAGACTTCCAGGCTATATATTGAATTTTCCTTAAACAAAGGGGTTCTTCTTTCATACAGATAAGACAGCTATTGTTCCCTGTCGTTTACACGTCTATTTTGGCATATTTTTGCAGAAGCACCCCCTCAAGTTAAACTGCCTTGGTGCAGTGCCCCAGGACCATGAAATTTCACCCTTTCATTGCATTTAAATGTATTTTGAAATTTTAAATACTTGCACGATTACTTTTCTCATTTAAGGGTGTGTCTTCTGGATAATTGAGCGTCATGAACATCTATTCTTGTGTTACTGTTTTTGGCTGATTACAGATGTAGTTTTGAATAGTCTTTCTGGAGTTAACAAACTGATGAATATATTCTCTGCTGGGTTAATGATTTGATGAATAAAAGTGGCACTTCAACGTAAGACCTTTTGTTTTTAGAAGGGAAACACTTTCTCTTATTTTTCTTATGGGCCCTCCTCATCTCTTTCTCTCACAGTGGTGCCACAGGAGATGTTATATGTAGGTGTACTTCTCTTGTGCACTACAGTAAGAAGTGATAAGCAGGAACATCTGGGTTCGTGCCAAGCACACCCACTTTAACTGAGACAGGTTCAACTAGAGACCACGCAACTGGTGCGCGGTGCATCCAGTGAATACTGTGTCTAGCTTCCAAGTAGCTGCCTTCACGACTCTTAAATCACGTCTTTCTGTGCACAGTTTTAGATGGGCTCCACTATTTTAACTCATAACACTCTACATTAAGTACATTCTGTTCTTTGACAGTGACACCTCAGGCTTCTCATCTCACCTTTCTGGTGTGTTTGCACCCATAGTACAGGTTCCTTCGACTTGAATATTCAGTAAAGTGGTAGTAGGAAAGGGAGAAAGGTTTTTGCATGCACTTTTCGCCACAACGCACAGCACCTTTTTTGCATTTTCTGGTTGCTTTACACCCTAGACTTGGCCCAGTGTCAAATGATAGACCAATCACACAAAAGGAAGAATGACATAATAAGATGAGGTTAAGGACTGCCGTCCCTTACCACCCAGAGCACAATGATAGAAGTTGTGATACCAGGTAAAATGGAGCTGTTACTTATGATATTTATGGGTCATGGACCGCCATATTGAAAAGACTGACAAAAAGCCATCAATATAAGTAATATAGTTTCCTGGCAGAAAAGGAGATACTTTCAGTTTCAAATGCATATTAATATCTCTCTCTTTGGGTGGCCAGTTATAATTCACACTGAAGGTTGCACTGAGTGCTGTAGTACTGAGCAACCAAGTACAGAATAATTTACTCCTACCTGCGTTCCAAATTCAGCAGCAAGTGAAGCAGGCACAAGCAGTAGCCCATCATGCTAGGGCAGATCCAGTAAGTGCTGCCACAAAGAGCACACAGTTGGGATTAGTTAATAGGGAAGAATCCTGAAATTGTGTCTCATGGCCAAGAAAGTTAGTGACACTTTAGAGATAAAATGATGGAGTGGAATGCATGCTAGACATACCCATGGTTTGACTTCATGGGCACACATCAAGTGCTGCCAGATCTCCTCAGCCTTTCATCTTTCCAAGTTGGACGAAATAAGTACCATTGAGTTAGGGGAACAGTAAAGATTTGCTATTTTGCGCCACAATACCATTCTGAGTAAACGTGCGCTTTACAGAAAAGCCATATTATTTTAAACTAAGCTATATTTTACGTACAATTAAAGACAACACGTGTCTGGATGTTACATGATGTTGAAGGGTTAACAGATTTTTGAGGCTGCCTTCAGAAGTAGCAGTCCTGGCTGACTACAGATTCTGGGCGTTGAGCCAGGCAGGAAAGGTGCTTCCTGTGTTTGGTAGTGAACATAGGATTTAGTAGAAAGGAAAATGTATGTGTAGAAAATACTTGTGTCTGTGGAAGTGAAATGAGGAGAAGGAAGAGTTGCCTAGAATTACACAATTTGGTAACGGGTGAAGTCGAGATTGAATAGTGTTTTCTGGTTTCACGTGGAGAAGTTCAGTGAAGGAATATGTATGTGTTTATATACAGATGGGTGAGAGGAAGTGAGGAATAAGTTTTCGGATATGCACAGCTGTGTGCAGCCTTCATAATATGAGACAACCAGAGATTCGTAGGAATAAGATTACCACAGGTAGCTACCACATGCCCCAGTACTAGGAAAATACAAAAGAATAAATAATACGTGCAGATATAGAGTAGATCTTAATGTTAAAGGACTGTAGGCAGTACTCAGTATTGCAATATTGTCAGAATAAAAGGTGTGAGTTTAGAGAGGCTTTCTGAAATTAAAGTTGCAGATTTTAGAGGTGGTTGCATATATTTTGCAGTTCGACCACTACAAGTTTTTATCTCCCTTAAAAGTTTCTATCTTCTGTTTGGGTTCTTCTTTCTTGGTTAATGAATGATTAGAGGTTATTATTATTAGATTTTTCTCTGTGTCTCCAAGAAGTGTATTGCATTTCCTGTCTTTGGGATGTTTGCTTACATGGGCTCAATGTTATTGTTTTCATCACCTCGTGTCTGGTTCGAAATATAATACAAATAGGAAAATTTATCATTCCACAGGCTCAGGCCTACCACATTTTCCCACACGTTTGGATGACAGCTAGACCATGTGTCCATTATGATATAAAAGCAGCAACAACTTTCAGCAATGCCTGAACAGACTGTTTAAGGGTAATGAATTGAGAATTGAGAGAAAGCAAAAATAGTTTATTGCCCATGGATCACTCTGTTTTCACTAACGAATATTACAATATTCTGACAACAACTGAACGCCCCATATACTTCTCCCTGATCAATTAATATATGTATAGGTCACATCAATTGGGTATCAAAGTGGCATTGAAATTATGTAAGAGGCATGTTTTTGTATAGATTAACACCCGCTGCGAAGTTTCTTTCTACTCAGGTATTTAGGCAGAAGGAGAAGGATCCGCCCCATCATCCCTGAGTCCAAAGAAGAAGAGGACAGGTGATCAGCCACAACAGGAACATCGCCATCTTCACAAGAATATGGGAAGAATAGATTACCGTGTAAGGTGAATGTGCTAAAATGCATTCTCAGTGCAGTACATTTGCCAGGGACACAGAGGATAGGAGTAAAGAAAAGTAGTAATGTTGTGTTTATATTATGTTTAGGTATTGATCATTTGTAATTATGTGCTTCGTATTATAATGTTTCAAGGAAACAATGTGTGCAGATTTGATGTGTGTTTTAATATATAGGTGCGATGTTTCGGGGTGTTTGACAATAGGTTTCTGTAGTCTTATGAATTACAACAGGTGTATATCTGCAATTAATTCAAGGACATGGGTGCACTTTATTTCATGATTTTGCCCCTAAGTAGGTCTGGCGTTAACAATGACCTTTCATGTTTAGTAAAATGTTGTCTCTCCCTCCCTCTCTTGGCTAGCTTCACTGTGAGTGACTTCATTCTGTTCTTTCACAAGGAGCACATTCACACACAGTTGTTTTATCCAGTGCCAGGAACTACTGTGCAATGTGTGATCTTTGAGGCCAAAACAGTTTCTGCTTTTGCCAATGTTTGTTATAAAGATGAGGGCCCAGCAACACCCACACCAATGAGGTTTCATGAAAATATTACCAAGACAAGTTGTGCATTGACAAAGCCAAAAGGCTGAACAACAATTTCATTGGCTTTACCAATGCTTGTTTATTCTTATGTTGCAATGAGATGGTACATACCTTATTACAGTAGTTTAGCTAAATGTTTTGCATTGTTTTTGTGAACATTTTATTTTAAAGGCAAAGTATTATCAGTAGTGCTTTCAAGCTTGCATCTAGTTGAAGAGCATTCTGAGAGCAGTATACATAGCCTCACATTGCTAAGAATTGAAATGAGTGTGTACACATTCTCATACTCTAACCACTGTCAGGAGTACAGTCTGATCTTACAACAGTTACTTAGAGCGCTCACCCTGATAATGAAGCCTTTGCATCAATGAACATTCAGCATTAGCACATGGACACAGATATTGTCCTTTTTGCAAACTGTGCCTTTCACAGATCCTTAGTTTGGTACTGTAAACTGACAGCCAAAGGACCTCAAACGGATGTGTCCTGGGCGTGGGGCTATAGGAATTACACATCCCTGGGCACAATTTAACAACTATGAGTGTTTTGATTACTAAAGGTGTTACTGTGACAGAGGTTTTCATCTGGGTTTTCTGTTGGGTCAAGCTGTGGTACAGTGTTTTGATTCCTCTTTTGCTCTTAAGATAGTGAATTTCGTTGTAAGGTCTTGTATAGGGATGCCAATATCATTTTTGGGTTCTTTTCTTCTTCTCTGCTGGACAACACATGCAGTGTGCACCATTAATAACTCAACTATTGCAAGGCCTGTTGCTTCCAGTTCCGATTGTAGAATGTGTTGCACACACCTCCCCCAAGGACTGTGTATCAATTGGTAAAGAATTTATTGAGGCAGATGTTCAAGAAAGAATAGCCTATGACACTAAATAGGGTGGAAGGAGAGGAAGAAGGGAACAGAGGAGGATGTATGCAAACAGAAAAGGGATATGAATAGGCCCAAATGGAAAGGAATGTTTACCAACCATAATGCTTGCCCCCTTGGCCCGTCTTCTTTCACGGTTCAACACTTGTACGATGTGATAGGAGGACCAGACTGTTTTCCTAAAGCTGTATTTCCACTGCCTCAGGACACTTCATTTCCCCACATGAAATGGACTTCATCAACATATCTCCTACTGAAACTACAAGTACGTGTTGGTTATTGTGTGCATGATCAGCAAGTGGACTAAGGCCTGCCAATTCAAGAACAGCAGTGCACAAACTATTGCCAAATGCCTTCTGAAAGAGTTCATACCGTGCTTTCGAGAACAGACGTTCATCTCACATGTGATTGAGGGGTTGTGCAAGGGGCAAGGAGCCACACAGATACTACATGTGTTCCACAGAAACTACCGAGTGGGAATGGTATCCCAAGTTCATCCTGAAGGGCTGCACGTGCTACACAGAGGAGAAAGGACGAGTGTGTAAGCGGGCCCCTAGGATACGTCACCTAAAGAACGTCTGGAAACATCGACGCCCCAACCCCTCAGTCTACAAGATGTGACAACGAGACATCTTTACCTTTTCTTCACTTTGTTTCTTCATATCAAATGTGCCTAAGTAATACGAAGTGCTTGCAAACCTCTCAAATTACTTGAAGACGGGCACCAACGGTTACTGATTCTGTTTAAAGGTATCATCTCTGAGGCTCTACATCATTATGCAGCAGACCTTTTTGGAACATAGTACAGACGCAGCAGAAGATAAGACATTCTTCCAACTAGCCACACGTACCAACGAATGCCTCAAGACTTGCTCAAGCCTTTCAGAACAATTAGAGAAAATGATCATGGGTGCCACTAGCAGCATTGATCCCACTTTTCTGCTATTATAATGACTTTTGTACCACATTGAATGAGTTACCATTGATGAAGACGGGACAAGGGGACAGTTGACAGAGCATGTGTTACAATGTCATACCTGTTTGTCCTAATGTGCAATATCCTCTTCTGTAGACATACCGAGTACGTAGCAGTTGCACCTCCTGAGAACTGCATAATTAGCAAAGGGAGAACAAGCATAGAACAGGGAATGTGAATATCTTGGCACTTATAGAAGTTGTAGAAGTAACAATGGGACCACCCTAAATGCGTCTACCATTACCAAATACCTCAAAGACCTGATAGGTATGCTGTCAGGAGTTTGTTCATATTATGAACAAGAGGGGGGAATGAGAGAGGGTAGGTTTTGTATCATAGGGGGCCCCTGGCCCGTTCTGGCCACACCTGAATTATGAGACCCTTGTCCTTGCCCTGCCAGCCTAATTTGTAGGCCGTATTAAATTGACCACTGGGTCCTGTGTTACAGGCCCTTCTGTTCGAAATATAGGCCTTTGTTACATTGACCATAGCTCTGCCGTTTTAGTGTATTGCAGGCTGATGGCAGGTCTGACCCAACTCATATTCAGTTCCTCTTTCTGCGAGGTTTCCCGCTCCAAACTAGTAGCCCCCACCCTGCCGTGCTCTGTGATCGGAATCAAAGTTCAGCATCCCCTTGAGACTTCGACATACAGTAAGCTGCATCCTGGCATGGCACTTGTTTCCTGAGCAGGGGTCCCGCTTTTAAGGGAAGTGGCAACCGCAGAGTGTCAAGTTAGGAGAACTGAGGAGATTTATATGTGTCCATATTCAATTCGCGCACAATATCTGTTTATATTTTCTGACTCGCGTACAATGTCTGCTTATAGTTTCTGCTTGCTCTGCGAAATTTACGACAAGCGATTGGCCTGAGACACTGACCTTTTCACCTAGTTCATTGTCAGCATTAAGTGGGTAAATGACGACATGTCTGGTAAATACTGCAGACGAAGCTATTTGCGTAGCATACGTAGGTAGAAGTTGCGTGCAAAAGAACCCCAAAAACAGTATAAATAGGGAGCACTCACAAACATCAAGCGGACTACCTCGCTGTCTGTATGTGGGTTACGGACTGCGTAGAGTTTTCCCCAAGAGCAAAAGAAGCTCTTGCGTCTGCTTAGCATTATGTTGTATTGTACCCATATGAAATGTCTTGTCATGTTTAATCATTGTTCTCTTTATTTGTTTCTCCTTTTTTGTATTTATATAATGTATTCATTGTAATTGCAGGAATGCTTGCTCTAGAGTAAACGTGAGAGTTCCTAGGTAACAGAGTTCTTATACTCTGAAACATTTCTCCTTGGTGTAACCTGTTTCTTCAATTACACTTATAGATGCGTTCTCTTTCTCTGACAGTACAATAGTGCAGATACAGAGGGTATCATGATGAGCTCCATGTGATTATCTGAATTCTGTATTCTGTATTTTATGCCTTTGTCTTGCAGTTTCTTTGAAGTTGCATCTTCTCATTAAACTGCCATTGTATTCTGCCTCCAATTCCATGTCTCACATGTCTATTTTCTTCAATTTTAGAGCAAGCATTCCTAGGCACCCCGGTTCAAATTAAGGTGCCCCTTTTGTCCCTGACTAACTCTCCTGCTCAGTTCTGTGGTGGCTCCCGGGGCTCTGAGTACCGCCCCTAGCTTCCTTGTCCTGTAATAAATCCTCCCTCCAACATACCCACCCCTCATCTCCAAACAGAAAACACATGTATAAGTAATAGAAAAGTTCTTAAGCGCATAATCCGAAAGTCAATATTCCCTGAATACTCCAATACAATAGTAATACAAGCATTGAAAAAGACAATAGATCCCGCATAGACGAAACCTATTGGCTTTGCCAATGCTTGTTATTATTATTTTTTTTTTTTTGACAATTTTATTGAACAATAAATCAATTACAAGCATGGGCCTACAACCACCAGGGCCGGCCGCTAGATTCAGACAGGATCATACAGATGTTAAGGCAGTAGTCGACTCCCGGGGCCCAGCCCCGTACATGGCTCCGGATAATCCTAGGGAAGCAGGATACATAGGTTTAACATAAATAACAAATAAAAAACAAAAGGCGAGGCGTAAGGGCAAAAGATGTGGGTCAGGCTACATCCGGGGGACTCTACTTCAGACCTTCAAATAGCTATCAGGAGAAAGGAGTACTGATAGGTCGGGGGGGTTCACGGGAGAGGAACGTCTATATTCGGTTATTCCAAAAGTCGCAAGGAACCATCAAGGGTCAGGGGGACAAAGCAATATCGGTGTCCACTAGGGGGGGGAGTACAGATACCCCCACGATACGCGTTCCATTGCCCCCAGATTCTACCCCATGCCCCCGGTTTACCACGAGCCACATACACAGTCTTCTCCCTGAACATGCACCAGTCCATGTTCTCCTTCCATACGGACACGGTGGGAGGCCGCTGGGAACCCCAAAGCTGCGCTATATCTCTCTTGGCAATCATGTTCCCCAGGGCCGCCCACCGAGTCTGAGCCGCGTTATAATCATTGGGCTCCCACACATTCAGGACACAGCGACGCACCTCCGGCAGCAGCACAACCCCGGTGACTTGGCCCATGACCACGTGAACCCGGCGCCAGTATTCCGCCACCTCGCGACACTCCCAAAGGATATGGAGAAAGGTGGCTCTGAGTCCACATCCCCGCTTACAGAGCCCGTCTTCAGAAAATCCCATCGAGACCAAACGGGGACCCGTCACATACACCCGGTGGAGAATCTTGAGTTGGACCAGGCGGAGACGGGCTGGAATGGCCACTTCCTTGGGGGACGACAGTGCGGACTGCCAGTCCTCGTCGTCCAGTTCCACCCCATCCCCCGTCCACGCCTCCCGGAGGCGCACCAAGAGGTCAGCCCGATTATTGATAAGTTTTTTATAAATTAATGAGATAGTACTGTCGGGGACATGACCATCGAGTATGCGGTCCTCGAGGGGCGAAGAAGCCGGGATCTTGGTCCCCTCCCCAAAAACAGAGAGCAGGGCGTGCCGAATCTGGGCGTAGCGGAAGAACTCCCTTTCCGTAAGTTCGTATTCGCTCTGGAGCGCCGCGAATGTTTTAACCGCACCCTTAATCCATAAGTCTCCCACTCTACTAATACCAATCGTGTCCCAACGTTCAAACCCCTTCGTTGTCCAGAGGCTTCCCAGGCGGTCGGAGGCAAACAGAGGAGTGGCACATGTTAATCGCTCACTCCAGCCCAAGGCTACATTGGCCGCCTTCCAGATCCGTACTGCAATCTTAGTAGGGCCCGTAAGGGTCCGTCCAGCCGAGCTGGAGTAAAGTGCCCTGTTATAGTTTCCGCCGGGAAGCAGGAATTTATCCATCTCATACGCCGGATTCAAGCCAGGCGCATACGTGGCATGGTATATGGCCGATAGCTGTGAGGCCCAATAATACCTGCGAATGTCGGGAAGCGCGATGCCCCCGTCGTACCAGGGGAGAGTAAGCTTTGCCAGAGCGATACGCGCCCGTCCGTCCCACACCAGTCTTCTCTGCAGGCTCTCCACCTCCCGAAAGTAGGACACAGGAATAACATCGAAGGAGTTCTGAAGTGCATAGAGAAATCTGGGAAGGGACATCATTTTAAACAGTGCTGCCCGACCCAGAGGGGACAAGGGCAGCTTACACCACCGAGCCGTGTCCTCCCTCAGACGCCGAAGTGGAAGCAGGAGATTCTGCTCATAGCGAGCCACCGGGTCCATCGAGACGTATATTCCCAAGTATTTAAAGCCGGACAGAGATAATTGGATCGGAAGCCGAGGCGGCAAGAGAGGAGGGTCACCGGAGATAGGATAGACACAGGATTTAGACCAGTTGATCGTTAGACCCGAATTTCTCCCAAAGGAAGTCAGAACATCAAAGAGAACATCAAGCGACTGCCGCGGCGAGGTGAGATACAGGAGAATATCGTCCGCATACAACGAGACCCGATCCTCGAAGCCCGGGGCCCACCGGATCCCTCTGATCGAGGGCTCCCAGCGGAGCCAAGCGGCGAGCGGCTCCAAGGCAAGAGCAAAGAGCAGAGGGGACAACGGGCACCCCTGCCTCGTACCCCTACCGAGAGCGAAGGGCCGAGAGACCCGCCCATTAACTACCACCTGAGCCATGGGTCCCGTGTAAAGAAGCTTCACCCAGCCAAGAAATCCCTCCCCAAAGCCGAATTTGGTCAAGACAGCCCAGAGGAATGGCCACTCGATGGTATCAAAGGCCATCATGGCGTCTAAAGAAACCAGCACGGCTGGTTCGGAGAGGTACTCCGCCCTGGCGAGGGCGCCGTGAAGACGCCGCAAGTTAAGAGCGGTGTTACGGTGAGGGATGAAGCCGCATTGATCCGGATGAATCAAATCGCAGATGACGCTCAACAAACGATTGGCAAGGACTTTAGCCAGGATTTTAGGCTCTGCATTTAGCAGTGAAATAGGCCTGTAGGAGGCACAGCGATCTCGTGGCTTACCGTCCTTGGGGATCACGACTATCGTAGCCAGACGCTGGTCGTCAGGAAGGGAGCCTGCCTCAAGGGACTCCTGAAACATACGACGGAGGAAGGGCGCGAGTTTATCCGGGCGCAACTTATATAATTCAATAGGCAGCCCGTTGGGACCCATCGCCTTGCCCGAACGAAGGGACCGAATCGCAGTTGCAATTTCATCTACAGACAAGGGGGCGTCCAGCTGCTCACGGTCTTCGGCGGACAGGCCGGGCAAAGCAATATCCCTAAGCAGAAGGCGAGAGTCTTCTTCATCCCTATCAGTCACCGGGGAGTACACGGCCCGGAGGTGGTCAGCGAAACATTCCACAATCTCACCAGGCTCAGTCACACACACTCCATCCGAGACACACAGCACCGGGACCACACGATTCACTCTCTCCTTCTTATCCAGCCACGCAATCAACTTTCCCGCCTTGTCCCCGGCCTCATACAATCGACCCTGCTGCTCCCTATACTTCGTTTTGGCAGCGTCAGTGACAAGAGACCTGTATTCAAACTGTTTCAGGCTGAGGGCATGGAGCCCGTCCGGAGTGACACCCGTCTCCAAGGCCGACTCCAGCCCCGAAATGTCAGTCTCCAACTTCACCACTGCCTCACTCTTGAGCTTCTTAGCCACCACTATCTGGGAGAGGGCGTGTCCGCGGATTACGGTTTTAAAGGCTTCCCACAAGGACATTGCGGACGACACCGACCCCTCGTTTTCAAGGAAGTATTGGTCCATAGCCTTAACCAGGCTGTCGCGAGTCATAGGGTCTCGCAGGTACCACGGGTTAATAGGAGCAATCCGCCCTGCAGACCGCGGCTCGGTGTCAAAGAGCAGCCACAGCGGGGAATGATCGGAAATACCCCGCGCCAGGTGCCTAACCTCTCGAATCCGACCAGTCTGTGCCGCGGGCATAAGGAAATAGTCTAACCTAGAAAGACTCCCATGCGCCCCAGAGTGAAAGGTGTACTGACACTGGGTCGGATGCATTAATCTCCAACTATCCACCAGGCCGAAGGTCTCCAGCAGGCCACCAAGCCATGCCTGGGCAGCGGGGAGGGCCCTGGGTGGGTGACGATCCAGGTCACCCGAAACCACCGAATTAAAGTCCCCGCCCATAAGCAAAAGACCTTCCGGAAGTTCAAGCAGCATTCGACCCAAGTCAGCGAAGGTGGAGTTCTGGAGGCCCGGGGGGACGAAACTGAGACCAGGGAAAGGGGCTGCCCCTCCCACCTCCCAGTCAGACACACATAGCGCCCTCTGTCATCCGATACTACCCTAGTGATATCCAACGGAAGTGAGGATCGCAGGAGAATGCCCGCCCCCCTGGAACCAGTTGTGAAACCAGAATGGGCCACGAGGCGGTATCCCCCCCTGTTCATTGCATGACAAACATTGCCAACCAGATGCGTCTCCTGGATAAACACCACATCAGGAGTCAGACGACGCAAATACTGCAGTACTACCCCCCGTTTGATACGATCCCCCAACCCATTGACGTTCCATGACATCAGTCTCAACCCGTCCCCCCCCATCCCCTCCAATAGATCAAAGGCCCCCCAGTCAGTAGCACAGTTCCCGAATCTGGATAAAAATCAATACCTCGCTCTGCGAACAAAAAACACACAGCAAAACAACCCCTCCCTCCCCCCAACCCCCCCCCCAAATCCAACTCCCCCCACCCTGCACCCCTGCGGGCCAGAAAACCCCCCCAACTTGCAGTGTGCCTGTCGCCCTACTAACCCCATTCTACGAAAAGACCCCGGAGGAGGAAAGGGACCCGTCCCCGCCCGCCCCCCACACAGGTCCTAGTGAAACAAAATGAACAAAAGAAGTAAAACCCAGCTGAACAATGCAAAATGGCAAAATCAAGGACCAAAAGTCACTCCAAAGGGGACCCGTCACCTTCGGCGCCCGCAGAGGGCCCGGGACGGTCACCTCTGTCCGGCAGCGAGTCCAGCCAGTCACTCACGGCCACAGGAGAGTCAAAAAAGGCAGTCCGATCCTCATGTTCCACTCGGAGTTTTGCAGGGTAGAACATAGAGTACTTTAGGCCCAGTTCACGGAGACGACGCTTCACCCCCTGGAATCCCATCCGCTGTTTCTGGACAAGTTGGGTAAAGTCCGGATAAAAGTTAATGGATGAGTTCTCATGACGAACCGGGCCGTGGACCCGTGAGGGCTGCAGAATCGCATCTCGGTCTCTATAGTGGAACAGTTTGGCCACGATAGGCCTCGGGGGGGCCCCCGGCCGTGGCCGACCGCCCGGAACTCGATGGGCCCGCTCCACAGCAAAGAACTTACTTAGGCCTGCAGGGGCCAACTGTTGGAGGATGAGGTCCTCGACCAGGAGGTCAACCGGGCGGCTGTCGGAGGACTCCGGTACGCCTATGACACGGATGTTGTTGCGTCGGGCCCGTCCCTCGAAGTCCTCCAGCCGCCGGGCCATCCGATCGTTGACCGCCTTAATGTCACCAAGCGCGGCCTGCAGGTCCGACACATCCGTACCAAGGGTGGAGGTCCGCACATCGAGAGCCTGGACCCTCTCGTTAGTTTTGGAGAGATCTGCCCGAATTAGGGTGACATCAATTGCCACCGTGTCGATTTTACGGGCCAGGGCCTCGTATTGCGTGGCGATGGTTTCCCTGATGCCGTCAATGGCGCCCATGATGTCCTGCAGGGAAAGCTCCGGGGAGACGGTCGTGCCACCACCGACGGCATCCGGGGGGGGGGCGGTCGCTCCAGGGGACCCTCTGCCCTGAGTGTAGCGGTCCATGTTGTTGGCCTGGACCGGTCCCCCGCGGAGGGAGGCCTTAGTCTTACGCCCCTCGGGGCCCCCCTTGCCCCCCATGTGGTCACGGACACCGAAGGGGACCGCCGATCAAGAGTCGTAGGGGCACCGGCACCGCAGACCAGCGCCTCACCAGAGACCACAATATAGCGGTGCGGGGGGACCCAAGGCAATGGGCACACTAGTGGCAGGTGAAGACAAGGCCTCGCGCAGAGGCCAAGGAAACACCCCGCCACATCAAGTGCATTCGTAGGCCAGCCCCCCGAAGTCCGAAAGTGAAACCGAAAGTGGTAAAGCGGCCACTGGCACCGCACTGCAGCCGCTGTTGTTCAATTACGACACGGCTCCACGGTTCACCTTCGCCCCGGGCACCTCCGTCGGGTGGGTCCCAAAAGTTCGAACAACGACAACTCAGGATTCCCAGGTCCGATTCGAGTTCTGAAAAGAGATACGTGCTCAGCCGGTCTTCATCTGCCAGATTCCATAAACCACATCAGGATATTCTCAGGATATATTCCGAGGAGCAGCAAGGGTCCGGGGAGCCCTGCGCTCACGCGACCATCTTGGATGCGCGCTGAATGCTTGTTATTATTAGTGCTCTGAGGATGTCCCCTGACATTCTGAACGACTTACAAATAAACTAAACATCACTCATAAAAATAAAAACATTTATAAACTTAGCTTAAACCCAAGTGAATCGTTTCCATGTTAGTGCAATTTTTACTATTAAGTGGCACAGGGGACATTATTATTAAACAGGAGGGAAGTAAGTAAAAATACATTCTGAGTGTATTTGTTTACAGATATAATTCTTTCATGCCAATGCTCAAGTTAAAATCTGGCTTTTTCAATAGTAGCCAAAGTCTCCCCGGTGCCTGTGGCCAGTCTAATCTGACTCTTTCACACCTTCTCCCAGAAAGCAGTGGGTGCCTCACATCTGCCAATAGTGTGTGGACCCTGCGGATAGCAATATTTCTTTGCGTCTCCCTGAGCTTTCCTGAATTGCCTCGCCTCGCCACCTTCCTTTGCTTCACAGACACTTGCTCTATGTATTGTTATAGGGCAGGATGACCATTGAGTGCCTCAAGAGTGTACATGGGTTGTATTTGTGCGAAGGAGGAGGGAGGACATCAATACACATCGGATCTGGATCTATATAGAGTCTAAGACCGCTGCGGCCCATGGAGATAAGAGCGGTGAGGCTGGGTTGGAAGGATTTCAACAGACGACAACGAGGGGAAATTAATCATTTAATTTTCCCTTGTGGTCGTCAGTCGAAGACCCCCCCCCCCTCCCCCCCCCCCCAGGCCCCACCACCCCAGCGCTCTTACCTGCTCAGGCCGCGGCTGCACATTTATTGCACTGCTCAATGAATAACATTGGTAAGTCATTATCCCCTTAACAGGACATTCATATATAGAAAAAGTGGTTTTGCTTTGGAGTTTCCTCTGTTGGTCACGTGTAAAACATAGCAGAAGAGACATATTATGCAGACAGTGTACCCAGTAGATTTGCACAGAATCCATGGGAACTCTCTGTTACCAATTAGTGAAAATGTGTGAGTCAATCAAAATGTATGAGGGTTCAGGGGAGTAGTAGTAGGTGGTTGGCCTTCTGCCCGCAATATTCATAGGAGATTCTCGAGAGGCATCAAATAACTGACACCGCCCCGCCCCTCTCCAAAATCTCGGCCTCAGCCGGAGGTTTGTATTACTGTAAGTCTACTGTCAATCGTGCAGCAGGTGCAGTGGCACCAGGGATCAAGTCCTAAAAAAAGAAAAGGGGGACTCACAAAGCTAGGCAGAATGGGTGTGACATTACCATGCATGACATCACAGGAAGTGACATCGCATGTGGCATCACAGAAAGTGGGATCACAACTCATGATCTCACAGGAAGTGAAGTCAGATCTTAAGACCTCACATATGTTTAGCATGTCTATCATGAAAACCTTGGAGCACATTACAATATTTAACAAATTAGATTTTACAATGGGGTTGTGCCAAAATATTGACGCAACCCGATGAAAAAACTTTGGGCCTCAACTTATACATTTATTTATTTTGTTAAACCCTGCCACAATGAAATTGGCAACAAGGAGAAACATGGCAGTAAATCTGTTTTGATTAATTGGTTGCAACGTCTGTAATTTCAAATGTCTTATAGGGGTTAAGGTAACTGCTCCAAAGATCTTTGTGTGCCAGCTAAATATAAGGGAATAACAATAATGGTCAGATAACTCTGGAGGATAACGTATTTGCTGGAGAGATCTGTGTTTTATCTAGTCCTAGTTTTGAATCAAAGCAGCATAGAGGGTTAATGTGTCTACTGCAAAATACAATAGGTAACATGCAGATAACAGATATTTAATTTATGTAAATGGGTTACTGCTTTTAAGTCAAAGATCAGTTTGTTACTTGCAATTCATAAACTGTAATCCTTTTAATATAGCACAGCGAGATATGAATGACATGTGACTCTCACACCTTGTAACCCTCACTGTCTTATGTAACACATCCTTTATATTGATGTATGCACATATGATTTGTTGTCAATGTATAATCTGTATGTGTGATGCTAAGCGCTTTGACACCCTGCATTGGAATGAACACTTTACATCACACGTACGCAAATAACAATTTAAATACCACTATTTTGTTTTATTTCTTTTATAGTGCTGTAGCACTACTGTAGTGCTAAAGCGCTATAAAAGGGATAAAACAAAATAGTGGTATTTACATTTTTATTTGTGTAAATACTGGGGCGACCAACACATCTGACATTCTTACAGTGTATGTATGTCTCTTAATACAGGGACTGTAGAAAGTCAAAAGCATTTCTCCTAAGTACCTGTGAAGTGATAAGCTGTGTGTTCCTTTGTTTCCCCACCAGTGTGTTTTAGGGGTAAGGCTCCCAAAAGCTCCAGGCAGGATACTCCAACAAAACAAGCATTGAAAATGCAATAGGTATCGCCTTTGATTAAGTTAAAGCCATTTGCTTGCTAATGGCATTGTATAGCAAAGCAAATGGCTTTAACTTAATAAAGTGCGAGACCTATTGCATTTTCAATGCTTGTTTTTTTGTGTAGGCTTATAAAGAGCGAGCTCGACCCGACAGTATTGGTGCGCTTTACACGAGCACCAGTTACATTACACAAGGGCACGTTCCTTTTTTAAGGTTGAGTGATTTGCCCAGAATCACAGGATGTTGAACAGACGCTGAGACTCCCACCTGGTTTCTCAGTTCCAAAGTCAGAAACTCTGGCAGAGACGTCACGGATGCTTTCTATGTAAAGTCACTACGATATGTAATATATGAGGCAGTGAACCGTGCCGTTCCCCGTACTGTGGTAATAACATCGTACTAGACCATTGCACTGCAGTTATCAATGCGTACGCACGCTTTGCTAGCAGGGGGTGAGTAAATAACGTGTTATGGGATTTTTCTACTTTCACTGCCATGGCATACGTGCATACAATTATTTAACGTTTTTTTACATATTCTTCTTTCTGAGAAGCGGTGACGCCTGTTCACCATTGCACACCCAGAATACAAGCGCCTCAGAAAGACCCTGTGCACACTCGTGAAATGATACCTGAATGTTCTGAACTTACTCTTCTTGGCGGTAGCCATGGCTCGTCCCCGCTGAGCAGGGCGCATAGAAGGAGAGAGAGAGCAGGTTAGGCGCCCGCCGTGGCACCAGAGGTATCAGTGCACACGCTTGTGGACATAAGTCCTCATTCAGAGAATCGGGATTTGAGTCACTAAATGCGCGTGCCTGCCGGGACAGTCAGAGTGTGGTAGGGGTGGGGAGCATGTGAGGTCACAGCATCTGCTATGACAGAGAAACACGCAGACTCTTAGGGGATGAAGGTGGGCTCTGTCCGTGTGTGTGGAGATGGGCAGAGCTCTGGGAACACCCGCTCAGAGTTCAGGCGGATAAAGCACATCTCTGATTAGGGAAGAGGTGGGCACTGAGCCCCTACGGGTGTTAAGACAGACATAAGTGCAAGCACCCAGAGTCTGCCAGAATCCCTTGTCCTCCCCGTGACCCCGTGCGCCTCTGAGCTCCGTGCCTGCTTCACAGCCGTTGTGAAGACTATCCTTATCTGCTTGTTAAATAAACAAGCAGATAAGAAAAGTCTTCACGACAGCCGTGAAGCAGGCGATCCAGTCCGGACGGGCCGGACTGAAAAGGCAAAGGGAGGTAACCCAGATAGCTCATTTCCAATGGCAGGCCACCGTTTAGCTTAAATGGTGACGCCAGCCAATGGAAATGAGGGGCGGGGCTTAAAGCCCTTTTCTAAAAGTACTCATTAGCAATAAATCTCGCTGAACAAGCTGCGCATGTGAGCAGCAACACTAGGCAAGACCTAAAGAGGCCTAATGACCCCTTAACTACTGCTTTTATGTGCTAGCTGTAATCTGATAAGCCCCCGTCGCGCCTGCTCGGACCAAAAGCAGACAACGTGCAGGTGGTGCTGAAAGTGTCCTGGTGTCCAAAAATAACACCGGACGATTTCAGCATCTCTCAATGAACGTGGCATACCAGACAGTTTTGCAGCAGGATAGGTGGCCTTACCCTCTGAAAATAGTGGGTTGACGGCGTCTACCCTCCACTGGAGCCCTGCTGGTTTTACTATCAGATGAGGGAGTTGGGGCCCAATTTTCTGCTTGAACTAGTGCTCATGGCACGTTTGCTACAACACTGTAGCGTCAGATACAGAATTGGATAGGATGTTCTCTCGACTATGCACAGTTTCATAAACACTAGCACTCTTGCTGTTAGCAATTACTAACAGGGTCACACAAATGGAATCAAGCAGACCACGACAGCAACTTCAAGGATACCTGGAGACAGGAGCCGTGGCCAAACATCAAATGTAAAGAATGCCCAGAAATGGAGGTCCTGCTCTAGGGCAGGGGAGGAGTGGCTTGGCCACTGTTGTGGCCGCTGACTGTTTGGTCAGCCCTCTGGGGCCGACCAAACCAGTCATGCACACTCTGCCATTTTCTCCATGTTGGCTACATGCAGCCTACATGGAATAAAAATGGCCTCCCCATAGACACCTGGCTGGTCGGTGTCCCGACCAATCACAACGCTGCCATTGCAGCATTGTGATTGGCTTAAGGGAGAAGAGGGAGGCTGCCTGCGGCTGCTTCCTGTTACAGAGAAGATGACGCAAGACTGGGCTGGCAAAGGAAAGTGAACTTTTATTTTAAATTAAACTTTCCTCCTGCACGACCCTCCCTTCCCCCGCACCAGCGAGTCATGCCGGCTGGGACTGGAAGGTGAATGATTGTTGTCAACAAACATTCACCCAGGTGGGTATACAGGGCATAACATAAACATCATTGGGTATTTTAGGATTGATATGAATTCAAGGGATGTAGAACCAGAGGAAAGATTTCTGTAGCGGATAAAGGGGACTTAATTTTGTGTTGACCTCACAGAGAGGAAATGGGTATCAGGCTAGACTCTAGAGCAGATCCACCAGTTTATGTAGTTGATTAGGTGTTAGGAGGGAATAACGGGTGAGAAATCTCTGGGTAAAACCAAAAGAATGTTGTGCAAGAGTTGCAGGGGAACCTTCCTAAAGTATTTTGACAGAACTTGGGAAGATATAAAGGTTTTGAGCATTGTATTGAATTAAAAGAGCAAGCAGTTCCCATCAGGCACAGGGTGACAAATGTGCCTTTGTTATACCATGGAAAGGTTAAATGAATGCTGGAGGAACTGTGCAGCAAAGACATTATAGAACTGATTGATTCTTCTTCGTGGGTTGCTTCCATAGTAATCTTTCTCAAACGTTCTGGTGGGCTTCGCTTATGTGTGGATCTCTGCATTTTAAACAGTGCTATATGGATAAATTGGAACTTGTTCCAGAATATGCACGAGATGGTGTCCACTCTGAGTAGGACGGCAATTTTTTCAACCTTAGATCTAGTGAACGCTTACCATTAGGTAGTTTTGGAGAAGGCTTCAAGGTACCTCACCGCGTGGCATGTTCCAGGTCAAACGCATGACTTTCGGTCTTGAGAGCGCTGCCTCTGTGTTTCAGAGAATTAAGAAGGAGACTTTGTAAAGGATAAAGGGTACCGTAGCTTTTCAAGATAACCTTCTGGTATTTGGGGAAAATGCTCAACAGCATGACTGGAATAGGCTTCCACTCTACTTACTTCATTGTACGGATCATCTCCAATTTAGGAAATTCCTTAAAACAGAGCTGTTTGCAGCCTAATTAGCGGAGACTCTCATTTTGGGATGCTGGGCCGAGATACCCCTCCCGGGGTGACTCTTGCGTGTTACAAATTTAAATAATATAACAAATAACATAACAAAAAATGTTAATTTAGGGTTGAAACTATCAAATACTTGGGGCATACAATTTCCAGGGATGGTACAAAACCAAAACACTGCCACGTGAAAACAATTTTAGAAGCTCCAGAACCAGTTACCAAAGAGCAATTAATGTTGTTCTTGGGACTCACTGAGGTTTATGCAAAATTCATTGAGGACTATGCCTCCAAAGTTGAACCATCAAGAGGACTCCTAAAAAAAACCTGTTATTTTATTTGGGTAAATGAACAGAAAGATGCATTTGTCCATCTTAAAAAAAAATACTAATGTGGGAGCACCATGCTTGAAACCCTATGTAGTTGGGAAACAATGTGTGGTCTCTGTGCATGCCACCAAACGTGGTGTGTTAGCTGTTATCTCAGCATGATGGTGAACATGAATGGATTATGGCATATATGCCGCGAACTTTATGGGTGTCTGAATATAATCACTCTGTTATAGAAAAAGAACTGTTGGTTTGCACGTGAGCTGTTGCACTTTTTCAAATGTTTCTATGGGGGACATGTTTCATGTTGAAAACTGATCACAAGCTTTTAGTCAGTATGTTTGTTCCTGGTGAGGGAAGAATCATGACTGCAAGGCTTGTGAGCTTATGGTTGAATATGTGCCTGGTAAGAGAAATTAGCAAGCTATCTGCATGTCCTGTTTACCACTACTGTCTATGGGTGAGAGTGAGTGTGTCCATGATAAAGAAGTAGTTTTCAATATTACAGGTGTTTTGCTGTCCATGGAGTGTACGTATACTGAAGAAGAATAGGTTGTGGCTGGCAGAAATTACCCTGTTTTGTGTTAGTTCAATGAATATCGACTTGCTGGATGGCCAGAAGAGCACAAGTTGCAAGGGGAGTTCTCTTTGCAAGATTCAAGCTGAGCTTGCATGAGAAAGGGATGTATTGGGGCGAGGAGACAAAAACATTCCCCCACTTGTTATAAGGAGGAAATTGGTAGTTTAAAGTCATGATGGTAACATTGAAATTTCGGCCACTTAAATTCATATTTGGGATTACTATTGGTGGCCCAGGTTAGATGAAATGGTAGTCAGGGCTGTGAGGGCCTGTGAGTTGTATGTTAAGAGTGATGAAGTTACCAGAGGATGTGTTTCACCACCTGTTCCAGTTCCTCAAAATGCCTTGGAGGACATTAAGCATCAATATTGAGGGACCATCCAGTCCTCCTTTGGGGATGCAAAATATGCTTTGGTCCTGGAGGACTACTTTGCCAAATGGCCTGAAATAAAGGTTGTGGAAAAAATCACTACTGAGATTGTGATACATTTTTGGGAGAGTGTCTCTTGTAGGGAATATCTTCTGGAGAGCTCAGTCGAGCAAAATGGTCTACGGTTTAGAAGTTCACTATTTCCGACTTTCTTGGACAGATGTGGCATAGATCACAAACTGATAGCGGCTTACCACCCTGAAGCTAATGGCCAGGTTGGGGCTGTTGAGGAGGGTATCAATTGTTGGCCACGTTGCTATGATATAGAAGTAATCACAATTCTCTTACAGGCTATTCACCGTTTGAGCTTTTAGGGGGGTCGTAACCAGGTCCATGTCTGGCTCCATTGTGGGTAAAGGAAAGGCTGGGTAATGAGTCGACTAGTAGTATTATGTCTAGTGACAAGGTATTACGGGATGTGAGGCAGCGTGTAGAAGTGTACAAAGATAAAATGAAGGACATGATGGACCACGAGAGGGGAATACTCTCACGAATAGTTCTGCGAGTAGGGTAGTATGCCCAATTGAAATTGGCTGTGGGTATGAAACCTGGAGTGTCTAAATGGTCTGAACCTATAAAGGTGAAGGAGGTGTTTAAAGGTGCAGGGAGAATGGGAGGGGATTCAGTGTGGAACCTTGGAAGGATGTCAAGACATGCAAGTCATGAGATCGGTGTGGTAAGGATTAAGAGAGTAACATGTTGCTAGATTTCGCTCCAAAGGCAGTTGAAAGCGACAATAGTGAGTAAAGCAGGTCGAGGTGTATTTTCTACTATTGATTTTATATTAATATCTAGTAGACACGCTACTCGTGTCAAGAATTTTAATACCCATTATATCACTTTAAGTGATCACTTTCCCTTAAGTATAGATGTAGTAGTATTCAATCAGGAAATTAATGCTAGAGCTGATCCACTTCACCTTGTAGATAATATTACTTTGAATAGGCAAAATGGATATGCGCTGAAATGGGCAAATATAGATTCTATGGAATTCATTAAAAAAAGTTGGCCTGAATTGTAAAGATACGCTCTTAACCTGTCTGGATGAGAAATTGACGGACCAGGAAATTAGAGAAAAGTTTACGGCCATCTCAAAATATGTTAAAGAATCTTTATGTGTTAAAGCTAAAAAGCAGGGTACTCACAAACAAGGTTGGTTTGATACTTGCTGTAGAAAGGCTTACTCCAATCTTAAAAATCTTTAAAATCTCTTAGATGCCACAGTGAAGAATCAGGAATACATTAGAGAGGCAAGAAGAGATTATAAAAGGGCTTTAAAAGTGAGAAAGATCGCATTAAAAGATGAAGCATGGCGTACACTGCAAGAAGCCTCTGAAAATCGAGATACCTCTGCTTTCTGGAAAGCCGTTAATGCACCTTTCCTGGCTGATAAGGACATAGCAACGGTTGAGATTGCTGTTACAGAATCGGAATGGATATTACACTATTCCAAATTGTATGAACATTCAGAAATAGATGCCCAAGGCACTGTGCCAAATATGACCGATACTATAACTTTGCCTGAATTGAGGGGATTAATACTTGATTTTACTTTTAGTGAGGTTAATTCAGCAATAAACTCAAGCCTTGGTGGCAAAGCCCCAGGCCCGGATGGTATTCCGGTGGACCTTTTTAAATCAAACTTAGAACTATGGGGGCCACTTTTAACGCAGGTTTTTAATGCTTTCTGCACACAAGGTCTATTACCAACCTGGTACGAATCGGTAATTGTGCCAATTTTTTAAAAAGGTGATAGGATGAATCCAGCCTGCTATCGACCCATTTCACTATTGGATTCTACAGTTAAGGTTATTGGGCGAGTTTTATTGGATAGAATGCAGGCTTGGGCAGAGGAACAGGTTATTATATGGCTTCCGTAAGGGCATGGGCACAGTCGAACAGGGCCTCAATTTAGATATAGTTCTAGACACATATATTAGAGCTAAAGGGGGCATACTATTTATGACCTTTGTCGACCTAATGGCGGCATTCGATTGTGTCATCCATGACAAGCTATGGCTTATTTTAGAGGGTATGGGCATGGATGTTTTAATAATTACTTTTCTGAGACAGCTTTATTTAGGAGCAAGGGCGAGGGTTCGGTACAGGAAGGGCGGCGAATGCACTAGGCACTTTAGCGTGTCAAGAGGAGTGAGGCAAGGCTGTGTTCTTTATATATAAATAACCTAGAAACTGTTTTAGTCAAGGAGTGCAGGGACGTGCCGATAGTTGCAAAGCGCCCCATCCCTGCACTCCTATATGTGTGGATGATGCGGTTCTAATGGCCCGCACACCGCTTGGTCTGCAGAGGGTCGTCACCTCCTTCTCTAATTTTATGTTAAACTTGGGGCTTAGGATTAATTGCTCCAAAACGTTCACAATGAACTGTGGGGTGGGTTCAAATAAAAAGACTAACACTATTTTTATGGAGTCAATGCCCATCGAGTGCACCAATACATTTTCTTATCTGGGGATCCTATTTGATAGGTCAGAAACCTGGACCCAGGTAATTAAAACTAGACGGCTGTTGTTTACTAAATCATTGATGGCACTTTCTAATTTTAGTCGTAAATTAGGCAGACGACCCCCTGTGGAATTGCTACGCATCTAGAAAGCAAAGTGCGCGGCAATTGCCATGTATGGAGTTGGAATCTGGGGCTATGCTGAGGTAAATGCTTGTCAGATTGCGGAAAAATTAGTTTTTAAAATTTCTTTTGGCAGTCCCGGATAGCACTTCAAATTAAATCTGCCACTCGGAATTGGGTATGCCATACTTGTAGGACATGATTAAGATTCAGCCTGTTCTCCTGTGGCACAAAATTTGGACCACAGATGAAACTGTTTTTAACCGTCATATTTTAACTTATGCCTTAGGGTTGGATGGAGACAAACATATAAGATTGATAGCATATGTTAAAATGTTTTTAACTAAACTTGGACATAGTGAATATTTTAATGAGCCATATACTATGTGTAATGTGCCTAGGAAACATTTTAAAGCTAGTTGCATTGGTTACATGAGTGATATTAGAGCCATAAAAGAAATGAAAAAATCAATGGTTCAAGCTCATCAACTCACTTTGCTGATGTTCAGCATTCAGCCTTATATTTCTTTATGGGCGACTACAACCCTTTTTTGCTGACACGTTTCAGATTGAATATTTTATTTAGATCATTAAGCTTTCCTGAATTAAATGACTGGTCTAAAGACTTATGCAAATGTCCGTGTGTCGATGTCTCTATACAGTCAACTATACACATAATGTTTTTCTGTAAATTCTACAATAGACCAAGAAGGATATGGATTATTCCGGTATTATGGAAACTTGGACTGAGACAATGTCGCCCTGCACTATTGGCTTTGCAACTTTTGGATGAAGTATTTGTCATTGCGGCTGTCACTGCTTTTTTAAAAAGTGTATTTAATTATCGTAAATCTATTATTATGTGATTTTATTCAAGCAACCAACATGAGTAGCTCTTATCAATTGTCATATGCATTGTACTTTTATGGTTATTTTATGGTAACTGAATAAAGATCTTTGTTTGATTGATTGATTGAGTAAAGCAGTAAGTTAGGTCAAGCAACTGAGGTGGGTGTGTGATGGACCTTGTCCATTTTCTTCTTCAAGGTGTGTGTCTCCTGGAAATTTGGTTTTAGGCCGACAAAGCCAAAGGAACAGGAGAATTCCTAGGTAGTATGATGATTTTGTGTTACCCTAAGATGGCCTTGTGTGTTGTTCTCTGAGCATCAAATTCCACTGTTTATTCTGGGTTGGTTCTTTCACATAATTTTATTTGTTCTTTGCTATCGTTGTTTAGATACTTAGTTTATGTAGTTGATAAAGGTGGAAGGTGTGTGGAGAATGAGTTACAGTGCGGTGTGATGCAATGCTTTGATCAAAACCAAAGGAGTGTTGAACATCGCAAGCACTCACCCCCAGTCAACTGATATGGGTTTAATCCATCATCATTCTTTAGCTCACTACGCCACACCAGTTCAGACATGGCCATATGCAAATCAATCTGACCTTGTGCCTCATGGGAACAGTCCAGCCCGAACTGCCAAGCCATGTCTTCCCTGGACCGGAAACAAGCCTCCTGGGACCGGTTTCTGGATAATCAGCCGTCATCAGCCAGTATAGCTTGAATCCAGTGGCAAAGTGAGCAAGGGACCCACGTCTGGGCATACCCTGCCAACTTAGGGCGAACAAAGCAAAACCAAAGGGGATGATGGACGGAGTGTTGAACATTGCAAGCACTCACCCCCAGTCAACTGATCTGGGTTTAATCCATCATCATTCTTTAGCTCAGTCCGCCATCCCAGTTCAGACATGGCCATATGCAAATCAGTCTGACCCTGTGCCTCATGGAAACAGTCCAGCCCGAACTGAAATTCATTACAACATCTGGTAAGAGGAGTTTACTCTCTTTACTTCCTGATTACCATAAAGGACTGCTTTCTCAGGGTTAATCTGGACCTCAGGTCTATAGATAAGGTCATCCTGTCAGAACATTTTCAAATGAACACTCTGCAGGCTGTCATTCCCTGCGTCAACGGGGTGACTATGTGACGGTGTTTGATCTCAAGGATGCTTACTTTCACATATATATCCGCCCTGCCCATCAAGGTTACCTTCGTTTGGTCGTAAGTGGACATCTCTACCCATTCAAAGTACTCTCTTTCAGGGTCACTATGACTCCTACGGTATTTACAAGGGTGCCTAGCAATGGTAGTGGCACATCTACACTGGGGGCCCTCTTGTCTTCCCCTACCTCGTGGTTTGCTGATCAAGAGCATCTGCAAGCAGCAATGCCTAGCCCAGATTCAGGCAAAGATTCCAGCTTCACACCTTGGAATTTACATGAATGCCATCAGGTTCCACATATCAACTCAATAGATCCAAACTTTCTTGAGTAAAACACAGTTACAGGGAAAGCCTACCCCACTCCACAAAGGCTACTCGTATTTCAGCATCTGCTGCCTTTTTCAGCCAAAAGTCAACCGACTGCCTAAATCATAATGAACCTCCTAGGGATGATGGCCTCCTATATCGCCACTGTACCCCGTGGAAGCCTCCATGTGCACTCCCTATAGGAATGCTTCACCGCTCAGTGGTCACAAGCAGAGGGCTTCTGGGAAGATTTTGGTGCTGGTAAAGGCTAGGGCTCAGAACCCATTCCACAGGTGACTCCTGTGGGCCCTCTCCAAACCAAGGTTGCCAAATCAACTGATTAGAACTGTTAGCCATACAACTAGCCCTCAAAGCCTTCTTCCAAGTAATACAAAGCAAAGAGGTCCTTATTAAGATGGACAAAATGACCACCATGTATTATATTCAATAACAAGGCAGCAGACAGTCTCCCCAGTTTTTAGCGCTAGCACAGTGGATTTGGCATTGGCCATCCTCCACCACATTTAACACCTAGCAGAACACCTTCTGGGGCTGGACAATGACTTTGTAGATGACCTCAGTGGGATGAATCAACAAGTTAATGAGTGGTAACTTCACCCCCAAGTCCTCCACAGGTACTTCCAGCATTGGGGTATCCCACATATAGACCTGTTTGCCACCCCCAAAAATGAAAAATGGTCAAACCTAGCCTCCAAGTATACATACCTACAGTCCATGCACAATGCACTATGGGTGAACTGGTCAGGGTTATTTTCCTATACATTTATACATTTCTGCCTCTCCCACTTCTCCTGTACATTGTGAGAAAGATGAGGCAAACATATCTGACGTTGATTATGATGGCTCCCATATGGGCCAGGCAACCTTAGTTCTGTATGGTCCTTGAAATATCCGTCAACCCAGACGAGAAGTTGCTGCTCAGGCCGGACCTTCTTGCACATGGACAAGGCCAGATCAGATACCCAGACCCCTGCTCAATCTAGCAATCTGGTACCTGAGGTCCTAGAATTTGGCCATTTAAACCTTTACCAAGAGTGTAAGTCTATTCTATGGGAAGCGCATAGGCCCACTACATGGGCCTGTTATGCTGCAAAGTGGAAGAGATTTGCCCACTATTGTATATCCAAACGCTTTGACCCTTTGAAACCTAACATCTGGGACATCATCAGCTACCTGTTGCATCTTCAGAAGTCAGGTCTTGCCTGTACATCAATATACCTACACATAGATGTTATTGCGGCCTACATGCAAAACATGGACCATTTATCCGTTTTAAGGGTTTCAGTAGCCAAACCTTTCATGATGGGCCATAAAAGCATCATACCTCCCAGCATACTTCCGCTCCCATGTGTACACCTTAATGTAGTTCTCACAAGGCTCATAGGGCCACCTTTTAAACCTTTACATCCATGATGCTTCCAGTTTCTCTCCTGGAAGGATGCCTTCCTTGTGGCCATCCTTCCCCGCAGCTGCATTAGCGAACTACAAGCACCCACCCCACAAAAACCCTTCATTGAAGTTCACAAGTATAGTGTTGTTCCCAGATCCAACCCTTAATTTCTACCCAAAATGTTAACTCTCCTTCCAACTTCACCAAACCCAGTTTTCTTTCTGCAACCAGACTCAGTAGGAGAAAGAGCTTTGCACATGCTAGAAATTAAAGGAGCTATCATGTAATACATCGACAGAACAAAGCCCTTTCATAAGTCTGAACTGCTCTTTGTCGCCTTTGCAAAGCCCTACAAAAGCCATCCCATCTCTAAAGCTAGCAAGCAGAATGGATAATAAATTTCAGTTGAATTAACAGTCGATATAGACCTCTTCTGAGGTCAACAACAAAATACATAGTGATTTTAAAAATACAACAGTACATCTGTGTACATTAGGACCATCCGTCATAACCACATACAAAGCAGCAATAGACACATTTTAACACATTCAAAAATCCCTTAAAAATTAAATATCTTGTAGCATATTTGGGGGGGAAGAGGGATGACAGATAAAAAGCAATAGTTCCTCATGAGTTGATAGGTTAAAATTCATTATTACTGATTATAAAACGATTTCTAATCTCGGTTAAAACAGGGCAAAGATGTAAAACATGAAATACATTTTGGGAACCCAAATTACATAAATTGCATGTCCCTGATGTCAGGGGATCATGTTTCCATTTGGCTTTCTGAATGCTAAGAGGAAGAGGACCATTCTGTAAAAGCAGAATTAGACACATGACATTATGAGCCATTTTGATAGCGAGGATATGGTTGCACAGATCCCACACTCCTCCCAGCAATGTATTTTCCAACCAGTTTCAAATTAGTGCAGTGACTTCTATCTCGACTAAGGCAATGGTTTTTAGGTCTCGCCTGGCGTTGGAGCGCGCATGCGCTCCTCGCCTGTGAGAGCTATAGTCATCAAGGCAGTTTCAAGAAGAGGACTTGAAGCCCCGCCCCTCATTTTCATTGGGTAGCGTCAGCGTTTATGTTAAACGCTGGCTTCCCATTGAAAAGGAGGGTTTTCGGTTGCCGCCCTTTCGCCTTTTGGTCTGGCCCATCCGGACTGGCTCATCTGCTTTGCGGCTGTTGCAAAGCAATTTCTTATCTTTAGGAGGCGTGTTAGATAAAGACGCCGTGACAGCCAGTCTGGATGGGCCGTCTCAAAGGGAGACAGGGCGCCACGTGTTTATTTTTGCATCGAGCTTTCACTTTAAAGTGAAAGCCCGATGCAAAAATAAACAGCCGGAATGGTGACTGCTTGTTTCTACCCATACTATCCGGACTAATTCAAAGTTCACCAGGGAGGGACGTAGTCGCACTTCCTCATTGTTCCGCGAAAGCATTGTCTTCTCAGGTTACTGTAGACTGCTCTTCCCCATGTCTGACTATACCGTATTACTTGTGCTCGATTGTCATTATCCCTTCTTCGCTGGAGTACTTGAAATCCGCTCGTCGTTGACTGTGTCCTTTCCTTTATGATTGGCTACTGGCATAACTGTGATCCATGCTACTTTGTCATTGGTGGATCGGGCCGTCGCTCACCACCTTAGTTACGTTACCTTTGGAGGACAAGGAGGTGGGCTTTGATGAGGCTGGGGCTCTGTGCCCGCCCCCAGCAGCCTCGCCTCCAGCGCAGGCACAGTGCAGCTGATGTATGGTGTCTCTTGTCTTCTTCCGTGCAGAGGGGTCTAAAAGCATACAGTCAGGTACTGGAGCCTGGAAGGGACAGAAAAGGCTGGTAAGCGGATAAAGACAGGAGATGGGGAAAGACGCGTTAGGAAGCTAACCGGTGGTCTGTATAAACTCATGCAGCCCCAACCAAAGATAAATAATATGAAACCAGGCTCTGTAAGATCTTGCTGTCTCAAACTTTTTTATAATTCTCGAGCCATCCGCTGTGAAATTAACGGGAGTGAGAACCTCACCTGTCTCTTTTCAGTTTTTTGCATTTGGCATTTTGCAGCATAAAAACAGAGAGTATTTACCGGACAGCATTAAAAAAGGCATGCCGTGTAAGCTATTCTCACCTGACATGGTAGGTTGCGACCTTCAGGACTTCCTTGAACCATTCCGAGGATATAAAATGTCTACCAGGAATAGTTTGCAGGTCTTGCTCTAAAGCATCTGGACGCGGCATACCATGAGTTTTTTCGTGAAATTCGAAAATAAAGGTTGATTGAGTTGTGATGCGAGTGAATGGTTGTGCAAGCAGTTTCTTACCATTGATAGTGCTACCCATTCACAGAAGTCTAGCGGAGGAACAGGCGACCTTCATGAAAGCATCAAGCTTTGGCTCCTGGCTAGGGTTGACCCCTTTCTTAGGGCAAGCATTTGCAATGCAACAGGTCTCGCATTTACGCGAGTTTGAGCCTTTTATTTATGTTTTGGTTTTTGAAACAAATAAAACGCAGTCATTTACAATGTCAATAGCTCAAACTTGCGTAAATGCGAGACCTATTGCATTGCAAATGCTTGTTACTATGGATCTTAAGAAAATGGCGTAGCTGACCTTTGGACCAATACTTTAACAAATATTCACTACAATTAGGAATTTCAGAGTCGATATTAAAATATCTAATAAAAGTCATTCCCTTGACTAAATCTGTTTCAAGGTATTAGACCAACAAAGCCCTTAATGAGGCGCCAGGCGCCTGTAAACATTTGTAGCCCCATTGGATTACATTTACCATAGCTACCACAAAAATGTTTGATGGGCCGAACTCTCATCTAACAGCATGAACAGGGAACAAAGCACTCAGACTAAAATATTTCCGTAAAAGTTTGGCTTTGCATAACTCTGAAAAAAAAATCAACAAGATAAAGAGAAATGTTCGAGTGCATTGGAGAGTGTAGCGGGAATCTTTAGTTTATAAATAATTAACGCATAATTAAAATGTATTTTCCCCATTGAGCTATAAATGTTTTGCAAGGCCTGGCAGTGGGCCAGAATTTTTTCCCCTAAGTTAGAACAGTCCGACTTGTGGGAGAGGTTACAGGAAAACGTTCTGCCCAAATAAACATAACTGTCAATGACCTCTCCTTTTTTAAGACGGATAGTCAAATGCATTCAAACCTACTACCTTTAAGTGTGTTCTACCTGGTCTCTCCAGGCCGCACTCCACCGTAAGAAAGGGGCAACCATAGGTTTTTTAGGTAACATTCAACTAGCAGACATCTGCAAACCGGCCACCTGGTGCACACCACACACGGTTACCAAGCACTATTGTGTGGACATCCTAGCCTGCTAATATGCTATGATTTGTCAGGCAGTCCTAAGGATTTTGTTCCAGACATCTGCATCAGACACACAGTAGACGCTGCTTTACAAGAGTACTACTTTATACTATACTCAGAACATGTTATTAGCAGAAAATGTAGGGGGGGAGGATATGACGAAAGGCCAGAGCTGCCGACTTTGGAGCTGGGGATCCAGGTTCGAGTCTTGGCGTCGGCTCAATATCCTGTGATTCTGGGGAAATCACTTAATCTCCCCGTGGCTATGGACAGCGCCTGGATACCCTAACCGGTGATAAGCAGTGCTCAACACATTCGGTTATTGATATAACTTACCATATAAGCAATTGAGTGCCTACCCTCCTCCCAGAAGGCCTTTGTTGATTGCAGATTTTCTCTATTAGTAACTTGCTGACTGTGAAATATGTATTTTGCAGGATACTACACCCACTTGACGCTCCATGTACATTCTCATCCACTATGCGCACTGTCCACTAGGGAAGGAATCCCCCCCCCCCACATCTCGTGAGTCGAAAGCCTTCTTAGCAGAAAACAACATGCAAATGCCTGAGCCCAACACTAGGAGGCAGTAGTATGCAGGGGATGTGAATCTATAGCTCTACGTGCTACGAACAGATGCTTGCAGGGTACGTACAATTTTGAGTACATTGTGTTTATTAGATCATCCTTTACGAATAGACGCCAGAGAAGAGTTTGTCAGTTCTATAGTTTTATGTAAAACCATTAACCAAAATTAATTTAAAAAAATTACTGTGTGAGTTGAGGAAAATGTGTGGTCACTGGAGAAAGACTGATAATATCTGAAAACAAGAAACATGGATGCTCTGCTTACTTACTGGTGATCTACATGACTTTTGACTCCTGCTCTTCTTCACAGGACTAACATATGAGGTGTTTCCTCGCTTTAACAGGTGTTGACCAGCATCTAATAATTATACAAATGTATTGGTATCTATTTTCCCTTCATTGATTATCTATAAAAGGCTCTCCCACCTGAAGATCTTTTTAATAGTAAATCACAACAGACATCCCTTAGTCTAGTGAGCAAGGCTGGTCAAGGACTGTGACGAGGAAAAGCAGGACTCTAGTAAATTATTAGTAAGTAATCCAGGCACTACCTCCTTGCCCCTCCTCCTCATTGCCTTCTAACAGAGGAGGATGTAGTGTCCATGGATCACGAGGTGCCCAGAGGGAATAAAGAGACAAAAACAATGCCATGCACACCCACGAACCTTAAATGTAGGACGACACATAGAACTGGCTACGCACTGAGAGCACCTGGACCAAATAAATCAAAAACGACCTGAAACTTTTAGTGGGGGACAAAGATCTCAGGACAATCACAAGTAGCTGTCGGCAGATCTCCAAAAGGTAATGCTGCCTACGTTAAGCCCACGAGGTCGTAATCCACCTTGTGAACCAGTTTTGAACTGCAAGGGAAGGTGAAGCTTAGAGGACTCGAGGGCAAGGAATTTGCTAGTTTGATACACCCACTAATACTGAAAACGGAAAGCTTATTACCCAAGTGGCCAATTCCAAATTTAAAAAAATGAAGAATCAGATTTATGGAATGATTACATTCCAGACAGGAAGATTCAGACTGCTCATTCCCCATCCAAGAAATTTAGGTCCGAACCAGCTGGGTTAGAACCATCAGGAGGAAAAGTGGGAAAAACCATTCCTGAACCAAATGAAAATTTGAAAATATCCTAGGCTTAAAGGACCTGGTCAGGACAGGAACCAAATTATCAAGGAGAGACCTTAGAGAAGGAACAGTACAGCAGAGGTCTCACTACTCACCCAAGCAGCTAGTGGGATGATAGCTAGAAGGAAAGAAAATGTAAGGGTCCAATATTTCATACCTACTGTCAGAGGCTCAAGTGGTGCAGCTCCTATTGCCCTCAGGATGAGAGACAGGTCCCTGGAAAGAAAAACACGAGTGCACCCTTGGTCTATATATTTCAGACCTATGGAAAAAAGTGTGCAAAAGGCTATTTTCTACCAACAAAGCACACCGACGTTCTGTAAACACCCTGGGGCTATTTACAAGCCCCTTGCGCCACTTTTGCGTCATTTTTAACATGGGAAAAGTGACGCAAAAGTGGCGCAAGGGGCTTGTAAATAAGCCCCCCTACTACCAGCTAAATGCATGTAATATGGAGTTGCATGATGTAATTTTGTGATACATTCAGCTCTGTAATGTCATGTCACTAACCTACAATTCCACGTCAAGAAAGGTAAATTCACCATAGAATATACATTCGTGACATGACATTACAGAGCTGAAGGTATTGTAAAAGGACGCCATGTAACTAGTTCACACCCAAAGAGTAAACTCATATCTATTCCTTTTGGGGAAATGGTTAAGCCAAGAGAAACTGCAGCAAGGATTGTGATTTATTTTATAATATCCATGATATTGAACAGAAATTCCTCAAGAGAGGATATGAGCAGTGGGGGCTGCTGACCTTTGAAAGAGGTAATGAATAATCCTTGGTCCGAATTCCAAAGAGCTTCTTCTTGAAGGGTTCATCTCACACTTTCTTGCTCTAAGGGCCTAATTTACAAAGATTTGGCGTAGGGCAGAGTTGCAAGTCTTTTTGCTGGACTGCCCTACGCCAAATTGAAGGGGCAGGAATGCACCGTATCTATGTAATCCAATACATTCCTGTCCTTCCAGTCATCGGCGGCACACAACTTGGTGCCTAGCGCCAACACAAGCACCCTTGTTCTGCATTATTAGAAGTATTGCTTTTGTGCAGAAAGGGACACCTTCTTGCACAAAAACAATCTATGGAGGCATTATCCTCGTTCTATACGTGCTGCAGAATGCAGCACACATGGTTAGTGGAAAAAACGAGGAGAAATAAAAACATTTCTCCTTGTTACACCTGCTCTGGAGAGGTGTGTAAGGTTTTGGCACTGCTCCAAGTTTACATGAATTGTAAATCTGGGGCAGCCTCAAAATCCATGGGTGTTGCGTTTGAACACCCATCGCAACGTCCATGGAATGCATCCTTGACACAGAGTAAGGCATTCAGCGATTTGCGCTGCCTTGTCTTACTTCATATCCATGAGGCCATGCAAAGCCACGCAGGGTGGCTTTGTGCCACCTCATACATATGATTGAGAGGTCAACGCCACTGGAGCGTCTAAAAAAGTGATGCTCCGGTGGCGCAGGCCTAAGAACCCCCTACGTTTACTGTCTCCCTTTTGTGTCACTCAGTCCACTCTATCTAACTAATTCACGCACTCACTGATTCTACTCTGACCCACTCTGTCTCACTCAGTCCCACTCATTCTCAATTTCTCAGTCTTACTGTGCCTCACTCACAGTAACACTAAGTTACTGACTCTCTTTTGCTTTAACTCACACACAGTCACACAGACATGCTCACAGTGCTGGAATGGCACAGACATCTTCATGCACCTGTGTCAGCAATCAAACAATGTCACTAGCTGCCACAGTTTGCTGATAAACCCAAAGAGGGTCTGCATTTAATTTTTATTGTACCAAGAGTGAATAATTATTCACTCTAGTGCAATAAAAATGGACCACAAAACAAGGAAGTTGTAGAGTAGCTGTGGAGCCCATAAAGGAGAGCCAGCATTGGTCCAGGGACACCCATTTTGCAAACCAATCCATCTAGGTCAATAATTTCTAGTCCCAATTTGGGCAACACCACACATGGACATCTGTTATAGGAGAATGCGAAGTACTCTCGCGTTTTGGTGAGTTTGTTTGCCCTTCGATGTTCCTTGAGTTTTATTTTGACTTTTCCTTTTTTGAATTTGGGACACATAACGTCTATTTGGATGAGGGACTCTTTTGCTGAGATTACCCTTGCAAATACTTTAAAAAGGACTTAGCAAACATGGTATTTCAAAAGCGACATAGTATTCACGGAGTATTATACGTGCAATGTGATAATACATAAACTGCCAAGTCATCTAATATTGTTCATTTTAGAAATATCTGATATATATGGAAAATACCCAGAATCCAGAATCACTTATTGACTTCGCCACCACCTCAGGACTTCCTGTATCCAATACCACCAAGACACCCTTCAAACCTAAATCTACTTTTATACCTATGATGCCGAAAGATGGCCTCGACATTTTTACTGAAAATGTCACCAAAGATCTGAAAAACTTGGCATTAACTAGCAGCAAAACATTTGCTAGTAACAACCGCAACAAAATGACAAAATACGATGAACTGATCAACAAGATCAAACAAAGACATGATGTAGTGGTTCGGTGGTCAGACAAAGGTGGCAACGTTGTCTTGTGGCCCCTTGAACAATATAACAAAGAAGCACTTAAACAACTGAATGATAAGGATTGCTACAATCGTGTGAGCTCCAATATCATTGTGGGAATAAAAGAAATATTCCATAAAGCTCTTTATGACTGGAAAAGTACAGGTCTTCTCTCTAAACATGAATTTGAATATCTCAAGTGTGATTACCCTGTACTACCCCAACTTTACCTGATCCCCAAGATTCATAAAAATCCAACGGAACCCCCAGGAAGACCCATCATCGCCGCCATAGGAGGACTCCTGGAAAATACTTCCAGATACATTGATCATTTCTTACAACCTTTTGTGTGCAGCCTTCCCGCTTATATCAAGGACACAGGAGATTTCCTCAGAAAGATCTACGATGTGAAATGGGAAAGTGATTTTCTGATGATGACGCTTGATGTCAACTCACTGTACACGAGCATCAGACACACAGATGGACTTAAAGCACTCCACCACTTCCTAGGAAAAAGACCTATGTCTATGTTCCAGCACTCTATGATGGTTGTGCAAATGACTGAACTGTGTTTGGAAAACAATGTCTTTGTTTTTGATAGCCTGGTGTACCTACAGCTGCAGGGCACCGCCATGGGTACCTGCTTCGCCCCCAGCTATGCTAATTTACATATGGGCTGGTGGGAGGAGCAGGTACTCAAGGTGGAACAACATGTTGCGTTCTCTGAACAAGTGAAGATGTACGTCAGGTACATTGACGACATATTCATATTGTTGAAGGGTTCTGTAGAGAGCGCCTCGACTTTCTCGGAAGAAATCAACAACAATGTCTTAAACCTCAGTTTCACCTGTAGCATGAGCAGAGAGACCATTCATTTCCTAGACCTTGAGCTTTTTGTAGAAGGAGATAAACTTCAATCTAAAACCTTCAGAAAACCCACTGCTGGTAACGCCATACTCCATGCCCAAAGTTTCCACCCTAGCTCACTCAAAGCCAGCATACCTTATGCTGAGCTTCTCCGCATGAAACGCAATTGTAGCACCAACACAGGTTTCGAGGAAGCTACAGGCGATCTGTGTAAGAGATTAGCCCACAGAAGGTACAACCAAGAAACCCTCACTAAAGCAAAATCCAAAGTAGCAACCAAAACCCGTAAAGAACTTCTAGCCATAGAGACAGCGACCCCTGTTGCCACTAAAGAGTGTTCCATCATCAACACCCCGAGACTAGTTACTGGATTTAATGCTTACCATGCCCAAGTTCGTAAAATCATTTACAGGCATTGGAACACAGTTAGGAACGACCCTGTCCTCGGTGCTACCATCAGTAAGAAACCACAAATCACGTTCAGAAGAGCCAAATCCTTGAGACAGGAAATAGTCAATAATGCCCCTAGCAGAACTAAATCTAACAGTTCCTGGCTTAGACTACCTAAAGGCTTCTTCAAATGCGCCAAATGTAAGGCATGTAAGCATGGTACTAATACTAAAGAGGTTGCCCTACCATTCAGACAATCCCCCTATGTCATCAGAGGGCATTTTACATGCAAAACGGACTTTGCTGTATACGTTTTGACTTGTACATGTGAAAAAAAGTATGTGGGTAGCACCATCCACCCGGTGCACGTACGTATTTTGCAACGCCTTAGAGCAATTACACACAATGACCCCACGTATCCCGTTGCCAGACACATTAATGCATTCCACAAAGGCAAAGCAGAAGATCTCTCCTTCTGTGTGGTAGATAGCATCCCCAAAAACCCGAGGGGCGGCAATAGACAACTAGCACTTAGGAGATTGGAATCCCGCTACATCATTCTGTATAATTCCAAAATCCCTAATGGAATGAATGCAGATGAAGCGCTGACCGTACACCTTTAATTCTGTCTCTCGCTGTCTTTCCCGTCCTCACTCTGTAATTCTGTCACGTTCTATCCACACTCCCCTCTCATTATGTACTATATATTCTTTTTTTCGTTTCTCTGTGCTTCTGAACCTCTTTGCAGGCCTCCTGTTTTCTTTATATTTCTTCCTTTCCTTATCTACGTCCTATTTTCACTTTATTTACCTTTGCCCTAGGGAGCGCTTTTTAATCACAACCCATTGTCTTAAGTTTTGACTGTCTTCGCATTAGGTCCTTTACATCTTAGCCCACTTGGGCAGTATTTCTCTACTTTCAACCTACCAGTTAATTAGTCCAATTATACTTACAGACTCTCTCTGTCACGTTATGTTTACACTTGTTTTCGCATAACCTGTCTCTCCCACCCCGTGGATGTCTCTGACCCCTTCGTTCACTTGAACTACAGAGACCTAGGTGGGGAACCATCCATCAGAGTCCGTCTCTCTTTTCGGGTTATTCATTTAATTCTCTGGGTAGTCTTCTTTAATTATTTTCTACACCGACCCCACGATTTAACTCACAGACAGTGCCAAATTCTCTTTGCTTCCTTAGGCACTCCTTTGTTTCTTCTATGTCTACATCTGTGACCAGGACGTTGTAACATACGAGCAGTTATTTGTTAATCCTTCCCGCTATCTTTATTTACTTTCTATTATGGATGTATGTATGCCATTAATATATACGTCTTCTGCTTGTATTCCCTATTCTTCTTTTGTATTTTATTTTCAGCATTATTGTCAAGCTATTTTATGTTTTTCTGCCATGTCATGCCGATATTCAATGCTATGGATGTCTATGTCTATGATGACATAGTTGAGGTTGCCCTGACAACTGCACAGAAACGTACTTATGTGTCACAACAGTGTGTTTTAACGTAGTGAACAAGGCGGCTTGCCGTCGAAACGCGTCTTGCTTTTTGCTTGGATTAAACTCTACTTTTTTGCCATTACTTCACGGAGTCTGTGCCTGACTGTTTTGCTACCGCCAGGATTGGGATTTAATATACATATATATATATATATATATGAAAAACGAAAGGTTGCCCTCTGAGGAAAGGCACACACCCGGGAAGTAAAATCCTCCTTCGTGAGGACAGCAGCAAAGCCAGCCTCCACCTCCAACCAAGCGCCAAACATGTTTCGGACATTACTCCTTGATCACTGGCAATAGAGGACAGACAACAGCAAGTAGTGGGAGGTGCCTCTTTATTTGATAAAGTCCCGCCCCAGTGGGCGTTGAGGTCTCGCTTGTAGGCGTGTGCAGTGTTGCACCCTGGTTATCGTAGTCCCACTGTTAATATATCCGTGTTGGTGCTCTTGGACGCCCTCCATTAAAACAATATTCACCCCAGTGGGTTTGGTGAGAAGAAAAGGCTGCCTCCTCTGCCAATAACAAAGTCACTCACGTTTGGGTACAACCCGTTCCAGTCAGGTCTCTGAATCAGCAACCCTGGATCCGCTGTATATGCGGCGGGGCCCTTCCGCGACCGAGCAGGCCGCATAACATGAAAAACGAAAGGTTGCCCTCTGAGGAAAGGCACACACCCGGGAAGTAAAATCCTCCTTCGTGAGGACAGCAGCAAAGCCAGCCTCCACCTCCAACCAAGCGCCAAACATGTTTCGGACATTACTCCTTGATCACTGGCAATAGAGGACAGACAACAGCAAGTAGTGGGAGGTGCCTCTTTATTTGATAAAGTCCCGCCCCAGTGGGCGTTGAGGTCTCGCTTGTAGGCGTGTGCAGTGTTGCACCCTGGTTATCGTAGTCCCACTGTTAATATATCCGTGTTGGTGCTCTTGGACGCCCTCCATTAAAACAATATTCACCCCAGTGGGTTTGGTGAGAAGAAAAGGCTGCCTCCTCTGCCAATAACAAAGTCACTCACGTTTGGGTACAACCCGTTCCAGTCAGGTCTCTGAATCAGCAACCCTGGATCCGCTGTATATGCGGTGGGGCCCTTCCGCGACCGAGCAGGCCGCATAACATGAAAAACGAAAGGTTGCCCTCTGAGGAAAGGCACACACCCGGGAAGTAAAATCCTCCTTCGTGAGGACAGCAGCAAAGCCAGCCTCCACCTCCAACCAAGCGCCAAACATGTTTCGGACATTACTCCTTGATCACTGGCAATAGAGGACAGACAACAGCAAGTAGTGGGAGGTGCCTCTTTATTTGATAAAGTCCCGCCCCAGTGGGCGTTGAGGTCTCGCTTGTAGGCGTGTGCAGTGTTGCACCCTGGTTATCGTAGTCCCACTGTTAATATATCCGTGTTGGTGCTCTTGGACGCCCTCCATTAAAACAATATTCACCCCAGTGGGTTTGGTGAGAAGAAAAGGCTGCCTCCTCTGCCAATAACAAAGTCACTCACGTTTGGGTACAACCCGTTCCAGTCAGGTCTCTGAATCAGCAACCCTTATACAGCGGATCCAGGGTTGCTGATTCAGAGACCTGACTGGAACGGGTTGTACCCAAACGTGAGTGACTTTGTTATTGGCAGAGGAGGCAGCCTTTTCTTCTCACCAAACCCACTGGGGTGAATATTGTTTTAATGGAGGGCGTCCAAGAGCACCAACACGGATATATTAACAGTGGGACTACGATAACCAGGGTGCAACACTGCACACGCCTACAAGCGAGACCTCAACGCCCACTGGGGCGGGACTTTATCAAATAAAGAGGCACCTCCCACTACTTGCTGTTGTCTGTCCTCTATTGCCAGTGATCAAGGAGTAATGTCCGAAACATGTTTGGCGCTTGGTTGGAGGTGGAGGCTGGCTTTGCTGCTGTCCTCACGAAGGAGGATTTTACTTCCCGGGTGTGTGCCTTTCCTCAGAGGGCAACCTTTCGTTTTTCATGTTATGCGGCCTGCTCGGTCGCGGAAGGGCCCCGCCGCATATACAGCGGATCCAGGGTTGCTGATTCAGAGACCTGACTGGAACGGGTTGTACCCAAACGTGAGTGACTTTGTTATTGGCAGAGGAGGCAGCCTTTTCTTCTCACCAAACCCACTGGGGTGAATATTGTTTTAATGGAGGGCGTCCAAGAGCACCAACACGGATATATTAACAGTGGGACTACGATAACCAGGGTGCAACACTGCACACGCCTACAAGCGAGACCTCAACGCCCACTGGGGCGGGACTTTATCAAATAAAGAGGCACCTCCCACTACTTGCTGTTGTCTGTCCTCTATTGCCAGTGATCAAGGAGTAATGTCCGAAACATGTTTGGCGCTTGGTTGGAGGTGGAGGCTGGCTTTGCTGCTGTCCTCACGAAGGAGGATTTTACTTCCCGGGTGTGTGCCTTTCCTCAGAGGGCAACCTTTCGTTTTTCATGTTATGCGGCCTGCTCGGTCGCGGAAGGGCCCCGCCGCATATACAGCGGATCCAGGGTTGCTGATTCAGAGACCTGACTGGAACGGGTTGTACCCAAACGTGAGTGACTTTGTTATTGGCAGAGGAGGCAGCCTTTTCTTCTCACCAAACCCACTGGGGTGAATATTGTTTTAATGGAGGGCGTCCAAGAGCACCAACACGGATATATTAACAGTGGGACTACGATAACCAGGGTGCAACACTGCACACGCCTACAAGCGAGACCTCAACGCCCACTGGGGCGGGACTTTATCAAATAAAGAGGCACCTCCCACTACTTGCTGTTGTCTGTCCTCTATTGCCAGTGATCAAGGAGTAATGTCCGAAACATGTTTGGCGCTTGGTTGGAGGTGGAGGCTGGCTTTGCTGCTGTCCTCACGAAGGAGGATTTTACTTCCCGGGTGTGTGCCTTTCCTCAGAGGGCAACCTTTCGTTTTTCATGTTATGCGGCCTGCTCGGTCGCGGAAGGGCCCCGCCGCATATACAGCGGATCCAGGGTTGCTGATTCAGAGACCTGACTGGAACGGGTTGTACCCAAACGTGAGTGACTTTGTTATTGGCAGAGGAGGCAGCCTTTTCTTCTCACCAAACCCACTGGGGTGAATATTGTTTTAATGGAGGGCGTCCAAGAGCACCAACACGGATATATTAACAGTGGGACTACGATAACCAGGGTGCAACACTGCACACGCCTACAAGCGAGACCTCAACGCCCACTGGGGCGGGACTTTATCAAATAAAGAGGCACCTCCCACTACTTGCTGTTGTCTGTCCTCTATTGCCAGTGATCAAGGAGTAATGTCCGAAACATGTTTGGCGCTTGGTTGGAGGTGGAGGCTGGCTTTGCTGCTGTCCTCACGAAGGAGGATTTTACTTCCCGGGTGTGTGCCTTTCCTCAGAGGGCAACCTTTCGTTTTTCATGTTATGCGGCCTGCTCGGTCGCGGAAGGGCCCCGCCGCATATACAGCGGATCCAGGGTTGCTGATTCAGAGACCTGACTGGAACGGGTTGTACCCAAACGTGAGTGACTTTGTTATTGGCAGAGGAGGCAGCCTTTTCTTCTCACCAAACCCACTGGGGTGAATATTGTTTTAATGGAGGGCGTCCATGAGCACCAACACGGATATATTAACAGTGGGACTACGATAACCAGGGTGCAACACTGCACACGCCTACAAGCGAGACCTCAACGCCCACTGGGGCGGGACTTTATCAAATAAAGAGGCACCTCCCACTACTTGCTGTTGTCTGTCCTCTATTGCCAGTGATCAAGGAGTAATGTCCGAAACATGTTTGGCGCTTGGTTGGAGGTGGAGGCTGGCTTTGCTGCTGTCCTCACGAAGGAGGATTTTACTTCCCGGGTGTGTGCCTTTCCTCAGAGGGCAACCTTTCGTTTTTCATGTTATGCGGCCTGCTCGGTCGCGGAAGGGCCCCGCCGCATATACAGCGGATCCAGGGTTGCTGATTCAGAGACCTGACTGGAACGGGTTGTACCCAAACGTGAGTGACTTTGTTATTGGCAGAGGAGGCAGCCTTTTCTTCTCACCAAACCCACTGGGGTGAATATTGTTTTAATGGAGGGCGTCCAAGAGCACCAACACGGATATATTAACAGTGGGACTACGATAACCAGGGTGCAACACTGCACACGCCTACAAGCGAGACCTCAACGCCGACTGGGGCGGGACTTTATCAAATAAAGAGGCACCTCCCACTACTTGCTGTTGTCTGTCCTCTATTGCCAGTGATCAAGGAGTAATGTCCGAAACATGTTTGGCGCTTGGTTGGAGGTGGAGGCTGGCTTTGCTGCTGTCCTCACGAAGGAGGATTTTACTTCCCGGTTGTGTGCCTTTCCTCAGAGGGCAACCTTTCGTTTTTCATGTTATGCGGCCTGCTCGGTCGCGGAAGGGCCCCGCCGCATATACAGCGGATCCAGGGTTGCTGATTCAGAGACCTGACTGGAACGGGTTGTACCCAAACGTGAGTGACTTTGTTATTGGCAGAGGAGGCAGCCTTTTCTTCTCACCAAACCCACTGGGGTGAATATTGTTTTAATGGAGGGCGTCCAAGAGCACCAACACGGATATATTAACAGTGGGACTACGATAACCAGGGTGCAACACTGCACACGCCTACAAGCGAGACCTCAACGCCCACTGGGGCGGGACTTTATCAAATAAAGAGGCACCTCCCACTACTTGCTGTTGTCTGTCCTCTATTGCCAGTGATCAAGGAGTAATGTCCGAAACATGTTTGGCGCTTGGTTGGAGGTGGAGGCTGGCTTTGCTGCTGTCCTCACGAAGGAGGATTTTACTTCCCGGGTGTGTGCCTTTCCTCAGAGGGCAACCTTTCGTTTTTCATGTTATGCGGCCTGCTCGGTCGCGGAAGGGCCCCGCCGCATATACAGCGGATCCAGGGTTGCTGATTCAGAGACCTGACTGGAACGGGTTGTACCCAAACGTGAGTGACTTTGTTATTGGCAGAGGAGGCAGCCTTTTCTTCTCACCAAACCCACTGGGGTGAATATTGTTTTAATGGAGGGCGTCCAAGAGCACCAACACGGATATATTAACAGTGGGACTACGATAACCAGGGTGCAACACTGCACACGCCTACAAGCGAGACCTCAACGCCCACTGGGGCGGGACTTTATCAAATAAAGAGGCACCTCCCACTACTTGCTGTTGTCTGTCCTCTATTGCCAGTGATCAAGGAGTAATGTCCGAAACATGTTTGGCGCTTGGTTGGAGGTGGAGGCTGGCTTTGCTGCTGTCCTCACGAAGGAGGATTTTACTTCCCGGGTGTGTGCCTTTCCTCAGAGGGCAACCTTTCGTTTTTCATGTTATGCGGCCTGCTCGGTCACGGAAGGGCCCCGCCGCATATACAGCGGATCCAGGGTTGCTGATTCAGAGACCTGACTGGAACGGGTTGTACCCAAACGTGAGTGACTTTGTTATTGGCAGAGGAGGCAGCCTTTTCTTCTCACCAAACCCACTGGGGTGAATATTGTTTTAATGGAGGGCGTCCAAGAGCACCAACACGGATATATTAACAGTGGGACTACGATAACCAGGGTGCAACACTGCACACGCCTACAAGCGAGACCTCAACGCCCACTGGGGCGGGACTTTATCAAATAAAGAGGCACCTCCCACTACTTGCTGTTGTCTGTCCTCTATTGCCAGTGATCAAGGAGTAATGTCCGAAACATGTTTGGCGCTTGGTTGGAGGTGGAGGCTGGCTTTGCTGCTGTCCTCACGAAGGAGGATTTTACTTCCCGGGTGTGTGCCTTTCCTCAGAGGGCAACCTTTCGTTTTTCATGTTATGCGGCCTGCTCGGTCGCGGAAGGGCCCCGCCGCATATACAGCGGATCCAGGGTTGCTGATTCAGAGACCTGACTGGAACGGGTTGTACCCAAACGTGAGTGACTTTGTTATTGGCAGAGGAGGCAGCCTTTTCTTCTCACCAAACCCACTGGGGTGAATATTGTTTTAATGGAGGGCGTCCAAGAGCACCAACACGGATATATTAACAGTGGGACTACGATAACCAGGGTGCAACACTGCACACGCCTACAAGCGAGACCTCAACGCCCACTGGGGCGGGACTTTATCAAATAAAGAGGCACCTCCCACTACTTGCTGTTGTCTGTCCTCTATTGCCAGTGATCAAGGAGTAATGTCCGAAACATGTTTGGCGCTTGGTTGGAGGTGGAGGCTGGCTTTGCTGCTGTCCTCACGAAGGAGGATTTTACTTCCCGGGTGTGTGCCTTTCCTCAGAGGGCAACCTTTCGTTTTTCATGTTATGCGGCCTGCTCGGTCGCGGAAGGGCCCCGCCGCATATACAGCGGATCCAGGGTTGCTGATTCAGAGACCTGACTGGAACGGGTTGTACCCAAACGTGAGTGACTTTGTTATTGGCAGAGGAGGCAGCCTTTTCTTCTCACCAAACCCACTGGGGTGAATATTGTTTTAATGGAGGGCGTCCAAGAGCACCAACACGGATATATTAACAGTGGGACTACGATAACCAGGGTGCAACACTGCACACGCCTACAAGCGAGACCTCAACGCCCACTGGGGCGGGACTTTATCAAATAAAGAGGCACCTCCCACTACTTGCTGTTGTCTGTCCTCTATTGCCAGTGATCAAGGAGTAATGTCCGAAACATGTTTGGCGCTTGGTTGGAGGTGGAGGCTGGCTTTGCTGCTGTCCTCACGAAGGAGGATTTTACTTCCCGGGTGTGTGCCTTTCCTCAGAGGGCAACCTTTCGTTTTTCATGTTATGCGGCCTGCTCGGTCGCGGAAGGGCCCCGCCGCATATACAGCGGATCCAGGGTTGCTGATTCAGAGACCTGACTGGAACGGGTTGTACCCAAACGTGAGTGACTTTGTTATTGGCAGAGGAGGCAGCCTTTTCTTCTCACCAAACCCACTGGGGTGAATATTGTTTTAATGGAGGGCGTCCAAGAGCACCAACACGGATATATTAACAGTGGGACTACGATAACCAGGGTGCAACACTGCACACGCCTACAAGCGAGACCTCAACGCCCACTGGGGCGGGACTTTATCAAATAAAGAGGCACCTCCCACTACTTGCTGTTGTCTGTCCTCTATTGCCAGTGATCAAGGAGTAATGTCCGAAACATGTTTGGCGCTTGGTTGGAGGTGGAGGCTGGCTTTGCTGCTGTCCTCACGAAGGAGGATTTTACTTCCCGGGTGTGTGCCTTTCCTCAGAGGGCAACCTTTCGTTTTTCATATATATATATATATATATAAAACCACAATGATGTTATCTTTGATGTACTAAGATTAGATGTGTCTTTTTTCAAATCTGTATCTCAGGGTGAATTTAGGGCACAGACTTGACTTCATATAATATAACTATACGCTGGAATTGGCCTGGATGATAAGACTAGTTGTTTACTCATTTGCTGTGTTATATTTTTTTTAGAATATAAGGAATTGATTTGACTTTTAAAATAGGAGAGACTCACTGTGTGCTCTTCTTTCTAGGGTGGTTTATTTTTTGCCAACATTATTATTCACGAGTGTCACTACCTCTGGTGTATCAGAATTTTGTAGTGATGCTGTATCATATTTGGTGATTATATTTGCTATTTCAATGCATGGATGTTTCACATCACCGTTATATAATGTCTATAGATACACATTTGAATACACATATCTTTGAGCTTGTGGTAGCCTGGCTGATGACCTATGGTTCTGAATTTACTTTCTAAAATACAATGTTATTTTTTTCTAACCCTGAGGAAGTCAGTTGAAGAAGAATTGTCCAGCCATGAAAGATGTGTTGGTTAGTGCTGTGAATAAAGTGTACATCAAGGACTGGAATTTTGATTTACGAGAAGTAATAAATATCAGCCGATCAATTTCAAGATGTCCAACTCCAACTATTTGTGATTACAGCAAAAAGAGGACTGTGGAGTGCTCAGAGATTAGTTTGTTTTGACCCATAATAGTTTGAGGTTGGTGTGCAGAAAGTTCTTGTACCACAGAAGTCCAATAACTCCTGCCTGAGTAACAGTTATCGCTGCAGAACTGTGATGATCCACATACCACTCTAGTCTACCAATTGACATAGGGATTGTGTCATTCCCAAGCGCTATAGCATTGCAGCCAGGGTTTCCCAAGCACTATAGCATAGTTAGGAGGCATGATTAGATCAGAAGCAACCATCTCCTTATGATTGTCTAAGAACACAAAGAATGGAACTGCGATGGAGGTCATGCAATCCAAAGTCAAAGGAGATCCGTTGATTGTCTGTACAAGATCTGGTGATTTCTTCTTTCTTTATTGAAATTTGGAGTCTCTGGGCACATCTCAATTCTATATACATCCGGAGGCACAGGAATATATCAGGGCAGGAACACAAACAGACTGACAAGGATGGACTTGACGGATCAACTCAAACATGAGCTAGAGTAAATTGGATCCATCGGAGCAAATAAAGTCTTTCTCCCTTACAAAAGGCACGGCCTGGCATTTCCCTGTGGCCTTGATGGTTAAATAGTACAATTCCAAAGCAGATGGGTCAAACTTGCACAATTGAGACACAAGCCTCCCTCATGTCTTCATTCCCTTTTGGTGTCGAACAAAGGACCTCTAGCGGTTCTGACTTGCATTGGCTTGTCAGGCACCTCAGAAGAGGGAACAACTGGCTCAGTCCACCTAAAAGAAGGAATAGAAGTGAACCATTGGCTTCTCCGTTTTTTATTTCTTCCTTCCTATAGTCTGTGATTGTAGGAAAGTAGGATGTGCTTTCATGGTCGCCCCCACTTTTTGCTTGTGTCATTATGTTTTACTGACTAGTCTAACTGGGATCCAGCTAAACAGGACCCCAGTCTTTGTGCTTCTTCCCTAAATTGGACATGGTGAGTACTTAGGTACCCCCCAGATTGGCTAATGACGTATCCTTGTAAGTCCCTAGTATATGGTACTAAGGCACCCAGGGCATAGGCACATCAGAGGACCCCCATGGGCTGAAGCTTGTATTATGCCACCCATGGGAGAACCCTCAAATTGTGACTACAGGCCTGCCATTGCAGCCTGTGTAAGCTGGTGCTAGCACCACTTACGACAGATACAAGTTTCCTTATATCTGAGGTCATTGAATTAAAAACCTATAAGTCACCCTTAAGACAGGCCTTTCAATCCTGAAGGCAGGGTGCACTGTTGTAAGTGTGACGGTGCCCCTGCATGAGCAGGACACCACTACAATCCACGGAGTCCATTCTCCTGGGTTGTAAGTGCATCAGCCATTACGATACATAGAGTGGCCATGCGTCATTACACGATGGCTATCTCTAAACTAGCTATAACGAACCCTGTTGTGTTTGGTATCAAACATTTTGGAATCATACCTCTCACACCGTAAACGTTGTGAGTGGTATGGTTCCATGCACTGTAAAGCTCTTCCAGCAGGTCCCCAGTGCTCCGAGGTACCAGTCTTCTAGACGCAGACAGCAAACTATGGCTGCTGTCGAACAGATACAAGACACTGTAGGTAAACAGTTCCTCTGTTATGGCATGAATGTGAAAGATGTCACTATATACAAATAGTGTTGTCACTGGGAGATCTGAATTTCAGATCATAATGCCCTCACACACCCGTTAGGGTGTCATGCTTCATCATAGGGCGCTCCTCGTCGGACCGGCGCTGCAATGTCCAACGGGCCTGGTGGCTGCTTTGGCGGAGTTCTTTTGATCTGAGACCACCGTATGTGAAAGGTGTATGTGGGCAACTGGTGCTATGTGTATGATAACGTGAGTGGGTGATTTTTAAAATAGGCTCCAGATCTAAGAATATTTAATTCGAAAAATAGAACTGGGACTAAGTAAAAGCAGTGGTGCCGCCAGCAGGACATAAAGTACCTAGGTGGCTAGTGAGTTTATACGGTCGACATGTTTTGTGTCATCTAAGCTCCGAAATCGAGCGACACTTCTTCAGGACCTAGGGTAGGTAAAGGTGAACCCCAATGGAGAGCACCAAACAGGAGGAACATCCAAAATAGGATGATGTGATTAGATCAAAGGTAGATCCCAAGGAGGGACTCCACCTTGCCTCTCCACCTTGCTTGGTGGAAAGTTCCACTACATGGAAGGAGGGGGGAGTTAGCCCAAGTATTAAAGGATAACCAACGATTACGAGGAGGGCATTGCCTGCTGATCAGAGACCTCGCCCGCTTCCGGATCTACCTTTGATCTAATCACATCATCCTATTTCGGATGTTCCTCCTGTTTGGTGCTCTCCATTGAGGTTCACCTTTACCTACCCTAGGTCCAGAAGAAGTGTTGCTCGATTTCGGAGCTTCTTGCGACTCCTGTGCCTTCGGCTCGTGGGTCCTCTTGAGGGTCTTCTTTGGCTCCAGCAGACTCCCGTGCTTGCTTGTGGCCTGCTCTGACTTGCCTGCTCATGGTGAGTCACTTGGACCTTGCTGGTCCCAACAAGGCACCTTTTTCGACGACTGCGTTGGTGCGGTTGCCATTGTTGGTGCCCCAGGCTGACACTGACCCCCTGACTCTTGACATCCAATGTGGGGCAGCTTGTGAACAACTCCTGGACTTCCACAGTGTCACCTGGTCCGCACAGCTGCAACTTCAAGGGCACTGTCAACTCTCCTGAAACCCCGACATCGGTGGGCATTCGTCTTCTGTGCCTCCTGATCACTCCTGAGTGGCATAGACTCTGTTCCCTATGCTTGCAGGTACCTCTCATCTTGAATCCGCCTTTGGGTTCCACCGGACTCTTTCGTCTTCTTCGCCAGCTGCATCTTCACTGAAGTCCTCCATTGTGGTCTAATGCGGTTTCTGACGTCACTTCGCACCTATGCACCCGGCTTCCCTGGTGTAAGTATCCTGGGGCCAGATGTATTCCAGTTTTTTGCTGTTGCAAACGGGAAATTGGCCCATTGTGACCACAAAAAAGGGTCCTGGCATGTAGAAACACTATTTTGCGAGTCGGTGACTCGCAAAATAATGTTTGCTACTCTCGCTATTAGGAAGGGGCGTCCCTTCCCAATAGCGAGTCACAATGGAATGCACCATTGTTTTGTAACCGCATTTGTGGCTGCAAAACACTTGCAGTTTACCACCTACTTCAAGTAGGTGGTAAGCCACTCGCAATCAGGAAGGGGTCTCCAGGGGACCCCTACTCCTTTGTGAATGGATGCGAAAATATATTTTAAGAGCAGGGACAACTGCCTGCTCTTAAAAAATGAAACAGAAACGTTTCATTTTCCTTTTTCAAATGCATTCCGTTTTCCTGTAAGGAAAACGGGCTGCATTTTAAAAAAAAACCTGCTTTATTTAAAAAAGCAGTCAAATATATGGTGGTCTGCTGATCCCTATTCCACAAAAAGAACCCCACAGTTTTGTAAACCTCGTTTACAGGTTCTCTGAAACTAACGCTAGTTAGTTAGATCTGTAAAGGTTTTTCTGAAGCACCCTAGTTGTTACTCACTAGATTGTGGGGAAGGAAACAATTCCTTTTGTTAATATTACCCTCAAACACTCTAGTAGTGTCATGCTTCATCATCGGGTAACCCTCACTCCTAAAGGTCACCATCCCTGGGAGTTCTAGCCATTCCTAATGGGGTCGCAAATTGCACCTGCCTCATGAATATTAATGAGGCATGCAATTTCCGAACCCATTAGGAATCGCAAACAGTATCTGAGACACCACTGTACATTCCAATTTGCGAGTTGCAAATTGCGAGTCGCAAAACGATACGATTTGCGACTCACAAATTTGTAGGGTGTACATCTGGCCCCTAGTTCCTAGGGTATCCACGGGTGGGGTGACTCTCCAACCTTCCATCTTCCACTGGGTTTCTTCAGGGTCCGCTGGGAAGGCTCCTTCCTCTTTAAAACTGCAACCGTAACTTACCCATTGACTTGTATTGAGCACGCAGTCGTATTCCCACCCTGCACACGACCTCCTTGGGGTTCCTAGACACTCACCTTGGGTGGTTCCATGGGTCCCTGACCCTTCTGCATCTTCTAGGTCCAGTCTCGACTTAGGTCGTGGTTTGCATTCCACCTTTTTAGTATATGGTTTGGTCTCCCCCCTGGAGACCACTGTGCCTTTGTGCTACATATGCGTTTTATTACATGTATTGTGGTTATTTCTCCGTGTAGGAGATATTGCTATGTGTTAGTGAGTGTTTATAATAAATACATATTTTTATAACTACACTGTGTGGATCTTTTTCACTTAACCTATACCATAAGACTAAGTACCGGTAAAACAAGTTGCTTTACACTCCATTAAGCCTGAAGGCTGCTCTCCACAGCTACCACTTAGAGAGCTTTCTAAGGTTGTCTAAGACCACTAAAATCACCATAAGGGTTGTCTGGTTTAGTGCAGGGTGCTACATTTACATAAGTGTGCACTATATACTAAGCCAGTCTCCTACAGTGATCAATAAGTAGATTCGCCTTCAGAAGTTCAGAAAATAAGGAAGCCCAGGGAACTCTTGCCTGCTAATCCTTTGACTCTCCCTTCAATCCTCTCTGGAATAAAGTCATCTGAGAGCATTCCACCTAGGTGGGCTAAGTAGCAAACTTGCGAATCTCAGTGCAATAGGTGAGTACTTTGAAATTTCCCTGAGAGATCTTAGACAGGGTATCCTCGGTGAATGTTTCACAATCTGGTCTCCCCAGCATATACTTGAACTTTTGCCAAAAAATCTGCTTCATTTTTTGGCAAGAACCTTCAGAGACAGCAAAAGAAATTGCCCATGCCAGAGCTGTACCAGTCAAGGAACCAATTAAATATCCCACTGTGGCTCTGTCAGAGGAACATTTCCCAGGTATAAAGTCAAAATAAACCAACAGGGTGTCCAAAAAGTCCTTCATGCCCATTGGATCTCAAGAATATTTTTGGCGTGAGGGGCTGATGGCTGGCAAATCAAAGACCTGGAGTGGATTGCATGATGAAAGGCAGCATTTTCAGTCCTTAATTGGTCCATTTCCATGGTTTGTTGCGGAGTACAGCATTTAGGTCAACACCAGGATCCATGCTGGAAACAGTTGGACGTTTTTGAGGTCACAACCTGTTCAGGGCTGGCACTTACTGTCACGGTCAGAACTTCTCTTACCAACTTTGGTTTGCTGAGATGGTTCCTGACTTTGGTTCTTGATGGTTCTGGTCTGTTAGAGGTAAGGGTGACCCCTTCAGTAGCCACGGTGCTGCTGTCGACAATGTAACGCCAGAGCAGACTGTGCCTTCCCGAAGGAGCCCCAAAGAGAAAAAAGGCCAAGGAAAAGAAATTCTAACCAAGAGCAGGAAGCTCTAAGGATTTATACAGGAACAGGAAGCGCCAACAGGAAAAGAAGATACACCACACAGGAGTAGAGAACACCAACAGGCGCGAGGACAAACCAGCAGGAGCAAGGAGTGTTGCAACATAAGGAAATGAAGGATTCAGCCCCTTATATACCCATAGACAGGAAGTGACAAAACAGGAAGTAAGCAGTCACCATCTTGGATAGACAAGTAGTGGTGAAAAAAGATAGGAAAGGTCTCCATATTGGAATGGTGCAACAAAACCCTCCCTAAAGCCTTCTGGGAGAAAGACTGTCGAATCAAGGGAGGAAGACAAGGCGGAAGATGGCCCCCATGCAGGAGAAAGGGCTATCAGAATGTTATTAAATGTATTCCCTAGAACTAAGGTGAGAACTACAAGGCATTTTTTTGGTACTATATGAGGTAGCAGTCCCAGAACTGGAACCGAGACATATCCTGGACATTACAGGCAGAACACTGGTCTGCCATGGTAAGTATGAGAGCATTGCGGGACGTACCTTTGATGTTCTAATAATAAAAGCGGGCTACTGCAGGAGACCACGGCGTGCCCGGGTTGGGATCTAAGGTGCTACAGGCTGAATCGTGGCCCCTGGCGATGTGAAGGTGGATGCCGGGAGCTGCCCAATGGCCCGCGGTGTGACACTTATTTGTAATCCAGATTTTATCTTCCACTGTCTGAGGTAAGATGGCTGTTTCCAGCAGCCAAAATGTCAGCACACACTGTAATATTTAATAAGAACCTGCCCTTGAGAAGCTGCCACCTTCTCAGGGGAAAGAAACCTCCTTGATGATAAAAGCTCCATAGGGTTGGAGAAAATTAGGAGCCAGAAATCCAGGTGACAAGGTTCCAAGAGCGAAGGTTCAGGATCTCAAAGTGGAGGGTGCGAGGAAACAAGCAAAGAAAAATAGCTTTGTTGCGATGCACACTTTAACCAGACTAAGGCCTTTAAATAGTAAAAGAACAAGAAATGGAAATGACATCAAACACCATTAGGAAAGTCAGGGAGAAACCAAGGGAGGAACAGCTGCGACTGAAAGAAAAGAGAATGAAAACCTAAAGTGGACTAGCTGCAGAGTCGCCTTAACAATCAGTTGCGCACCCACAGTCAGGGTATTGCCATTTTGAAGTTGAAGAGAGGAGTGGCAGCCAAAACCCTAGGAGCGCGAGAGGAAACAGACCCAGGTGAAAGACATTCCCAGCCTACACCTGCAGGCTTTGTACAGTGTCTTCTGAGCCCCAGAAACCACAAGTCCCAGCATAGTACCATGGTTCTTGGGAGGCCAAGAAGCTGCAGAAGCAAGATTGTTGGAGAGACTGCTTCTGCGGGAGCTGAACAGGTCACCCCATCATTTTCACACCTCTCTATTGATTAAAGAAGGAGAAATGTAAAGTGTAACTGCTCCTAACCACTGCCAAAACCCAGGCATCACAAACAGAAGCCTTCCAAACACAGGAGAAGACCAACAGATGACCTACAGTTGATAAGAACTTCAGCAGCTTTTCCAGAGCAGCTACCTCCGAATAAAAAAAAGAAGGCTTCTTTGAGGAAAGGAGGAATGACCTCTGTAGATTATATGAACCTTGGCCCACCCCTTGATGCCAAAATGGATCTTTGAGTGATGCATGGAATGAGGTGTTTGATGAACTTCCTTGGAAGTAGACCTCTGGGATGCTGGAGTGTGTGCTCTAAAGGGCTTCCCCAATGCTGCATCTTCAGGAGCTTATTTAACTAGTTCCACATCTTCTGACCAAAGAGCTTTTGAGCCAGAAGAAGCACTTTCAACAAAGGTGGTTTCAGGGCCGTACTGGGATCCAAAATCAGCCCTGGCAAAAATGTACACACCCACCCTGCTCCCTTCCTCATCTCTCTCCCTCACTGCTCTCCGTCCTCTCTCCTTTACCCCCCCCCCCCCCCCCATTCCGGCTGCAATTACCTGGAGAAGATAAAGAAAGCTGCAACTGCCTTAACAACTGTCCTCCAATGGCCCCAGCCTAGTGGAGAAATGCTCAGTTGAAAAATAGGCAGTCTGGACCTGGGTGCATTTTGTGCAGCAGCTCCCCTCCATAAACACATCCAGTAGTGGTGCCTGCACAGCACAGCTGACCCTGCCACCTGTGCCACTGACTTTGAGGCTCTCTGAAGCCACACTAGATGCCATGTGTATTCCTTGTCATCATCCATAGTGAGGAGCAAGAAATGAAAGTACTTCAGTAATGATTGGGCCATGTAGGCAGCATAAGCTTCTGAGAGCAAGGATGGATGCAGATCTTTTTAATGGCAACATCCACCCTCCTGCCCATAGTATGTTTGGGTACTTCATCTACTGTGATGACAGCAATGCACCCCATCAAGCTGGAAAGACTAGAATCCACTTTCAAAGTCTCTGGGAACAGTTCAGAAAATCCCTACACAAACCACCAGCTTGTCTGGTTCTGCCATTCTAGGGGAATCAAGGGGCAGATGCACAGTCATTTAGCAGTTAAATCACAAGGGTTTGACCCCCAAATGGCTTTTACAAATGCACTAAACCCATTTTACAATTCGGGTAATAGGTTATTGGTTAACAAATTAAAAAATGAGTTTAGAAATGCATAGTGAATTGCAATTTGAAGGGGCATGTTTAGGCAATCTGGTACAAGTTTTGATTTGCAATGCAGTGTTTTATTAGTTTGCGATCGCGTCATCCAGTTCCCTTAAGTGAAACTTCTCCTAACCATGTGGGCAGGCCACCATCTCCCAACCCCATAATATGAGACTGATGAAGGGAATGATTGGGTTGAGGCACAGCACAGAGTTCATATGCCTGCAAAGCAAAACCCCTAACAGGGACAGTTGAGGGCAGAGCAGCTCAAGCGTTGCCTAGTGCCAAAGCTCCCACAGTGCAGAAGGGATAATTAGGCACTTTGCCAATGTCCAGGACTAAACCTGCAGAAACAAAAAACCTTAATCAGTATAATGCTAACAGCCCACACCTGGCAGGTCCACCATCGATGGTGACACGAAAAACGAGTGTTGGCAAAGCCAATAGGGACTGGCAGGGCTGCCAAATTTTGGCATTGCCAATGTTTGTGAATTGTTTTTGTAAACCTGTACAAGGGGGCTACTTTTTTGTGCAAGTATACATTGTTCATGAGAAGAATGATGTGACTCACAGCGAGGTATGCTAACAGCTGAAGTAGGACCCTGTGACCTATGTTCTATGCTATGATGGGAGGAACAAAGTTGTGAGTTAAAGATTCACAGACTAATGTTGACTGACAGATTCACAAACCATAGGATGAAGAAACCGGCTAAGAGCCCTGATAAATAAGTATATTATATATATAATTCTATTAAGAGCAAAAGGTCACGGCTAACGCAAGACCTACGAAGGGTTTTAGAGGGGACAGTCTTTTATATATCATCATTAAAGGACTGGGGGTGATAATAAATGTGTACTATTATCAGATGCTTGCCAGTGGCTGTTTAACGGAGTTAAAACATCAAAGGCGTAAGAGGGACAGGGAGTTCATGGGACTTAAGGGCAAGTTTGGGATGATTCCTCGAATGAGGCATATGATTTGAGAACTGTGGAAGACATTGCCAAAGGCATCAATGTTTGGTAAATGAAAATTAGGCCACGAAATCAAGAAGCAACAAATAAAATGATGAAAGGAATGCTCGAATTAATGTCAGCCACTGGCTTGTGGGCCACATTCTAGTGCATTGTCGAGAAAATTACTGGTACCTTTTAATGAGTTTACCTTGGATTGCGTTTCTGAATTTGAGATGTTCTGTTTTGTGTTACTGTTACTATTCTTCTGTGGTTGATTATTTTATTTCATTACTGTAAAACCCTGTATGCTGCTTTCATCTACTCCATATATTTGTGTTGAGTATAATCACGTATGCTCTTATGGCTATATTGAGGTGAAGCAAAACATTTCTTGGTGTGTCGTTGTGGGTGGTTGCACTGGTAATGCAAAGTGTGGAATGTATGTGAGTGTTTGGAATTGAAAGAGTTCATGGCTGGCCTTAAGATGTGGTTGCAATAAACAGAAAAGAGAAACATGCTAAGGAAAATGGGGCTACAATACGTCTTCGGGTCACAAGGACAAGCCTTTGCTAATTGCTTACTTATAAAAAACGTTTGCTTCCAGGAGAAACATCATACATACTTTCCTTTTCTATTTAGGTCGGAATAGAGCAACTGTATCTCTTTGCTCCCCTTTCCCCAATTATTAAGCTGAAAAAAATAATTTTAGGTTAAGAAAAATCCTCCATGCAAATGCAAGTAAAAGGGGATATTCAATTCCCTTAAAACCTCCCGGTTATGTGATCCCAGATGTTAGGCAATGAGTTCAGTTGACCTAAACCAAGAATATAATTTTCAGAATTAGGGTGGCCAGATGTCCTGGTTTTACAGTATCTGTCATGGCACATGTCCCAGATTTCATTGAGGGTAGACTCAGCACAGAGATAGGCAAGTCTTCATGTTTAGCAATAAAGGTTTAGTTAGAAGCATTTATCAAAAGCAGTTTATTTACCACAGATGATCCTGTATGTAAAAGATGCATTTACTTGATCCGTAGTGCCTCACTATGGGCCATATGTACAAAAGTTAGGATTTGTGTTTTCCAAATAGCGAATCCCAATTTGGAAATCCCAATTTTGGAAATCGCGATTTCCTAATAGGAAATTACAAATTATTGAAAGTCACATTCTGGATGCAGAATGATGATGTCAGACCAGGAAGGTAAGAAATTCAGGGTGTGGCCACGACCTAGAAGCCAAGGAAGGTGCTGGAAGGGAGGAGTGCACCTGTATCACCACTGGCAAGGGAATATCTGTGACTGAACTGCACCATGTTCAAGTAAAATTAGGACAAGGATTCTGGGAGCAGGAAGAGGATGTATTCTGGAAAGAAGCTGGAGCTCCAGTCACAAGAATATGTGGCACATATGGACCAACTATTTGGGAAGGCCGCTTTTACTGTTTCAGAGAGCCAAGAAAACAAGATAGGGAACAGCATCTTGGAGAAGGTGAACTCCCTAGGGGTCACACAGAGAACCATTCAAAAGATACGAAAATGCTGGTATGGCCTGAGATCTCACACAAAGGAAAAGGTGGCCAGCAGGATTGATGGAGCAAGGTTTTGAATAAAAGGAAACTTGCTCGTAAGCAATCCTCTCGAATAACCTGTAACACTATAATCAACATGTCCGTGAGTACTAACAGTGCACCACATTCAACATATTGTATCTAGGGGACGCTTTTCTATGTGCCTCACTAATAAGTAATCCGAGTGTCCTAAAATGGCCGCTAAAACGCGGGAATTCTTCTGCGCATGCGTCTATTACATCTACGTAGTATGAGGTTTTCTGTCGCTTGGGGGAAAACTTTGCAGCTGCGCAATAGCATCTAAAATGGCCGCTTTAAAGTAACGCACTAACGCACATGCTGAGCTGAGACTAACCAATGCAAGCTCTACTAAGCTATTAATGCAAAAGATTTATTAAGTAAATGGGGTTAGAGTATAAGTAAGTGGTATACAGTGAATTCATTTAAGTTTGTATTCTAACGTGTTCTTCTTTGACTTTATTAATAGTTCCCATTTGGGCCTTGGAGGGTGAGCGCGTCTCGGTTTCCATGTGACTTCTACACATGCGTAAAACGTCTGCTTGCTCTGAACAAGTGAACTAAATTGACTGGCTGCCAAACTCAAGCCCAGCAAGGACATGGGAATCCAACGTTTGACCCTACAAGAGGAAGAAGAAACATTTAAATTAGACTTACCGATCTGCATATGAAATATCTGTGGGGATAAAGCTTGTGGGTATTAAAATTAAGGGGCGGGGAGTTAGACAATAGACTAAAGAAAAATATTGCACTTGGTATGGTGTGATGTCCTCACCCCACTGCTTGGCCCAATCAAATTGCGGGTGAACATGGAATTGAAACATTTAGGGGTGGATCATACATTTGAATTGGTATAACAGAGGTAAGTTCTAGATAGTTAGACACACTTGATGCTGATGCTATGCTGAGATGCTGCCCGATTTTGCTGCAATCTGACTGAAGAATCCAACACTAGGGAAAATTTGCGGACAGAGTAGCACCAGAGAGGGGTGTAACGCTAGAAGAGGTCACCTTTCCCTGTCCCGAACCTGTCCTGAATCCTTGACTCCTTGATGTCTGGATCCTCACACCATTCTAGGAAAATATATTTGTATATTGTAGGTTAAATGCTCCGTACTTGCTCTCTGTCCTTTCTCTCCTCAGGTGCTATAATTGCAAGAATTTATTAATGCTAACTGATTATAAGCTAACTGTACTATTTTCCTGATGGAGATTTCTGGTATATTCATGTGTATTTTGATTTGACTCACAAAATTATTAATTCAGATAAACTTTTAAAACTCCCTCTGAGTCTGTGGTTCTTTAAAATAAAGTTAAATGTATTATTGTCTTTCCTCCCTATTCTAATCTACTGCTAAATCTTATCGAACGTTCATTTACTCAGGAGACAGGAATGGTAAGAATACTGGTGTAAAGGTTTCCTAGGGTAAAATAAAATTGATGACCAGTGGATATTTGCCAGCTCATTGCGTGTATGAATGTATATGGGCCCAAATGAGTGTTGTGTGTATGAATGTGTAGAGCTGCTAAACTCCGCTGCATCAGTTTTACTTGGTAGCAGAGGCATGGTTAGTATAGTTAGCTAGATGAGGAGTGTATTTGAAAGTTGAATTATTGATTTATGTTTAACCAAAACCCGTTATGTTTTGTTTTATGTTGTCTGGAAATACCCGGGAATATTGAATAGCGGGTGGTAAATGGAAGCCACACTGCAGTGAGGTTATTGGTCTGGATCGAGAAAGTGCTGAAAGTTACGCAGGAATGGAAGCACTATGTTAGGGAAAAGTTCTTGTATATTAGTGAGAATAATTGATAGCGAGGAGTTTGCTAGTGAAATGTTGGTATTATATCACCTAGAAAGGGTAATACTGAAGGAGTAGCAGGTTCTCTGATGCTTGTGTGAAGAGTAAGTGGAAAGGTTTTACTCGTAGTGTGTGAAGAGTAAGCGGAAGGGTTTTACTCGCAGTGAAAGAAATCTTACTATTCTTTGAATTAGTGGGTCAGACACAATAGCGAATGTTTATACGTTGTTAATTAATGAAACTGTGTGAAAAGTTTTGTGAAAAAATAAGTTGTCGCATTACCTTGTGAAGGAGGGGTCAGTTGCGGGTGCTGCACTGACGTGACTGAAAGCCGGCCTGGGATTGGTTGAAACAGCGGGCGTGTAGTTGATGCGAAATTGTAAAGGAGGAGTCAGTTGTAAGGAGTAAGACTGATGTCACAGAAACGCCGCGCAAGCATTGGCTGAGCGAGCGAGCAGAGTAAAAGTTGATTGGTCCGCAGACTAGAAAACGCGCTGATATTGGAGAATTATTAGAATTAAAGCAAGTGTTTGATTGGTCATCAAAATAGAGACCAGAAGTTACAGGCCACTACCCATGTGGCAACTGTAGTATTTGTCATCTTACTGAAACCACTAAAACACTCAACCTTGAACATGACAAAGTCTGGACAATCAAGAAACATACCAACTGTAATTCGGCTAACGTCATCTACCTCATCACATGCCCATGTAACTTGCGCTATGTTGGGATGACCACCAGAAAGGTCAAAACCAGAATCTGCGAGCATCGCAGCAACATCCGCTGCAAACGTAGCACCACCAAACTCACTGAACACTACCTTGCCAAGGGACACACCACCAATGACATGTCATGGGTAGTCATTGAACAACTAGACCCTAGCCCAACTGATATCCAAGCACGTCTCTTCGAAAAAGAACAACGCTGGGTCTATAGACTTTCAACCCACATCTCAGGACTTAACGATAATGTCCCCTGGAACAGCATACATCGACATTGATCGCTCTCTAGTCTTCAATAAATCCGTCCTATGCAAAACGCCCCCTTTTTTGTGATCTGTCGCCATCACCGCCACTTTTAACATTACCATTTATCTCCAAGTGGCAGCCTGTAACCCCCTGTCAGGCACAGGCATACTAAGAGCCTCTACTCTTCATCACTTAGTCCTAAGTGGTAGTCCATCCTATCACTAAGGCACAGTTAGCCGTTTAGAATTCCTCTTTATTTTCCATAGTTGGAGCTCGTCATACTTTAGGTCCCCGCAGACATTTTTACAATTTAAAATGTCAATTTCACTCACTCGGTGCTCCGTACACGGGACACCGAGTTTGTCTTCTAATTCCATGTACTTTGTATGCCTTTCACTAAGGCATAGTTGGCCGTTTAAAATTCCTCTTTAATTTCCATAGTTGGAGCTTTTTCCCCGCAGACATTTTCACAATTTAAAATGTCAATTTCACTCACTCGGGCCGTTAAAATTCCTCTTTAATTTCCATAGTTGGAGCTTTTTCCCCGCAGACATTTTCACAATTTAAAATGTCAATTTCACTCACTCGGTGCTCCGTACTCGGGACACCGAGTTTGTCTTCTATTTCCATGTACTTTGTAGACGTTCTAGTCTCCCCAACGTCAGTACGCTACTTCCTGTTTTTCACCCTTCATAACCACGCCCCACGCGTGCATCGGCGCTGAACAAGCGGAACCGAGCGCCGTCCTAGGTACTACGGACCTGTTCTCCCTTCAAACTGTGAGTAATCATCTGTCCACCATGGACCAGTCTAGACCTTGAATACCTTGCTGCTTTAACCCTTTGCCTCTAATTAAAGGCGCTCTCACACTCTCCTTGCCCTTCATTCTCCACTTAAGGCAAGCGGAGATTCATACGGCGTTCTAACTCCAGAGGATTCACTACCTCTCTACTCATGTGAGACTGTATTTTTATGTTTTGTGTTGTCTGTCACGTTGTTTGTCTTTCAATTTTAAGCACGAAGGACTGTCTGCTGAACGGCACACACAGCGGATATATTGTTAATATTTACCACCATATAATCAGCTCATTTTAAAACTGCACGTGCACATGACTACTCTAGCACATCAGCTATCAGTGTCCTCTATACTTGCACAGTCACAACTCCACATACACAACATGGGTATGATCGCGCTATAGACACGTAAAAATGAATAACGATTATGCGCACCATGTGCCCCGATACTACAATAATCACTCACCTACGGATCCCGTGGGGCACATTGTAGCCACGCAAGCCTCTATAGTGTTTGTACACCCTCACCTAAGTAGTCTAGTCCGATATCACTAGCCTTCTAATCGAAAGGAGCATGCATTTAGTATATATGCATGATTTACAACTGCTCCCCAGCTCTAAATTAACTCTTCATTTACAGGTAACCTCGAACGAAGTTACTGTGAGTATTTCATCACTACACTCACAGCACACTTTAGGGTGTGTGCTGATAATTACACTTGGCCTATATATATTTTTTACGGCCATTCACCAAAATTATTTTTAACTTCAATTTCGATTGGTCCTGACGAAAGCCTCTAGAACTATATCGAAGGCTGAAACTAGTTGACCTTAGTTTCTAGGGATATAAGGAAAATAACATTCCTAACGATATCCCCCTTTTCTCTTTTTACACTAGTCCTGGGACCCTTAAAATTAAAGTTTTTTCAAAAGGGCATTTCCCTGAGACTCTTTTAACTCTTATATCACTTCACATAGCACTTCACTCACTGCTCATAACCCTGCTCCGCTGTATCTCAGGCGTTGTAGCACAACTGGATTGTGCTAGACAATCCAGTTGGGCCCCGATGATGAAGCATGCCACCTACTAGGTAGGTGGGTGAGGGGTTTCCTACACAGCAGTTGTGCTCTCTCTCCTTTCTAATTTGTTTCCCACAATGACAGCGAAAAAAGCTTGCTTTAAGTCATGAAACTTGTCCATTTTGTTTGACCATATTGTTTTGGGGAAGAGGACAAGTTTTTCTTTTCCTCGCTCTCTTGTTGTTCTTATTTGTCATTACAGCGCACAGCTGTGAGAGCCAAAACCTTTTATTATTTTTTGCTCCCTTCCTTTTGATAAGTACAAACTACAGCTTCAGACACACTATGGCTGAAAATGCAGGACTCACGTTCACTGATGAAGATGTCAATAACATCTTAGCAGCTACTCCTCTATTAGCAGACTTCAATGTGGCACAAACAATCTCTCAGAGTGCAGATTGGGAAAATCTCTCTGAGAAAAAAAGAACACGTATCAGAACTATTCTACACGGGGTTATACTGACGGAATATCTGCGCTCCAATACAGCCCCTAAAGGTCTAATAGTAACCAACGCGCCACGCATCTTCCTAGACGATGCAGCATTCCGCAGAGACTGGGCACAAATTGCATGGCACTGCACAAGAGATTGGATAATTCTGATCATTCAAACAGCAAAAAGACTTTCAGACGCGATCCTTATAGAAATCCAGGCAACTGAACAACACTTCAAAACCACGTTGACATCATACAAGAAAAGACTAGAAGAGGTCAATAAAGAAATAGCAGATTATAAAGAAGAGCTAACACAATCCAAGATCCAACAATTTCAAAAAGATTTAAAAAAATTTTCATACGTCAAAACATACCCATATTCTGACGCAGACTACAAAACCCCTACGAGATCCAGCCACTCCATGTCTTCGGACGAAGGCTCCTCAATACATAGTGGTGGCACCAATGAGAGCTCAGGATCAGAGAAAAACTACTACACAAATAGACAACGGGCAAGAGGCAGAGGAAGAAACACACACTGGCAACAACCATGGCCTAATATGCACCCAGGAATGGTACCTAATTACCCGGCTCCCTTCCCTCCCATGACTCAACCAATGTTCTATGGCTGGAACCCACAATTCCAACAACCCCACCCCCAATTTGGCAACCCCAACCAACGGTTTCCTTTTTTAGGATCAGGCCAGAGGGGACGCGGAAGACGCCAACGAGGAAACCAAGTACATTGGGAAGACAATCAAAACCCAAGTGCCAACACACGCAGCAGAACGAAGGAACCCCAGCCGAGCACAAGCAGAACCTAATAACCAATCTTTCAAGCCATACTCTCACTACAGCGGAGGAAGAGGTCCTCAATAGAGGCCTTGGTTTTTCACCCACAGCGAAACTCGATAAATTCAAATTACACTGTGAATTATCAGAATTTTTTCGCAAGCTTAAACTTAAGGCTTTTTTTGAAAACTCACCTAATCAGGAATCACAACAAGAAGCAAAAGGGGACACCACCCTTAAATTGAAATCAACTTTTATTCCCCCTCCTCATACTACACCAGCCGAACTCATCGCATTCGAACAAGCGATATACAAAGGCATAGAAAACACTCAGGAGAACGAAGGATTTAACAACACTACAACTCAACAGTTTAATGCCATCCGGAGTCTCAAAAACAACAGAGACATTATCATCAAACCAGCTGATAAAGGAGGGGGGATAGTTATCCAAAATCGGGATGCCTACCATCTAGAATGCACACGCCTCCTAGATGATCAAAAGAACTACAAAATACTGAACGAAGATCCAACTACCAGAATCAAGACCAAAATTGACATCATGGTTCATGAAGCAGAATCTAATGGCTACATTAGCAAACAAGAGGCATTATTCCTTACCTCAGGTGGTAAAACCATTCCATACTTCTACACCATCCCTAAAATACATAAAAACAAAACACCACCACCGGGTAGACCAATTGTTTCTGGAATAGGCTCATTACTTGAACCCCTGTCTCGCTTCGTTGATTTCTATCTACAGCCTCTAGTACAGTCGACTCCTGCATACCTAAAAGACACTAAAGACTTACTGAGCCAAATTAACAACTTGGAATTCAACCCTACTACTTCCATCCTAGTAAGTCTGGATGTTGAGAGCCTCTATACTAGCCTACCTCAAGATGACACCCTAGAGGTGCTCCGTACCTCCCTTGACAAAACAATCTGGGAGTATAACACCCCAAAATCATTCATAATGGAATGTGCGGAAATAGCCCTCAAAGATAATTTTTTCGAATATGAAGGTACCATATTCCTACAACAGTACGGAACTTCAATGGGGAGCACCTTCGCTCCTAGTGTAGCGGGGCTGTACGTGTCAAACTTTGAAGAACTACATATCCTCAACCCTCAATCTATTTACCATCAAGACATCACTTTCTATAAGAGATACATCGATGATGTACTCTTAATCTGGACAAGTAATAACCAAAGACTCAACGACTTCTTGAATTGGATTAACACACTAGACCAAAACCTACGATTCACACACACTACAAGCAAAACCAAAATCACCTTCCTAGACCTGGAAATTGAAGCAAAAGATGGAGTACTGATGACTAAAACCCACTTTAAACCAACAGCAAAAAACTCTCTTCTACATTTCCAGAGTTTCCACCCTAGGCCTCTAAGGGACAATCTACCGTTCGGCCAATATCTCAGATTGCGCCGTAACTGTAGTGATCTAAAAGATTTTAAATACCAATCAGAAGAACTAACTAAAAAGCTTCAAAACCGTGGATACCCAAATAAAGTTATCCACAAAGCACAAAAAAGAGCCCGCAACCAAAACCGTGAAGGTCTTTTGGAACCCAAGCTGAATCAATCAATGATCTTACCACTCACGTGCGTAACCACCTTCAACACCATTTCTAACCAAGTTGCTAAATTGATTCAAAATAATTGGAAAATTGTCACCTCAGGCAAACTACAATGGGAAAAACCTCTATTTTCATACAAGAGGTCGCATAACCTCAGAGACAGCCTAGTACCGACCAGGCCAAAAAAGACACTGAACATGCCCAGTACAGTTCTGAATGCATGGGGACTCCCAGAAGTTACAGGCCACTACCCATGTGGCAACTGTAGTATTTGTCATCTTACTGAAACCACTAAAACACTCAACCTTGAACATGACAAAGTCTGGACAATCAAGAAACATACCAACTGTAATTCGGCTAACGTCATCTACCTCATCACATGCCCATGTAACTTGCGCTATGTTGGGATGACCACCAGAAAGGTCAAAACCAGAATCTGCGAGCATCGCAGCAACATCCGCTGCAAACGTAGCACCACCAAACTCACTGAACACTACCTTGCCAAGGGACACACCACCAATGACATGTCATGGGTAGTCATTGAACAACTAGACCCTAGCCCAACTGATATCCAAGAACGTCTCTTCGAAAAAGAACAACGCTGGGTCTATAGACTTTCAACCCACATCTCAGGACTTAACGATAATGTCCCCTGGAACAGCATACATCGACATTGATCGCTCTCTAGTCTTCAATAAATCCGTCCTATGCAAAACGCCCCCTTTTTTGTGATCTGTCGCCATCACCGCCACTTTTAACATTACCATTTATCTCCAAGTGGCAGCCTGTAACCCCCTGTCAGGCACAGGCATACTAAGAGCCTCTACTCTTCATCACTTAGTCCTAAGTGGTAGTCCATCCTATCACTAAGGCACAGTTAGCCGTTTAGAATTCCTCTTTATTTTCCATAGTTGGAGCTCGTCATACTTTAGGTCCCCGCAGACATTTTTACAATTTAAAATGTCAATTTCACTCACTCGGTGCTCCGTACACGGGACACCGAGTTTGTCTTCTAATTCCATGTACTTTGTATGCCTTTCACTAAGGCATAGTTGGCCGTTTAAAATTCCTCTTTAATTTCCATAGTTGGAGCTTTTTCCCCGCAGACATTTTCACAATTTAAAATGTCAATTTCACTCACTCGGGCCGTTAAAATTCCTCTTTAATTTCCATAGTTGGAGCTTTTTCCCCGCAGACATTTTCACAATTTAAAATGTCAATTTCACTCACTCGGTGCTCCGTACTCGGGACACCGAGTTTGTCTTCTATTTCCATGTACTTTGTAGACGTTCTAGTCTCCCCAACGTCAGTACGCTACTTCCTGTTTTTCACCCTTCATAACCACGCCCCACGCGTGCATCGGCGCTGAACAAGCGGAACCGAGCGCCGTCCTAGGTACTACGGACCTGTTCTCCCTTCAAACTGTGAGTAATCATCTGTCCACCATGGACCAGTCTAGACCTTGAATACCTTGCTGCTTTAACCCTTTGCCTCTAATTAAAGGCGCTCTCACACTCTCCTTGCCCTTCATTCTCCACTTAAGGCAAGCGGAGATTCATACGGCGTTCTAACTCCAGAGGATTCACTACCTCTCTACTCATGTGAGACTGTATTTTTATGTTTTGTGTTGTCTGTCACGTTGTTTGTCTTTCAATTTTAAGCACGAAGGACTGTCTGCTGAACGGCACACACAGCGGATATATTGTTGATATTTACCACCATATAATCAGCTCATTTTAAAACTGCACGTGCACATGACTACTCTAGCACATCAGCTATCAGTGTCCTCTATACTTGCACAGTCACAACTCCACATACACAACATGGGTATGATCGCGCTATAGACACGTAAAAATGAATAACGATTATGCGCACCATGTGCCCCGATACTACAATAATCACTCACCTACGGATCCCGTGGGGCACATTGTAGCCACGCAAGCCTCTATAGTGTTTGTACACCCTCACCTAAGTAGTCTAGTCCGATATCACTAGCCTTCCAATCGAAAGGAGCATGCATTTAGTATATATGCATGATTTACAACTGCTCCCCAGCTCTAAATTAACTCTTCATTTACAGGTAACCTCGAACGAAGTTACTGTGAGTATTTCATCACTACACTCACAGCACACTTTAGGGTGTGTGCTGATAATTACACTTGGCCTATATATATTTTTTACGGCCATTCACCAAAATTATTTTTAACTTCAATTTCGATTGGTCCTGACGAAAGCCTCTAGAACTATATCGAAGGCTGAAACTAGTTGACCTTAGTTTCTAGGGATATAAGGAAAATAACATTCCTAACGATATCCCCCTTTTCTCTTTTTACACTAGTCCTGGGACCCTTAAAATTAAAGTTTTTTCAAAAGGGCATTTCCCTGAGACTCTTTTAACTCTTATATCACTTCACATAGCACTTCACTCACTGCTCATAACCCTGCTCCGCTGTATCTCAGGCGTTGTAGCACAACTGGATTGTGCTAGACAATCCAGTTGGGCCCCGATGATGAAGCATGCCACCTACTAGGTAGGTGGGTGAGGGGTTTCCTACACAGCAGTTGTGCTCTCTCTCCTTTCTAATTTGTTTCCCACAATGACAGCGAAAAAAGCTTGCTTTAAGTCATGAAACTTGTCCATTTTGTTTGACCATCAAAATAGAGAGCCAGAGAATAATAATAGATAGTGGAGTTTGCATGTACAATCCAACCTTAACAGGGACTCGACCAGATAGAAGATTTGTAGGGTTTGCTTACGAGCAGTACCTTAACCAGCACAAGCACGCAATGTACGGAGAAAAGATAAAAATTACATTCATGTAAAAAGTTAAGAATTATTTCAAAAAGGACAAACTCATTAAGAGTAAAGAGGGTATTCTCATTCCTCCTCCAAATACGCCTGCATCATACATGATGGTGGAGAGAGGCTATCATACCTGTGTATGGTTAGAAAATTGGGTGGAATACACAAAGGATGATGGTATATTAGCATTTCCTGAGTACGGAAGCTTTACTGGAAGAATACTGTACAATTTAAGAAAACGAATGAATGAGTTAGAACCCAGACCTAGATTGACTCAATATGAAGCTTTAGAAGAATGGGAAATGGAAACATTTGAAAGTGACAGGCCCCGAAGTAACAGGACTTTAAGCAAATATTATCCGAAATTTCTCCGAGAGACTAGAGATAGTCAAAGAAACAATGGAGACAGACCATGGTGGCAGAAGGTTTCTTTCCTGTGTTAACATCAGAAGAGCAGATGGGAGGCAAATGTGCAGACAAAACCAAGCACTTAACCATGATAGATAGCGGAGAAATAGAAGAAGGGTATTTATAGGACGTATTGATGAAAAGTCCTCCATCTTATAATGATGGATTCAATAGAATGACCCCTAGTGCCCCAATGATAGAACACCATTGGTTCCACAGATAATACATGACACCGCAGACAGGATACTTCAAGAAAAGGAAAGGGAAGCAATAAATAAGAATAAAGATGAACTGATACAGAAAATAACTCCGATGAATATACATCTTGATGCCTTGACCATACCAGTGACAATAGGTCCGGTAGTTCCATTATATGGAGAAAAATCAAACTATCCAAAAGTTCCTGTGATGCCTACTCCAAGTAAAGAACCTAGAAATTAAAAGGTAATAATAGATGATCAAGACAGTGAATGTGAATCAGTAATATCATTGATGGATTTGCCTATAAGCGAGCCAATAATGGAAACCCCGAAAAGAAATTTACCCAGTTGTTCGAAGAAGTTAGACTAGAGACATCATCAGGAACTAGGAGTGCCACAATAGTAACCCCAGAAGACATAGAGAGATGGTCTCAAGTAATAGAGAAGCCAAAATCACAGCCTAAAGATGTGGGTCTAGACCAGCTAAACACATTCAGTGAAGAAGAATTACTGTTTATCTGTTGAAGTATTACACAAAATACCAAGGCATTCCATTAAAAGCAGACTAATTTGGCATCGGAAATGGGAATTGACATAGGGAAATCAAAGGTGTTGCAGAAACCATATAGAGCAGAATTCTCTGATAAGGATTTGGAAAACATGAATGTGTATGGAAGAAAGTTGCAGATCAGAGAGTTGTTATTTCTGTTACAAAAATGGGGAGATCTTGAAAGATGGAAAGTTAGAAGGGCAAAGAAAAAGGAAGCAGCACAGGTGAATCAAACAACAACTGAATATGTCGTGAGGGAAACAGAAAAAGCTGAAAGGTTGCATGAGAAACGGAGGGGGGTACGTACATGTGCCATGGACTAGACAAGATATTTTGTCTTTTACGAATGATTTCCCAAAATTGAGAGAAAAACCAGTAGAGTGGTACAGACAAGTTGAGAGGTTTGTGAAAGTTTCAAAGGTTTTATTGAAGGATCTGGATGGTCTGTTTGACATAGTAGTACCTGCAGATTTGTGGTCAGAATGTAAGATTACTGTGGATTAGCCTAGTGAGGAATATCCAAGAGACACAAAAACAGGAGCTCGTCAGAGGATGTAATGAAAAAGTATCATCAGGTAATCACCTTTCTGAAGAGTAAAATTCAACCGAAAGAAACCGATTGGGTAAAGATAGACAGAACAACTCAAGAAAAGGATGAGTCTGTACATGCCTACTACGAACGTCTTTTACATGTGTTCAAACAGTATAGTGGGTTTGAAGGTTTAGAAAATAAAGACATGACTCATTTTGTGTATCGATTTGTGTCTGGGCTGAGATTGGATATATATCTCAAATGATTAAGCAGCACATGCTGTGCTGGCAGTCAAAGCCCATTGATGAGATTTTAAAATATGCAAAATAATGTGGGGACGAAATTGATAGCAAACTAAAAGCTTTAGAAAGAAAAGTAATGTGGGCTCAAGTAAAATTAGCTGAACAGGAAGATCTCCAATTAAATAAACAACCAGAAAATCAGGGAAGAGCACAAGGTCAGAGTGACAATAATGGGGGAAAGCCACGGGGAAGATTAAATCGGGAAGAGGCAAAGAAAAAATGTCCCTGTTACGGGTGCGGGAAGTTGGGGCATTGGAAGAACGAGTGTAAAGCCATAGAAGTTAATAACGCCCCGAATCAAAATTTAAATCCACAGACGCAGAATGAGGTGTTAATGAGTCATCAGCAACAGGGTATAGATCTTCAGAGTCAATTGCCACCTGTCCCTAAATCAAATTTTGTGAGTCAAGCCAAGTACAGTGTGGACGCCGGACTTCCAGAAGGCAGTGGTAAGAAACTTTTTGTAACATCTCAGTTTCTTTTGCAGGACCCACTGATTGATTTATGACCAAGAATGACGGTGCCCGAGGGGGGAGGAAGGGGAGTGCGTACTGGGCGCATCCCTACCGGTAGATCAGTCAGGGCCTTACATAGAGGGTAAAGTAAAGGGAAATGATATTATCTTCTTGTTAGATACTGGCGCTACCAAGTCTACAATGAGAACAGCAGACATTCCTAACCTGCCCCTCTCGGGAGAGAACATACAAGTTGTAGGTGTTTCAAACAAATGGATTAGCACTCCAATCACAGAACCCATGGAGGTGCGAATTGGTAATTTTAAAGAAATGCATAAGTTCGTGGTCTGCGACTCAAGCCCTGTAAACTTGCTTGGAAGAGACCTGTTGTGCAAAATGAATTGCACTATATTTTGCACACCGGATGGTGTTGCAATACAAACCCCAGATGAAGATGGAGTTTACAAGTTCATGTTAGCTAAACAGGGAACAGAAGTAAATGAATTATATTCGATGATGACACAAAATGAATTACCTGCAGAAGTCAAACTGACTGTAAATGCAGAAATATGGGATTTTACTGGAAAAGAAAAAGGATTAATGGCAAATGTAGATCCCGTAAAAGTGACTGTGAAAGAAGGTGCTGTTCACCCAAACACCCGACAATGCAAAATGAGTCCAGAAGTAAAGGCAGGTGTCGAAGCAGAAATAGAGCGATTGGTCGTACAAGGTATCTTGGAAGAAATAATGAGTAGCCCTTGTAACTCACCCATAATTGGCATTAAGAAACCTAACGGGAAATTTAGGGTGGTTCAAGACCTCAGGAAAATTAACAAGATTGTTGTACCATGCTGTCCAGTAGTGCCTAATTCAGCTGTGATTCTTTATCAGATACCATGGAAAGCAGGATGGTTCACAGAGATCGATTTATGTCATGCATTCTTTTCCATTCCACTGCATCCAGATAGCAAGTTCTTATTTCCGTTCAAATTTGAAGAGCATGTTTATGTTTGGAATCGTGTGCCTCAAGGGTACACAGAAAGCCCTTCAATAAGATTCTCAAAAGAACCCTTTAATCTCTTGTATTGCCCAGAGAGTCAGTCCTTGTGCAGTATATTGACAATCTATTGGTGGCGTCGAACACATGAGAGGACGGTGTTACTGATTCAATTGCATTGTTAAATCATTTGGCAAAGGGTGGACAGAAAGTGTCCCCTGAAAAACTCCAGTTTTGTAAAAAATTCAGTTAAATACCTGGGACATCAAATAGAAAGAGGAGTTAGAAGGGTGACCTCTGAAAGAATCAGAATAATAAGACAAATGCAGTTGCCACGAACCTAAAAAGAAATAAGAATGTTCCTTGGAGTTGTAGGATATTGTAGACAGGGGATGATAGGGTTTGCTTTATTAGCCAAACCTCTGATACAAATGACCAGAAAGAGAGCAATGATCCTATAGAATGGGATGAGGAAAGTATAGGATCTTTTAGGAAATTGCGCGAATGTTTGTGTGAAGCACCTGCTTTGGGCATGCCCGACTATTCCAAAGAATTTGCATTATTCTGCAATGAGCGGGGTAATTGTGCGCTTTCAGTTCTGACACAGCGGCACGGATTAATGAGAAGGCCAGTGGCCTATTTTTCTGCTACCTTGGATCCTGTGGCCTGTGCATTACCAGGTTGCCTGAAGGCTGTGGCTGCAACTTGCGTAAGCATAGAACAGAGTGAGTCAATTGTGATGGGACACCCTGTGAAGGTATATGTTCCTCATGCAGTGGTGATTTTACTGACCAGGACCCGAACATAGTACCTAACTCCCAGTAGGCTGACAAAATATGAAAGAATAATACTTGGAGCTGAAAATGTGACAATAGTGAGGTGTACTGTTCTTAACCCAGCTACCTTACTACCTGATCCTTATGCAGAAGTGAGAGACGAGGTTGAGCATGAATGTATTGACGTAACTGAACTTAGCACCAAACCTCGTCCTGACATACAAGAAGAACCTTTGAAAAATGCAGAACATGAGCTGTTTGTAGACGGTTCATGCATGAGACACGAGGAGGGAGGATTAGGTGCTGCTTACGCTGTATGTATATTAACTGGAATAGTTGAAGCATCCTATTTACCAGAGGTCAGATCTGCACAAGTCGCTGAATTGATAGCTTTAATTAAAGCATGCAAAATTGGGAAAAATTGGAGAGTAACCATATTTACTGACAATCAATATGGTTATGGGGTTGTGCATGATTTTGGCCAACTGTTGATGCAGAGAGATTTCCTGACTTCTTCAGGGACTCCTATTAAAAATGGAATTTTTTAGAAAGAATTACTGGAGGCAATTCAATTACCAAAAGAGGTAGCCGTGGTTAAGTGTGCTGCTCACCAATCAGGAAATGACTATGTGACAGCCGGCAACCGATATGCTGACCAGGTTGACCAAGATTGTGCAAGGCATAAGATTGCCTTAAACCAGAAAATCGAAACTTGTGGAATCAGCTGCCAACTTATGCTACTTGCAGGAGTGGGAATCTGGGAGGAGGTGAAAGATCTGCAGGATGCAGTAGACATGAGAGAAAAGGAAGAGTGGGTGAAAATAGGACGTCAAAGAAGGGCAGAAGATGGTTTGTGGGTTTGTTATAATGGCACACCAGTCATGCCAGACAGCATGCTTGCGCCAATGGCTAGAATGTACTATGGAGGCACACGTGTGGGCAGGCATGCAATGTTTCGACTCTTTAGACAAGATTGGTTTAAAGCAAAATTCAGGAATGTAGCAGAGAGCCTTAGCCAGAGATGTTTTTAATATGTCAACAAATGAACCCTGGCAGGAAAACTGTGGTCTGCATGGGAAAGATTGGAAAGGCAGAGGGACCTTTTGTGAGACTCCAGTTAGATTTCATTCAACTGCCTGCTTGTCGAGGGTTGAAATATGTACTTGTCATAGTTTGTTTATTTTCAAAGTGGGTGGAAGCATACCTGACCAGAAGAAATGATAGCTTGAGAGTGGCAAACGTTTATTAAGAGAACTCATTTCTAGATTTGGTTTTACAGTAACGATTGAATCAGATAGAGGGTCACATTTCAATAATGAAATAATTTGACTAATCTGTGAAGCGTTCAAAGTTGAACAGAAATTGCACTGCGCTTACCGTCCAGAGGCTTCTGGAGTGGTAGAACAATTGAATGGCACAATCTAGTCAAGACTCGGAAAGGTGTGTGCATCCACCCCACTGGAATGGCCTGATGCTTTGCCTCTTGTTCTGATGGGACTCAGAAGTATTCCAGACAGAAATACTGGATTGAGTCCCCATGAAATACTCATGGGAAGAGCAATGAGACAAGCATGTGTACCAGGACACAAGCTGTTGAATATAACTGATGACTTGGTTTTGGAGTATTGCAAAGAGTTGGCTGACAGAGTGCGTTCTATCTCTCTTCAGGTTGGGGAAGACGCTTTCAACAGACAGCTGAGCCACTCACATGATCTGAATCTCGGTGACGGGGTAGTTGTGAAGAATCACACTCGAGAATCGTACCTAGCACTATGGTGGGATAAACCGCATCAAGTTATTCTGACTACCTCAACAGCTGTAAAATGTGCAGGGTTGCCTAATTGGATTCATGCAAGCCATACCAAAAGGGTACCAGCTCCTGAAGAAGATGAGTTACAATTGAAACCAGAAATCGTGGTGCTGAAGGTTGTGCAGCTGAAGAACTTCCTATAGAAGATCCTGAAGTAGCTGCCCAAGATCAACTGAGCACTTATCAGGACGACTGGATCCCAGTGGTGGACATACCTGAAGTGCTTATAAGAACTAGAAGTCAAACACAGTTAAATAGTCAGGAGGAGAGTGAGGACCAGACAGGTATAGAAGAAGTCGCTCAGGAAAGTAGGGACATGACTGTTAGGGAGCCTGAGCAGGAACAGATAAGGAGAGAACAATATACTCAGATAGAAGAAACTCAAAGCACTGTTCCGGAGTCTGAGGAGGGACAGTTAGGACTTAGAGAAACCGTTCAGGCAGAAGAAGGTAAATAGGTAAAAAGACCTGAACAGCACCAGATAGGCATAGAAACGCAGGTTCATGATACAGAAGAAAAACCAGAAATCACTAATCCTGAACAGGGTCAGATTAAGGTAGATGAACCCATCCAGACAGAACAGGCCGAAATAATAAGTCCTGGACAAGGTCAGATAGCGAGGAAATCTGAAGACAAAGCTGATCAAGTTGTGCCAAAGTCTAAATAAAATAAAAGGAGTCTTGAAGAACCTGGCAGTGCAGTAAAGTTTAAGAAGAGTCGAAAGGTGATAATTGGCCAAGAATTATCAAGAGACTGAGATATCGACTTAAGACAATCAATGAAGAACCTCATCAAGTAAATGAAGTAACTAGTCAATCTGGACCTTCCAAAGTAATACCAAAGAGAAGGAGTCAAAGACTGAAAACATTGAATAACAAGTTCAAGGGTCCTGAATAGACATATGTTATTCTTGAAGACTTTGAAAACCTCGATTTAAATGAAGAAAGTGATGAAGACTTGAGTGTTGAACAAATTAAAGAAGAAGTGACACCGACCTGAAAGAGAAAAAACGCCTAATGTGTTATCTCATACAAGGTTCTGAAGTTAAGAAGATATAATCTTCTTGCCCAAGATGTCTCATAATAATGTTGCTGGAAAACCAAAACAAAGATGTATAAAGAAGTGTTGTAGGATCTGTATAGGTAGTTTAATCTTAGTCCTCATAATATGGGTGATATGAGCAATAGCTATTCCCTATCTGATGGTTGCTGACAAACAAAATAGTATTAACACACCACCTAAAGTTGCAAACACTTAAAGGAGATAGAGTAGACTTAGAAACACCAGATGAGCTAGATTTACACCACACTGTAGATAAGAATGAAACTGATTTAAATGTATTTGCACATCTCTTAGTACATTATGTAGAAACTATGGAAGTCAGTGATTGTTACCTTTGTATGAAATTGCCAAGATCAGTAGCTGAAGGGGTAACTTATCATCATTTACCCTTGACATATGGAATTGCTTGTGGTGTACTAGCTAGTTTATTCTATAGAACTTGAAAATTGTAGTATCCTTATTCAAATGTAGATGTAATATTTTCAGAAGTTCTCATGCCAAAGAGCATGAATCCTGTCCTTAGTACTAGAGACTCACAATTCATGGGTGAACATTTCCTAACAATGAAAACAATAGATATAGCTGATGCACATAAACGCAACTTAACCTGTAAATTACATGAAGAAGAAAAGATATTTTTGAATTTAGTAGAATACAGGAGACAGGATTTCCAAAGAAGAGCCTCTGAACCGAAATCTCAGATACCTAAATGTGCTGAAAGGGAAGACCTTTTAGTAACTGGCAAGACTCATGCTGCTATGTCTCTGGACTTTGAAAAGAAAGGGAAAATCAAATAGGTACAGTGTGTGAGTCCACAGTCCCCAGAGGATTGGCAGAGGCTAAAGTTAGATATAACCTTACTCTCTAAATTGGTAGCTTGGTCGAGCCGTAAGGCAGTATCAGAGGACTGTGTAAAGCATTTGTTGTACTCAATCAGTCAGCAAATGGTCTCACACACTCAATAACTGAACTCTAGGCCAATGGTTTATATAAAAAATATATGTCTGTTTTATTTTAGAACCAACAGTAGGTATTAAAATATACTTTCTCAGAATGAGATGCTTTAGGTAAATATTTTTACAATATGCAATTGACTTTTGTGAATACTGGTTACAGGTTGTTGCAATAGGCAAAACAATTTCAAACACAATAATGCATTGAGCTCAATGGAAGTTTTAAGTTATTTGCAATAGATTACTTTCAGGATTACTTTTGTAACTCCAGGACTGGATCCTAGATTCAGTCCTGGGACAGTTCTTAGAAACAAGTGATAAAAGTCGACTTAGTTACTGGTGTGATTTTTAGGCAATATTAGGCTATTTTAAAAGTTGACTCTTAAAAGAAATTTCATAGAAAAACAGTCAATGATTCCCTATGGAAGAAAATTCAAGTTGCAGGTAAAGTAGGTTCTCGTTACTTTTGTAATCCAGTACTGGGCTCCTAGACTCAGTACTGGGATCTCTATCTAAAACAGGTAAGTAATTACATTTTCACATTTAGCACAATTTTTAAAGAATATTTAAAGTTTGCAAAAATCGACACAGAAGAAATTTCACAGAAAAACAGTCAATGGTTTCCTATAGAAGACAATTGGGTTACTGGTAAGTACGGTTGTGAATATTTTTCAGGGTCAGTGCTGGGCACCAAGATCCAGCACTGGGATCTCTCCTAAAAGCAGGTGAGTATTTTCGTTTTCGTTACTTGGCTGATTTTTGGTGAATATTTTAAGTTTTAGAAACTCCACACTTAGAAGAAATTTCAGAAGAAACCAGTCAATGTTACCCTATGGAGTAAATTGAGTTATCGGCTGTTGGGCAAGTACTCGACTGGCAAAGTTAAGGTTCTGGGCACAGACTCAGGGGTTTCCCAGGGTCAGGTAGGTACAGTTGTTACACCCTCAGCGGCGTAGGGGCAGCCGGGTGCAGAGGCCCAATGTTATCCTATGGGAGGCAGGGGAGCCTTGGTTGGTGGCTGCTGACTAGCAGGCCACGCGGCTGTGGGAGCTGTGCTCCTGGTCACTTGCTCAGGGCAAATGGGGAAGTAGATAGGTGTAGAGGTTACACTGCCAGGGCACTCGGCAGCTGGGTGCAGGGTGCTTTTAAGCCTTCGGGAGCTCAATTGATTTCAATGGGAAAGTTCCTGGTTGGAAAAAGGCTGCAAGTTCGGGGACGAAGATTCTTCAGGTGCCACCACCACTTTGAGCGGTAATTTGGGTAGTTGGAGGATAGGTAGGTACCCAGGAGTTGGGCACAGGGAGCCGCAAGGCGCTGGGGGGCCTTTTGGTGTCGGGAAATCTTACCCTCTGTTGATCGCAGTTGGGGGGTACCTGGTTCTGAGTCTGCAGGCGTCGTCAGGAGCGTCGAGGGAAGTCCTTGGGTGGCGCAATCGGGGTCACAGTCACCGGGGGGTCGTCCTCGTGGTCTTTGTTTACTCTGGCACAGGCCAGGCTTGGCGGGTGCAGAGTGTGCAGGGTTCGCGGTTCCGGGCTGATGCCAGGGATTAGAAGCTGATTTTGAGCAGAGCCTCTGCTCATGGGAGTCCCAGGTGCTTAGAGCCAAAAGGTAGCCAGGTGCTCCGGGGTTTGTGAGGTTGCTGGCCACAAGAGGTGCCGGGATGTAGCAGGAGCAGGTTCGAGGGTCGACAGGCCGGTAGGGCTGGGGCCAAAGCAGTTGGTGTCTTCATCTTCTTAGCAGCTGCACAGCAGGTCTTCTTTCTTCTTGCTCTTCTTTTTATTTTGGAATCTGGGGAAGGAAGGTTCAGGGTGCCCCTAAATACTAGATTTAGGGGTGTTACAGGTAGGTAAAGGGCAGGGACCAATGGGTCCCTGTCCTGGGGTGGGTACACCCCCTATTCTGCCACTCTCCTGTGGGAGGGGGGCAGTAGCCTAGTCCTGATTGGCTAGGGCCTCCCATCTTCAAGATGTCGAGCGCCCGGAGATGTGCTTCACCTCGCCTCCCCCACCTGAGGGGTGGGGCTGGCAGGCTGGCACATCCCATGTCCTTATTTGGGGTTTCCGGCCAGGCTTCCCGCCAGAGTGGGGGCTGCAAGTGGCCTGGGGAAGCTCACAGAGGCGGCATGCCTTTGAAGCTTCCCCCTGTCCATCCTGGGGGAAGAGACCTAGCACCTCGCCCAGGATGTGCATTGTTGCAGGCCCAGGAGAGCAGGGGCTCTCCTACCCAGGGGTCCAGCAACCTGTCTGCTGTGTTGCAGCCTAGGCAGCCTCTCAGACCAGACGTGGATTGTAGGTTAGGTTTCAGGGGGCATCTCTAAGATGCTCTCCGTGGCGCATGGTACATAAAATCCCACACTGGCATCAGTGCGGGTTTAATGTCCTGAGAAGTTTGATACCAAACTTCTCAGTCTTCAGTGTTGCCATTATGGTGCTGTGGAGTTCGTGTTTGCCGAGCTCTCAGCACCATGTACTCTTAAATGGCAGCACTGCACTTACAGTGCCCAGGAATGGACCTGGGTACTGTAGGGGCACAGGGCTCCTGCTCCTGTGCCCACACCATTGGCATAGGGCACCCAGCTAGAGGGGTGGCTGATATATGCCATGGCAGTGTAGGTGATGGGCATGGCACACAGGGATGTGTGCCATGTCGACTCTTTGTTTTGTCTTGTACCCAGACACTCAGCCTGCAAGGGCAGTGTGTGTGTGTTAGGGTACAGGGCCTCTAAGGGTGGCACAATGAGTGCTGCAGCCCTTAGAGGCCTTCCCTGGTCACAAGGCCCTGGGTACCTAGGGTACCATTTACCAGGGGCTGACATGTGGCCAGGGTTTGCCAATTTGGGTTTGAGATTTTTTTAGGGAAGGAACATAGGCCCTGGGCACCTGATTGGCAGGAGGCCAGGGCACACTCAGTCAACGTACATTCAGCAATTCAGGAAAAAGTGGGGGCATACCATGCAAGAAAGATGGCACTTTCTCACAATGCTGCTATGTCTCTGGACTTTGAAAAGAAAGGGAAAAATCTGTCTCCATAGACTTAAAACAGAATATAACAATGTATTTATTGGTTCCAGTGAATGTGAACATAACTTCCTAGTAATTGGGTATTGGGGACTAAAAGGAGGAACTGATCCAGTATTTCCTGGAATTTATTATATTTGTGGGAACAACGCCTATTTTAGGTTACCTGATCACTGGTATGGGAGTTGCTATTTCGGAATAGTATTCCCTAAAGTCTATCATGTTAAAAGAATCACTGGAAGCAATAACAACAGTAGTGGACTAACTAGATATAAAAGAGCTAGTTTTTCTGAAATAGTAGGTGATATATTTAGTGCAGTGGGGGTTCTGCTAAATTATAGAAACATTTGTAAATTGTCAACAGTAGTCGGTTATCTACTGACACTGCTGGAGGATTTCTACTGATCAATAGAGAATTAGTTGCTATCAGATCTATGGTTTTGCAAAATCGACTAGCCCTTGATATCTTATTGGCAGTAGAGGGTGGAGTCTGTAAAATGCTGAAAGCGCAACATTGTTGCACGTATATACCTGTAGAAATTGGAAGATAAATTAAAAATATTAGACATTAGGAAAAAGAACTGAAACCACTGGAGGTTGACAGTGTATGGAAGAAAATAACAAATAGTTTTCCCACCATAAGTAGTTGGTTTTCTAATATAGGTAAAGGTATCTTAGGTCAAATATTATTGCCAATCATGGGCATAACTTTGCTAGTTCTGATGATAATGTGTTGTCGCAAATGCAGTGGGAAAAGAAAGAAGTACGAAGTGAATGAGAAAGGTAGAAAAAGAAAATTTGAAGAAATACGACTTGAAGAATTGAAGGGAAATATCTACAAAAGAATGAAGGGATCACAATTTAAGAAAGATAAGGGAAAGAATAAAAGATTTGAAGACATCGAAATGGTAGAATGCTAAAGTTGGCATCTGGTTTAATAGAATTTAGTTTTGGCATAAAATGCCATCAGAGAGGGGATTGATGGAGCAAAGTTTCGAATAAAAGGAAACTTGCTTGCATGCAATCCTCTTGAGTGACCTGTAACACTATAATCAACCTGTCCGTGAGTACTAACAGTGCACCACATTCAACATATTGTATCTAGGGGACGCTTTTCTATGTGCCTCACTAATAAGTAATCTAAGTGTCCTAAAATGGCCGCTAAAACGCGGGAATTCTTCTGCGCATGCGTCTATTACATCTACGTAGTATGATGTTTTCTGTCGCTTGGGGGGAAAACTTTGCAGCTGCGCAATAGCTTCTAAAATGGCCGCTTTAAAGTAACGCACTAACGCACATGCTGAGCTGAGACTAACCCATGCAAGCTCTACTAAGCTTTTAATGCAAAAGATTTATTAAGTAAATGGGGTTAGAGTAGAAGTAAGTGGTATACAGTGAATTCATTTAAGTTTGTATTCTAACGTGTTCTTCTTTGACTTTATTAATAGTTCCCATTTGGGCCTTGGAGGGTGACCGTGTCTCTGTTTCCATGTGACTTCTACACATGCGTAAAACGTCTACTTGCTCTGAACAAGTGAACTAAATTGACTGGCTGCCAAACTCAAGCCCAGCAAGGACATGGGAACCCAACTTTTGACCCTACAAGAGGAAGGAGAAGAAACATTTAAATTAGACTTACCAATCCGCATATGACATATCTGTGGGGATAAAGCTTGTGGGTATTACAATTAAGGGGCGGGGAGTTAGACAATAGACTAAAGAAAAATATTGCACTTGGTATGGTGTGATGTCCTCACCCCACTGCTTGGCCCAATCAAATTGCGGGTGAACATGGAATTGAAACATTTGTGGGTGGATCATATATTTGAATTGGTATAACAGAGGTAAGTTCTAGATAGTTAGACACACTTGATGCTGAGATGCTGATGCTATGCTGAGATGCTGCCCGATTTTGCTGCAATCTGACTGACGAATCCAACACTAGGGAAGATTCGTGGAACAACCGAGAAGGCACATCTAGGAAGGGGTCCGGACGAGCCCGAGCCGGAGAGAGTAGCACCAGAGAGGGGTGTAACGCTGGTGTTACACTAGAAGAGGTCACCTTTCCCTGTCCCGAACCTGTCTTGAATCCTTGACTCCTTGATGTCTGGGTCCTCACACCATTCTATGTAAATATATTTGTAGGGTAAATGCTCCGTACTTGCACTCTGTCCTTTCTCTCCTCAGGTGCTGTCATTGCAAGAATGTATTAATGCTAACTGATTATAAACTAACTGTACTATTTTCCTGATGGAGATTTCTGGTATATTCATGTGTGTTTTGATTTGACTCACAAAATTATTAATTCAGATAAACTTTTAAAACTCCCTCTGAGTCTGTGGTTCTTTAAAATAAAGTTAAATATACTATTGTCTTTCCTCCCTATTCTAATCTACTACTATATCTTATCGAACGTTCATTTTCTCAGGAGACAGGAATGGTAAGAATACTGGTGTAAAGGTTTCCTTGGGTAAAATAAAATTGATGACCAGTGGATATTTGCCAGCTCATTGCATGTATGAATGTATATGGGCCCAAGTGAGTGTTGTGTGTATGAATGTGTAGAACTGGTAAACTCCGCTTCATCAGGATGGAGACACTGATTGAGGGGACTCTGGAACCAGAAAGTTTGGTGGCAGTGCCGGACATTGACACCTCCAATCCTGCAGACACAGGGTAAAACATCACAGCATAAATAACTAAATTGAGATGCTTGCTCTACCTTGGCAATGCATCATGGGAGTTGTAGTACACCAAAGTCACATGCTGTACTGTGTGCTGATGACTACACCACACATTATCTGTACATCACAAACATGTCCCAATCACATTATACTCAGTTACAACAATGTAGTGAACAGACATGAACTATTTATTTCCATTAACTATATAGATACATTTCCACAGATCACACCCAAGACGTGTCAGAAGCAATGGAGGCTGAAGAAGCTACTGATACACATGTGGAAATGGAGGACAGCACATTATCAACTCCTATGCCCATCACTCCAACTCCCAGGAGAGCAAACGTTGCACCACTACCAGACTTTGTGGATGGTCATGAGGGACATTCCTAAAGCAGGGACACACCAACATCTGTGGGTAGGACACATAGACAGCATAGAGTCCAACCGGCAACAGTCCTCATTGAGAATGTGTCCGACAACATGGCAGAGGGTTCTCCTGTGTTTGGTGGTCTAGAGAAGTCCATCATCTCTGTACAGCGCCATCAAATCATGACTGTCAATAGGCATCAGTTGAGAATTTCAAGCTCAATGCAGCAATTGCAGAAAGGGCAAGACCAGTGTATTTTTGTCAGTGGAGAAGGAGCACAGTGTGCAGAGACAGTGGAACAAGCAGTACCTGGCACGCTTTGATGCCTTCACCCGTTCCATAAACTGATTGGCAGTAGCCATAACAACTTTAGCAAGGAGAACTGTAAACATACAAACTGACATGGGGCACTGCTGTCAGGATGTTGCATGTGGGCTAGTTGAAGTGACCACAGCTCTTGCAAATACCCAGGACCAAAACTTCTGTGTCCTCAAAATTCTGCCTCATCTGAGAGTGAAGAGGGCTCATCCGAACGTCTGGGTCTGACATGTCCACACTTCCACAGGTCAGTGTTATTGACCCAACCCAAGAGGCTGGAAGAAGTGAATCCACTGAATACTAAGAGTCATGAGTCTACTGTTTTTTTTGTTTGCAATGACATACTTTATTTTCTAGTTGATACAATGTTACATCTGTAATGGATACTGTTGATTTAGGAGAGACACATTATTGTCACAACCTGGATAAAAGTGATCTTTCTGTTATGCACTGCGCATTACCATAACGTGTGATGTCTATTTCTAAGATGTTGTAATCACTTTTATATCAAAAATAGTTGTTGGTGGTCTCTGTGCATCGTGCACGACCCTCTGCTGCTCGTGTCCCATCCTGCTGCACCTGTAGTGGTAATAATTCATCATCTGAGCCAGATTTGCCCTCAATGGTGTTGTTGTGCAGACCCTTCTTCATGCCGTTATTGTGTAGTATGACACATGTGGCAATGTTCTTAAAGCACATCTCAGGTCTGTACAGAAGTGTTCCGCCGGCCTTGTGGAGACAGCAGAACTTGTACTTCAGAATCCCTAAGGGTCTCTAAATGATGGAGCAGGTAGTCCTGTGTGCCCAGTTGTACTGCCTTTCACTTATTGTCCTTGGAGTCATGTATGGTGTGAATATCCAAGGACGCAAGGCATATGCACTATCTCCTTAAGAGCATGAGAAGGAAAACCATTGGGTCACATTAGACAAACAGCTCTGCCACTGTATTCATTGAGTCAGCAATTCTCTTACCTAGTAAAAAACATCGCCAAATTCACCCTGTGACAGTCGGTTTTGTATTCCACTAGGGTGGCACATGAAAGAGTCATGGGTGCTGCCTGAGAATCTGGCCACAAGGTCTGGTATAATACAGGAAGCATTACACACTACCTGCACATTGTGTGAGTGTAAGCTTTTCCTGTTTCTGTTTATGAATTTATTGGCTGAGGTGGACATATGGCAATATGTGTGCCATCAACACAGCCAATGACACTGGGCAGCTGTGCTACCCGGTAGAACATGAATTTGGTCAGTTGCAATAATTGGGGGATATTTGGGAAATATACGTATTGGTTAACTTTGCTAACCATGATGTCTAGAAAACCGTGAAAGAATCTGTAAAAGGCACTTTGTGAGACCCCCCCTCCCTGCCACTGAGAGGACCCCCGATAACTGCCAGAAACTAAGAGGTGTTTGTAACAAAATGCCTGTACATGTGGTGGGATTGCATTGCTTCCGAGTGTTGGGGTATGAAGCTGAGGTTATAATTCAGCAATTAAGTCCAGGATTACCTCACTACTAAGCCAGCACTTTTCAAAAAATCTCCTCCTCTGTCTGTTGAAACAGAGTGACCCTCACTCTATATATCATCTCCTGTCTCCTCCTTCTTCTCTGCCTGCCAGCAACAATCTTTATCCTTCTCGTCAAAACATACAGGGCTGCATTCTGAATCAGCCAGGTGATGCATTTTGGGTCCCTTTTTAGGGCTTGCGTGCGTTGCAGCGCAAAGCGCTGCTCGCTCTGCAAGAGATTTTGTGGATGAGGGGTTTTCAGAAAGGGACTCAAAGCCCTGCCCCTCATTTCCACCGGCTGGCATCACTGTTTATGCTAAACGGTGGCCTGCCATTGGAAATGAGGGTTTTTTGTAGATGCCCTTTCGCCTCCGATCCGGATTGGGTTGCCTGCTTTGCTGCTGTCGCAAAGCACTTTCTTATCTTTATGGGGGCATGCGTTTCTAATTAGAAACACATGGCCCCATAAAGACAAGAGATCCCCATGCTCCGGCTGAAGTGCGGTCCTCTTCCACTTTCGGGACCACGCTTGTTTAAAATCTGGTCACCCTACTTATAGGTCACTTTACTACCCGTAACAACACACACAACCCGAAAAATGTAATCGTCATATGCTCATCTCATCACTTAAAATAAAAGAGGCCGCTTTGGTCCCGTTAACAACATTAACACCACATTACGACCAGTACCGCTGCCTTTCATATTCTTGGCAATCTCGATGTAGGCTTCAGTTACCTGACCTAAGAACTGACAAAGGTGTTTGCTGTTCCAGCAAAACAATTCCAAGCCACCAAACGACCTGCTCCTTTTCAAAAGAACCCGCCCGCAGCACCCGTCAAGACTGCACGAGGCAGGCGGGTTCATATTTCAGCCACAAAGGTGCAGTGCGCACAATACCCTCCCGTCACAACATCCACCGCCGGGGAAGGTTGATTTCTTATGGATGGTACATTTTGTTAATCACAGCTGCTCAGATACAATTACAAGGCTTCCTTTGTTGTAATTTGTCCTTTAATTAATTAAATACAGGAAGCAGCGCGGGCTCGTATCAGTGACATCAAATCGCACCATCTATATTTAAGGTCCTCTAAGCTTGGCCAAACTGAACAATTTGTCCCCTGGGGCAGGCACGGTTTCTATTGTCTCTGCCCACTGCTTTGTGTCGCCGCTTTCCGCAGAGGCCCGGTGTGCCGCTATGATGGAAACACAATCGTTCCTCTGATCAGTACAGAGCATAGTAATCACAAGCAGCGCGTGCAAAGGAAATTGCATGTTTATATTAATCACGGTTCAGTTATGCCAGGCTCTGCCAACCGTTTTCTCCCTTGGTGGTCAAGAAACCAGGGCGCTGCCGAAAGGAAGGGCAAATTGCGATTTCTAATAGAAATTGTCTAAATGTCTTGTGGTTATTACTGTAAATTGGGAGTTCTGATTCAAAGGCATACCTGGCTCTAAACGTAAAATTGATATACTTAATAAGTTCCCCGATTACTAATAATTTAATGAGTGGCAGAAATGAGGAAGAAAACAGCTTAGTTGATAAAAGTATTTCACGTGATGTCAGATACTCTCAAATAGTGGCCAGTATTTCAAGAGAACCCAGGCTGGGGCCACACTCCATTTGGACCCCTCCTTTATGACTCCTTAGCCCACCGGGCCCATCTCCCACCCTTCACCCACACATAGGTGTCTGGGTTTTTAGGCCTTCTTTCCAAAAGGTGACAGGTCCCCCGATCAGCGTTGCTACTTAAAGCTTGTGACAGCAGAGCTAGCCCTAATGTTACCCAGATCTTAGAGCTCCCAGTAAGGTCACCTCAGCATCTAGTACTTGCTAGATAAAATAAGTCATTGTAACAAGCTATGAACGTCTCTATTCAATAGGTCAATGACCTTACTTCGCAGAACATCAGGGGACAAGGAGATGGCCACCAGGCGCCAGTCCTCATTTAAAGGGTCTTTCTGCGGCCCCTCCCCTAGTCACACACCCCGTGACCACTTCTGGTCATACCCCACTTCCTTCCGGCCCCCACCCATCCACGGTGGAGCGACTGACGCCCACCCGCGAATGGCGATGGGCTCTTAGCCATTCTCAGTATAGATAAGATTTTGCCATCAACGCTTCTCAGACTGATGAGCACCAACATGACCAGCATAGGTGCTGATACAGAGCAAAACTTTTCACAAAGAAATTAGTAATTGTCTAGCTGTTTTAGACCTGTATTCCCTTGTTCTGGACTCATATTCTTTTCAACAGTGGATCGCAAGCAGACATGAATTATCTGGAAAGGATGGGTAAAATACTGACCTTGTGGATGTTTTAGTTTTCCTCGCAATTACAACAAGCATTTGCAATGCAATAGGTCTCGCATTTATAAGAGTTTGAGCTATTGGCATTGTAAAATTACAATGTCTTTTATTTATGTTTTGGTTTTAAAACAAATAAAAGGCATTGTCATTTACAATGTCAGTAGCATAAACTCGCATAAAAGCAGTGTGTGGAGTGCAGCAGTGTGCGGCGTGCAGCAGTGTGCGGCGTGCAGCAGTGTGTGGCGTGCAGCAGTGTGAGGCGTGCAGCAGTGTGCGGTGTGCAGCAGTGTGCGGCGTGCACCAGTGTGTGGCGTGCAGCAGTGTGTGGCGTGCAGCAGTGTTTCGTGTAGCAGTGTGAGGCATGCAGCACTGTGTGGCGTGCAGCAGTGTGCGGCGTGCAGCAGTGTGCTGCGTGCTGCGTGCAGCAGTGTCGTGCAGCATGCAGCATTGAGTAATGCAGCAGTGTGAAGCAGTGTGTGGCATGCAGCAGTATGTGTAGTGCGGCAGTGTTTCGTGTAGCATTGTGCAGCGTGCAGCAGTGTGCGGCGTGCAGCAGTGTGCTGCGTGCAGCAGTGTGTGGCGTGCACCAGTGTGTGGCATGCAGCAGTGTGTGGCGTGCAGCGGCATTCAGCAGTGTGTGGTGTGCAGCAGTGTGCGGCGTGCAGCAGTGTGCAGCGTGCAGCAGTGTGCGGCGTGCAGCAGTGTGAGGCGTGCAGCAGTGTGTGGCGTGCAGCAGTGTGTGGCGTGCAGCAGTGTGTGGCGTGCAGCAGTGTGAGGCATGCAGCAGTATGAGGCGTGCAGCAGTGTTTCGTGTAGCAGTGTGAGGCGTGCAGCAGTGTGCGGCGTGCAGAAGTATGTGGCGTGCAGCAGTGTGCGGCGTGCAGCAGTGTGTGGCGTGCAGCAGTGTTTAGTGTAGCAGTGTGAGGCATGCAGCACTGTGGCGTGCAGCGGCGTGCAGCAGTGTGCGGCGTGCAGCAGTGCGCGGCATGCAGCAGTGTGCGGCATGCAGCAGTGTGCTGCGTGCAGCAGTGACGTGCAGCAAGCAGCAGTGAGTAAAGCAGCAGTGTGCAGCAGTGTGTGGCATGCAGCAGTGTGCGGCGTGCAGCCATGTGTGCCGTGCAGCAGGGTGTGGCGTGCAGCAGTGTTTCGTGTAGCATTGTGCGGCGTGCAGCAGTGTGTGGCGTGCAGCAGTGTGCAGCGTGCAGCAGTGTGCGGCATGCAGCAGTGTGCGGCGTGCAGCAGTGTGCGGCGTGCAGCAGTGTGAGGCGTGCAGCAGTGTGAGGCGTGCAGAGTGTGAGACGTGCAGCAGTGTGTGGCGTGCAGCAGTGTGTGGCGTGCAGCAGTGTGAGGGGTGCAGCAGTGTGAGGCGTGCAGCAGTGTTTCGTGTAGCAGTGTGAGGCGTGCAGCAGTGTGTAATGCAGCAGTGTGTAATGCAGCAGTGTGCGCAGCAGTGTGTGGCGTGCGGTAGTGTGCAGAGTGCAGCAGTGTGTGGCGTGCAGCAGTGTGCTGCATGCAGCAGTGTGTGGCGTGCAGCAGTGTGTGGCATGCAGCAGTGTGTGGCGTGCAGCGGCATGCAGCAGTGTGTGGCATGCAGCAGTGTGCCACGTGCAGCAGTGTGCAGCGTGCAGCAGTGTGCTGCATGCAGCAGTGTGCGGCATGCAGCAGTGTGTGGCGTACAGCAGTGTGTGGCCTGCAGCAGTGTGTGGCGTGCAGCAGTGTGTGGCGTGCAGCAGTGTGAGGCATGCAGCAGTGTGAGGCGTGCAGCAGTGTGAGGCATGTAGCAGTGTGAGGCGTGCAGCAGTGTGTAATGCAGCAGTGTGTGGCGTGCGGTAGTGTGCAGCGTGCTGCAGTGTGTGGCGTGCAGCAGTGTGCTGTGTGCAGCAGTGTGTGGCGTACAGCAGTGTGTGGCGTGCAGCAGTGTGTGGCGTGCAGCGGCATGCAGCAGTGTGTGGCGTGCAGCAGTGTGTGGCATGCAGCAGTGTGCGGCGTACAGCAGTGTGCGGCGTGCAGCAGTGTGATGTGTGCAGCAGTGTGCGGCATGCAGCAGTGTGAGGCGGTGCAGCAGTGTGAGGCGTGCAGCAGTGTGTGGCGTGCAGCAGTGTGAGGCGTGCAGCAGTGTTTCGTGTAGCAGTGTGCGGCGTGCAGCAGTGTGAGGCGTGCAGCAGTGTGTAATGCAGCAGTGTGTAATGCAGCAGTGTGCGCAGCAGTGTGTGGCATGTGGTAGTGTGCGGCGTGCAGCAGTGTGAGGCGTGCAGCAGTGTGTGGCGTGCAGCAGTGTGTGGCGTGGTTTGTAAACAACAAGAAAAGCGGACAGCAAAGGAAGGGTGGGAGGGAACAAGCATATGGGGTGTGAGTTATAACGAAAGTTAATTGTTGTAAGAGGGGATGCAGGAAGTGAGGCCGAGCGCGCGCTGGCGAAAGCAGTCTGCTGCTTTCAAGTCCGATGCCAGATGCCAGCTTCGCGCTTGAATGCCTCACATGCACTGGCCATAAACCGCATTCCTAAGGTCTTGTGCCCCTTACTAAATCTCTCTGAATACGTGAGGCGGCGCACGCGCAGGAAATAGCTGGTGGCAAATGGAATGCGCGTGGTTGTGCGCGTAACCGCCACCCAATCCGCCTGGGAAGCCTTTGGGGGCATTTTCTGAAGCCCCTACATAAGTCTCACTGAGCGATCGCTTACGCGATGGCCAGTCGAGACCTAAAAATTACCCCTTCCTGTGTAACTAGCTTACTATCAAGATCTAATAATTTTCCCTCTTTTACATGAGATGAAAACAGAATAACATAGTTAGATTGACTGAAAGCTGCATGAGATTTAAAGTTGCTGCATTAACTGACTACACCAACAGAAAATCGTGAACATCCCAAAGGGAACTCTATATGGGTCTGGGGTGACGATAGATGTATCCCATAACAACATAAGAAGCTATTTTACAATGGGATGTTTACGAATCTTGGGGAAAAACTGAGGACTAAACATTTTTTAAGGGATAGTTGAGCTTTTTCCAAGGCCTTAATGATGGTCATGAAAAGGGCCAATTTTTAAATCGTGAACATCCCAAAGGGAACTCTATATGGGTCTGGGGTGACGATAGATGTATCACATAACAACATAAGAAGCTATTTTACAATGGGATGTTTACGAATCTTGGGGAAAAACTGAGGACTAAACATTTTTTAAGGGATACTTGAGCTTTTTCCAAGGCCTTAATGATGGTCATGAAAAGGGCCAATTTTTAAACGAAGGGATCTGTGAAAAGGGGCTACTGAGTTATTGGAGCTGTTTTTGAAGAAGCCAGAACACTCAGTTTGGAGTCCAGGTACATCAGTAATGACCATATTTGTTTTGTAGACAATGCACAATTTGCATTGTCAAACATGCAAAGACACACAGTGTGGTTCAGCACTCAACTTCACAGTCAAATATACAAATAACGAAGATTAAAGTCCATAGTCCACAAATAGGGAAAACAAAGTGAGGTCTTCTCAATAAATCATTGTGCGAGTCGTTCTTCCTTTGAAAATATATTCTTTATTCACTAGTTGCTCTTAAAAACACAGCATGCAATTTATAGCTGACGCGTTTCGTCCCCCTGGGACTTCTTCAGGGCTTAGCACGCAAATAGTGTTTCTCGCATGTTCTCCATGTCGTGCTTTCTAGTAAAGATACAGTGATGTATTGAATAAATCTGGCTTTCAACCATTCCAGCCTCCAAGAAGTAGCAAACTGGTGAAAGCTCGTTCTTCCTCCAGACGGCCAAGCTCTGGATCTTGATCCCTGGCTTGATACATGTCCAAAGTAATAGACAAACACAACGTTTGGAGCGTGCTGCAAACACTGGACCGCCTTTGCACAATTTGCATTATCAAACATGCAAAGAGCCTGTAGCGAGGGCTTAGGGCACTCTGTCTAAAGGTGGTTCCTAGCCTCCATAGCTAGTGCATTAGGCTATCTGACTTGCACGTTGGCTGCTGTCTAAGGTGACGGCGTCTAATCTAGGGTCCACAGATTCACAATGTCTTCTAGGCCAAAAAGACTCTCTATCAATAGGTCAATTGAGGTTGTATCTGAAATCTTGGGGGGTTAAACACTCTACGCTATGCCGCTCTACTCTAAACCACTGCACTCTACACCACTTCACTCAAAACCAATACACCTATGACAACTAATTTGCACCACTGCACTTTACGCCACTATACTCTACAACACTCTACTCTATGCCACTGCACGCTACGCCATTGCACTACGTCTCTCCACACCATTGCACTCTATTCTACTCTGCACCCCCGCACTCTGTGACTGCTCTCTACACCACTCTATTCTGAACTCTAGGACCCTACACTCTGGGAATCTCCTCTACATGACTACACTCTACTTTATGGCTCGTTCTAAACTGGGGTGGCATGGTGAGCAAAAGAACAATGGGTTTAACTCAGATCTCTTGACTGGGGGTGAATGTTTGATTTGTTCCGCATTCCATCCATCATTTGTGTGTCTTTTGCTTTCTCGCCCTAAGTGCGCCGGGTATGCCCAGACGTTGGTTCCAGGCTCACTGTGCCACCGAATTCAAACTAGCCTGGCTGATGAGGGATGATACCGTGAACCCGGTCCCAGGATGCTTGTTTCTGTTCCAGGGAGGACCTGGCTTGGCAGTTCGGGCTGGACTGTTCCCAGGAGGGGCAGTGCCAAGACTGATTTGCATATGGCTGGGTCTAAACTGGGGTGGCATGGTGAGCAAAAGAACGATGGATTTAACCCAGATCTCTTGACTGGGAGTGAATGTTTGATTTGTTCTGCAGTCCCCCCATCATTTGTGTGTCTTTTACTGCACTCTACTCAGCACTACTCAACTCTTTGACACTGTACTCCACTGCACTCTTCACCTCTGCACTCTACCCTACACTACTCCACTCTGCACCACTACACTCTATGCCACTTCACTCTATGCCACTCTACTCCACTTTGTGTCACTGCACTCTACGCCACTGCAATCTACTCTGCACCACTCTACTGTATGCTACTGCACTCTACATCACTGAACTATACGCCTAAGCACTCTACACCACTTTACTCAAAACAAATGCACTCTCTGCCACTGCTCTCTATGCCAATCTACCCTGCACCACTGTACTTTATGCTACTTCACTCTGGGCCACTCTACAATACTCCACTCTATGATTCTCTATTCCGTTAAACACTGCTCCACTGACACAATACTCCACTCTATGCCACTCTACTCCACTCTACGTCATTCTACGACACTATTCCACTCTACGACACTCTACGCAACTCCTTCTATGCCATACAATGCCACTTAACTCCACTCTATTCTGTGACACACTACTCCACGCAACTCCACCATATGCCAATCTACTCCGCTCTACGAAACACCTTCTATGCCACTTCACTCAGCTCTGACACTGTACTCTATACCATTCCACTCCTGCCACTCTGACAATCTATTCTTTCCACCACACAACACTGTACGCTACTTCATGACACTCCAAGTCACTCCTTTCCACACCACTTAACTCTACTGTATGCCACTCCATAACAGTTCCATACATGCCAATAGACCCGATTCAAGCGGGAGACTACCAATTTTTCAAGCCAAAAATGGCTCTATTTTAGCTGTCTCCCGCCTGAAATTGCATTTTCTACATTAGAAGTCAATGGGAAATTTTCATTCTCCTGTTTTTTTATGTTAAATCTCCCACGTCCCTGTCCTAAAATGTTGGCATGTATGCACTTCACTCTACTCCACTTTATGCCACTCTCCTTTACCTCAATAACTATTAACCATGCTGAATAGCAGCCACTTTGGTGTACTACATTGCTAAGACATATTGGCAAAGCCAGGTGGGAGAGGTGTGGTGCAGCAGTCAGAGTGGCAGGAGCGCAGGGCTCAAGGTTTAATCCCTGGCGGCAGCTCAGCACCATGTGACTCTGGGCAATAGCTCACTTAATCTTCCCGATGGCCCCCAGCGCCTTGAATCCGTTCATGCTTTGCAAATCGGAATTACTCACTTATAGCCAATAATAGCTCTTGTAGGCGAGACCTATTGGCTTTGCCAATCAGCCGTGGGCCGGCCCGGTGCCAGTAAGAGCCGTGGGGCTGGGTGGGCGATGACAAGGGAAATTTAATAATTTATTTAATTTCCCCTCGACATCGTCAGTCGAAATCTCTCTCCCCCCCCCATACCCCCCCCCCCCCCCCCCCAGTTCTTAACTGCACAGGATGGTGCTGTTGCCAATGCGTTTTCTATGAACATACCATTGTTTGTAATCAGAAAATTGGCTTGAGCCAAAACAGGACTAAAACCCCCAGAATGCAGTAAGTTGTAAAATTAAAGTGAAAGCCCTGTACAGCGACCTTTGTGACGTGTAACCATCTTAACCCGGTAGTGACATAATAAAGCTACTTGCACCAAATGTATGCGCAGAAGTCATGGCAGATAACTTTCCAGAACTCGAAAAACATCTGTTTCTCTGTGAAATGAGATCCGACACTTGTTTCCGATGTACTGTCTTAGAAAAAAAATGTTTTCGGAGCACCAGGGAAGAATATCAGAACATTTTGGACAAAAATATGAGAAAACGAGTTACTAATAACGAGGCCAGTAACGTGAAAAACGTGCTCAATTTCTGCTTCTTCGTATTTTTTTATGTATTAAAGGCAAAATACGATTTCCGACCGACCATCTTTCCTTATCTTAACACGCTCCTCACCATTCTAAAATGGCAACTTCCGCCTTTTCCAAAATGGTGGCGTACGAACTTCCGCTTTGCCAAGATGGCTGCTCCCATGTATCAGGCTCGCGTGTAGTATATTGATGAGGGAATAGATTACTGGCTATTCTCTTTCTCTTTACTATGGCTGGCCTGACTTTGTTTGTACGTGGCTTGCCAAATTCTGCCAGCGGTGAGAAGCTTGAACAGCTCTTCAGCGAGGTGGGACCGGTCAAACAGTGCTTCGTAGTGCGCGAGAAAGGTATGTGCTGACTGTATGTGATGAGTGAGTGGGGGTTGGGAAAATTGGGAGTCTCGAGCCTTGAAAAATAAGCCACGGAATATTCAGTACAGTGTACACTGTACTGTGGCATTACAAGGGCGTTGCCATCTAATGCTTGCCAACCTTCCGTTACGTACATAGTGAATGTTTAATTTTTCTATTCCATTAAATAACATAATTATAGTGTTACTGGAATTAATATCTCATTATGTGAGGTTTTCCTCGCATCATATCCGGTGCAGTGCGACATATTTCGTTCATTAAGATTGCTGCAGCTGAGAGGTGTGTATTTCACATCACAGTGCGGCTCACATATACATTCCCATAAATGTTTTGCTGTTCGGTGAAGCGAGTATGATCTCTTTAACCAACTAAAACATGCACTTTCCTAAAAGTAGTGATGCAGAATAATCAGTTGCCTCCTGACTAAATTATTATGGTTCGCAAATATGCAAGACCACTTTTTTCTTAACTTGCACGACTGTATATTTTCTAGTCGAACCTGAGGTACGAATGTTGATATCTAAATGATACTTAGCACATGATTTTTACGTGATTGTGTATTGCCATCAAGGGGTATGGGTGAGTTGGCAAAATATTACTGGTATTTTTAGAATTTGTTTATTTTGGAGCAGTTATAATAAAAACAATGTTTTTTATTCAAACAGGGAAATGTTACTGTAAACAATAAGTGAAATCTTGGAGCAAACATGAACTTTGTTGTAAAATGAAGAGGAAATAAATTATGTATTTAAGAACAGCGGTTCAGGAAGAAACAGGCTTTGCCTTTGTTAGAAAACACACGTTCTTTTTGTATAAGTCCGAAATTTTTCCAGCTTCGTCTAGCAAAGTGGATCAGTGAGCTCCGTTCACAATTAAAATGATAAAGTAGCATAAACAAATGGACAAGTGTATGTTTGTTTCTTACATGCCGTAGACACAACACAAGGAGTGTAGTTTACAGCATTAGTATTTGTGCATTCGTAATCTGCTACATTTTATATTTGGGACGACTCAAATTTTTAGCCATGGTATAAGAAGTCAAATATAGGTGTGACCTCTGCATGCTATTGGTAATATCTTGTTGTATATGTAGCTTTTGTATCAATCAATCAGGGATTTGTGAACCTCACTAATCACCTGTGAGGGTCTCAAGGCCCTGGGGGGTGGATACGAGCAGCTCCGTCCTAACCAAAGAGCAGGTGCTGAGTGAGGATCCTTGTGGTACTCTGCAGCTGATCGCTGTGGGTTTGGAGAGGATGGGTGGGAGTCTGATTCTTTGGGTTTGGCCGGTGAGGAAAGAGCATATCCAGTCAAGAGCGGTTCCTCGTATGCCGGTGTCGTGGAGTCTGGCGGTTAGGGTGCGGTGGGAAATGGTGTTGAAAGCCGCTGAGAGGTCTAAAAGGATGAGGGCAGCTGTGTGGCCCTGATTGAGGAGGGTGCGGATGTCGTCCGTGGCAGCTAGGAGGGCGGTCTCGGTGCTGTGGTTGCTGCGGAATCCAGATTGGGAGGAGTCGAGGAACGAGTTGGCTTCTATGAAGGTCGTGAACTGGTTGTTGACGATCTTCTCAGTGACTTTGGTAGCCCTGGAGAGGAGAGAGATGGGTCTGTAGTTCTTGAGGTCCGCTGGGTCTGCAGTGGGCTTCTTGCGGACACCCTTGACTTATTTGTGTGTTTCCAGCCGTTGGGTAATGCGCCTGTTTCAAGGGAGCTTCATAGTTCAGGTGCTATGGCGGAGGTGGCCTGTGGAAGATGTGTGGCAGGCAGAGGTCAGTGGGGGCCCCTGAGTGTATACTTCTCATGGTCTTGGCTGTGTCTTCTGTGGTGACAGGGGTCCAGGTGGTGATGGTAGACTAGGTTGCGTTGCTGGTTGGAGTGGAGTTGGTGCTAAGGTTCTGCTCATCGAAGTTGTCGTAGAAAGTCCTGATCTTGAGATGGAAGTAGGAGCTGAGCTTGCCTCAGAGGTCCGAGAGGGAGGGACGTCCGAGGACTCGCTGGGGGTTTGGCAAATTGTTGTATGATGCTGAAGAGTTTCTTAGAGTTACGGGAGTTGGTGAGGTGTTGTTTTTTTGCTTGTGAATGAAATAAAGTATTTAATCATTTGTGTAAAAGTTCGGTGAGTGCTTGTTACGGTAATTTTGTATAGGTTTACGGCTCAAACACATATACATTTCTTAGGCCGGGTTCTCCTGATTCCAGCAGTGATTCTTGGGGCTCCCCGGATTACAATAATGATTCAGAGGGAGTCTCCGGATTCCAGTAATGATTAAGTGGGGGTCCACAGAAGTGAAAATATAATGAGCCCCTGATATAGAGTAATTTAGCTACATAGTCAATGAAGCAGGAGGAGTTGGAGATGGTGTTCAGATGTTTGAATGCAATGTCTTATGATTCCTACACCAGGGTGGAAGCCTGTCTTCCCTGGGTACAAATGAACGTTTAAGGGTTTTCTGAAGTCCTAACTTGTTCTTTCATTGCGAGTCAAAACTAGACTTAACAGTTTTTTAGGTCGAGCCTGGGCAGCTCATACGCTGCTCTGTGAGGCATGCTGTAGTCTGTTATGTGCTTGAAGCTCTGCTCTCCCTCCGCCCATCTTTTCAATTGGCTGCTGTGACTGTCTTTTGTAAATGTTGGCTTTTGATTTGCTAATACGCTTATTAGGCCCTTTCTTCTTTTGTAACCTCCTATCAGGACTGGACCTTTTATGTGTGTCCTTACTGTAAAGCTTGCATTAGCCCTTCGGGAGAACTCTTTGCTTAATTAATCTAAAGAGCACTGGTGGGACGCCAGCTTTAGCAATGATGGGTACTTTCTTTTTGTATTTGCAGCGTGCTGTGCGCACTTTCACAATGGGACCACTCGCAGAACGGCCCGCGCAGCTCGTCCAAATCGTTGCTTTTTAAAAAAAATCTTAAATCATGGCAGGCGCGTGTCTTCTGCACAGCTTGCCCAACTCGTTTTAAAAGCAGCTCTGTGTCTAAGGGAAAGGGCTGATAGGAGCACGTGACAACAAATATGTAAAACTTTGCAAAACAGGAGCGTGAAGGATTACAACGTGGAGTGGATCAAAGCGAAAAAAATGCAATTTCCCTTTTATAGGTCGGCGGGTGCTGTGTTGATTTCTACAGAGCAGGTGTAAAGATGTTTTACAGTGGTTTGAGTTCTAGTAAAACAACAAAAGAAATCAAATGGTTTTTTATCAGCCGCAACTTATTCACGTTCAAAACAAGCACTGGCATATCCAATAGGTCTCGTCTTTGGGACCTTATAAGTGTTTAGCCATGCAACACTTGATGTTGTTGCACCAAGGATATTGTGCTGGATAACTAAACACTTATACGGTCCAAAAGGCGAGACCTATTGGCCATGCCAATGCTTGTTTTTACAGCGTTCAGCACGCATCAATACATATATATAGGAAATTAACGGTACATCCGTATTATTCTGGTATGTGCTATATTTTTAGAGCTCGCATGACACTTGATGTAGAGTATCTTGTTTATTGCGATCTGGGGAATGTCGGCGTCTCGTGTGGTTTCACATTATTGTATGTATCGTTAGGCACTACTTCTTCTGTGCTTTTTCACACTTGGATAAATTCATGATTCGTTTAAATACCACGTGCATTTGATGAGTCGGAACACGCAGGATTTCTTATTTCCGTACTCTTTTTTCACGTTTGATCAACCAGCTTGAGCGCTTTTTGTTCTATTTGAACGTGAGTTGGCATACTTTCAATCACAGCAAATCTTCTTTTTTTAATTTGTAATTGAATGATTCCTGGATGGCTTAGAATAAATGTTCATATGCTACCTTTTACATTTTCCCTGAAGAAGGATCCACACCCAAAATGCATTGGAAATGAAGCATGAACTCAGCTGAAATATTGTTACTACATGAAGCAATGTGATGTAACACTGTTTGTTTATGCATAGGTTGACTTGTTTATATTATAGTACCCTATGAGGAGTGTGGGTGTAGGACCTCTTAAATAGCTCTCCTCATCTCTTTTGATTATATATCAAACTAGATAAGGCAGTCATTTTTACTATTTGTGGTCTAGCTGCATGCAGTCCAGAAATCTGCAGCCCCCAGTACCCCATTGTGGAGAAATTCAGGGTGGAGTCTGTTGGCGAGTTTGTGACTATATTTATTGTGTTTGCACTATTGCATAGTCATTCATAAATTTTGAAGGAGTGTTACGTATTTGGTTGCCTGCAAACTAAAACTGCAGTGTGGTGACCCCTGCACACTTGTCAGGTGTGGTCTGGTCCAAGGTGCGTCACTGATGTTATGAATAAAGGGACAGTATTCCAATTAAAAAATAACTCTAATCTCAGAGTTAATAACATGCGGGAGACTGAAACCGAGTCAAAATTACGGTCTCCGTTCCGATATTATTACGTATTTTTAAATTGTTAAATATTAAATCTACTGTGCAATTTTGCACCAAAACCCCAGGAGAACGATAAGGGGAACAGGCACGAATCTCACGCACAGCTTGGTATAACTCTATTGTCGAGTGATTTTTGCTCTAACTGGCATCTGGAAATATTTTTATGCACCAGAACGTGCCATACACTTCATCACCCGCCACTCTGCCCTGGCCTGAGCTAGCTGCTCAAAATCTGACAAATAGCTATTGAGGCGTTTTGAGCAACATTTCCTGTAGACTGGTCAAACGTGGACATATGAGCGATCGTTTAACGCTTTGCCTGTATAATGCCACTTGAGAATCAAGTACATCTGATCAAACCCTCATCTGTGTTATTGCGTGCATTCGCGCATAAAATGCAAGCATCGATCACGTTGAATAACGCACTTCTGCTGCACGGCAAGCCCTGAATTTAAAAGTTTGGATCCCTCAAAGGCGGATGAGAACCGGTTTGCTGCAGACATTGCTGCTGCCCGCCTCCTCCGGTCACGAGCACACAGGAACTCTAGCCCGTAACAGCTATTCAGCCGGGGGTAAAAGCCACCGCGCCTGCACGCTGAGCCTTGTCGTCGACTTGTGACCTGCCATAACACAAATAATAAAAGCCTCCCCGAATTCTGAAAGAATAATGGATGTTGCTCCGCAGCCTCTGCCGAGGCTCCAAAGTTCCGCGTACTGGAACACTCCAGGCGTTCCGTCCTGCGTGACGTCATAGTCCACGCCACCTCCCTGCACGAACATGGTGCCCAGCACTTTGTAGAAACGGGGCAAGGCAAAAGTGCTTTCTCCCCCCCCCCCTCCCCTCTCCACCGCGTAACTTTAAAGAGACTGGATTTTGAAAGAACCCAAAACAATATTAAAACAACCCCATTAAAAAATGCAGGACACACGGGCGAATATAGTTGAAGCTCTCTGAATATGGAGGCACAGAGGATCTGCAAGAAGATTGGTGTGTAGATTTTTTATGTCTTGCGTTTTAAGGAGCTGGGGTGTTGGTTTCGGAGTGGGCGCCCTTTGTTGATTGCTCGTGGTGTGGGAGGGGAAGCATGCTTTAGAAGGGATTGCAACGGAAATGTAGTGTGTGGACGAGTGCATATGGCATCTGCAGCTTGCACTGTGTTCCAAGGAGACCCTTTTCTTATGTACAACGTGCTGTTGTGTAGTTAGTAGGGCAAACTAGTGTATTTTGTGTATGCCGGGGACAGGTTGTGGTGTTTGTGGATTAATGGGCGACTGGCTGCATGCAGGTTGTTGTTTATTTACATTGTGTGGAGCATGTTTGCCTGTTTTGTTAGCTGTACCTTGCAGTGACTTTACTTTCACTGTTTTTGCTGACTGAAAGAAAACACGTGTACATTAGGGTTTAAACATTCCCGCGGACTCGGGAAGGTGACTACGTAAGACGGAACGTCACTTACTTTCAGAGGAAAGTTGCTCGTGCTCAGTTGCGGAGGCTTCTTCTTTCCCTCTCAGAAATATAGTGACGTTGACAGACGGATGACGAACGTAGGTATGACGTAGATTGGGGAGGGGGCTGATGGTGGGAAGGCCGTTCAGAGTTCTTTTTCCCAGACGACACATGATATGTGGCTTTGAACGTTTTAGACATGGATTAATCTCCAGGCCTCGTTAGCGACCATGAGTCTTTTTAAAATTTTTATTTTCGTTGAAAGAACGGCACGACTAGAGTGGGGGACGCTTGTGCGGTATGTGAATGGGACCTTATGTCGTAGGTTTGTTATTAAACGTAAATGAAAGGACATTTATACACTTCCACTTTTATGAAAGTACCAGTTTATCAACTCTCTTCAATAGGAGCTGGCGCTGTAAAAACAAGTGCACACGCGCCTCGCGCTAACGATGAGGGGGAGGGGAGAGCGGAGGGGGCCTGCGCCTGTTTCCCTTGCGGGTGCAAGCAGGGGCACCATATGTTTGCAAGCTAATTACAAACAAGTGTCGCCAAAGCTCGCTCCCGCAAGGGAATCTCCAAACGTGCACGCGTTGCCATTCAAAGCAATGCAACTCGTGCACGTTTTTGGGCGCAAAACTGAATCGATAGCTAAAGGTCTTTTCCTATGCAGTGCATGCGCATTGCGTAGGCGAGACCTAAAAAGGAAAGATAATAGAAAAATGAAACAAAAGACAAATGGCAAATTACTAAGATTCATTTACATAAAATAAAGGAGTAGCACTACCCATGCAATAATTGTTGCACCAAGCTAAGTAAACGACTCCATGTTTAAGAGTATAAAAACACCAGTGGCTAGTGGAAAGGAAGACATTTTTAAGAATAAGTGTCTAAAAGAGAATAATGTCAGAATAAAGTGAAGGGTCACATTAGAATTCCAATAGCTAAAGTTTGTATGAGGGTAAAACATCTAGAACTAAGAATATTTTTTAATTGCACAAGGGGAAAGGACTAATCATGCTGCCAAGTAATTATAACTCATTTCAAGTGGATAATGCTTCCAAAATGAGTTATCAAAAACTTTAAATAAAGAGCCTCAACATTTTTGCATACCAGTATGAAAATCCTTTTTCCCAAACACATTTTGCACAATGATAAACAAAGAGGAACAGAGGGTAGATTCTCCTTGGTCTATAAAAAGAAGGATAGCATCCTTTAAATACAGTTCATTAAATGCAATACGCATTAAATGTATCACAGAAGTGATGAAATGTACCTTCTGTGGTCATACTTACATTGGTCAGTTTTAAATGTATGTCTTTGATTCATGTAAATAACAGGATAAAAATGAACTTCGCTCACTAAAAAACACAAAACGGATGGAACTAAAGCATATCTTGATTGAATTGCAACTAAGCAAGGATTAAATAATGAGCACTGACCACAACATTAAGCACAGGTGAAGGACTCTTGCAGACAAGCGCGAATGGGATCGAGTAAGGGGACGACAAAAGTAATGTCGTAGCCACCGGTTATTCATAAAAATAAGACTGTGCACAATGTGCTCTCTGTCATTCTGGTGATAAGGACTGTAAATTATTAAATCAGATGAGAAAGTGGCCTCGTAGCAAAGAATTCATGCTCTTTACTCATTCTCATGTGATCAAATGTTATCAGTTAAGCCAAAATACTGCTTTCTCAAGCTATTATGTAGTGAAGATATAAATAATATAGTCTAAAAACAAATTGTTACAAAAACACTTGTCTGATGCATCTCAAGCAGCCACACAACTGCAAAAACCATCAGTTTAAATGTGGACCAACACCGGCATGTTTCACCTCATTTCCCCGCAAACTTGTTTAGACTAAACTTAACAACCAACGCCCGTACAATATTCTTCTGCGACCACACAAACGCTATATTGGTTTGTGCCAAGCTACAAATGAAACACATACTAAATAGCTTCTTACCGGTACGATGGCCAAGTAGCACATTTAGCTGAAAAGGGGGGAGATGTTCTGTAAACACCACATTAGTGGGACACAGCCATTTTTATAACCACGTGAGAGACAGAGGAGCAAGGCTGTTTGGTCAGCCCTCTCGGTCCGCCCAACACAGTCGTGCATAATTCCCATATTCTCCATGCAGGCTGCATTACAGCCCGCATGAGAACATGCCCAGGCCCCCATTCCGTGGCTGAGCTCCGATCCACGGCTCTGAGACAAATCACAATGCCATATTGCAGTGTTGTGATAGGCTATCGGGAGCCGGGTGCTTCCTGCATCCTGCTGCAGGACCAGAGCAGGAAGAAGAGGACGGAGGAGAGGCGACGACCGGCCAGACGTCACAGGTGAGTGTTTTTTTAAACGTTTTTTTCGGCTCACCACCCAAGTCCAGTAGCAGCCGCTACTACTGCACGAGGGTCACATGCACCCATCACATATTCATAAAGCAGCTAGGCTGCATTCGAACTATATAATATAATATAATAAATCCTCTTCCTGTTTCCATTACCCTGGTTTGCTTGTGCAGTTACCAAACCTAAGTGAAATGGGAACGCAACGCTGTGTCTACTCATTGAAATTACGACACAATTATTATGTTGATAGTGTATGATTGGTGACCAAACAGAAGCCTGTTGTTTCTTAATGTCGGAAAAATATATGTCATTCTATTCTCATATGTTATTGCGATAGCATATTTATGTGATGCGATTCCTCATAAATATATTCCCTGTATTCTTTTTAAAAGGGTAATCTAAAACGAAAACTGTCACAGTTAGTACTGCCAAAAATGAAAAGACAAGACATTCAATCAATCTATGGTGAATGATCTTCAATGTAATGCCCCCCTTTCAGTGCTGAGGTGCATATTCTGTAAATGATGTTGGTGGAGTACATTATTATTCACAGGCTAACAAAATATGCATGCGTATGTTGACGGTAATGATTTATACTGAATTAGCAATCTGAATGTCTCATGGTCGGATGTTGATCTGTCATTATTTGTAGAAGGGCAACTTATTCATATCATGTAAATCTTGTTTCTTAGTTACAAACATAACAAAGGAAAGACAGTTCACCATCATAGTATGTAATGTAGTTCTTCTTCCTTATTGAAACCTAGCATAAACACTTGAAGTTTGAAAATCCAGAAACTCTTTCACATAAACGTTGTTAACGATACCCACCTCTTCTATTGGGTATGCCTGTGTCAATAGCACCAAAGCATTTATTATTTAAGTTAGGACCACATGGCTTGTCCTGCCTAAGTAATGACCTAGAAATATTGATCGATGAGTTTTTAGACAATATTAGTTATATTGTCACTATGTAACAGCTTGGGAAAGCAGTATTTCGACTTAACTGATGACATCTGATCACATGAGAATGAGGAAGGAGTATGAACGTCTCCTACGAGACCACTTCCCCAGCTAGTTTAATAATTTACAGTTCTTATCAAGGGAATGACAGAATTTAGAGAGCACATCGTGCGCCATCTTTTTTTTTTTTAATGAATTACGGATGGCTACAATATTACTTTTGTCGCCACCTTACTCAATTCCATTGGCGCTTGTCTGCACAAGTCCCTCACATGTGCTTAATTTTGTGGTTAAGGCTCATTATTTCATCCTTGCTTGGTTATATTTAAATAAAGATATGTTTTAGTTTAATCCGTTTTGTTTTTTTAGAGAGTGAAGTTAATTTTTATCCTATTATCTACATGAATCACAGACATACATTTAAAAACTGCCCAATGGAGGTATGACCACAAAAGGCACATTTCATCACTTGTGTGCCATACATTTAATGCATATCATGAACTGTATTTAGAGGTTACTATACTTTTTTATAGACCCAGGAGAATCTACCCTCTGTTCCTCTTTGTTTATCACTGTGCAAAATGTGTTCGAGCAAAAGGATTCTCATGTTGATAAGCAAAAATGTTGCGCCCCTTTTTTAAAAGTTTTTTGGAAGCATTATCCACTGAAACTGTTATAATCACGGCTTGGCAGCATGATTCGTCCCTTCTCGTTGTGCTATTAATAAGTATTTGTGGTTCTAGATGCTTCACCCTCATATAAACTTTAGCTATTGAGATACACATGCGGCACTTGACTTTCTACAAAAAATGTCACTGACATTATTCCCTTTCAGACCATTTTTGATAAGGATGTTTTCCTTTCCTCTAGCACTAGTGTTTTTATACTCTCAAATTTTGGGTTGTTTACTTAGTTTGGTGCAACAACTATTGCATTGGTATTGCTAGTCTTTTATTTTATTTAAAATTATTGTAGTAATTTGCCATTTGTGTCTTTTTCATTTTTGTTTTATCTTTCCTTTTTTCACTATGGTTTAATACCCTTTGAACTAGACAAACGTTTTTGCTCAAAACGTTTTCAAGTATCAAATTTGTTGAATTTGCCAATGCTTGTTCACGGTTGAGTTAAAAAGTGTATATATTTACTGTACCTTGTAAAATCTATATTTTCGGAACCCTTTAGTGGATTTTTTTTCATTGAAGTATCTAAAAAACCAGTATTTTTATAAACTGGTGTTGGATTTCTTGAGTATCTCGTATATTTCTCTTCAATTTTGGTGCAGTTTAACCCCTTCGCCGCGGCGGGAATTCCGCCGCGGCGCGGGGGGGTGCGGGGGGGCAGCGCGGCGGGCCTGTGCTCATGACGGAGCCGCTCCGTCATGAGCCACAGTTGAGCTGTGCTCATGACGGAACGGTTCCGTCATGACTCCGCCCATTTGCGTTGTCGCCCCGCACAGGCGGGGAAACAGCGCCGCGCAGGCGGAGCGGCCGCCGACAGGATTGCCATGACGGAACCGTTCCGTCATGAGCACACGGCAACCGTGGCTCATGACGGAACGGTTCCGTCATGAGCAGGGAAGGGGTTAAATGCTTCACACTTGTACCTTTATGTAAGCCTAGCTGCTCAGTCACAGCTACCCAAGGTTGAGCTAGAGAGTTTAAAAAACTAAGCCAACTGGGCCTAAAGGGGTTGGTAAGAGTATTACACTGTGAGGTCACGCATCCACACCATATAAGACAACCCATTTTCTCACAGTTAGCAAAAAGACTAATAACTATGGGCTGGCTTGGTACACATGGCCCCTCTGTGAACATGCATTGGCATAGCCAATAGGTCTCGCCTTTGGGACCTTATGAGTGTTTAGCCATGCAGCAGTTGATGTTGTTGTGCTGCAGCGCAGAACGCCAAATTCCCCCTTCGGCACAGACCAACTACCTCGTCATTCAATTTACTCACATACATTCATTGGTGGGGCCCATAACACCAATATACTTGCACTTGGTTGACCTGTTTTCTGAGGGAAAATAAGTTTCACAACGCTGACATGAGAGGAATACCTTTACCTCACCTTTAACACATTGACATTAAACCTAAGCTATACCTCCCATACGGAGATAGATCATTTAGTTGAGTTGGTACTTGATGATTTACTCGTCTACCTTTGCTTTATTACTTTTCTCTTAATCTTCTTCTTCAATAATCGACACAACACATTTGTCAATTAATCAATTATACTTTAATTGAAGGAAATGTTAAAATAATCATCAGCATTTCAGAGCATCATATTTACCTATTCTGGCTAACGTCGTCCTCTAAGTCAATCAGTCAAAGAGAAATTTTCTGCAAAGTTTAGGCCGCAATTCAGTCTCTCTTAGATTCAGGATAACAGCTGTCCATCAGTGTCACTGTCCTCTCCGTCAGCATAACGTCAGGAAATCAAGTTCGTCAAAGAAGAGCGAGCCGGTCATAGCGTCAAGATAGAGCGAGCGTTCCTACCCTAATTCCCTACCTACTTTTATAATGAAAATACTAACAAAATTGTATCAAGATTGGGTTTAGAGAGTTCTTATTGGTCAATTTCGACTGGCGATGAGCCGTGCTCAGGGTGTCGAAGATGAAGTCATCAAACTTGCTTGTTCCGGCTTCTAAATTGAGCATTGTCTCTTAGTCTTGGACGGGTTCCCGGAATGACCTTGGAGGGTACATGTTCACCCGGGGTCAGTTCCAGGCCACTGTTGCTGGCGGTGACGCATGCGCACTTCACCCAGAGCCTCGTGTTGTCAAGGCAGTCACGTTTAACGTCTCGTTCAGCCATATTGTATAGGCCGAAATGGTCAACTTAAGCAAAAGAAACACAAAAACGTAATTAAAAGATGGGAATGACTAATAAAATGTTATCCCCTTACTAATACCCATATGTGTGTGTATTTATTTAGCAGAAGCAACACTCAGAGCGGTTTATACTTACTAAATAAAGCACAAATCACCAATCCATCACTTAAAGCAACATATAACATATAATATTCTAAATTTCTACTATTAATATGCGTACACTAGTTCACAATTAATATAGCCATGCAAAGTGCAATTCCCACGTGTATTTCTCTTGTTAATATAGTTGGTGAGTTTCACTTCAAACAGATTAATAATATTACAATTAATTAATTATTCGGATTAATATAAACATGCAAAATGGGGGGTATACAACATTTTGTACTACCCGCTCCAGCAGTTGCACCAAGGATATTGTGCTGGATAACTAAACACTTATAAGGTCCCAAAGGCGAGACCTATTGGCTATGCCAATGCCTGTTTGTACTATATCTTCAACTATTCCTCTTCCATTAAATCATCGCACAGGGCAGTAACACAGCTTCAATCTCCATCCATTTTGATATTGATTGAGAAGGACCATCCAATTTTGAACAATGTCTCCCGCCACTCTACACACTTAGAGATGGTCCCACAATTTCCAACAAGAGTTTGTACTAATGTATGTTGGCAAAATCCAACCTTGCAATACATGGGTATTCTAGCACTGCGTTGATTTGCAGTTATATAGTTATAAAAAACTATTTTTGTGGAGTGTGCACTTTCCCACAAGGTGTTATACTAAAAGTCACATTATGGAGCAAGCATGAAACGCTTGAAGGGATCTGCATTAAACTCTCAGATTTCGGTATTCTTTGCTTTTGGATGTTGTGTGCTAGAAACTTAACATTTTCAAGTTTTAGCCCACAAAAATATGTTTCACCAAAAATGCGTCCGGTAACTCCAAAATGGAGATCTGATTCTAGGCAGGGAACTGGCTAGTCTATATCAAATCTGGGGAAAAGGAGAAAACAATCACTGAAGAATAGGACTGGGTTACACAAAAAGCAACTGGTATAACTCATTCTAGAATGGAGAAAAAGTTTTAATAAGTGGCTGATCCTCAAGACTGAAACAAGTTTACCGATGATGAGGAGGTATTTTTATTAACAATTAAAAAAACTAAAAAAACTTTGCAGATGGACTATTTTAAGACAAATCAAGCAATTGAAATGCCACATAGGAAATGCAAATAAAGCGGATAAATGTAAATAATCTTGAAAAGATGGGCGCTACGCAATCACATTAGAACTATGCAGGCAATTTTGGCCTCTGCATATAAAAATGTACATACGTTTTCTTCTTTGCAATACTGAAACAGTTTGTTTTTCAACATGAAGATCTGGCGTCCAGTGCAGGCGCCGTGCGTCCATTGGGGCGTTGCCCCCCCGCCCGCAGCTGCTCCCTCGGCGTCTCTGAACTTAAGTAAACTCTCAGTTTACTTAAGTTCAGAGATGCGAGGGAGAACTGACAATCATGTCAGTCAGCATGACGTCGGACCGCCCACCCCCTTGAGAGTCTGAAGGGGGTGGGCGGTACGGCGTCATGTTGACTGACATGCATTGTCAGTCAGACGTCACCAGAGGCATGCAGCGCCAGGATTGGCTGAGAGGGGTTGCCACCCACTTGCCAGCAGTGTTCCTGAGAGTAGGTAGGCGCCAACGGATCCGGCGAGGCGGCGCGGACCTGCCTGGTCAGGTAGGAATGGATTTTTATTTTATTTTAAAACTCTCCCGCACCCACGCGCGACACTACCCCACCCGACACCCCCCCGCGAATGTCTCCAGCCGCCACTGACCGTTTATGCAATTTACATTACGAACCTTCGTATTGTGTGATGGTTTGGGGGAAATGTCACCGAGATCAGAGTAATTTCTCGGCTAATTGCGTCTTGTCTCCTCTTAATACCGCGCATGTAACTGTTTCATTACCTTCACCTGACAATCACAGGGTGCCCAGCCGGCACCTCTCTGGCACACCTTCTGCCCCTCCCTTGCTTGGCCTCTCAAGCGCCATGAGGCAAGCGTCATCTTTTATTCTTACAACAGACAGAACGCTGGCCAGTCATTGCCAATCTTTGTATTGTTAGTTTTATCTGGTGTTGTTTATACCATTAAATCACGGCACTCTGGTCTCTTTGACGTAGTTCTTACAGTAGCTATACCTGGGACTCTTTGTATTCCCCTCAACCGAGTTTCACTTTCCCTGAAGTCCATAAAATTATTATTGGTTCTTTGTGGACTAGAACTACTGATAGAGAGTCTTAGAAGCTATGGTTTTCAAAAGTGAATTTGCAATACAGGTCTTTCCAATCAGCGCTGCTGTGTCCAGAGCTTTTATTATTGCTTTATTAATTTGTCTCTTAATACATCGTGTAAAGAGTAAGTGTGGACATGCGAGAATTAGTGTGAATCAAACAAGTGCACACGAAATTGAAATGTGAATATCGACAAGTGTGAATGAAGCACAAGTCTGTCACCGCCGTGTGAAAATGAGGGCAGGAGCGTTGCACCAATAAATAAAAATGGGGGCATGAGTGTGGCAGCAACAAGTGCTAATGAGAGCATGTGTGTGACATGACATGCTCAAGAGGAGCATGCGTGTGCCTCAAAAAAAGTGCAAAGGAGAGTATAGGTGTTGCACCAACACCTGCAAACAATAGTCTTAGTTTTGCACCAGTACTGTATGCCTGCACAGAGCATATGTGTCAGTAAAAACAAAAATAGTACTAATTACGCTCAGTAATCCCTAGTTGTTTGTTTACATGATTCCCTACACCTTGTGTGCTATAGGTATTTATAGTGCTTACTACCACAGACGAAGCGCTTAATCAGTTTGAGAAGGTTAACATTCTACTCCTTGGCAGGCCAGTGTTGGTGATTTAGCCATGCTTGATGGTTATGATTTGCGATGGTATGTTATGGTATTTTAAACAATTTCGTGCATTATTTACTGATGGAAGTTTACTGGGAAGTTTTACAGAGAGGTTATTTGGGCAATAAGATGTTTAGTTGCATGGATAATTTTACACTTAGTTGTAGTTTTTGCACGAGGATATTACCGCTCTGTTGTTTAAAGTTTGTTTCTCATGCTCTTAACTAGAAATTTTGAAACAGTAATTTTTAGGTTGTGATTCAGGGTTAGGTAAAAGTGAGACCTCAGACATTGGGGAAGACGTGTAGGTTGTTCAGGCTCGCTCGCTACGCTTGCTCGCCACAGTGCAGTATTTACGCCCTACCACTTTCAAATGTCACCAGCAGCCACTGGTCCAGTGTATGTGAAAAATCACAGTATTTGAATGGCTTCTTTGGAGTATTCACTCATAAAATTCAGACCTTCATATGGCCCCACCAAGGGGGGCGGGGGGGACTTAATATAAAAGTCACAGCCCGACCCTTGAATTAAAGAGAAGGGTGCGCGCGCTTAGTGCAACCAACATCCCTGAAACAACGTTTAACAAGACTACCTAGCAGTCATTCAGCCATTATCATAACATTTTTGTCATGACAGAAGTCATAAAATCATGGCACGTAAAGCGCGGGTGCCGCGATTATAGCAAAAGTAAAGAAATAGAAAAAAACATCTTTCTTTACTTTTGCTATAATCGCGTCACCCGCGCTTCACTTTTAACATTAAAAGTGAAGCGTGGGTGCCGCGATTATAGCAAAAGTAAAGAAATAGAAAAAAACATCTATTTCTTTACTTTTGCTATTTCTTTACTTTTGCTATAATCGCGGCACCCACGCTTCACTTTTAATGTTAAAAGTAAAGTGCGGGTGCCTCGATTATAGCAAAAGATCTATTTCTTTAATTTTGCTATAATCGTGGCACATTAAAAGTGAAGCGCGGGTGCCGCGATTATAATGACCCGTGAAAGACAGATGGCGGCTGCGCGCGTGCACGCTCGCGTGAACGCAAGCGCTAGGCCAGCCAAAGCGTGGGGTAGCAGCACTTTTAAAACACACCTACAAAATGTCTCACAGAGCAGCGCATGCGCTGACTCAGCGTGACCTAAAAAGTTCTGTCTTTACCTAGAGCGAACATTGCCATCTAGTGGAGAAATGAAGCGAGCCAGCTTACTGTATAAAGTATTCACTCTTTTTTTAGGTGTACATCAAGCATCTGTAGTGCATGCCCCATTAATTGCAAGTATTTGCAATGCAATACGTCTCGCATTTGCAAGGGTTTCAACTACTGGCATTGTATATGACAATGCTTTTTATTTATGTGTTAGTTTTTATAAAAGATAAATAAAAGGCATTGTCATTTACAATACCAATAGCTTGAACTCTTACAAATGCGAGACCTATTGCATTGCTAATGTTTTTTTTCTTTTAGAGAACAGATTTAAGGAGGGGTGTTATTAGGATATTTTCTTACATCACATACTATGGTATTACTGGAAAGGTAATTATGCAAAATGGGGATCAGCCAATGTTACCATGATTTAGAGGTCAAAGCACATTCTGGGGACAGAGCAGCAGTACCTCCGTGCACAGAGTTAAAAAAACTAGCAGCACATCAGTCTACTAAAAATAGGCATGACACTACAAAAAGAGGCACTTTCTCACATTTTATATGATTTTTTTTTCTGTTCTTGCACCTGATCCACGACTGTATGTTAGATGCTCACCTTGAAATGTATATTATTTTAGAAGTTTCTGGGCCACTATTTACTTACTTGTTTATTCCACTGTACCAACCAAAGGTAGTGAGACATGTCGTGGATTTGGGTATGTGACGTTCTCCATGTTGGACGATGCCCAGCGTGCCTTGAAAGCAGTTCAGGCATACGATGGGAACCGAATCCATGTCACTGTGGCCAAGAAAAAAATACGCACCAAGGAAAAGAAGAAAGGTACGTGGATAAATTCAACTTTGGATGCAAAAGGCCGGTAAGGCTTTCTTACCGTTGTAAGACATTAAGAGGTTGAAATTCTTGTTTTTCTTTTTGTAGGTCACACTATTACTCAGTGGGTTTCATAGTGATAGTCGGAAAGGCAGCTGAAAGGTGGGGAAGAGTTCTAACTGGTGGTGCACTTTGTTGTCTAAAAGGGAGAATGTCCTCATTGTTAATTATCTAAGTTTTTAGTTGTTTCCTGAAAAGATGAAATGCAGTGATGCTTACCTCATTATGGAAGTGATTTCATTATTCCAGAAGAAGATGGAGAAATATCTATTATAAAAATTTCTGGGTATTTTCAGAAAAGTACATGAACTTGATCTTAATAATCAACTGCTCAGTTGCTCGTCATTTTGCCTAAACAAAGAAAGGACAAATCTCCTGATATTGCTGGACCTCTCAGCTTCCTTGGGCACTGCTGATCTTTCTACCCCCATCCATATGCTGATGTCTTGAAGGGTATTCACTGGCAATGACCTTCCTGGCTCTCTTTTTACTTGTCTAGTAAATCCACGTTTGGGAAGATATGGATGAAGTGTGGAGTTGGCCAATGTTCCATTTGATCCCCAGTCATTTTCACACATTACCTGAAGACACAGCTCATCCAACAGTGGCTTCGCAGTTTGCCAATATGATAATGATGATGCAAGACTTCCTCCCCCCCCCCCCCCTCGAAAGTTTCCTCCGCTTCCGGCATGCAGTACCTCAAACACTTCCTGCTGCGGCTGCTCATCCAACTCCCTCTATTCACCAAGAACAGCAAGCAATAACTATTGTCCAGTGGGCTCCACAGTTTGAGCCTCCACTTTCGCCCATTGTCCAGTCACTCAAATGTACTCTGGACACCAACTTCAAATGCAAGGATCACATTGCCAAGAAACTAAGGCAGTTTGTTGCACGCTCTCTCTACTGAAAAAAGTAAAACCATTCCATCAAGCAAGTGAATAAGAACTCGAGCCACATATTGGCTTCCTTATAATGGCATCTGACGCTAAGCAGCAGATCTCATAAAGAACTTGAAGAAATATGACCACATCCCCATCCTGATGGATCGCCAAAGGCTCACTATTGCCAGCCCGTGCCATCTTCAAAACCAGCTGCAAACAAAGCCATCATGATCGGCACTCCCACCTATCTAGCTGACAAGCTCAAACCTCTGGTGGATTTTGGCTTACCAGCAGCAAGGACACATCATACTAGAGATGAAGTGCCAAAAATAAAGGTAAAGCTCAAGATGCACCTCTTTACCAAGAATACTTCATGGCAAAGTAACAGTCTGCCTCCACTCAGAATCTAGATTCCCTTCCTGTGTTTGAATTTTTTGCTTTTGTGCTTGTACAGCACATTGCTGCCTTTTGGCTAGGCTTACATTATACTTAGAACACACTGCACATATAACCCATACTTCTATACATACACACTTGCATGTAGTCTAGGATATTTTAATACGGGACTCGCAGCCGCAATTTGAATTAAGATTGCATTGATCCAGCTTGCTTTGCTTAATTAATGAAGGAAAACTAAGAGTAACCTATACAATCTTGGCTATGTGTTTTTTTGGCTGTATGCTTAAGAAATCTTGGCTATGACTATTTTGCCCTATGGTTAAGAGATTTCCTCTGCTCTGAGAGCTACATAATTATTGCTTTTTTTTGTTTTATGTGATAAGCAGACTACTTTCTGCCAAAAGTCAAAAAACGAAGTGTAGTCTTGTAACTATCAATGCTTTATGACATTTTCTTATGATTGTGTAAACATTCTCCCTTCTGTTCTCACCATGCTATATTTTAGTGCGATCACCTGATAGAGCACTTTAGGATGTAATGGTCTACCTGAGAGGTATGATCTGTTCCTTTTAGAGGATGTCTAACACATACTAGTCTGTTTTTAGCTTTTTCTGAATTAGGAAGTGATTACATGTTTATTTTGAATCCTAAAGTAAGTGCACTCCAAAGTCTAAAACAGGCTGCATTTGTGTAACCCTATCTTCATATTATGAAGGTCAACCCTGTCTGAACTTAATGTTGATGAACCACCATTGGGAATTGTAATGGTTATCCAATGAGTCTCTACCGAGTTAGTTATCAATGGATGCAAAGAGAGTTCCCTTTTCTTCCAGAATGCAAATTTTTGAGCTGTTGCATTTGTCTTAGGCAAATGCCCTATTTTAATGCCTGTATATTTTTGGTCAGTCTGTTTCAGAGCTAACCGCATAATTTCATTTTGCTAGACCCATTTTAAGACTATACTCCATACGCCTGAGATGTAATGTGTGTTGTGATAGTATATTTTTTATTCTGTGTGAAACTTCCAGTCAGCTGACAAGAATGTCCCTCATCATTGCTTCAAAGGTTCATACAATAGCATTGCCCTCACCCTTTAAATCCTTCAACAAGTCCTACAATTCCCATTAATTCATGTCTGCATTGTAAATATTAAGTAAGGCTCATTTACATAAGTAATTTGTACGTTATCAAATCTAATGCAAAGGAACACATCATTGTTTAATAGATTCTGTTTAAAATATTTATAGTTACATGATTATGGTATTGCTTTATGTCCTTTGCATAATTATTCTTTAAAACAATTATGTTAACAGCTGAATGCTAATTGTGAGTGTTTTACCTTATTTTTTGCCCCTTGGCATTAGAAACTTTGTAGCGTTATTTGTTCCCTTCTTACATCTCCTTTTTTAGAAACTCAGGAGGCAGTGGTGAAAGTGGTCAAAGCTCCAGTAGTAAAGACTGCCGATAAGAAGGCCCGGCTCATTATCCGGAACCTCAGCTTTAAGGTAAGTATTGCACTCTCACCATGTCCTGTAGGCAGTCACCTTTAGTGATCCACCTGTTGTAATTTAGGAACAGTCCAATCTCAGCCCCAGAGGTCAAGGTCTAACTGTCCTCCGTGCATGGTGAGAGAGCTTTAGAGCCCTTTCTTGGATTGTTCGTATTTATGAAGAGCTAATGGACAGGTTTGTTGTGAAGTAGCTAAAGCAAGCGAGTGACTTTTCTATTATTCTAAATAACATCCAGACCTTCCCTGGCTTACTCTTATATCAACCACCTGGGCCTAGAGCAGTCTTTACCCTACCTGTACAGACCCTTCTTGACTCCTGTTTCGAATACTCCACGGTTACCATTCTGAGTGATTTCAACTTTCACCTTGAATCCAATAATAACCCAGACACTGCGAGGCTACTTGACAACCTGGCAGCGTATGGTCTAACCCAAGTTGTCTCGGAAGCTACTCATTCGGCTGGTCACACTCTGGATGGCATCTTTACCAACAATTCCGATATCACTCTAGTCAAATTTTACCACTACCCTGGACCGATCACAAGGCTGTACATTTTAAAATCAAAATAACGCAGTCCAACACCCATTACTTTAACAGACCACTTCTTGTAAATACCGACTTCTGCATAAAATACAGAAGAAAGAGTTAGAAGAGTCTCTTGACAAATGCCCTCCCTCACAGGCCGCAGATAACAATGTGGCATCAATTTGATGAATGGATTAGATCAGCAGTCGATCAGGTGGCCCCAGAACAAACTGAAAACCAGAAGAACCCAGACCCAGACCTTAAAAACATTAAGTCCAAATGTAGAAGAGTCGAACGACTATGGAGGGCCGACTATAGTAAGGAACGTAGAATGGCATATAACCTAGTCCTTGAGGAATATAAGGAGGCTATCAAAAAAGCTAAGACGGATTATTACACAACTAAGAACTCCTCTAAGGAGCTTTTTAAAACAGTTTTTGCCCTAGCCAAGCGTCAGCAGGCTAATCAGTTCAGACCTGATCAAATCTTTTATAACAAGATGGCCAACTTCTTTCAAACGAAGGTGCAATCAATTTACAATGACCTCCTTAACACTGCTCCCTACGCCACTAAAGCCCATATTGTGACCATCTAGGAGAACTCCATTCAGGGTAAACTAAGCAGCTTCTTGGCCCTCACCCCGGAGAAAGTGAACAATCTCCTACTACTAACTAAGTCGGGATCTCCTAATGATCCGTGTCCCCCTGCCACCCTACATCTGGTCTCAGAAAAGATTAGCGCCCATTTAGTTCCACTTCTAAATGAAGTAATCAAGTCAGGGATTATTCCTCTGTACTGGATGAAGGCATGTATCAGGCGGTTTCTAAAAAAAACACTCTGGATCCGACTGAGGTTAAAGACTACCGGCCAATAGCAGCTAAAATCCTTGAAAAATCACTAAATAGTGAGCTAATCCAATAACTTGATTCCAATAATCTTTTAGATTCCAGCTAACATGGCTTTAGACCACGTCATTCTACCCAGTGTGCACTGATAATGGCCACAGAGGAGATTCGCAGGCAGATGGATGGGGGCAGTGGGGGGGGGGGCAGAGCCGTCCTTATCCTACTAGACCTATCAGCAGTGAATCATGCGCTCTTAGTGCAGCGGCTGGAGGCCGTGGGGATTAAAGATGTGGCTCTGACCCTCCTCTCCTCCTTTCTAGCGTCTAGAGAGCAGAGGATACATTGGGATAATGTCAAATCGGACATTTTCCATCTTTCTTGCTCGTCCCGATCACCGACCCTATTTAACATCTATGTCACCCCGCTGACCAGACTTATCAGAGAACATGGTTTCACTCTGGACTCATACCCTAATGACACTCGGTCATATCTGTATAAAAAAAAACGGAGGTCACCGCTATCCGCTTCCATAAATGCCTGACTGACATCATGAGCTGGATAAAACGGAGGTTGTGGAGTTCGGTAAGGGCAAAACCCTGTGGAACCGAGCATGGTGGCCAACAGAGGCAGGCGAGTGTCCATCTCTGACACCTAAGGCAAGGAACCGGGGAGTAATTTTTGACAATCAGCTAAACTTCACAGGTCAGATTAATCACCTGATGTCCTCCTGTTTTTTCTTACTAAAGACCTTAAGTAAGATCATGCCTTTCATTCCACAGGAACTCAGGAAAACAGTTGTAGTAGCTCTCATCCTCTCCAAGATGGACTATTGCAGTGCATTATTCTTGGGCATTGACAAGGCACAGATGGCCAAATTACAATCTCTACAAAACGCCGCTGCGCGACTACTACTTAACATTCCTAAAGGTCATTCCACTTCCGCTAGTATCAGGCTACTTCATTGGCTTCCAACTCAACAATGAGGTGGAATTCAAGGCACTCTGTCTGATTCACAAGGCACTGTATGGAGGGGGCTCCCTGGATATACAGAAACTGTTTCTCTGGTATTCGCCCACACGGAATCTTAGATCTACTAACACTGGTTTGTTTTAGATTCCTCAAATTCATAAAGCAAGATGAGGAGGAAGGAGTCTATCCCACTGTGCTGCTAAACTGTGGAATAAGCTGCCGGCCACTATTAAACTGCAGCCAAATAGGTTGCGCTTCAGGAAAATGATCAAAACCTGGCTGTTTCCCTTCAATTAAGTTTGACTGAACTGAGCAGCTCACCTCTCATTTCCTTAGTGCCAAAACGCCTCGGCATTCGAGCGCTTTATAAATATTTTCCTTACTTACTTATCGGGTCGTTGCCAAATAAGCAACCAGTACATGGCGCTATAGACCTCAACTTAAAAGTGCTTTACACAGTGTCCTTCCTCTCCCCAAGGAAGATCTGTTCTCTCCATGTGTTTTTTCTTCCTTAGTGCTCTGAAGAAGACCTTAAGGGGACTTTTGCCAAGTTTGGAGCTGTGCTGGAAGTCAACATCCCCAAGAAACAAGGTAACACGTGAATGGTGTCATTTGCTTTCTCTAGAAACAAATTTTGCATGATTCTTAGAGTTGCAGTCAGTCTACTGAAATCCCACTATTAACTACTGAAATCCCACTATTAAAAGGTCTGCAGCTCAAAGTTCTAATTCCGGTGCTCTTACGGAACTTTGTTGTAGGTTGCTCTAATTTCAGAAAGTTCTGTGAAGCAGAATATAATTGCATTGATAGCTACAGGCTGAGTTGGTGTAATATTTAGGGATTCTCTATTTAGGGATTCTGTAGAGCAGTACTGAGGTACTGTGACATCCCTGTTAACAGATATCACAATTCTTTAATATTAGGGATGACTACAATATCAGCAAAACTACAAATCACAGCTATGATGTACTGTAGTGGGGTGAGTTCACAGTCCTAAATTATAAATGAATGCTTGAGGGGCATTGACAGAGCTGTTATACGTGTCTCTGTAGTATTATATTTAGTGATTCCGCCGGTTAATATTGAAGTGCATTTGAAGATGTCTGTTGGGATGCAGAAAAACCAGCATAAGTAGAGCTATCTGTTGGGTATCTGTGGAATTTCCGGTAGTCTCCTATCTCAGGGCTGTTTCTGAATGTTTGGAAGTGGTTTTTTGAATGTGTTATGCTTGTTTGATGGGGATCAGACATCAGATTGGCTCCTCAACAACTCTATCACTCCCTACTCACATGTGTTTTTGGACTCTCCTTTCTCTGTATATCGATTTCAAATTGAGTGGAAGTTGTCCTTTCTCAGGTCTCTTTGTCCCACTTCCACAGATGGGAAGATGCGTGGATTTGCGTTTGTCCAATTCAAGAACATGCTGGAGGCAGGAAAAGCCTTGAAAGGAATGAACATGAAGGATATTAAAGGTTAGTAAGCCAACCTTCCAAAGTTCAAGGCAAAGTCTCTCTTGCTTTTTTTGTCATTAGCTTGCTCCCTAATCCTTGCAGTGGGGTATTTTGCTGTCCTGTTCATCAGATTTCTAAAAAGTGCCTTACTACGCAAAGTTGGGGGGAAAAATAGGATGAGTTGGAAAGGACATACCTGGATCTTTTTCATGGTACGGATGCTTGTGGTCTGACCAGTGAAACCTCATTTTCTGAAATCCTATTCTTATTTTAGATCTGCCCCATTTATTTGCTTATGGCTAACTTTACAAACAGGGGTCACACAAGTGTGTGCATCATTAAATGCAAGCAGTGGTGCTATAGAATCATGTAGTTAAGGTGACTAGATCTTGAGATGTCAGTGTTTTCGCTGTAGGATGCTACAGCTGTACGAATGATGTGTGCATTGTTTTTATGGATTAGCAGGTCCTCGTAATTGCAGGTTGAGCAGTCTAGAATTTTTTTTTTTTAAATAATGAGTGACTATAGCTAGGTTACCTCAAATACTTTGGGAGTTCCACCACAATATTGATGACTAAACTGGGGTTAGTTCTGATCCATGGCCATACAATAGATAAGTGTGCTATCAGTCTGTTGCAATTTGCTTGTTGGATGTGTTTATTGTTTGCACGCATTGCAGCCCTTTCATTTTTATTGCACAGATTAAATTTGCAGAGCCAAACTAACACATCACTGTTGATCATTTTGTATAAAGGAAAAGATTGGTTTAAAGTGGTTGACACTTTACATTCATCCTGAGCTTTGAGCAAAGAACTGCTCAACAGATTCAGGAAGGATTTTCAAAAAACAAATGTATTGTTTTGTAGTAAACAAAGGTTTGCGAACAATATTATTGATAGTTCCTCAACAAATGAAACAAAGCTGAGATTAAATATAAATCCACATTGCATGTAAATGTTTGGGTGTTGACTGATCCAAGTAATGCTTGGGATTATAAAAGAGGCTGGAAGCCAATTGAATGCAATTTAAAATAGTATAACTATCAGAAACGGCAAAGTAGGGTGTATCTTATTCTGATTGGAAGTATTCTATTTACAGGATGGTTCACTCATTTTGGTCCATGTTGCCATTAAATTGCTTGAGGTTTTCAGTTAGTTTATATCAGTCTTTTATCTCTTACAGGGCGGACAGTAGCTGTGGATTGGGCGGTGGCCAAAGATAAATACAAAGCAACTCAAGCAGCACCCGCAACAAGTGAGGACCTAGTACATGGATGCCTACATCTTCCTTACAGTTGGCTTGAAGTGAAGCTGATTATTACCTTACCCAGGACCTTCATGCAATGGCTGTCTCCTTTCCCTGCCAAAACTGCCTCTCATTCCTCCTCACGCCCAAGTCTCTATTGTAGCAGGCACACAGTGGATGACTAGTTCGTTCTGTAAAGTTACAGCTGTCCTTAAATCTCCTTGCACTTCCTAACTTCCATGAAGCCACTCTGTAGTCCACTTAGCCTCTCGTACCAGCAGAGTTGTACACACACACACACACACACACACCTGTTGAATGCTTTCCATTATTAACAACCATTTGCAAAACTCAATTGTTTTTGTGGTTCGTAGGTGTCCAGGAAGAAAAAAACCTTGAATCCAAAGCACATGGCACCACCTCAGGTGATATCAGTGATGATGATGATGGTGGTGGTGATGATGATGATGATGATGAGGAGGAGGATGATGGCAATACTGTTTCGCCTGATGAGAAAGTAGAAAAAGTGGTTGAAAAACCAACTAAATCCAACAGAAAGTGAGTATTCCCCTTTGTTCATGAGAGAAGAGATTTGTGATTGGAAAAGTACTTTATTGGCACCTATACAGATCTGATGTTATTTATTTGCAAGGTACGTTGTGATCTGGTTGGGTGTCCTAACTCAATTTACAGGTGCAGGGCATGCCCACAGACCATGCCTGTGGATCCTATTGGCATAGCTACTAGTACTGATAATCAGAAGGCAGGCTATGCTTGTATGCCTAGTGCCCTTGCCTGCATTGCTTTCTAGATACCAGTGCCTGGAGGCGACATTGGGGTAATGGGAATCAAGTTCAGAGCATGGCCTTTAATAATACATGACTGAAAATATAGGACACCCTGATACATCCAAGGACAAGAGAGGGACAAGACAGAATTAGTTAAAAATGGGTGTCTAAAGGAGCATTTAAAGCGTGACCTCCCTTCTTAACATGGATCCTTTTAGCCTGATTATACCAACTATTGTTTAAAAGGAAATGAATTCCATACATTCATAAAATTCCTCCTAGTGACAAATGTATTGACTCTGAAAGAGGAACTCAATGAATTGCAGCTTTTTTTCTTTGTTGACAACTAGTACACATCAATAGTTATTGTGAGTCATAGTATGCAGAAAAGTGGGTTTCTGTTGCAGTAACCCCACCTCCCCACCAACATTTTTGCCAGATACCGGATGCCAACTTGACCGAGTCTGTGCTGGGACCCTGCTAACCAGGCCCCAGCACCTGTGTTCTTTCCCAAAACTGTACCTTTGTTTTCACAATTGGCACACATCTGGGCCACACGTAAGTCCTTTGTAAAAGGTACCCCTGGTACCAAGGGCCTTGTGACCAGTGGGATGCAAAAACAACAGTTGAAGGACTGACTGCAGAACAATGTCATACATTCACCCCAGCACAGAGATCTGGGCCTAAATCCATCGTGTTTTTACTCCCCATGCCTTTCAAGTTTGAACCCAGCCATATGCAAATCAGTCTTGACCCTGTGCCTCATGGGAACAGTCCAGCCAGAACTGCCAAGCCAGGTCCTCCCTGGACTGGAAACAAGCATCCTAGGACTGGTTTCGGGGTTTCACCCCTCTTCAGCCAGGATAGCTTGATTCCAGTGGCATGGAGAGCATGGGACCCACGTCTGGGCATACCCGTCAAACTCGGGGTGACAAATGCAAAAAAAACAGGATAGCTTGATTCCAGTGGCAGAGAGGGCCTTGTGAGCCTCTGAGGGCTTCAGCATGTATTATGCCACCCTCAGGGACCCCTCACCTTGACACCCACACACTGCCATTGCAGGCTGTGTGTTTTGGTGCAAACCAAACTGAAGAGTTGACATGGCCCACATTCCTGTGTGCCATGCCCCCCAATATTGCCTATCATGATTGGGTCACCCCTCTAGCAGGCTTTACAGCCCTAAGGCAAGGTGCACCATACCACAGGTGAGAGCATAGCTGCATGAGCAGTATGCCCCTACAGTATCTGTGCCATTCACAGACGTAAGTGCAGTGAAGTCATTTTGAGTACATGGGCTGGGAGTTTATCATTACGAACTCCTCAGCTCCATGATAGCTTTACTGAAAATTGGTGCCAAACCTCTCAGTATATTAAACCCACACTGATGCCAGTGTTGGATTTATTACAACGTGCACTCAGGGCATCTTAGAGATGCCCCATGAAAAATAACCAACTTCTAGTGTATTGGCTGACTGGTCCCCGCCAGCCACCACCAGACAGGTTTCTGACCTCATGGGGTGGATGCCTTTATGCTCTCGGAGGTCAGGAACAAAGCCTTCTGTGGGTGGAAGTGCTTCACACCTCTCCCTGGCAGGAACAGCAACACTTGACGGTGAGTCTCAAAGGCTCTTACCTTGTGATGTGCTGATTTGGGCTGCTCCAACTAGTGGAGATATCCCCCCCCCCCCCCCCCCTTCCCAAGCCCCACGTTTGGCAGCAGGACATACGGGAAAATTAGTTAGCAGAGTAAGGGTGTCCACCGCAACCTGGCACACCCCTTGGGTCTCTAACAATATACAGTTCAAAGCCGGAGGGTCCTAGGGAAAGTTTTAAGACCACACAGGATTTATTCCCCAATATTAGAACAATCAACAATACGAAATCCTGAGGTCTACAATAGCACTTGGAAAGTGTGGAAAAACCACTACTGGCTTGTTTATCAAAATGAAAGGTAAAATCTGAAACCGAACCGGTGACTAAGCCCAACAGAACTGACTTTGGGCATTTCCCTCTTCAGGACGAAATCACTCACTCACCAAAGGTGACATGCTTCATCATTTGGGATTCTCCTCCCAAAGGAAAAACCTAGTTCCTCTGGGGGCTACAACCCCCTCTCTGAGAATCGGATATTCTAAATCCACATATGAAGAGCTAACAGTATGAGTGAGGGGGTAGCGCAAAAGAAGTCAAACTGTGAGGAGAGTGACGTTAAAACTAGCTCAAGGACGCCAACAAATCTTTATTGTGAGACGTAGAGGTGTGGTGACTTACCTAGTAGTAACGGGTAATGTTCTTCATGAAACGGGCACATTAAGACAATTCTTGTCCCTGTATCCTTTTGTGTTATATCACTTATACACTCTTTCGCAGCAGCATCATAGGTCCTGATGAAAGCCTAGCCTTCTTATAGACCTCACGGCTGAAACATGTTGACCGAGTAGTCTTATTTTACCAATGCGGTTTGTAATTTAGATCGCTGGTGCACTGCATTTTTAATCCTGGCGAAAAACATCTCACAATAAAGATTTTTGGGCGTCCTTGAGCTAGTTTTAATGTCACTCTCCTCACAGTTTGATTTATTTTGCGCTGCGCCCTCACTCATACTGTTGGCTTTTCATTTGTGGATTTAGAATATCCGATTCAACATACAAAACAACCCTGAGCTCCCCCCTCTCAGAGAGGGGGTTGTAGCCCCCAGAGGAACTAGGTTTTTCCTTTGGGAGGAGAAGCCCAAATGATGAAACATGTGACCTTTGGTGAGTGAGGGATTTCGTCCTGAAAAGGGAAATGCCCAAAGTCAGTTCTGTTGGGCTTAGTCACTGGTTCTGTTTCACATTTTACCTTTCATTTTGATAAGCCAGCCAGTAGTGGTTTTTCCACACTCTCCAAGTACTATTGTAGACCTCAGGAATTTGTACTGTTGACACCCCTTGGGTCACCAGGTGTTGAGGTGAACCCCTCTCTTAGAAATTCTCTATCTTGAATTGGAGAATTAGGCCCAATAGGAACAGGGATTTTCCCCTCTCTCCAAAGGGAGGGGGGCTACCCAAAGGGTGTAGTCATCATTCTTGGGGACGGTAGCCATTGGCTACTACCACTCAACCTTAGTAACGTCCTTAATGTTAGTATTTAAGGGCTCCCCTGAACCTTGTTCCTCATATTATTATGATTTATGAAGGAGGACCGAAGAGCCGTGCAGCAACGGAGAAGAGAACACCAACTGAATTGGCCCCAGCCCTACCAGCCTGTCTCGTCCTCCAGTGACCCTGCTTCAAGAAACTGGCATGTCCTGCAGCCAGCACCTCTCCAGGGACCTGAGCTGACTTCAGTAAAGCCTTTTTTCTCCAGGGAACACGGATTGTCCAACAAAGAAACTCCAAGGACTTTGCATCCAATTGAATCCGCGACACCTGCACACTCTGCACATTACGCCCCCAGCCCGAGTTTGAGTGACTCAACTATCCTGTGAAGTCTCCCCGGCGTTCCTGACCTCGTCTGCATCGCTTACTGACCTCTCCAGGCCCCCCTCGAAGCCTGCAGGCCCCCCCGCCTGCGACCCGAACAAGCTAAGAAAACCAGACACCAAAAGGCTCCTCTGCATCGTCCCCACCCTCTTCTCTTCAAGGTACCCTCCGGCTCCATTAGATAACTTTGGGCCCAGTGACCTCTGAAACCGGCAGTCCCAGGGTCGCTGGCAGTGCAGTCCCTACCTGGTCTTGAACATTGCCCTGTGTTGTCCTAAACCCCCAAAGCCTGGGTAAGTAAGTCGAGTAGTTACTTGCAAACTGTTTTGTTTTTCTCCATAGGATTGCATTGTAAGTTTATCTGTTGAATTGAACTGTCTAACTTTATCATTGCAAAAGCATACATCTGTTCTTGATTGACACTTATAGAAAACATCCTTAATACTGTAAAATATATAACTGCATTTACAAAACATTACTGTATTCTTGAAAGGTATTGCTACTTTCACAACACTGTAAACCCAACCTGAACTAAGTGATTCTTGGTTCTAGAATAAAATAACAAAGTAACAACTTTTTATACAAACCTATTAGTCTGGATTCAGTCTTTGAGTGTGTGCTATCATTCCTTGCATGAGTGTGTACAATAAATGCTTAACACTACCCTCTGTTAAGCCTAACTGCTCATGCCAGCTACCACTAAATGGAGAGTAAGTTATTATCTAACTTATCCTCTGCTATACCTTTGACTCGCTGAACTCAGTGCACACTATAGCACTTTTTTGGTATAGTATATACAGAGGCAACTTCCTACACAGCACACACATATAATTTGTGGCTCTGACAGTTCTTGGCATTAATGTGAATTGCACCCAAAATTAATTTCATGTGCAGGCAAGCTTATGTACAATAAGGTTACAATAAGTAGTCCAGGACAGATCCAAATAGGAATCTATGTATATTTGACAACTGTTTTCTGATGATGTGCAGAAGGATCTTGCAATATTTATAAGTGAACATTTGAAAATTAGTTTCAGAGAGTCAATGGAGATAATTTTAGGGCAAGTATGATTAGTCTGCAATTTACTTTTATATATTTGGTTTAGAAACAGTGTGTCCAAGGAAGGGCCACTGGTGCTGTGGATGCTGCTTATCTAATGTCATTTAATGGTGGGTTAAATTCAATAGAAACTCATTTGGAAGCTATGCTTATGCAGCTAACAATAACAAATCCTTTTCAATGCTGTTGAGTTGTTTGTTCTTAACCATATCATCCCTGTGACTGAATTTGTTTCTTGGGACTTTTCTTTTTTCATTACTTTTGTTAGTGTTATTCTCACAGAGAACCAGGATGCCTCTTTTACACTTTGTTTTAATATGCTCACTAATGCTCTGATACCTAGGGGAAGTATTAGCTTTGAACATAGAGCAGCAGCTTATTGGCCACTATTGTTGCTTGGGGGAGTCAATATGCTCACTTCCTTAAACGTGGCTGCTGGGTTAATTGCCAAGTGCATTTGTATATTGTTGCAGATACCTTTTCGGACGTCCTAGAGCTGGCAGCTCACATTGTGTTATAAAGAGCCTTTTGCCACTAATGAAATTGGGCATAACTGTGTTGTTGAACCAAAAATTGAGCATCCTGTAAACTCTGTTAGCACTTGTCCCTGATGCTCACTGAGCCGAGCAGTTCACGGCTTACCCAGGAAGGTGTTGTGTTAGAGACTCAGAACTGAAACTGTCAAACTAATAAATAATCCAAGGTCCACCCAGTGCTTTTATTTAAAAAGAAAAAGTACTTTATTTCTAAATACGCAAACATTACTGTAAAGTAAGATTCAGAAAGGCATACAATGTGTTTCAGAGCACAGCCTATGCTGTTCCCTTTCAGAGATCTCATGGAGATTGTGTAGTTCAGGCCCCCCTCTTAAGGGTTAATGGCTACTTCCCTAGGCTCCCTCCTTCTCATGGAATATAGTTAATCCCCCTCCCCACCCCCTTCAGTTTAGTCCGGTTTAAGACATGCAAGTCAAATGATGAAAGCTCCACCCCTTCAAGCAGTACACCTTGAATTACTCAGTACCATTGGTCTCTGTTTCTTGCCTAAGACTGGCCTTCACTTCCATCAATGGTCTAGGCATGGTCTACACCCCCGATGAGACTACAGCTCATGGTTGTGTGTTTGTATTTGGCACACCAAGCGGCACTGTCAACTAGGTGTCGCAAACCGGCCAACGCCTTACGTTGTACAGTTCTGGTGCACACCAGTTCAAGTGAGCACTGGTGCAGGACCGGCTCTGTTCAAGTTCTGTTGCTTGCAATCACAAGCCACTCCCCACCACAACAAAGCTAGAAGCCTACCTGGGTGCAGACCTGATCTTTGGCATAAGGTATTGTCTTAATGGAGCAATGGTTTTTTAACAGCTCAGTTTGTTGTGACCATGAAATGTATTCAGGAGTGCTTCTTCACCACAGCGCGTTTTGGATAATCTTCGGGAAGGCCCCATGGAAATGGAGGCTTCAAAGTAAAACGCATGCTTCTGGGACAGTCGGGACTCGCAGACCTCATTCTTCTGCATGAGTGGTGCAGGTACTATTGAGCTGTAAGGGCAATTTCAGTTAATTCTACCTAAGGTCCATAGTGGCCCCTCTCTCATGGACAGCATCTTCCTCATTCACGAACACTTCCCATGCCCCTCCTGAACAGTCCGTCTCCTCCTGCCTTCAAGCAGTATTCATGCAGCCCTTCCTGGCAGGCTTGCAAACACAGAAGATTTTCTCGGTCCCTACTGCTGTGGTGCCTCTGGTTCCTAATAGAGAACTCTTGCCACACTAGCTAAAAGTCTTAGCCCCATATTTACACATAATATGTGTATTCCAGAAGTCCCTTCTGAGCCCAATTCTGGGCAGCTCTGCCGTTTTGCTTAATCCACTCATACTAGTTCTATTAGGGTCTTTGTAAAAATGTGTGAGTGGAATGATGGGGCACAGCTAGGGTCTTCAGACTGGAGAACCCTCAAAACAGGGCCACAAAAGTAGGGGAGGTGGATCCACTTCATTAACTTTCAACATAGGTGGGGTTGGTGCTCCTTAGAACAATTGGTCAGGAAATGGGAGGGCTAACTCTGGAGCTTCAAAGGGGCCCTATCCCTCCTTTACTTAACACCTCTCAGTCTGACCCACTACAAATGATCCTTTGAATGTGTAGAACATCGTTTCCCAAACTGTGGTCTGGGGACCCCCAGGGGTCCCTGACACTTTCCCAGGGGGTCCGCAGGCAGCAGTTTAAAAAGCACTGCACTTGTATAATTAGCAGTTTTCCAGCAACAATAAAAGTGTCAAGATAACACCAGTGATTAATGTACCTGCTGGAGAGAGATGATAGTGTTGTTCTGTGGCAGCTTTGAGTTATCTAATGTAGCACAGAGGGTTAATATGCCTATTGCAAAGAACGTGTGTTGTGCATTTTAAATAACAGTATTTTATGTGCACAGGCGAGTGGGTTACTGCTTTTGTCACAAAGATTATTTTGTTACTGTGCAGTACATAAGTGACAACCGTAATCTAGCACAGTGACCTATAAACTGTCATCAAAGAGCTGCTTGCAAACTGCATGGTACAAGTTAGTAGCTTATGTTTTTACCCTGTCTTTCATTATCCCGATGCTGCTAAAAAGGTTTATTTTGGAAATACATTTTTATTGTTAAAGTCAATGCTAACCACTGTCTTATGTTCTGAATCCCGAGTTTTCTGTGCTTCTCCAGACCAAGCACTCTTTAAAAATGCCTACTAGTATAAATGACATGTGAATCCTATACCTTGTAGTCCCCTTTGCCTTATGTAACATTTTCTATACACTGATTTACACTTATGATTAATTGTCTCTATATGTGTGTGATGTAAAGTGATAAACGTGTTGTAGACTGCACCATTGTTTCCTAAATTTCTTTGGGGGAGAGCCTCCCAAAGCCCCCTTTGTAGTGGTCAGGCACACTCCATGCACTTGGTGTGCACCGTATGGGGACTGGTCTGAAAACATTTACCAGGGCTGCTTTGGGTTTCCAGTCTGGCCCTGGCAGGAGTAGGAACCTCGTACTGCAAAATAAGACCAACCATTTAAAAGTTAGTCACAGAGATGCAGCACCAACCTTCCCATTAAAATGTTAGTTTTTTGCAAATTCTTTCAATATAAAATACTAAGGGGGATATTTACAAAAGAAGTGGTGGAGCGTGTCGTTGGCTTCTGTGGCTTAACGGCACGCGCCGCCACTTCAGAAACGCAGGGCTGCACCATATTTACAAGAATATGATGCAGCCCTACATTTTGCCCTGTGCTGGTGCTACACTTAGCAGTGTAGCGCCAACGCAGGCACCCTTGCAACACAGTGCAAGGGTGTCTGCGTGCAGGGGAAGATTGTTTATGTAAAGGAAGGTCCCCCCTTCCTGCACATAAACAATCTTGAAATTGGGTGTTGTCACTTGTATGTGTGCTGCTTAATGCAGCACACATGGAAGTTACAAAATGCTATTTTTTTAAAATGATTGTTAATGTGCAGGAAGGGTCACCTTCCTGAACATAAACAATCCAAGGCTTTTGCTTTTTCCATGTGTGCTGCACAAGGCAGCACACATTGAAAATGCAAAAATTAGGAGAAATAAAGCATTTCTCCTCGTTTCGCCAAGTTAAGACCTGGTTTTCCCTGGTGTTACATTTGGCGCTGCCTCCTATTTACGCTGCCCCTGTGAATAGGGGGCAGCATCAAAATCAATGGGTTTTGCGGTGGAATGCCCACTGCAAAACCCACTACCCACCCCTTTCACGCTAAGCATTGCATGAAAGGGGGCCTTATTTACAAGGCAGCGTTAAGCCATATTAAGTGGCTTACCACTGCCTTGTAAATAAGGCGAAACCCCTATCGACACGCGCACGTTACAAAAAGTGATGTTTCCATGGTGGTAGGGGTTTGTAAATATGCTCCTAAAATCCTTAGTATTTCGAGTATTTGTTTTGTGTGCACACGTGTTTATTTTTTTCGAATTACTGTTTTAACGTTTGAAATTTAAATCATACAAATTTGCTTGGGGGTCCCCGAGTTCCAGTGGTGATTCAGTGGGGTCCTCAGGAGTCAAAAGTTTAAGAACCACTGCTCTACATGACCATTTCCTGTGGGAAGTGGGCATAACTCTGACCCAGAGATCCAAATTCCTCCAAAAACCAAGATGCTGGAATTTTTCTATTGGTACTAGCCTGATGGGGAAATCGCCCCCAGAGTAGCTAATTTTTCCACCTGTCCTGGTGCCAAATGAGCCCTGGACAAGGGGGTGGCATTTCCCCTGCTTGGGGGAAGCCAAGGTTGCAAATCAAAGGCAGTGGATGCCTTTGAAGCCTCCTCCCTTGATATGCTGATTACTAGTCATCCTGCTTGGTGGGGAGATGATTACACCTCCGGCCAGAGCAGGCATTGTTCCGAACTCAAGAGCATGGGCTCTTACTTCCGGCAGGTCAGAAATGCGTCTGTGGAGGAAGACTAGGCAGGACGAGTCAGCCAATACACTAGTGGTCTGTAGGTTTCAGGGGCTACCACTAAGGTACCCTCTGGGTGCATGCATTAATAAATCCATCACTGGAATCGGTGTGGGTTTATTAATATTAGGTGTTTGATACTAAACATAATAGGCTTCAGTGAAGCCATTACGTAGCTGGGGAACTCGCTTTGACCAGTGTCCAGTACATACCTTAAGATGGCTTCCCAGTCACTTGTACTATCAGTAATTGAACTGGCCAGTACAGTGGCATATATCTGCTCATGCAGATATGTCCTCACGTAATATAATGCACCCTTCCTTAGGGCTGTAAGGCCTGTTGTAGGGGTGACTTAAAAGTATTACGTGCAGTGTTAGGGGACAAGGCACACAGGGTGTGTGCCATGTCATGTTTTCACTTTTTAGAGCACCTTTTCACGCATCCTGCAGTGGCAGTCTTCATTAATTTGGTGCTGGGTCCCTTAGAGAGGCACAAGATAGGGGGGGTAGGACTACTGTAACAAAAACCCAGTTTCCTATAGAATGTTCTTGGGTGAGCCCTGAAATTCATATCTGGTGCCTGGGCTCTTTCTCCATTCCTTTATCTTGGGTACCACTTTAATCTAGCCAATGCCAAATGGATTTCAGTGTGGCTATGGCTACCTGTGTCACATGCTACAACAACATGGGCTCAGCATAGTATCTTACACCGACACCCAGCTCATCCTCTCCCTCACGAAGAACCCAGAAGACACCAGACTCTGCTTCCAGGAAGGAATGAAGGACGTCGCTGCCTGGATGAAAAATAGCAGCCTGAAGCTCAACATGGAGAAGACTGAGGTCCTCATCCTTGGACTCTCCACCTCCGCCTGGGACAACACCTGGTGGCCCTCTGGAGTCCACCCACCCCTGCAGACCACGCACGGAACGTCGGCATCATCCTTGACTCCTCCCTCACCATGACCTGCCAGATCAACGCCGATGCCTCCTCCAGTTTCAACTGCCTTTGCATCCTCCGCAAGTCTTTCAAATGGATACCCCCCCCCCGAATGCAGGAAAACCGTCACTCATGTGCTCATAACCAGCAGACTGGACTGAGGCAACGCCCTCATCAACAGAACACTCCTACACAAGCTCCAAACCATCCAGAACTCTGCAGCCAGACTCGTCCTCGGGACCCCACAGCAAGAACACATTACCCATCACCTACGAGACCTACACTGGCTCCCCATCGAGAAGAGAGTAACCTTCAAACTGCTCACCCATGTCTAAAAATCCCTCCACAACATCGAACCCAAATACCTCAACGAGAGAGTCTCCTTCCACGTACCCAAAAGGAACACCCGCTCCGCGACATCGCCCTGGCAGAGACCAACCGCAGAAGCAGAGCAGGCGGAAGAGCCTTCTCCTACATCACAGCTAAGGCCTGGAACAAGCTCCCCGTCAACATCAGACGCTCGCCTACCCTGCATACCTTCAGGAAGAACCTCAAGACCTGGCTCTTCGACTGACCGGAGCTGCACCGCCCCCCCCCCCCCCCCACGCCTTGAGACCCTCACGGGTGAGTCGCGCGCTTTATAAATCCCTGATTGAGTGATTGATTGATGCTACATATACACATCCATGGCACACTAAACTAAACACATACGTGGCATCCTTGTCCAACATGGATAGCTGAAGGACCTGGTTGCGGCGAACTGACAAACCAATTTAAAAACATTGGAGAGCCCAGTTGGCCACTGTTGCTAGTATGTAACAGGTAAAAAGTATTTTCCTGCAGCTCAAATAAGAGAACTACCACCACTGTCTTTTCTCTGTAGCCCGGTGAGCTGACATTGGTTAGCTTGTCAATGGAGGGTGCCCATTGTGTGTCCCTCCGACCGCAGGGCCTTGCACTCTGGCCTAATCATTGTTACAAATGTGCCTCCAACAATCATCACATGTGCTGAGGTACAGGGGTAAAACATCTACAGCTTGCTATGGTGAATTTGAGACGGGCTCGTGATCTGCAGAACCATGTAGGTGATCTTTCTCCATCCCAACCTAAGGTATTTTAGATAGTGCTAAAATGGTGCCCTCTTGCTGTCTCGGACCACTTGATGCATTGAAAGCCTTCAGATATCCAACAACAGTAGGGAAAATCTAGCGTATTGTGCTTTATTGCCTGTAGGCTTTGAGTGCTATTTTGCTTTCAAAAACTAACAACTGCATTGTATTTCACATGTGGTCTTTATTTCTTAAAGGCGTTTACACAGAATGAACATAGCTGCACATTTAACAGAATGCTGCCCATAGATGCCAAGAGAGAACCAAGAATTGGTTTGTTCAGCCACTTGGTGGCCAGAGAAAAACATGCAATCCTTTTAAACCCAAAGACTTCACCCTGGATTTGACATACTACATTCTTTTCATGCACCAGACCTCTCCAAATGTGGAACATCCTTAGTGAGCAAGCTCTAGTTAAAATGTGCTCTTTTTCACCTCCTCTGTTAGCCTGCACATGTCAGTGAGTCCATGAACAACTGATGGGTTGCTGCATTGGAAAACAAGACCTTACAGTCCTGTCTCCTAATCTATCAGACATTCCTTAACATTCTCCCTGACATTTTGTCCCCAGTGGAAGAGGTGTGGGGCGCAGCGGCCGGACCGGCTGATTCTTGAGTGCTGGATCACGGTTCAATGCCGGGGGCAGCTCAGCATCTTGTGACTCTGGGTAAAAGCTCACTTAGTAAAAGCTCACTTAATCTCCCCAACAGTCCCCACCGCCTTGAAACCTCAAATATGGATTATTATTTATTTATTTTTACATTTCCACTTTTGTATTTGGCAGAGAGCGATGGTTCAGAGAAAGAAAACTTTAAAGCTTTACCAGTGGCAAGCTGTGGTTTTCTGTCGATCTCTATCAATACAGTGCATACCCCACATAGACAATCTGGTTTTGTCACTTATTGTCTCGATGGGAATATGTTTGATATGCTCTATAATTAGGTGCTTCGAAAGACGTTTGTGCAAGTTTAAATAGGGATACTTAAGTTCTCTAAAAATGAGGCAGTGATAACCGGTGAGTACATGGTGGCCCTCTGCTGGGGTTGTTGAGTGTGATACAAGGCTGGGTTTATGTACGCCCATAGGATTCGTGGATGCAATGTTAAAAGCAATGAACAAGACCCTTGGCATTGTTGGGTGTGAACGAGATAAGCTGTTTGAGCTAAGGAACTATTAACAAGAGTATTGAAGGCTCCTTGAATGTGATAATTGAGGGCCGTGGAATTGCTGTACCTTGTGGCATACTCCATGTGGCTTCTGTCGAATGGATATGTTGTGTGCGTTCCATTTGGTTATTGAAGCAAGTTGAGGAATATGGGACTGTATTAAGAAAGAATCCTCATTAATGAGGGAGTGCCTTAACCCCATAGAGTAACGGATCCAGGATTTATTGTAAAAGCCTCAGATGATTTATAATGAGTGTATCTTAGAATTGATGTCTGTGTTCCAGTTGTTTACCTGTAAGCGTCGTCGGGGAATCATCGGTTTGTTGTTGAGCATACTTTTCAGTTTCTACAATTTTTGATGTCTTCGATATAGCAAAGCAGCTGCTATTGAGGGTCCGGAAAGCAGTGAGGATGAGGACGAAGGTGAGGACGTTGAGGAAGATGAGGATGGTGAACATAGAAAATCGGATGAGAGTGATGATGATGATGGACTGGAAGAAAGTGATGGGAGTTCATCAGACGAAGAGGAGAAGAAAGGTGCCTATCTTATACAGGACTGTGAATTATTTTGTAGAGATGGCTTATTCTTAAGGCTGCCTGAAGCTTGGGGAGCTTTATGCCTAATGCTTGTGCAAATTTAGACATGGCAGATGCATCTGACGGCCAAAGAAGGCATCGTTGTGGCAGACTTAATAAGAAGGGCTGGGAGCCAATAAAACTGAATGTTTAGCCATAGTGGATGTACTTAGTTAGGTTAGGCCTAACCTCATTGTTGGTAGTTATGCTGAAATTCCGCGCCCCATCTGCTTTCTTAGATCACAAATGTTTGGACCTATCCTGTAGCTTCTAAATACATCCTTTCTGCTGTATTACCAGTACTATCTTTGTTTAGGTATGTCTCATTTTGGTTCTGTCACAAATTGTTCCTATTACTAAGCAACATAAAAAGCATGGATGTAACACATATCTAGCAAAGGTTATCTTCGTTTCCCTGCATGTAATACCACACCAAAAATTTCACGCTGGAAATGTTTCAGTCTTAAGACATCACTTATATTTCCCTCTCCCTATTTTCTTCAGTTCTGCATGCGCCTTTCATGATCTAATTCACCTGTCCCACGGCCCAAAATGCAATGTACCTGACAGTGTCTCACAACATCTCACTAAGACATTTATATAAACCTGGGCCCCCTTTTCTCCCTAACTCCACTTTTATTGCCATCATTGGTGCACTCCCTCTCATTCACACTATCCTGAACTTTGTTACTTCCTTGGGCTGAGGCCTATGAACACTGAGGTGTGGAGCTTTCCTCAGTTAGTCTAGAATGGTGAGGTGATGTGCATTAGGGTAGCCAATTATTAGTGCTCAAACTATAAAAGTAACAATAGAATTACACAAAAGAATTTCATTTGAAAAATATTGAACTTGTATTTCAGTTGGTTAATATTTTGGTTGCAATCTTATTCTGTGTATTAACGTAATGATTCAATGGAGGTGAAACAGCTACACATCTTCTCTTTAAAACACTGAAAGGCCCTATTCTCATTCCTTCTCTCCTCCAAAATCTCTTACTGTCATTTTTAAGCCCCACCCTGCTCCTGTAGTTCAATGTGGCAGGGAGTTGTAGTATTTGCATTCTTCACTCCAAAACTTGTTTTAGGTCGGAGGTTTTTAGTCCTGTGTCACAGACTCCAGTATCGGATATATTTCCTTGGTTAACATTACAGACTTTTGGTGCTTAAGAATGCTGTGATCTTACACCCTGGGGGCTGGTGTAAAACACTATGAGGACACGCGTGTCCATGAGTTCTAAATCAAAGCTGTGTGGCCTCTTACAGGAATTGACTGCTGGGGTATTTTGGAGTTCCGGGTGCATATTACACTTGACAGATGCTGGTGTCTCTTTATGTATGAGGAGGCTGAGTCCTTTGGCATCGTCAGTGTTTAATTAAAATAATGATTATGATTAAAGCGCTTTCTGCCCTGTCGGATGACATGTCTATAGAGTAGCTCAGCTATGTAGCCAGCCACAGCTCCACAGTCTAGCCCCAGCAACACAGTCTAGCCCCAGCAACACATCTTCGTACAACTAGAATCTGAAGAATTGTGTCTACAATAGTCATTGCTGCAATTCCCCTGCACAAAGTACTCACTCAATGTATATTTGAAGTCACTGGAACAAAGAAGAGACCGATACGACCATTGTAAATCCAGAAGTATGATAGACAAAAGCTATGGCGCTGTTGAAGTGATGTGCAGTTTGGGAATTTCGTGCCCTAAACACTAATCTCACTGCTTCCTAGGTAAAAAGAAGTCCAAGAAGAAGAAAACAGATTTGCCGTCTGATGTTGGAGAGGGCAGAACACTTTTTGTTCGGTGAGATTATATGTCCATAAATGCCTTTTGCCTCCTTGTCCTTGTTTACATAGTATGTTCCCTGATGGAGATCAGTTTCCTTGGCCCTGAAATTCCTACCTATTTTCTATACTTTCGCATTATGACACATGTTCATCTCCTTGCGTACCATAAACTGCCTGTCTCATTGCATCTTTCTTTCTGTCCATCTCAGGATTAAATACTGACAGAAGGGGGTTGGTTCCAGGGTTTCTTTATGTTCATTTCCAAAGTGAAGTGGCAGTTGTTCTTAGTTGAATGGCATTTTTTACTCCCCTTCCATTGTATCTCCAGGAATTTGTCATTTGATACTGAAGAAGACACTCTTGGGGAGTTGCTGGAACGCTTCGGGCATCTCAAGTACGTGCGAATTGTCCTTCACCCAGAAACCGAGCACTCCAAAGGTAAGATCTGGTAAATGTGCTGCTCACACACAGATTTTTAAAGGGAAAAATTAGGCATTGTATGTTTGAGAGAGGCAGGGTCTGATACAGTTGTGTCTCAAATGTGGCTTGCCATCTAGATCTAGCTAGAGCATTGTAAAATCTAATGGCTGGTGAAAGGTGTGGGTCACTCACAGCACTTCAGTTTAAAAGCCAGGTGACCTCCTCCCCTGCCACCCTCTCTTAATGAACTAACACAGCTGGTCCTGGTAATAACTACAGAATTGCTCTTACCAAGTAAATTGTAGAGTCGGCTTAATGAATGCCAAATCCTTTTGGATATTTTACAAGTAAAATGGTCTGTTACACCACCAGTAGAATGTAATATTTTTCGACCATCTCATTAAGATCAATATGCAGGCATTCAGCAGGGATGTGGAATTCCTTTAGCTCAACGCACGGGACATATTGTTTGGGGTCAAGGGCAACACGTTTTCATGTGTATTTTGTCCTTTGGACAAGTAGGCACAACTCCCTACAGCACAAACCCTTTAGCTACCAGGTTACAGTACCACATTATAGATCAGGGAAAGGTATTGCCTGCAGTTAAGGTAATATTTGCGTCAACTTGCTTTTATGGTTCATTAATGCAAAGCCTTTATTGTTAGGGTGAGCGCTCTAATTAAATGTTCTAAGCTCGGACTGCACTACTAACAGTGGCTCAAGTATAAAAATATGTACACAAGTTTTTTAATGTTTAGCAATATGAGGCTATGTATACCGCTCCCTGAATGCTCTCTGATTAGATGCAAATATTTGCAGAACCTTGAAAGCAAGATTGATGATTCTTTGCTTTCAAAATAAAATGTTCACAAAAAAATGCAAAAGCATTTCGCTAAACTATTGTAAAATTTTTGTTACCATTTCTTTGCAGCATTATTTAGTAAAATGTGTTAAAGTATGCTAGTATTTCCCCAAAATATTTATAATGGAAAAATCAGTGTAACCAGTTTTAATAATATTATGGGAAACATAAAAATAAACAAGCTTGGGTAAAGCCAGAAGGTCTGAAATTGTTGGTCAGACTTTTAGTTTTGTCATTGTGTGACATGTTTTGCCATGGTTTTTGTAAAACCTTATTGGTGTTGGGAGCTGCTGGGCCCTCACCATTATAATAAACGTAGGCAAAAGCAAAAACATGTTGGTCTCAAAAGCACACATTGCCACAGTGTTCCTGGCACTGAACAAAACGACTGTGTGTCGATATGCTCCTTGTAAAAGAACAGAAAGCTGTCACTCAAAGTGAAGCTAGCCGATAGACCGAGAGAGAGAGAAAGAGAAAGAATTTTAATAAACACAAACGGTCATGGTTAACTCCAGACCTAATTAGGGGCCCAATTATTAAATAAAGTCTCAAAAGTGCATCCATGAGCTTGAATTAATTGCAGATATGACTTGTTTGAATTCACAAGACTTTACACAAGTAGGCCAAGAAATAGTCCTCTTTAAAAATTATTTGTGAACTGCATTTTAGCATGAGCAAATATCCAGGTGTAGATTTGCTCAAGTGAAAATCTGAGTGTTTGCAAGTTCACTTTCCCTCCAACTACTTTATATCCCAACCCTGGAAGAAGTTTTATGTCTGCCGTTGTCCGGTGTAACTTTTCAACCTTTCGCAGTATGAGACAATATTAGAGAAGTGTTGGAGAAAACCCTTAAAACATGCAAGTTAGTAGGTGTGCACAGACTCAAATTGGCATCCAACCCTGGAATTGTTGCCCACCATTACCTTCAGCCCCAGTATGTAGATCTGCAGCATAAGGGAATTGCTAGTATTCAAACCTTACAATGGAAGTAGCCCTGGCATAATCGGAGAGGCTATTTTAGAGCTCTTATATATGAGATTGCTGCCATAATTTGTCGTCGCATTACATGGCACTAAAGGGACAAGTGGATTTTGTTACAGGACAAGTAGATTCAAGAAGCACCCTGCCCCATGGACAAGAAGATATTTTATTAAATTCCACACCCCTGAATAAGCTTAAGGATCGTATTTAAATTGTGCAGCTTGTTAATATGGCATATGCTATTTTCATTGTTGGTGCTGCTTGAAGGAAAAACTGTCTTGACTCAATCTATTGAAATTGAAGGTTTGGTTTTCCAGTAACAGCCTGCGTGTGTTTGAGTGTCAGTGGTTCAGTGACTGGCATAACCAATCGTCAAGTTCACTGGGGTTCAGCAGCTATTGCTTCATGGCCCATAAAAAAGTTTCATTCATGGGGCCTTCAAGGGAAATGCATATACTAACCAAATTTCCCACCAATGTAATTTTTTTTTAGGGAAAATAACCCTCTGCCACTTCTCACCCTTTTCCACACTATTATTCCCTCTTTGCCTGTAATTTCACTACATCCCCCATTCCTTACTTGATGCCGTAGTTATTTTTATAACTTCAACTCAGCCCACAGCTAGTCCGGCTCCTGCTTTGTTTTGCTTACATCTGTGCCTCCTACCAGATTAATCCAACTAGCTACCAAAGAATTGGCAGAACTCCCCAGTGTCGTGTTCAGTGTGCCACAACATTGTGATGGCATTGTTGTCAAAAGAGCGATTATTGGCAATAATAAGATTTTGGTGTTAAAAATCTTTTTCTATTTTTCGTATAATGTAGGTGCTCCTTACCTATTTTAAATATAAATGTTGATTTTGAATCAGGTGTTTTTGTTTTTTAATTTAACAAAAGCACTTAACATTTATTTTGATTAAAAAAAGAATTAACAGTTTACTGTTCCTTTAAAATCCTAAACCTGTTTTGGGACGTTCGTTACAGAGTGCTTCCAGCAGTGACTTTATTGCCAGCAAGATTGTTGTCTGGTGATGTCATTTACCGCAGTTGGGAATACTGCATGCAACTTGTGCAGTTTCATGGCGTGTCTGTAAATGACAGTAAACATGTCAAGACTTGGCTAGCACAATCCCTATATGTGCAGTGGAAGTTTCTAGGGCTCAAACATTAAAAATATTTCTGCATAGTTTTGTCCTAGGTAGGTTTACTGAGCTGCTGTGTGTTTGGCAGCCTACTAAAGAGTTTGATCATTTCGTGCTCTTCCAGTGATAGATATAGAGTGGTCACTTTGTTCTAGTGACATGTGCAGTACACCCGTGTCCAGGTAACCCTCTTTTGCTTAAAAATAAGTAGGATCACCCATAAGTGATAATAGGCGTTTCTGTAGAACTGTATGCAAAAGGTAGTTTGAAGGTTGTGAACTAGTTTGAATGTCTGATTGTCTAAATTGGTGGAGTAGCATTCTCGTGACAACCTTGAAGAATCTAGTTGCATCAATTATTTTTTAGCAATTAGAATTTTCTCAAGAAACAGTACTATTCATTCCCCCTAAGAAATATATTTTTCTGTAAGGGCTGGTATTTCTGAAGAATCTGCCACATCAGCACCAGTTTACTGGTGAGGCTAACAGAAGGAACTTGAACTGAAAACAGACTTTATTCAATTAGACTGCTGCTGTGATGTACGGTTGAGCCGTGCTGTAACCAAAAGAAATAAAACCTCATGGGTAAACAGAACCAGAACCCTTTTGGGCTGAGAAATTTTAAATTCTTGGTTGCCTATTTGTTTAGTATTACGGTACTAGACATTTTTTGCCTACACCACCTCAACAAGCCACCTTCAACAAAGATATTCAGTGAATTATGGGACGAGCCCATTGTCACTCTTAAATCAATGTTATCTTTGTATGGCTGTCTTCTATGGAGTTCGACAATGCTTTACTCCACAAAGCCATCCTTTGCCGCATTTCCACCCATTTGCTGAAAGCAGTAACTTATTTTCCTCTCTCCATTGTTTTATTTCTTCTTCTACATTAAGAGACCCCAACCTTTTCTGTAGTGAGAGCTGCTTCATATCTGTGATAATCATCGTGAGCCACTGAAGGCTAAGCAACTCTCTCATTGTTACAAGACGCCCCACGTCCAGCTTAATTGACTTTAAGCCTAATGTCCATAGAGCTAGATGATATGGTTTGAACAAAATACTTTGACTACTAGGGGCACTTTGACAGAGCTGCCATGTGTGTCACTGAGTGTGTGGTGTTGGGGGATGTGTGAACAAGTGTACGTATGAGTGGGATATATGTGAATGGGTGACTGAGAGACTGTGTTGTATGTACTTGAGGCACAGAAAATACCTTTTGCCATATATTGCCCCATTACATGTATAACACAAATGGGGGAAATTTAAAGTGCAGAAATATGTTCAGCAAAAAATTTCAGAATATGGAACATTTTTCTGCACTTTGAATTTCTCCAACTTAAAATAATGGCTGTATTTTTCACTTATATGGCACTGTTGTGGGAACATTATACTGAAGAGTTAACTTGGTTTATATGTATTCCATAAAACTCATCATTTACATTTTCTCCCATTCTCACGTGTCACATTTACAAACAGCAAGCATCTTGCTCCCAGTGGCCTGTAGACATGGTGCCGTATTTGTAACAGAAAAATACATTTGTTTAAATGGGAGGAATTTTAAGTGAATAAACATGCTTCATAAAACATTAGGACACATTTGGCTTAATTGAAAGTAGAAAAAGACATTAATACTTGATGTTTCATAGAAAGTTTTTTTCATTTTAAATTTTAAATAAAATGACAATTATTTAGTAATAAATATGGTACAGTGTCTACTGGCCACTGGGAACAAAAATTCTACTGCTTGTAAATGCAACATTTAGAAATGGGAAAAAATTAAAATGAAAAGTTAATCATTAAGGTAACGTTTTTTCATTTTGATTTTCTACCATTCAGAAACATAATTTTGTTCCCCGGCTCCAATATTGAGTTGACAAGGACTTTTATTTAAGAGTTAAATGCTTCAGTGCTTCACCTCTATGACCCAGCCTGGGACAAAAATCTGACTAAGCACTGCTCATTATCAGGCTCTTTTATCTGCAGCCTGATGATAACTTAAAGTAAACACGGCATTCCCTAAAGGTTAAAAGAAAAATGTGATCCTGAGCTTATTTTAAAATGAACTCAAGGCTGCTGAGCTACTTTGGAGGTGTCTGGGAGCTACAGGTAGCCTGCAATAGACTGGTTGGATACACCTGTTCTACATCCATCAATTTTCGTGTCCCAGGCTATCTTTTATTTGTCCTTGCAAGTATTCCAGTTAATATAGTGCTTTTTTTATTGAATGTGTGTTAGCCTGGATTTGCGTCCTTGGTTATTTCTTTTAAATGGTTGTTCTGTTGATCCTCTGTCCCAAAAATGTTCACTTACCTGTTCTGATATGTTAAGCCGTCTAATACATTTGAGGAATCTGTTTTTCAAACATAAGATTGATGGATGCTGGATTTGAGGTCTGGCTTGAGGAGATTATGTTGTCCTACACTGCTTCTTTGTGGTAAATCAAAGATCCACAGTGCAGAAAAGTCCGACATTTGTGTATTTTTATTTAAATATCGTCACTTTAGCCTTTCCATATACACTCCTTGATGGTCCGAATTCCTAGGACCAGTGAGATGACTCCTGATGTAGGAAAGAACATGCAGCATGCAACTGCAGTGATTAGTTATTCTTTCATCATCCCTGTTTGGTTGTCTGTAATGTATTTTCCTCTGTGCTCTAGAGGAATTCATTTTACAAAAATGTTAATTTAAACTATCCAGCCAGTGTCAGATTAGATGTGTATGTATGCCAGGCCACAAAAAAATCTTCTGTTTATTTATTTTTATTTATTAATTTATTTATTTGCAAAGTTTTATATAGCGCTGGCTAGACCCATAGGTATCGGATCGCTTTACAAGAGCCTCAGCAAGCTAAAGATTACTTAATTACTTCAGTTACAGATTCCAAGTATAGACATCAGAGAAAGATAGAGGGAAGGGAACCTAATGGGGAGGCGAGGAAAACCATGTCAGCTGTCCGGCTGGGTAGGTGACAGCCGAGGGGGTGAACCAGGGCCAAACTCCTCTATAGCTGCATAGGACAGCTCCACCGGGCATCGGCCAAGGTTGTTCGGACTCCGCGGTGAGAACAGACAGTCGAAAAACATGCCATTACACGATAACATAAGTTATTTTCGCGCCTCGTAGCAAAGACAAAACATCTTATGTGGAATGGAAGGTAGAGGGGAAAAGGTAAACGGGGGAAAAAGAAATGCAGATAGCGTCAGGCAGACCATGGGAGGGGGAAGGGACTTCAGGGAAAACATGCAGTCAAAGTGAAAGATAGACAAGCCTGTGAAGCTCCGTTAAGAGCAATGTCCGATGTCTGGCTGGGTCAGGGCCGGCTTTCGAGAAGGTGGTGCCCTGTGCAACAATCTCTGTTGGTGCCCCCTCTCCCCACCCATCAAACTATGCATTTTTTTTCTTTGGTGCGGTCTGTAATTTCACGGCAGTGTACCGCATAATTTTCCATAGTCATAATTTTTGTTGGCCTATATGTGACGATTATTCTGTCTTCAGAGCTGTCAACCATGTACAGTTGACAAGTGCTCCAACTGAACTCCTTAACAGGTAGGGCAGTGGACATGGGTTGGATGATAACACTGAATGCCCACTGCTTAATTAGCGAAGTCACCGTGAGTCCTCCCCTCGTCATAGCTGTGACTCCAAGTCCTGGTTATTAAAATTAACTTGAAGAAATGAAAGGTGTGGCATTGTACCCGCACAAGCTTCTTCTAAAAAATGAGTTTCTCATTTTTACTACTCCTTACCTAGCTATTACCAGCTGTCTGGTGCTCACGTGTCTCTGTACTTTAAGGTAGACACAGGCAAAAACATTGAATGGAATGCCGGTTTTCCAGACATTGGAGCATCTATGGCCTTGTAGAGAATTAGAATTGGAGAGCTGAACTAGATATATTCTCTTTTTCAGGTTGTGCCTTTGCCCAGTTTGTGGATAAAGAATCTGCTCAGAAATGTATGGAGGCAGCACGCGATGAATCACTGGTAAGGTATAACGTTGCTGAAACGATTTTTCATCAGTCATGCTTGAAGTGTAAGAGCATATGAATCTTACTTTCATGTAAGATCGTTATTGCCCATTTTGCCCACCTAACATGGTCTAAAGATATATCTTGGAAAGTGCTCTTTAAATTATGTCTTTGCCTTTTTTTAAAGCAAGGATCATGTTGAGCTCCCTGGTTATATTCTGTATGATAAATTCATAGTTGCTGCTCAGTATAATATACAACATGTAGTTCTCCCTTTTTCTGTCAGACCGTTCCTCTGAGCAATGCTTCCTGCATTGGTTTTCGCTACTTCCTCTAAAACTGAATCACAAGGAAAAAATAAGCAAGGTTCTGTGAATTTTCCTGTCACATAGGGAAATATTGTACAAGAATCTGAATGCCTTAGTGGGGTACAATAGCCTGCATTTGTGCATAGCAGAATCTTTTGCATGCTCTTTAATGGATTATGCTGCTTAGGTGTTTGGAATACAGGAGTTTATGTGCCTGCTTCTTATTCCTGTGCCAGCTTGTCAATTTTGTGTTTGTCCCTTAGAGCATTACCTCTTGGCTTCCACTGTTTGCTTTTCGAGTATTGCCTTTTTCTTCTGGGTTAAGCATTAAATGTGTGTATGTTTTTCAAGCTGAATTCCTAGTGTAATTCTCTGCACTCATTGTTTCTCCCTGTCAGTGTATTTCTTCCCATTTCTTCCTAGATCTCTGTGTTGCTTCGCCCACATCACCATCCTGCTTTCTTCCCTTTGTTGCTTCCTCTCCACCTCAAACTGCTGTGTTGCTTGCTCCCAACCCTGTGATGCTTCCACATCTCTCTTGCTTCCTCCTGTGTTGCTTAGGCATCCATGTTGCATCCGTGCCTCCCATCCTTCTCCCCATGTATGCTTTAAAGAAAAAAAACACGATTTTGCACCTTTTATTTTCATTTTAGAGACTGAACCAACTTGGTTCAGTAACTGAAAAGTAAACCAAAAATAAAGCACCTGCATTATTTTGTGGGCGAGCACATGGATGGTGTGCACACCTACAACATGACGCAGGCGTCCTTGTCGATTACTTTTTAAAATGATTTTAAAACTTTAACCATGCTGCCCAGCATATTGTGATGCTGTGCAGCATGGCTGAAAACCATTGACAGACCAATAGGTCCCAACGGCATGCTGGTGCACTCTGTTTATGAAATGTGAATGCTTGCTCCATAGGCTGCAGGCATTGAATTAATAGGATTGAGTGCTCTATCTGATATGGGAGAAGATAAGGATGGATACTTTTAGGCATCAGGCTAGTTGACCACATGAAAGTTGGTGCTACCCATGATGGACGTTTCCATTCATTATTGTGGACCCCCAAAGGAATTTTACTTGTTTGCTTTTGCTATGAGGCACTCCATGATCTAGATTGTTGCCCTGAAGAGTGAAATGTTTACCCTATCTTTGTTCCAGGGAGGAGGCTTAAAGCTCGATGGACGGAAGCTAGTGGTAGATTTGGCTGTCACCCGCGAAGAAGCTAAGAAACTGCAAGATAAGAAGACCAAAAAGGCAACTGGGACAAGGAACTTGTACCTTGCTAGAGAGGGAAGTAAGTGATGTGTTACTTGGTGCAATGATATAATTTATAGTTTCAGAGTGAGAGTTTGTGAAGTTACTAAACACGCCGGCCTCGGAGCAAACCGGGTTCTAGAAACCCACCCTTTTTATTTAAAATATGGAACGCTAATCCTTGGGTGCCTCACATTCATGTTTTCTACCTGATCAAAATGTCCTCCGTGACATTTTGTCAAAGTTTACTAGTTGTTTTGTGCCTTTGCCTTTTGTTAGGCTAGTGCGTGTTGTCCATGGTGTTGAACGTGTTTTATCTGCCTTCTTATTTCATACTGTCAGGAAATTTCTCCAGCAAGGTGATGGGTTTGAGGTCCTGCCATTTCAATGAAAAGAGGAGGTGTTGGAAGCTGGCTCTCTGTGATATATCAATAAATTGAATGCCGTGTAAAGTGTAAGGGGTTCCCTTAAGGGTGGACGGGGGCTTGCTATGCACTCCCAAAGTGCTCTATTAGAGGGTAGTGTGGTCGAACAGCCTTCGGCTTAACACAGAGTAGAGCAAGATATTTGCAAAATACAGATCATGATTAATAAATGACAGCATGACTCAATAAGGAGATCCACAATAAATAATAAAAACACCAAGTACCTTTATAGATGATTTGGCATCAGTGAAAAATCATTCAGGTTAGTATGTTTTTAAAATATGAACTCTTTTCTCTTTAAAAAAGTGGACACTGAAATTTCTGGGTTCTGCAATGTTATCCTATGGAAGGAAGAACCAATCTCCAGGAGTTAAGATGAGTGGTGTGCAAGGTCCAAAGCGGTACCAAAAGTACAACCAGCGGCAGGAGGGTGGCCGGGTGCAAATCAGCGTCAGGAGCCCAGTGTGTTTCAATGGGGATAGGTGTGAGAAGCTGGCCTGGTATATGATGTCCACTATTGTAAGTGGGCATCTTGCACCAGTCCAGACAACCCTTATGGTGATTTAAGAAATCTTAGACAACCTTAGCTCTTCAAGTGGTAGCTGTGAAGAGCAGCCTTCAGGCTTAGTCTTGAAGGAGTGTAAAGGAGCTTGTTTTACCAGAATGCAATCTTATAGTATAGACTCAATGAAAAAGAACCACACAAAGTATTTATAAAAATATGTATTTGCTATATAACTCTATCTAGTTAGTTACATTTACTCCTACACGGAGATCACACAATACTTTAGCAAAGAAATCACAGTAAATAGAACTAATTCACAGTGGGCCCCGAGGGTGGCGAGACCAAACCATATACTAAGAAGTGGTATAAGAACCATGACTCGAGTCAGGACAATATCGTCGAGAAGACGTAGAATCTCTGGGGAACCAAGGAACCATCCAAGGTAAGTAGATGGGGACTCCACGGAGAGCGTGTGCAGTATGGGAACACGACCGCGGGCTCCGCTCAACTCTACTTGTAAGTCGCTGTTGGATTTTTAAAGAATAACGACCCTTCCCAGTGGACCCTGAAGAAACTCTGTTGTAGACAGAAGATTGGAGAGCCACCTCACCCGTGGATACCCTAGTACCCACGTTACCTATAACAGGAAAGCCAAGTGCATAGGGGTGAAGTGATGTAGCAAAAATCGTCATTGAACCCAATGGAGGACTTCAGGAAAGTGCCACTGCTTGAAGAGGAGAAAGTGTCTGTGGGAATCCAAACGTGTATTCTTGGTGAAGAGTACCTGAAAGCAGAGGGGACAGAGTCTGTCACTCTGGAGTGACCAGGAGACTTGGAAGACTAATGCCCTTCGATGTTGGGTGCTTCAGGGATGATGTCTATGACCTTGACTCTGCAGCTGTGGGGACCAGGCGATGCAGAGGATGACCAGGAGCCAGATACGAGCTGTCCCATGAAGGATGTCGTGTGCTGAGGGGTCGGTGTCCGGCGGGAGCACCAACAAGTTTTGGCAAATTCAAACCATGCAGGAAGTCAAGAAAGTACAATGGTGGGACCAGCAAGGTCCAAGAGATTCACCAAAAGCAGGGGAGTAAGGGCTAGCCCCATGCAATCAGGGGACCCCAAAGAAGTTGGAGATGACCCTCCACAGGACCCACAGGCCGAGGCACTGGAGTCGCAAGTGGACCTTTGGCAGTTTACCAAAGCAGCAGGGCACGCTGCACACAATGTGATGTAGCTGAAGATCTTCATAGAAGAAGTTGCCAGAGGTTGGGGCTACTTGGAGCCCAATGTACTTGTTGCAAAGTTGCCAACAAGCCTTTGCTCTTGCAAAAGTATGCAGTGCACAGGGGTTCAGTTATTACAACCCCCACGATGGATGCAGGCCTCAAACTTGGTGAGAGGACAGCTCGGGCATCGAGGCACGTAGAAAACCACCTGTGTTGCTGAACCCTTCGGAGTCCGCAGGAGCTCGGGATCAGCAGACCGGTCAGTAGTGTTGAGGTGCCTGCGAATGCAGGGAAGTGACTCATTCACTTCATGGGAGATTTCTTCAAGTGTCTTTGATGCTTCACAGGCCTTGGAGGGTTTCTGTACGAAGCACAGACACAGAAGATGCAGCAGACCAGCAGGGAGACTAATTCTGGCCCTCACGAAGTCCAGCGAAGTCTAGAGTGTCCAGACGGTCGAAGTTGAAGTGGTATTGGAATTAAATTTTATCACACGACGGATATAGGGACCTACACCCAGTTAAGACCTTAAGTACTCTAGGGAAAGGGTTGAGATGATTCAGGGGACCCGCACAGTTGAGGGTCTGGACAAGGGGGAGTTAATCCCATGTCCATTGTCACGCCAGAGCGGAAGCCAACGGCTCCCAGGACTGGTTTAAACTGGACTATGCACAGGGACACCAAAAATGCCCCTCATGCAGCCTTTCTGGCGTGGGCAAGCGCACCTACCCAGCCCTAATACACTAGATCCTGTCTGGGAGGTGGTCACATCTCCCTGTGACAGGATGCCTATTGTTCCACCTTCCTCTGCTCTAGCTTGGCTCAGCAGCAGGAGGGCAGAAATGTGTCGGCAGCAACCATTTTGTGCTGTCCTGGTCAAGAAGGCTGGTACTGAGAACACGGAGAGCCTAATGGAGGGTTCTTCCAGTGCTTGGGATCATGATTCCAACATGTTTGATACCAAATATGATAGGTTTCGTTGCACCCAGTTTTTAGATGGTCCTCGTGTAATTACACGGTGCCCCTCTATATAGTATATGGCTGCTTCACTGACCACCCGGGAGAATGGACTCCGTAGGCTGCAGAGATGTTCTGCTCATGCAGGGGCACCCTCTCACTTAGAACTAAGCCCCCTGCCTTCAGGATTGTAAAGGCCTGCTATAGGGGGGACTTTTTAAGTGCAGTGACCCTTAGATATAGTAAACCTATAGCTTTAGTAACTGGTGCATGCACCTACTTACACAGGCTGCAATGGCAAGCCTGTAATTTCGTTTTGCATGGTCTCTCATGGTTGGCATAATGCCTGCTTCAGCCCATGAGATACCTCTGGAATACCTATGCCCTGTGTACATGGGTACCGTATACTAGGGACTGATAAGAGTACCCCAGTATCCAATCTGGAATTGTAACTAGGTACTAACAAAACTGTTTTAGGGGGGAAGTAGATAGACTGGGGTCCTGATTAGCAGGCTCCCAGTCAGACTAGTCAAAAACAGCATCATATCAAGGAAAAAGTGGGGGTAAGCATAAGAAACAGATTCTTCTTTCCTACAATCGGTCACTGTAAAAAGAGGCTGCAGGCTCTGGCTAGAAAGCCAGTTTGGCTGAACCAGCAAGTTGTCTCAGGCCTTGCGATGCTTGGGGACGGGGACACACCTTTGATCCTCCTCTCCAAGGCCCAGCAGCGACTGGTGTGGGAATGTCCTTAGGCGTCAGGTTTTTCCTTACCGGAGCAGTTGCGGTTGAGGAGGCCTGCGTGCAGAGGCTGCAGGCGACGTCGGAGAGAGGTGAAACCATAATGAACCTGAGCTCTGGAGGGCTGGGGCACATTGTTGGCACCATTGGCCCACTTCAACTCGGGCCAGAGGCGAAGGGTGCAATGGTGACTTCAGGTGTGGCGTTTTGGCGGTTCCGGAGGCCTCAGTCTCTTCTCTTTTGGAGATTCTTAGAACAGGTCCGCTGTTCACAGGAGATCTGGAGTCTTTTTTGAAGGCAGGCAGTCTTCCCAGATTTCTGGAGTCACAGCTGTAGGACGAGTTGAGTTTGGGACCTTTTTTGATGAGGGATGCAGACAGCCCGGCAGGGTTGGTGCCAGGTCAGCTACTGCTTCTCAGCTTTTGCGGCTCTTCGGGGTCCTCTCTCTTAGTTTGGCAGGATCTGCTTCTCTGGTGCCAGAAATCTCCCTAAATACTGAGTTTATGGGCGTTAGTGGAGTGTAGGGCATTAGACAATTGACTACCTACCCTTGGTGTCACTACGCACCCTATATTACCACTTCCTGTGGGAAGTGGGTATAACCTTGTCCTAGAATTCCCAAGTATACCATCCCAAATACGGCTACTTCTAAAAACCCGTGTCCACTTCACTGTAGCCCACCTTAGGGGTGGTATTGGCCTGGAGGTGGCACGCCTTTCTGACTAACTAATCTTGCTGCCTGTCCAGGGACCTAGGGGGCTCTGGATAGGTGGGGTGGCATCCTCTGCTGTGAGGGGAGGCAGATTTTCATTCCAAAGGCGGTAGCTGCTTTGAAGCTTGCCGGCTCAAGGAGGCTAATCAGAAGGTCATCCTGTGGGTGGGGTGTTACACCCTCTCTCTGGACAGGCTTAGGAGGTCAGAACAGCGTCTCAGGTGGCAGGCTGGCAGAAACCAGTCAGCAAAGACACCTGAGACTGGTAGGTTTTCAGGGGGCCCTCTTTAGTACCTCAGGCCTTAGGAACCAGGGTAACATTTATTAGGGACTTTTAGAGGGGGGCTAAAGATTTTGTGAATTGGGGGGTCAATTGTACAGTTTTACAGTTGTACAGTTTGGGAAGGAGCTCTGGCACTGGGGACCTTTTTGACATGGCCCCCCACACGTTGTGCCTAGTACATGATGTTCCCAAAACTTTACAATTGTTCCCCCAATTTGAAAAACCTTTAACACCCTCTGTAAGTCCCTAGTAAATGGTACCCTGGCACCTAGGGCCTTAGGTACTAAAGAGGATCCCTATGGGCTGCAGCATGAGTTGTGCCACTCTAAGGGACCCCTCACCAAGTACATGCAAGACTGCCATCGCAGGCTGCATGCCTTAGTGCAGACAAAAGTGCAAACATGACATGTCACACATCCCTGTGTGCCATGTCCCCTAACACTGCATGTGATATTTGTAAGTCTCCCCTACAGCAGGCCCTAAGGCAGGGTGCTGAATATTACATGTGAAGGCATACCTGCAAGAGCAAATATGCCCCAGTGCTGATCAGTTCTATTACTTCCAGTACAAGTGATCAGAAAAGCCATTTTAAAACATGTGCTGGGCACTGCCCCAAACGAGATCCCCAGCTACATGATGGTTTCACTGAATATAGGGCTGTTTGGTATCAAACACCTCATATTAATCAGGAAGCCCAGAACAAAAGCATATCCAGGAAGAGGCTGCAACACCCCTGCCACAGGATGACCTGCTGATTAGGCTGGCAAGCTTCAAAGAAACTGGAAAGGAAAGTTAGCTAGTCTGGTAGGTACCGCGATTTTTCAAAAGTAACCATCTTTGTGATGGCATACTTAGGAATTCTGGGACAGGGTTATACTTGCTTCCCACAGAAGACCTAAGAAGAGACAGGACACTGAAGAGCCGCGAAAGCAGAGCGAAGAGGAGCAGCTGAACTGGTACCAACCCTGCCAGCCTGTTTATGCCCTTTGTCGAAAGCATCACCCAAATCGACTCGTTCTGCAGCTGTTAACTCCAGAAACATGGGTGGACCGCCTGCTTTTGAAAAAGACTCAAGACCTCCTGTGAACAAGCGGACCTGTTCTAAAGAAACTCCACAAGAAGACTCTGAGGACTCTAGAATCGCCAAAACCCAACACCCGAAGCCACCACTGTACCTGTCACCTCCAGCCTGAGTTGAAGTGGGCCAACTGTGCCAACAAGGTTGCTTAGCCCTCCAGAGCTCGAGTTCATCGGTGTTTCACCCCTCCTGAACTCCCTGATGTCGCCTGCACACAGACCCCCCTCGACTGCGACTACTCCAGTAACGAAAAACCTGACGCCTAAGGACACTTCTGCACCCGTTGCCCCTTGGCCTTGTAGAAGAGGACCAACGGTGTCCTCCCTGCCGCCTCCCTGAGCATCGCAAGGCTTGAGCCCACTTGCTGGGTCAGCCCGGCTGGCTTCCTAGCCAGAGGTTGCATGCAGCCTCTTTTTACAGTGACTGATCCCCCCCATTGAAACGCATTGGGCTCCTGACGCTGTTTCGCTACCTACACCCGGCCGCCCGTGTGCCACTGGTTGTGTACTGTTGGTGCCGCCTTGGCCCTTGCCCACCGTTTACCTGAACTCCTGGAGATTGGTCCTGTAAGTCCTGTAAGTACTGTACCTGTTTGCAGAACTTGTTCATTCTTCCATATGATAACATTGCAGAACTCAGAAATTGCAGTGTCCACTTTTTAATCTGAAAATAATTTATGTTTAAAAACGTACTTAACCTAAACGATTTTTCTCTGATGCCTATATAAAGGTACTTGCTATTTTTTATAAATTGTTGTGGATGTCCTCCTTAAGTGATGTAGGTCCTTTATTGATCATTTTGTGTATTTGCAAATGTCTTGCACTGCTCTTTGTTAAGCTTTAGGCTGCTCAACCACATTACCCCCTTATAGAGGACATTGGGATTGCATAGCATGCCCCTTGTCCACTCATAAGGGAACCCCTGTACTGTTTACATGGTATGTTAGATTCTTGATATATCACATAAAGAGCCCGCTTCCCACACATTGTGTCTGAGGACTTAGTGAATACTGTAAAATTTCACATTGGTTGTTCTTTCCACACATTGCATCTTTATCATATACCTGATTTAAAGAAATGTGCTGCTTACAACACTTTGCCCTGACAACACTGCTGTAAGGGACAAATTGCCTCTTACAGCAGTGCTACATTTCCTCCCCAATCCCCATCTATCATTGGCAATACCTACTAATAATCCATAAAATAGTTGCAGGAGGAGCCCTACAATCCCACTCAAGAAACCTCAGCACCTTTGGAAAGAATTAAAAAGTTCTGGTAGAGGGCTTATACCACACTGTCCATTTTCCCCCCAAAAGCCATCCAATGTCCCCAGCCCCACTCTGGGATCTACTTTCACTTTGTAGCATTTTTATGACTGCTTGTCCCCTGTGTCTGCTATTGTGGCTTAACTTACTTGTTTTCCATGCAGTCCCTTAGCCTTAGTCTTTTTTCATATTCAATTTATGTAGTAGAAGACTTTCAATAAGTTGATGAATTTGATGAAATTAAACCAGTAATACAAACAGCATTTTGTACAATATGAGCAGGGATCAAATAGAGGAAGGCTGTAAATTGGGGTGCTGTCGGACAGCCCTAGCCTTGTTAATTTTATTTGACCTGAATCTCACTAATTCGCTGTCAAATCACTGTCTGACCTGAAATCCTTAATTCAATTACAGTTTTGATGGATTTGCCTTTTAAACTTCTTTTGCTACCTACTGTTTTGCTGCTCTCTTTCGTACGTATGGTGAAGACCAATGTGTGTTTGATGAAGAAATGTAAGATTAACAGTGAACAGATGTGTTGGTGTGTTTGAGAGAATGTTTTGTACTCAATTGGGACAAGCAGTAGTGCAATTGGAGTCTTCTCTTTCCATCGTGTTCATAAGACCCATGTCAGCAGCCTTTGGCATATGTAAACCTATTTTGAATGTTATCCTTTTAACCTTCTTCGTCCTTTTTTTGTTTCTTACCTGCAGTGATTCGTGCTGGTACAAAAGCTGCAGAAGGACTGAGTGCTGCTGACCTTGACAAAAGAGCACGAGTAAGTGCAGAGCTCACATCACTCTTCTCATTGTGCCACAGGAGCCATTTCACTGTGTTGGAATATATTCAGTACTGCAGATCTAGAGACCAGGCATTTGGTTTAGGAATGGGTTAGTGAGATGAGGTTGAAAAACAGTTTGTAATGCTTTTTTTTTGGTTTTTTTTCATTCTCTGTAGTGATATTATTCTTAAAATGCATTAGTGCACTTTACAGGTAACAATAGAAGCTTACAAGAGTGGTACTGGGTTGCTGGGATTGAGAGGATTACAATAACAGATTCAACTAATGGGTTGTGGGAAGGAACAAAACAATTTCAGTGGCATACTTGCAAGGTTAGCTGAGAAGTCGGAATAGGTGCACTTACAGAAGGCAAGATGTTCTGTCTGTGACCTGAGCAGAAGCAAGATTGTGCTTGTTGTGGGGCCAGTGAAGTACTGTTTTATTGCTAGAGATCGTATCTGATTTGGGGCTTCCAGTTAAAGTGTATTTTCTTCAACTCTCCTTTGCCTTTCTGAAATAGTTAGTACTGATGCCAGTTAAGAGTGGTGTAGAAGTACAGAACCTTGTGAGTTAGTCAACAGAGTTTAAACTTTATTCTAGTCCTGATTGGAAGCCAATGTTCTTTAACACTGAAGATAGGTGATTGAGTTTTATCTTTGTAGCTATTAGTAGAGTGTGATGTGAAAGACTGCCTTAAGCGCGGTGAGCTGTGTCTAGGACACACTGGCTAGAATTGTGATGACAAAGGCCAAGGTCAAGTAAGAAATAAGTGCATGCGCTGCCATTTTCAACTGATTGGGTGTTAAAAGGTGCTTATTTTTTAAAGTGAGTAGAGGATAGTTTACGGATTTGGCAATGTGCATGATTTTTGGATGGAATTAAAGTGTAAACAATGGTGACGCTGAAGGATTTCACAGATGGGTAGAGAGATGTGTGGTAATATTTGAGTTTGTTAAGAAGAGTAGTGCCAAGTTTTGGCTTGAGAAGACTACATTGATTTATTTATTTTTGTCAGGTATTGTATGACATCCACCGCTGTATTTTTTTAACCAGCATGTGAGGGTGAAGATAGCATGTGTAAGGTCTTTAATTGCAACTTTGTTTTTTCGACATATTGATGTATTGTGACACCAAAACCCCTCACTATTTAGCAAAATGTTTTTGTTGCAGTAGTCCCCCCCCCCCCCCCCCCCACACACACACACACACACACACACACACGTTTTTCCTGGCATTTGATGCAACTTTGACTGAAGTGCACTGGGCTCCGGCTAAACAGGTCCTCAGTGCCAGTGTTCTTTCCCCAAAACAAGGCCACTGGTCATTTGATCCCCAAGTGACCAGGCCTTTAGCACCTCTGTAAGTCCCTAGTAAGTGGTACCTCTGGTACCTAGGGCATGGGTACTAAAGAGGGTCCCTAAGAGCTGCAGCATATCTTGTGCCATTCTAAGGGACCCAGCACAAAACTCATACAGACTGACACTGCAGGCTGTGTGTCAGGGTGCTCTAAGATGTGAAACATGACATGTCACACACGTGTGCCATGGCCCCTTACACTGCACGTAATATTTGTAAGTCACCCCTACAGAAGGCCTTCCAGCCCTAAGGCAGGGGGCATTATATTACGTGAGGACATATCTGCATGAGCAGGTATACCCCTGTGCCGGCCAGTTCAATTACTGCCAGTACAAGTGACCTGGGAAGCCATTTTAAGTACATGTGCTGTACACTGTACAAAAACGAGTTCCCCAGCTATGTGATGGCTTCACTGAAACTAGAGATGTTTGCTATCAAACATCTTGTATTAATAAACCCACATGTAATCCAGTGATGGATTTATTAATACATGCACCCAGAGGGCACCGTAGACGTACCCCCTGAAAACCTAACAACTATTAGAGTGTGTTGACTGACTAGTCCTAGCCAGCCTGCCACCAGAGACTAGTTTCTGAACCCCAGGGGTGAGGGCCTTTGCGCTCAGTAGGTCAGGAACAAAGCCTGCTTGGGCAGAGGGTGTTTACACAGCCTCCCACACGATAACCTGCAAATTACCATCCCAGGCAGGGAGCTTCAAAGTACCCACCGCCAGGGCCCATTTGGTTGGCGCCTGGAGAGGTGGGAAAATTAGTAGTCAGAGAGGTGTGTTCACCTTCAGGCTAGTTCCACCCCTAAGGTGGGCTATCTGAAGAGAATATGAAAATCAGAAGTCTGCCATCTTTGTGATGGCAAACTTTGGAATTCTGGGACAGGGTTATGTCCACTTCCCACATGAAGTGGTCATCTAGGGGGCATAGTGACCCCAGGGATAAGTAGTCCATTGCCTACTACTCTACACTCCCATAACATCCCTAAATCTAGTAATTAGGGGAGCCCCTGCCACCAGGAAATCAGATCCTGATGACCAAAAGGAGGACCCAAGAGCAAGAACGGAGGAAGAAGCAACTGACTTGGTGCCAACCCTGCCGGTCTGTTCGCCTATTCCTGCCAATTGCACCAAAGTTATCTCGCTCTGTTGCTCCAAATCCTGGGAGGACTGCCAGTACTTCTCCAAAGACTCAGGAATACCCGTGGAACAGCACAGCTGTTCCCCTGCATCCTGCAGGCACCCAAGAGAGAACTGTGAGAAAAAACCCTACACAGGACAGCACCACTGAACCCGTTGCTCCAAGTCCGAGTTGAAGTGGGCCTAATGTTGACAGCGTGGTCCCCCAGCCCTCCAGAGACCAAGTCCACCTTGGATTGCCCAGCTGTGGACTTCTCTACGCCGCCTGGAGCATGTGTGCAGCCCTGCTCTACCGCGTGTGTCTCCGATGCCGAAAACCCAACGCCTCAAAGTACCTCTTCCCCTGTCGCTCCTGGCCCCTGGAGAAGAGGACCAAATGTGTTCCTACGTCCCTGAGCATCATAAGACCTGAGCCCACCTATTGGTTCAGCCCGACTGGTCTCCCAGTCCAAGCCTGCAGCCTCTTTTCACCCAGACCGATCCCCATAGACTAACATTGGGCACCTAATGCTGTTTTTCACAATTGCACCCGGGCACCTAGTACCGCTGGAGGTGACCTGCTAGTGCTGGCTTTGACCTTGCCCTGTACTCCCCTTAAGTCCTGAGGATTGGTCTCTTAATTTGCTGAAAAGAACTTGTATGCAGTACTTGTTTTTCCTCCATAGGAGAACATTGCCGCCTATAAAAATAGCACTGTCGACTTTTAAAACCTAAAAGTATTTCTCTTGTACAACGTACTTACCTGATTGTATTGATTCTGGCGCCTAAATATATATAAAGATGTGTGTTCTTTTTATAAATTGGTGTGGATCTCTTTCTTTAGTCTTGTGTACCATGTATTGACTAATGTGTCTATTTGCAGATGTCTAACACTCCTCTCATAGGTCTAAGGCTGCTCAACCACACTACCCCCTAGAAGAGCACCTTGGAATGGTTAGAAAAAGCTCCTGTCCACTTATAAGGGGATACCTGGACCCTTTATATAGTATACCAAAAAGAGTTATACTGTGCAAAGAGCCAGCTTCCTATAGTTGGTGCTAATTAAGATTTCAGAGAGGGCTCTGCATTTTTTGTGTGCAATGGATAAGGTCTGGGTCCTGATCATAACCATTTGCTTCCTATGGGAAAGATACAATGAGAACCAATTCAGAACCTTGTTGTGTAACTCCATTCTCCACTTTTAGAAGCACGTGTTGCTCAACAGCATCAAATGTTATGGAAAGGTCGATAAATATAAGTAGGCAGGAATCACTCTTGATTATTATGTGATAAATATCACCAGGCACCTTCAGGGTGTCTCTGTGCTGAATTCAGATATGAAACCTGATTGGTAGTGTGTGAGGAGATGATTAGGTTTCTCTGGCTCCTCACTAATTGCCCGCCCCTCACTGATGGCACACTCCTCATGTGAACCAGCCAAAATTGCATGCTGGTAATCATCTTCATTAGGCACCTTATGACTTATTTGATTTATGAACACTGTTCCTTGGAAAATAAAAATGTCACTTTGCTGAGGTTTTTCTGGGGCCAGCACTTAACTGAACATTTTTCTGCGTAAGTCTTAAGAAATTAAATGCAAATAAAATTAATTTGTCCTAGTATGTCACTGGAGGATGTCTGGGCCCCCTGAGAGGAACTGTACCAAACAGATGCCGGGCTTTATCAGTTGACAGATGAAATTCAAAACTGTATATTAGGTCTGCAAAATGTCAAATTGAAAATTCCCATTATTTAAACAAACATCTCAGCAAATTTCCCACTCACAAACACTGATCGTGACCCCTTTCTGCCACCTAATTTTATAAAGATCTTTTGTCAGGACAGCACATTAATATCACTGCTGCACGTTTCTGGGGAGCACACTGCACAAAATCTCCAGGACGTCTAATCCTTTCTTCAAGAAAACCTACCTCTTCCCAGTGCTTTGTGCTGGTGATGAATCTACCCATCATCTGATAAATGCAACCACCGAGTTCCCTCTCTAGATCTGGAATCCCGGCACCATGCCTACATAGCAGAGCATTTGAAATACTCCATACTACTACTCTGAAGTATGCTTGCAAATCTGTAACCATAATGAATATAACATGGAAGAACTGTTTCCTTGGTGGGATTCTTGCCCTTTTGCCTCTGTGCCCTTCTAGTGTGCTGTGACCTTTTCACGAGAGACTTTTCTTTTTACTCCGTCAGTTTGAAGACCTGAAGCGTCAAAAGCTGAAGGATCAGAACATCTTTGTCTCCAAAACCAGGCTGTGTGTGCACAACATTCCCAAGTCGGTGGACGATAAACGCCTAAGGGCACTGTTTTTGGAAGCAGCAGGTGGTGGGAAAAACGTGCGGCTTAAGGAGGTAGGATGCATGTGTTAAGTTTATCTCGTGGTGTGGTTGATCAGAAATGTCTCTTTTGTTTTGTTCCTTGTCTCTCATGTTCCACGCTGTCTTTTGTGGCTATGTTAAGTTAAAACCCTAAAATCCAAAATTATATCTGGGAGCAGAGCTGCAAGATACAGAGCTGTTAGCGTTGTTCTTAAAAAAAAAAAAAAAAAAAAAAAAAAAAAGGGGGGTTTGAATTAATTAACAATTCTAAAACTATGCTATTACGCTGTAGCGCTTCACTCTATCCTTTTTACAGTGCTCTCTTTCAAGTAGAAATGAAGCAGGGGCCCTACCTTGAGTGCTCTTGAAGCAGTGGTGAAACCAGCGCCATGACAGCAGTAAAGATCTTGAGGGTTTCTTTCAGTTCTGAGAGGTGGTACTCAGAACCTTGCTGTATAGAGCTCAAGCTCCCACCAGACTCCCACCGACCCTGTCCGCAGACTCGCATCAAGAGGCACTCCAGAACTTATGCATTGTAGACTAAGTTAATGTAACTGTAAAATGTGAAAACAAATCTATCTGGAGCACTCTGCACCTGCCATACATTAACAATCAACTGAATGTTCCTCTAAAATAAGTTCATGAAATCCAGAGCTCCAGATAAAAGCAATGACTCGCCGGAATTGTCGTCTGTGGTTGATGAGTGATCTTCATTTATGCATCATCTATTCTTTGATATTTATAAACATTTGAATATGTAATCCTCATGTGCAATATCCTGGAACACATTTCAATAGATGGAATTCTTATTTTAAAAAATTATCTCGTAAACAAAACATGCCATTTGAAGGCAACATTTTCAGTTATTTAATGGACGTAATTAAACTAAAATGTTAGTTCTATTTGAATGAAAAAGCCCAGGTTAGTTTTCCCCCCAAAAAGAAAGTTGAATTGTGAAATAGGCATCACCCGATTTATACAATAATTTTGACACGGCTTCATTGAGTAAGTCGGGTGTTTTACAGCGACAGAATGCACAGCCATGTCCCTTAAGTCATTCTTTTTCTTTTTTCACTTCATGTAGCAAAGATCCTTGAACACAACTGAACAGGTTTTATTTTTGTTTCAGTTTTAGTTTGATTAGCTTTTTATTGTAATCTGTTTGGCTTCATCTGTATTGAGACCGATCATACCAAGACCATTTACTATTTTGAAAAACATGGAGTAATGATATCTACGACTCTTTCAAAGGTTAAAATCTATTTTGCCATTAGCTTTGGGTTCAAAATTACCACATAACTAACAGTAGTTCGTCTGCCCAACCTAAGTCTATTTCTTAGTATCCCATAACATTTTTAGCACCTCTACCTGTTAACATTTCGATCACTTTCATTTTTGCTGATAACAGAAAGGTTCTTAATGTTTTTAATTATTGTACAGAGCTCTTAGATGGTTCGTAACAAACAAGATTTTTCTTCATTGTGGTTGCTACTTAAACATTTCTTCATCTTTACATTATTCCACGCAGCCCTCTCATTAAAGAGTGTAAGTTGGTGACGCATGACAAGATGACAAACCGGAGCCTATCTGTGTATTTTTTTGCCAGTTCTGTTCCTCTCATAGGTGATTGTTAAATTGAAACAACACAGGGCGAAGAGGACTATTCTTGCACCTGACTTGCTCTACCAGTGGTGACTCCAGACCTATTCCTCCTGCCTCAGTAGCCATGGTGGCTACTGAATGAGGCGGGTTCCCCAGTTCAGCATATCATCAAGATTCTTCACCAAAATGTCATTGCTGCTTTTGACCACCTGTCTCCTGAGTACTTAGATCAGGCATCTGAGTCTGTACTGTAGCTGTATAAATGTCTAGAAAAGGGTCAAGCTCCATTCCATGAGGTCGTTGTACAACTTTAGGTATAAGAGATTCTGTTTGTTTTCAAAATCAAGGCACATAAATAGAAGAAAAGGAAAAAAGAAACTACTATTTCCTTTCTCCTTTTGGCCATTCTTTCCTAAAGGTACAATCAACTACTGTCAATGCTTGTCACAAACTTATTTTCCCTATATTGCTTTTTACCATCCTATAGATTATACTTTTCTTACAAGGTCTTAAAATGTTCACTCCTGTTCAAAAACTTATCCTGCTTGGGAGCTGGTTCTAGGTGGTTCCAAAACGACCACACCATCCTTTTCAAATATATGCTCATGGTAGTTCTACAACACATCATTGAAGGAGACTTTTTTAGTTGCTATTCCTCCATCTTTAAGAGTGAGGTTCAAGCTCTCTATACTCATGATCTGTCCACCGTTCATTTTAAAATCTTGTGTCTGACAAATTAAAATCAAGCAATATATGACAAGAATTATATAAAAGGGCTACACGGTATTCCATCACTGTCCGAACCCGCGCCTCCTTGCACCCAATAGCAATTTTGGATTTCCACATTTTTCCGACTATTTTTTTTACTTTCTTGCCTAATTCTACCTCCACAGGAAAATATTTCTACTTACTTTACATAATTACCATGGTCTCATGATAAGACTATTCATCAACATAAGTTCAAACAGTGATTTATTAATTACAGCGATAACAGAGTACAATCTGTTTCTAGATGAACAGCATTCTGCATTGCTGGTGTAAATGCAAGGCTCATTGTGCACTTATTAAAATCGCTCTCTCAGATGTACACCGCAACTATTCAGAGATCAGTCCATTCATTTGCAAATTAATAATGCAGGAACTAAAATAGGTGGAAATGGCATATACACACATGAAAACATAAAACACCCGCTTGGGCCTTTATGGTCTGCGCTGAAGCTGAGAGTTTGTGTTTCTAAAAACCTCCCTCAGTTTCAAAGCCAGTGTGAGTAATCACATTGATGAGGAACACTGAAAATGTAGTATTCTGGATTTGAGGCTGGTAGAAGTCATTGAAGAACACTGAAGGCAATACCTACCCAACTCACTGATTTCCCTTTTGTGGGATTATTACTTGTAGTGGTGTCTTACCACCATGGCTCTCAAGCTGGTAAGGTGCATCATATGACCTGGTGTGTCATGTCCAGTGTCAAATCAGAACACTCCGATACTCATGTTAGTCTTTGTGTATGCTGTTTTTCACAAGCTCTGGGTAAGTCCTCGCAAACTTGCCATAGTCTAGCTTGCATGGCTCATAATCCTGCTATCTGTATCTCTCATTACTTTCAGTGTCGGGTGATGCGTGATCTTAAAGGTGTTGCTGGAAATTCCAAAGGGCAGTCCCTGGGCTATGCATTTGTGGAGTTCCATGATCATGAGCATGCCCTGGCAGCTCTTCGACATGTCAATAACAACCCAGAGTTGTTTGGACCACAGAAGGTGAGACGTGGGGTATGCATTTAGATGTTGGGCAAGTAAAGGCCTTTTTACTAATTGGGTTTATGTTAAGATTTTAATTTTGATTTTAAACTTCCAAATTGTCATTGTTAAAGTAGAGTGGTTAGCATCACCCTTTTCTGTGTTTTAGGCTCAAACTAGTTTTATCCCAAATAAAAATTTTTGATAAAGCATCACTGCTCTCCTACGACTGTATAGTACTTTTGTTATTTGAGCATCCCTTAAAACAACGTTTCTGCTTAGATTTTTTCTCAGTTCTGTTTATGTATCCTGGTTCCTGCTGGTAGATAACGTTACGCGGTGCGGTTTTATGTGCATTCTGCAATTTCAGTTACTCTGTGGAAAAAGATATTGTGTACTATTTCACATGCCTGTGCTAGGATCTCTTTAATTTAGTGCCTTCTATGAGTTGAAAATGATCTGCTTTCTTTTCTTGCTTTATCGGAGTGCAGCGGCCGATAGTGGAATTCTCCCTGGAAGATCTGCGAAAATTGAAGATCAAAGAAATGAGAACTCAACGTAGCCTGGTATGGTGGTTTTCTGGATGTCCAAGTTTAAAAAAAAAAATGAACAGGGAATTGCTACTCTGAAGTGCTCTCTGTGGACTTGTTTTGCGATTTCCCTTTTAACTGACATCTGTACGCAAGTGTGGGTGCGTCTTCTTTCACTCCTTTCCATTGTTTCTGTGTGTTTTTTCTGTTATGCGCCGTTCTTTTCTCACTTCTGTGACAGTGTATCATTTTGGTGGTAACTGAAATAATATCTTTAGAGTTTACACAACATAACGAGGGCTTGGAAAGTAAGGTGCATTATTAATTTTTCCCTCAATGGTTTCAGCACGCCTTAAATGTTCAGACTGCTCTGCCTGAATGTGAAGATGTATCTTGGAGCCTCCTTTGTAAACAAAGCTGTACCAAGGCCTTATATTTTCCCTTTTGGTAGAAGATTTTTGCTCCCTTTGATGTTGTTTCTGTGCACTTGCGGTGGGGCTTGTGGTACAGTTACCCAGCATGAAGAACTGCAGACTAAGTGGACGTTAGCTTTCCTTGCCTAACTATCACAATGTCTCTGAATTACCTGCGGTATTGACACTGTCGGAAGCTGGCTCCGTATATGATTTTACCACTAGGTGGTAATATAATACACAGAGTCCAGGGATTCCCCAAAAGTATATAGGGCTCACTGCAAAACCCAAAGTGTGCTCTATTAGTGGTAGTGTGGGCAAGCAGCCTTAGGCCTAACACAGAGGAGTGTATGACATTTATTGCACACATATGATCAATAATTGACACACGACTCAAGAAGGAGATCCAGACCAATTTTATAAAATTATACTTAGTTTGTACTTTATTTTAAGACCCAGGTCTTCGTAATAAGGTAAGTACTTTTTAATTGAAAATTCTTTTCACTTTGAAAAAGTTTCTTCGTGCCGATTTTTTAAACTGTCCAATGTTATCCTACGGGGAACAAAGCAAACACAAGGAGTTGATGGACGGAGCGCTGAAACTTTTCGGACACTCACCCCCAGTCACAGATCTGGGTTGAATCCATCATCGTTCTTTAGCTCACTTCGCCATCTCAGTTCAGACCCAGCTACATGCAATCCAGTCTTGACCCTGTGCCTCATGGGAACAGTCCAGCCTAAACTGCCAAGCTAGGTCTTCCCTGAACCAGAAACAACCTGGGACCAGTTTCTGGGTAACACCCTTCATCAGCCAGGCTAACTTGAATCCAGTGGCAAAGTGAGCAAGGGACCCACGTCTGGGCATACCATGCCAACTTGTGGCGAACAAAGCAAACACAAGGAAAAGATGGACGGAGCGCTGAAACTTTTCAGACACTCACTTTCAAAATTCGGCTCTAAAAAACTTTTTCAAACTGTCCAATGTTATCCTATAGGGAAAAAAATAGTGCAGTTAAACCGGTGAGTATCGAAATACAAATCAAGTCTTCGGAGCCAAAAGTCGGCAAGAGCCAGGTGTCAGGTAAATACCAAAACTGCACCACCAGCAGCACAGGAGCGGCTGGGTGCAGAGGTCAACATCTGGGTTCAACCCAATTCTTTCCAATGGAGATGGGGTGCCTGGAGCCACACTGCTTGCAGGTAAGTAGATCAGTTGCAGGGGCCAAGCTTTGGTGGTTAGGTTAAGCAGGGGGGCCCATAAAGCAGCACCAAACTTGCACCACCAGTGACACAGAGCTGGCTAGGTACAAATTCGACGTTGGGCATCCAGTGCTTTTCAATGAGGATCTTCTTGACAGTAAAGAGGCTGCAGGCGTGGCACCGGAGGTTGCGGGAGGGAGAGCAGCGACAGCAGAGGGAAGTATGGATGTAGGGGGTTGTAGGGGCACCGCCTGTTCCGCTCACCAAGGCCCAGGGGCATCAAGTGCAGAGGTGCCTTTGGACGTTGAAGTCTGCTTACCGGAGCTGGTTGCACGGAGCCTCTGGATTCACACTACAGTGCCATTGTGGAGGGCAGGAGAGATCAGCCAACTCTGGATACGAGGTCAGAATCGCCGGGGAGACTTCACTGCACAGGTGAGCCACTCACTTGGGATGGGGGTGGGGTCGGGTGCAGAGTGGGCTGGAAACGCAGATCTGCCTGGATCCGGAGTCTTTGAAGTCTTCTTCTGGACAGGTCCGCTGTCTTCGGGAGATTGGAGTCTTTATTGAAGGCAGCAGACATCCTAGGGGTTTTGGAGGTCGCTTTTGCAATACAGGTCGCAGGGTCGTCGAAGCTGGAAACATGCCGGTATGGCTGGGGCCAAGACAGCTGTTGTCTTCCGGCTTCTGCTGCAGGTTGTCTTCTTTCTTATTAGGTCGTCGCAGAACTCGGGGTCTGGTCTGGGAGAGCTCCCTAAATATTTTAGGGGGTTTATTTTAAGGGAGTAGCAGGTAGGGCCAATGGGCAGCTTACCTGGGGTGGCTACCCCCTCTATTTATATATTTTTTTTTAAACAGACTTTTATTGGGTTACAAACCATAATACATTCAATCCCCTTGCCCGTTACCCAGCCCTCCAGATAAGTCATTGCGTAGGGCAGTACCCAGTCCACTAAACTGAACACAACGGTACAGCTTTCATCCCAACGACATCTGTGCTGTAATGTAGTCCATCCACAGGAATGATCCATTACCATGGTACGTTGCAACCAGAATACCCCCCGCCCCTTCCCCCCACCCTAACCGCCCATCCAAGCATGCCGCCAGTGTCTTCCATAATTACGTGCATAACAAAGCCTCCTGTGCCACTTGTCGGATCCTCCTCCCGCGGAACTCAGCAGAAATTGCATCAAGAGCATAGGGGGAAGCCTGTTACAAAAAAGGGGGGGGGGGGGGTTCTCAAGGGATCCGAGCCACATCCCCCTCCACCGGATCCCCCCCATCGTGGCTACCCCCTCTATTATGTTGGTGGGGGATAGATCTAGCCCTGATTGTAGGCACCCCCCATCTTCAAGATGGCGGGGACTGAAAGTTGTGCATCACCCCCCCGCCCCACCCTCCACCTTAGGCATGGGGTTGGCAAAGGTGGGCAGTGGGAGTGAAAACCAGGGGCTGCCATATGCTGCTAGCAGCAGAGGCTGGGGGTCTCATTAAAAAGGCGGCAGGCCTTTGAAGGTTCCTTCTTGGAGCACTGGTACTTCCTGGGGAAGGAGGCATGACACCTCTGCCCAGGATGTGCATTGTTTCTGGTCCCAGAGAGCAGGATCTCTCTACCCAGGGGTCCAGAAACATGTCTGGTGGTGGCTGGCTGCCTACTGCCGGTCAGAGACCACACTAGTGTTGGTAAGGATTCAGGGGGCACTTCTGAGGTGCCCTTTGTGTACATGGTGCACTAAATCCCACACTGGCAATAGTGTGGATTTATTGAAAGGAGTAGTTTGGTACCAAACATTCCTAAATTTAGTAAAGCCTTCATAGTGTTGTGGAACTCGAGTTGTCAAGTTCCCAGCCCATGTACTCTCTATGGCTCCACTGGCACATACAATATTGGGACATGTTGCCCAATATTGTGGGTGCACATCTGCTCATGCAGATATGCCCTCACCTGGAGTATAGTGCACCTTGCCGTAGGGCTGTGAGGCCTGCTAAAGGGGCGACTGTTTTAGTGAAGGAGCAGTGGCATGGGGTCCTGGATGGCAGGGACCATGTGCACCACATCAAAAGCAGGTAAAAAGTGGGGTACTAACCATGCAAAAGAGGCACTTTTTCACATACACCTATGCAGTTTTTCTCATTTTAGGTAGTGGGATGCTGCTTTAAGAAAGATGCCATAGTAACAGAGGACCCAATCCCAGCCTTAGAAAGAGCTTTCCATAAAACTAACTGCTAGGCTGTCCCGTGCCCAGTAGATTGACATTGCTCCAAAAGTAGTTTTGATTTCTCTTGCATCAGTGAGAGACTTTGCTCGCCCTCATACATTTTCATTGTTATAGGTGGAAAAAGTTCATTTTCTGCCCTAGCTATAAGTTCCTTGTGCCAACTCTTCAGGTTAATTGCCTCAAAGTAGTTTTTCTTTCCTGAGGTTCTAATGTTACTTTGGTACTGGTTATTCCTAAGATAGAATCCTTGAAACATATCTCACCTTTGGACTTCCAAAACTCGAAAGACATAAAGATTCCTTATTTATAAATATCTTGTATAGAGAACGATCCCAGGAAGCTTAGGCTGTTTTTCTGTGAGATACTGAATTTTAAAGAGTTCCACCATGATTTACATTTTAAGCATCACATTCAGTCAGCTCTTTTCTACCTGCCTTGTGTAGATTGTTGAATACTAACTCCATATATTCTTTCAGGTTTTTCGGTGATGTTTGAGGTGTTCTTTTGGGCTTAATTCAAGTTTAACGCTACTTTTTGTTTGTTCTTTTTTATCTCGTAGTCTTTTTTTGTCTGCCATTATTTCAGAAACCTTCACCTAGGGATTCAGAAATAGTGGTGCTTCACTTGAGAGAGAGTGTTTTTGGTTGTTGCTTCTTAGCCTTTTATTTGCTGTGTGACCACTCGCTGTACATAAGTGCAGTGATTGTGTATTGGTGACCAAGTGGGTTGTCCGGGAAAGGGAGTCTTGGGTCCTGGAATGACTTGTTACTGCTACATTGCCTGAAGGCGTATAGACTAATACAGTGGCTAAGTTCTCTGCTGCAAGGCTTCAGTGCTGATAGAGGATTTCTCCTTTAGAGGTATGTTGGTACCTCTAATTTGCGAGGTCTGCATGGCCCTTATTAATTGACACTCATCATTGACACCTGCTGGGGGACTCTATAAAGTAGGGATATTCTCTTGCTCTTGTCCCCTCTCAAAAATCCAGTCAATAAGATTATGTTCTGAGACTGCTCCCATGATGTCATGGGTGTTGAATCTAGAATGCAAGAGTCCATTTGCTGGCCTACAGTGGCAAATCTGCTACAGGGTCTATGAACATAAATCTTTTCTAGAGGGAATGGCTGGGGGACATTGTAGCCTGATTTTCAGAGGCTCGCGAAAGGAAAGGGATTATTGTGTCTGATTACATGTTAGAATGTGATTTGCTACATAAAAAAGTAACTTGTTACCCTTTAAGACTTTTGGCGTTGAGGGGAGTCATAATCGAGCATTAACAATTATCCTATTTTATTCAGCAAACCTTAAGAAGCCAACCTTCCTGCCAAGCCTACTATTGGACTTGCATCAGATCTAGTACTCTTGTCTCTTAGTCGCTCTGAATAGGATTAGCGGGTATGCACATGTTTAGGTGTGAAAACATGTAAACAGTGTGGATGCTTTAACTAAACGTAATAAACTGGTTGGGAAGAAAAATTCACAAATTATGATTTACCCATACTAGAAGGAGACATGCCAGCTGAGATTTTGATTGGCCTCTGTGGATGCATCCTGTTCCTTTTCTGAAGGAGATGCCCTGGATAACGTCCCCTGGTCTTCACTCAGAAATGGCATAGTTAATACTTAATGGGCCTCTATCTTGAATTTTATGTTAATGGGTCTGCCATGGTTTAAATTTATCTCCTAAAAAGATAACGCTTTGTTGATGGTGACTGTCATGTTCAAAGCTCATTTTGTGTGACATGAATAAGACACTTTAGATGAGGATTAGACAGCAGAAGTACTTTAGGACAGTTTTCCATATTTTAAACATGAGGATGCTCTTAACATTGGGATGTTAAGACAACTAGATTTGCTGCATCTGTCTCAATATATATATATATATATATATATATATATATATATATATCTACCAACCAAGGCACAGTTTTCTGTTCTTCTAAACGGTTGTGTAAGATTCCGAGTTCATCCTTGAGAGCTGGTCTGTAGGGATGCACGAAGATTCAATTTCTTTGCAACTTTCCTGATGTATTACAGTATTACATTGCAACTTTGTGAAGTATGTGTGAAAATTGTGACTTAGTCAACAATTTGTCGCAAAAGGTAAACCTGCATAGAATTGGCTCTTTTTCCATCTGGCCTGGATTTGATTAAAATTATCTTGCAGTGCGAATGGTGAACATCTGGAACTTTTTAAAGGATATCATAGCACAAGTTGGAAGCATCACTGTGAAAGTAGGTACATTGATAGATTGCTGTTGCCCCATGTCTTTTGGCTGTACTCATGAGGAGGGCTATTTACCAGGCCTGGATTACATGAATTTACCTTTTGTGATTATCTACACTCCGAGGCAAACTATTGTACCTGTACATGCATGGTAGAAGGTGCAGCAGAAGTAAAGATTAACCACTACCTGCAAACGTTCGTGCCCAGACTCTATATAACACTTCCTCCATCCACTTATGTTGGACCTGCTTTGGATAACGCTTCCCCTCTCTCTAGTTAATTTCCCACCTTTGCCTTTTGGTTATAAATCATTTATTTTCACTGTATCAAAATCCAAACATTGCATTAAGTCAATTCAGTGATAAGCAAATTACCTAAATGTTTTGCCTTACCACACCACACCTGTTCCAAGTTTATTTTGTTTCTTAAATGAGATGGATAGTCTAGGATCCAGTCTGCACATCTTACAGCCTCAAAGCTCACTGACCTTCTAGTGGTTAATATTCTTTCCAACATAGACAATTTTATTTTCGTTGTAAACCAGCAAGGCTCAGACATATGCAAACCATATACTTTGTACACCTGTCAACCTAATAGTCCTTGTTACATCCCATGTCATATTCCTTATGTAATCCAAAATACTGTTTCCAAGACTGCATCATTTATTTTTTTATCTTCTCTTAGCTGTGACTAGTGTATTGCACATTTGGCATGCAAATAAACTCCATATTTTCACAAATTCTTTTTTTTTAGTGACTTTCAAGTACTGATAATTTGGTAACGGAGTAAGTCGTTTTTTCAAGAACATTGCTGTCTGGCATGATTAATGTAGGAATTGGAAGACACATTTATTAAGCTCCTCCATTAGTGACACCAGTTTAAATGGTTCAAATACACCACTTCGATTCCAGAGAGCAGTGCCCCATAGTGTTTATATTTACTGACTCACAGCTTTACATACTTTACCAGCTTTAGGTGCTGCCGGCAGCTGTGCAACATCATCTGTGCAAGAATGTTCATGCTCCTCTCTCTTCTGAGACATAGTCGTGACTCCCTTCCTGAAAGCGTGTAATTGCGGCTGGGGCGGTGTCAAATACTACCTGTTTATCAGTGTGTGTTTGTTTTCTGTTTTGAATGCTCATTGAGCACTCCCTGTCCTCTTCCAAACCTTATGCCAGATGTTATTATCTGGATCCTTTCCTAAATCATTAAAGACAATGTTGAATACATTTCTGAAATTATTTCTTTGAAACTTTAGACTAACCATATCAACATCTCAAACTTGGTATGATCTCAGGCTAGAGTTTCTCCATTACAAGTTTACGAGTTGGGGCAAATTTGAAAAAGATCCATGTATTTTGTTTCAAACTCCGGTACGTTGTATGAATGGTTACATTTCTGTCATCTTTGCTTGGATTCTTCCTCTGGTGTCAGAGACATACAATCATTTATTCACACTCCTGCCAGTTGGAAATGTTTTCCTGGATGTGGTACTGGCAAGAACAGACCCTAAATTGGTATATCAGATCATACAGGATATGCTTTTAGCTTTCATCGAAATCATTGACTTTGCTACTTCAAACTAAGCAATTTGTAATGTCCTTGTAATTTAGTAATATTTAAATGTGTCCAGATGTCTGTAAGGTTTTCTTTTACAATTAAAGTTACGTATTGTCCATTTTATTGCTTTGTTGCAGGAGAAGCTGAAACAGAAGCAGCTCGTTCAAAAGAGTGAAAAAATATCAGATATCCCCATGAAAACAAGCAAGCTGAATGCCGATGCTGCTAAAGGAGGCATAAAGAGACCGGTCAGTGGCCCAAAACAGAAGAAGGGGGGTCCAGCGAGCCAAACGAGCGGTTCAGTAGGACAGGAAGGATTCCTAAAAACGCAAGGGCAGTCTGCAAAGGATTTAGTGGGACCTGTGAAGACCCAGACTGTTACTCAAAAAGTGGCAAAAGGGAATGACCAGGTGGGACTACCTCAAGCCCAGGCAACTCGACCTGCTACTGAAGGATTGCAGCACAGGGCGTGGTCAGGATTCCAGTCAAAAGAGGAGGTGGAGCATGAGGAGATGGCAGATGGGAAGAAACGGCGGAAGGTGCAAATTCTTCCTTCTCACAGGGGGCCTAAAATCAGGTATGTGAACTGCAGATAAAGCTGATTTTTGAGTGTTTTAGAATATGCCAGCTTCATGCCTTGAGAGCTGGAAAATGGTTGTACCATTATATCCGTTCCTCTGGACTGTCTACATAATCAGTTACTTTAATGTTTTTTCGCCATTGTCAGGCCCACCCGTTACTTGGAGGGGCTGATGGAGACATTCTAGACATGAGGCCCCTATAATTTTAAGATTCAAGCTGTGGTTCTTGCACTATAATGACCACCCTTAGTGCCAGGTTGGAGAGTTGTTAGTAATTTAGTGTGGATCTAGTTTCCACCTACTATCGGCCAGTGCCCCTGTGTATAATTTGTGGTAGTTCTACTAATTCCAGTCCTTATTATTTGTTCCATCCACATTTAACATGATTGTGCAGTGCTTTGATAAAAGAGATATATAATTCAAGAAGTAAAACTGTAGCCAGTTTTATCATTACCATTGGACCTCTCTCCTTCATATGTCTCCACTTTTTGAGGCAAGGTAAGGAGGACAGGTATGGCTCAACACAATGTTGATCACCGGTAGTACGTCTGTGTAACACAGTCTGGCAGCTTGGGATCCATTTGCCTTTACCTCTGTCATCCACCCAGCCTGAACTTCATACTGGGACTTAAAGAAGAGGTACTTGGCTTGTGATTTTTTACGTTGAGTGATGCCATCCGACCTCCCACTAACATACATGTGTTCACCTTCTGCTTATGTAGAGCAGGCTATTAAAAAAAGCCTTTACCATTGTTGCAGTGAAACCAGCATATTGATGCTTTCCACTGTTCCTGTTTGCTTGAGGAAGTATTAGCCAGGCAGATAATTATTAAACCGCTCTTGCTATATTGGCCAGCATTCTCAAAGCCTAATAATATGGCATCTCATCCAGATTGTGTGCGTTGTGGGAAGAAGAATTCAGAGCTGTTGTTTTGTATGTTAAGCTGGGATCCAACAACTGGTTACCATTTTCTGTTCAGGAAACGGGATCAGGGAAAGATCCAGCAACCTCCACCGAAGAAACTGAAGCCACAGCACAGCCAAAGAAGGGTGGAGAAGCCGCCCATGAAACGGGCAAGTGACACTTTTTTGCTTGGGTAGTCGGGTGCGTAAAGTAGATACTGAAGGTAGGGGGATCTATCCCTCCCCGTTTTTGTTCACTTCATGTGACTTGGCACACAAGGTCATAGATTCCTGGTACAGTTATGAAGTGTCATGTGCTTGAAAATGAGACTAGAATTGTTTTTATTCTGGGACTATCAAGATACAGAGATGATTTCTGTTTGCTGGCCTAACACATTTCAGTTGCCTAGAGACCAAACCGCAGTAGCAGCGTGGTTTGTCTTCTGTCATTTATCTAAGGTTATAGTTTTACAGTTATATTTTTTGATGATAAATGCATCCTGCCTGGCACGTGGAGTGTGAACTGGCCCCTACTATGAATGGATATATTTTAAACAACAAGGGAACCCAAAGGTAATGGACCAGGGGAGTTAATTATTCTAGACAACAATGGTCCCTAGAAGGAAGAATTTTTGAGAACGAAATGAATATAGACTCAGTCGTTACTATATTGGCTTGACTTGCCCAGCCGGACAGAGGTCTAATATTTACTTTTAAACAATTTTAAAACAATTAGTACAGACAGTACATAAAGTGGGACACAAGCCTGTGTCCTACTTAGCCATGAGGTACAAGAGAGAACGGTGAACAACAGGAGGCTCAGGCAATGCTAATTGGTTTGTTTCACATGAGTATACACAGAATTGTGAGGAACAAATCGCAAAAACCACCTTTACAGAGAAATAAATACGTTTTTTCGTATAAGGTGTATCAAGGTGTTGACGGCGTTTCGAACCGTGGAGAGAATGGGCGGTTCATCATCAGGACATAAGGTACATGCCTGTTAGGTAGAGCCTATTAGCCTGAAGGGAAAGTGTGGAAGGAAAATACATCCGAGGCAATTTGGGTATATATGCTTAGATGTCAATAAGTTAAAACACAATGCGGTTTTAAACTCAGGAAGGTGTGGAGTGAAGAACGGTGAGTGGTAGTTGCGTAGTTAAGGAGCGGTACTGGAAGTGATAGGGTACGTGGTACCGTGGATTAAGGATATGCGTATGACCTATCAAGGTGGCTAATTAGGCCAAAAGCGTCCAGTGCTTGCGCGAGCAGTAACGGCAAATAGGAACCATGCTGGGGAAGATGGGAATAGGATCAGTTAGATGCTACGAAAACGTAGAATAAGAATAATTTATACTGCAAAAGGAAGTGAGCCGCTAGAAAGTTAGATGGGACATGCCAATTATGAATATGCGAATCGTGATCATTCGTGTTGAGCCCGCATGAGTCGTGCACATAGTCGGCAGAAACCTTAGGAGTGGGTCTATTCAGAAGGTATCACGAAGATCTTATAATTGTGGGTAAAATTGTTAGAATACATAATAGTTAAACAGTAAAACGTAGAAACCGGTTCAGAAAACATACAGTTGATGGAGTGAAACCATAATGTTCGAGGCATATGAGCTGCAGATTATACACTGTGCATAGATTGCCATCTGGTGTTGGGCCCGGATGTTTGCAGTTTGTTTTTCCTCTTGGAAAGTCTTTGGAAGTAACGAGGTTGGTGACTCCTCCTTTGGTTCGTATTGCGCATGGGCTTCGGCTCCATCCTCAGATTGTTTTTTTCCGCCATCGGGCTCGGATGTAATACTTCGCGCTCCGGTTCCGAACTTTTCCAGTTCAACGATCGACGCAAAAATCCTCGCTCATCGAGATCCTTCAGATAATAAATCATCTTAATCACCTTCTCTTCGGCACTTCTTCGATTCCGGTGGTCGACGGCGGCCTTCGGGCCTATTCCGGCTCCGGTCTCGGCTGATGGAAAGAACTCCCTTCAAGAAGTGCCCTCGATGTGGGTCCAAGTTTCCCCACACCGATCTTCATGAGGTGTGCAACCTCTGCCTCTCCCCTGAACACGAGGCCCGAGAATGTCCCGCCTGCAAGTCTTTTCGATCTAAAAAGACTATCCGAGATCGACGGGCTAGACGCAACATGGCGCACTCCTCGACCTCCGCTCCAGTCGACATCTTCGGGGACAACGTCGAAGCTCCGGGACAGCAGAACATCGAAGAAGAGGACGACGACCTCGTCAGTGCTTCCGAGGCCGACGACTCAGATGTGGAGGACATCACCCCGGCGCAGAGGGTCGTGAGTACAATACCCCCTCCCACACCCACGCCGATACCCAAAAAGGCTTCGGTCACACCTTCGCCTTCGGGCCTAGGCAAGACCAAGGATACTGCTTCTCACACCCCACCTTCGGGCCCGGTAAAGAAGCCTATTAAGCCTTCCGGCAGCTCGGGCTCGAGCCAGCCTACCAGCGGTACCGAAAAACACCCTTCGGCACCGAAGAAAAGATCGGCCTCCACCTCCACACCGAACCCAGCACCAAAGCCTTCGGTGTCGAAACCTACCATTCCGGTGCCGACCAAACATCACAAGGCCTTCGGCACCGACACTCCCGTGCCGAAGCCTTCTTCGGCACCGACCAAAAAATCGGAGGTCCCAAAGAAGCACGGCTTAGACAAACCTAAAAAGCCGTCGGCCCCGAAAACTTCGGCGCCAACCGAACAACCAGTGTCCCAAGAACTTTTCACACCGGATCCTCTGCAAAAGACACTTACCAAGGATCCAAAAACTGGACATTTGACACTGTCTTCAAAAAAGCAACACTTGGACAAACCAGCTCCACCTCCACCTCCAAAGAGGAAGGACACTGCTACCTCCCCTTTCAGAGTGCCTTCCCCACCTCCTCCACCCTCCCCACCTCCACCTTCTCCACCCCTGCCTCATCGTTCTCCAACCTTGTCTCCAGTCCCAGACGATCTAGGAGACCCTTATTATGATCCAGCAGATGTGCCACAAGACCCCACCCCTACTGGATCTCCAGACCCATGGGACGACTATAACAATCCGGACATCCCAGATGTCCCACAGGATGACCTTTACCCATCTAGGCCATCCCCACCTGAAGATTCGTTAGGCTTTCATCACCTACTACAAAGGGCGGCACATTACCACGGGGTGGAGTTACATACTGACCCAGTGGAGGAAGATTTTCTCCTAGACACCTTCGATAATGCACATAGGTCTACTGCCATTCTACCTATGTTAAAGGGAGTAATCCAACATGCACCGGAGGTTTTTAAGGACCCAGTCAGGGCCAGGGTCCTAAACCCCCGTATAGAGAAAAAATACAAAGCCGCCCCCACAGACCCTTCATACATTAAAGGCCCTGCACCATTGGATTCCTTAGTGGTATCTACAGCTAGGAAGCGCTCAAATTCTCAGGCGTCAGGCGAAGCACCACCACCTGACAAAGAGTCCAAGCTCCTAGACGCGTCAGGGAAGCGCACTGCATCACAAGCTGCCAATATATGGCGTATCGCCAACACGCAAGCACTATTGGCCAGATACGACAGAGCGCTTTATGATGAGTTAGAGACCATCATGCACCATCTCCCTGAAAAATACAGGAATCGGGCTAATGAACTGATCCAAGAGGGAAAAATAATAACTAATACCTCTATACGCTGTGCCTTAGATGCAGCAGATACAGCCTCCAGGGCCATAAACACCAGTGTCCTTCTCCGTCGCCATGCCTGGCTCAGAATCTCAGGTTTTAAACCGGAGGTACAAGCCTCTATATTGAACCACCCATTCGACCAAGATCATCTATTTGGCCCAAAAGTTGATGAAGCCCTCGAAGATGAAAAGAGATACTGACACAGCGAAATCCATGGGAGCCTACAGTCATACCCTCCTAGGCGCTCTTTTCCGCCTCTCTTCCTTTCGGGACACGGGCAGGGGCTACTCCTCAGATAGTGCATCCACGTCCTACAAATCCCCTCCTCAATCTGCCTTCACAAAGGGTTATCAAAGAGGCGGATACAGAGGTAATAATAATAAAGGCAGAGGCAAGACAAATACCGCCCGCTCTGCCACACCACCTACCCAATGACTTTCCCATGCTCCCTCCAGACCATTCCACTCCGGTCCGGGGCAGAATACAACATTTCCTTCACGTCTGGGAGACAATCAACTCAGACAGATGGGTGACCCAAATTATTCATTCAGGGTATTGCCTAGAATTAACATCTACCCCCCCAAACATTCCACCCAGGCAACACCCTATGTCTCAAGAACATGCTACATTACTAAAACAGGAGGTAATCTCCCTCCTGCAAAAACAAGCCATAGAGCAGGTCCCATCAATCAACAAAATTTAGGGGTCTACTCCCTGTACTTTCTGATTCCAAAGAGAGATGAGACTCTACGACCTATCCTAGATCTCAGACCTCTAAATACTTACATACATTCAGACCATTTTCACATGGTAACCCTTCAACAGGTTCTTCCACTCCTCTCCCAGAACGACTTCCTCACCACTCTGGACTTGAAAGACGCATACTTTCACATCCCAGTACACCAGGCTCACAGAAAGTACCTCAGATTTGTGGTGGACGGGCAACACTACCAGTTCAAGGTGCTCCCGTTCGGGGTAACAACAGCACCAATGGTATTCACCAAGTGCCTAGCAGTAGTGGCTGCACACCTCAGAAGACCGCACATTCACGTCTTCCCATACTTGGACGACTGGCTAATAAAAGCCACGTCCTACGAACAATGTGTGCAACACACCGCCGCTACAATCCAACTGCTTCACCAGCTAGGCTTCACAGTGAACCACCAAAAATTCCACCTGGTACCATCACACACGAAACAATACCTTGGTGCTACCATAGACACCTCAAAAGCCATAGCCTATCCCAATCCTGCCAGGATTGCAAACATACAGGCTCTGCATCAGAAATTCATATTTCAACACTCTCTCCCAGCAAGAGTGTTTATGCAACTGATAGGGATGATGTCCTCTTGCATTTTCATAGTGCCCCATGCAAGACTCCAGATGCGTCAACTCCAAGAGTGTTTAGCGCGCCAGTGGAACCAGGCCATGGGGCAACTGACAGATCTGGTGTTGGTAGACGGTCGCACCCATCGCTCTCTGCAGTGGTGGAACACCACAAACCTTTCCAGAGGTCGACCGTTCCTGGACCCGGTTCCATAAATAATCCTGACAACAGACACATCGCTCTCCGGCTGGGGAGCTCATCTGTTACATCTCACAGTACAGGGCACATGGACGCCACAACAGAAGTTACTCCACATCAACCATTTGGAGTTACTGGCAATCTTCCTAGCCCTAAAATCCTTCCAGACGCAGATTTCAGACAAGGCAGTCCTCATTCGCACAGACAACATGACTGCCATGTACTACATTCAAAAACAGGGGGGCACACACTCTCCACAGCTCTCTCAATTAGCACAGAGCATATGGAAATGGGCAATTCCACAGAAAATCTTTCTCCTGGCCCAACATGTCCCAGGAGTCCAAAACACCGTGGCAGATCTGCTCAGCAGGCAAACGCAACAGATTCACAAATGGGAAATTCACCCACAGGTTCTTCACCCGTTCTTTCAGAAGTGGGGGCATCCACACATAGACCTATTCGCCACACTCGAAAACAAAAAATGCCCAAGCTTCGCCGCCAGATATCCACACCTATTGTCCAAAGGCAATGCGATATGGATGAACTGGTCAAACAAATTTGCATACACTTTTCCACGTCTCCCACTAATTCCATTAGTGGTGCGAAAGCTACAACAGCATTCCCTAACACTGATCCTAGTGGCTCCAACATGGGCCAGACAACCGTGGTACACCACACTGCTGGAACTCTCGGTAGTACCACACCAAAAGCTACACCTCTCACCATGCCTCCTAACCCAGAACCATGGAGAGATCAGGCACCCGGACCCAGCTCAGCTCAACCTTGCGATCTGGCTCCTGAGGTCACAGAATTCGGATACCTTACCCTTCCCCCTGATTGCATGAATATTATCAGGGAAGCTAGACGCCCTACTACTAGGGCATGCTATGCTGCAAAGTGGAAAAGAACAACACAATCAATCCTCTAAATGCGTCAATACAGCACATCATATGTTACTTGCTCCATCTTCAAAGTTGTAACCTAGCATATACATCCATTCGGTTACACCTCGCAGCAATTGCTGCCTACTTACAGAACAGGCAGCACCTATCACTTTTCAGGGTGCCTGCCATCAAAGCCTTTATGAAAGGCTTCAAAAGAGTAATTCCACCCAGGGTACCACCCTCACCTGTCTGGAACTTGAATATAGTTCTCACAAGGCTAATGGGACCCCCTTTCGAACCATTACATAAATGTGAGCTGCAATTTCTCACATGGAAAACAGCATTCCTAGTGGCCATCACTTCCCTTACAAGGGTTAGTGAAATACAAGCGCTCACCATACAGGAACCTTTTCTTCAAATGCATCAGAACAAGGTTGTACTCCACACCAACCCAAAATTTCTACCCAAAGTCATTTCTCCCTTCCATCTAAACCAGTCGGTAGGATTACCAGTCTTTTTCTCACAACCTCAAACCGTTGCGGAAAGGGCTTTACACACACTGGATGTTAAAAGGGCTTTACTTTACTACATCCAGAGAACACAACCTTTCAGAAAAACCAAACCTCTATTTGTCTCTTTCTCTCCACCACATAAAGGCAACCCTATTTCTAAATCAGGGATAGCTAGGTGGATTGTAAAATGCTTACAGATTTGCTACCACAAAGCAAAACGAACGCTATCTGTTCCCCCTAAAGCCCACTCTACAAGGAAGATAGGGGCTTCTATGGCTTTTCTAGGAAACATACCACTAGATGACATCTGCAAAGCAGCGACATGGTCAACACCGCACACTTTCACAAAACATTACTGTGTAGATGTGCAAACCAAGCAACAAGCTAGTGTGGGCCAGGCTGTACTAAAAACACTGTTCCAAACAACTGCAACGGATGCCGGTGGTCGCCGCTACGGTTGGGTACTGCTATATAGTCTATGCACAGTGTATAATCTGCAGCTCATATGCCTCGAACGGAATATGCTACTTACCAGTATGCATCTGTTCTTGGCCTGTAGAGCTGCAGATCTATACACGCCCACCCGCCTCCCCGGCTACCTGCATCTGTTCCAGTCTATCTTATTTACATACAACACACATGGGTTTCTTTACTGTTATTACTACGCTCCATCTTTCCCTGCTGGCGAAAAACAATCTGAGGATGGAGCCGAAGCCCATGCGCAATACGAACCAAAGGAGGAGTCAGCAACCTCGTGACTTCCTAAGACTTTCCAAGAGGAAAAACAAACTGCAAACATCCGGGCCCAACACCAGATGGCGATCTATGCACAGTGTATAGATCTGCAGCTCTACATGCCAAGAACAGATGCATACTGGTAAGTAGCATATTCCATAGGCAGCACAAGCGATTTCTACAACCAAGAAGGTCTTGTCATTGGACCACAATTTACTGGCAAAATGAAGCAGGAATTACGAAACACATCATAATGCATTACATGAATGTAAAATTCAGAATTATGCAACCCACGGAAGCGTAATTAATAGAGGGAGGTTGGTGTGGGGGCGGTGGTAAGGAATCTTGTGCCGGAGATGTGACTTGTGCGGGTAAATTGCATACCTAAACGGGTTTCGGTTAGGGAACAGAAGGTGCTTCTGGTGCGCTGCTGAATTGGCGGCGATTGGGGGTGAGAGCGCTGCTACAATGGCGGCGTCTAGGAGTGAAAATAATTGGTTAGACTCATGTGGTGTCGTGGGTGGGGCCGAGGTAAGCCAAGGTAGGCACTCACCAGTTGAATTCTTCGGGATTTCAACCCGGTAAAGGATAGGTACAATTATGTATCTTGGACGGCTCGATCGCCTGGAAGAAGGGGGGAGAAAAGTTAAGGTGCTGGCAAGGAGTGGAAACGTGTGTGTTGTCCCGTTGGAGTCTAGGACTTACCGATTAGAAGCTGTGGCTCGATGGCGGAATCAGTCGGACGTGTATACGTACCGAGTCATGCTTTCAATGTTGAATTATATGGAGGCGGGGCAGGAGTGTTGATTGGATGTTATGGGTCAGGTGGGATGTGGGGGAAATAGAGATAGGACTAAGGTGGGGGATAGATGGAAATGGAGGATGGACTGAAGAGTGGCATAGAGGTGATGACATCTTGGAATGTGCTGTGAGTGTCTAGTAAACAATATCAGAGAGACCGGAAATTCAATATATTTTACAGAAAACAATTTTCGGAAAACAATTTGAGAAGTTTATAATAGAGACATTTTTAAATCAATGATGTTCAGTCCTCAAGGCGATTCAGTCCAGTGTTGAGGCTGTCAGTTCTAAGTATCCATTTCAATTCTTCTTTGTTCAGAAGTTTGGCAATGTCCCCCCCCCTCTAGGGGGTAGTTTGACCACTGTGATAATAGTCCAGCGAATGTCATTTTCTGAGTGTCCATTTAGTTCAAAATGTTCTACCAGAGGTGCGTTGGCTGTTTTGCACCTGATTCTACTCCAATGTTGGGAGATACGTAGACGGATTTTTTGAGTGGTCTGTCCGATGTATATTTTGTCACAAGGTCAAAGAATTGCGTACACCACATTACAAGTATTACAATTTGTAAACATACTCAATTCACTTTTTATATCTTTAAATACAAATTCTTTGCCTTCTATGGGGAAATCACAAACCACACAGTTACCACATTTGGAGTGTCCTTTAAGTGGTACAAGGGCCCATAGATCATTAAGGGTATTGGAGCTTTTTTTGTTGCTGGGTAGTGCTGCGCGAATAAGGTAGTCTTTGATCTTGCTTTTCTTAAAAGCAAACATTGGGTGTTCTAAATTTAGTGTGCCGGCATTTAGGACAGACCAGTTGCGTAATATGGTTTTGCGTATTGCATTTGAGACTGGAGAGAAGGTGGTTACGCATACCAAGCGTTCTGAGTTGGATTTAGTTTTAGGCTCTAATAGGACCTCTCGGGGACAATACCATGCTCTTTTCATTGCATTTCTGACCAATCTACGTGGGTATCCTCTACTTGCTAGTTTAGTACAGAGTGTTTTGCTTCATGAAAATAGTCAGTTTTAAGGGAACAGTTTCTCCTAATATGAAGGAACTGCGAGAATGGAAGAGAATCTCTCAATGCACGGGGGTGATTGCTATCATAGCTAAGCAAAGTGTTGCGTTCCGTGGGTTTTCGGAATAACCCAGTGATAAAGCCATCATTGTATTTAATGTTGAGGTCAAGGAAGGAAATAGAGTTCCTATCATGAGTTAAGGTGAATTTCAGGCCACCACAGTTGTTATTGAGCCAGTGGAGAAATGAAGCAAGTGTGGTCTCACTCTCCTGCCATATCATAAAAATGTCATCTATGTAGCGTTTCCATTTTCCTATGCATGAGCTGAATGGGTTTGTTACTGAGAGGATATGGTTGGTTTCTAATGAGTCCATATAAAGAATAGCCAGATTATGGGCACAAATAGCCCCCATTGATGTGCCTTTCACTTGTGGTAGAATTAGTCTTCAAATAAAAAGAAATTTCTTGTTAGGCAGACCTCTAGGAGCTGAAGTATAAAAACAGTGGGGACTGTGTGCGGTCGAGGTCTTTTGTTAAGGATGGACTCCATGATTAGAAGGGAGTCCCTCTGTGGTATATTGGTGTACAGGGACTCGACGTCCAATGTACACAAAATTTCACAGGAAGGATCAAAAGGATAGTTCTCTATGAAATTAATCATCGACATACTGTCCCTGATAAAACATTGTGTGAGTGGGACAAAGTCCTTGATAACGTAGTTGACATACTGTCCTAAAGGTTCCAAAATGGACCCACAACCAGAGACAATTGGTTGGCCGGGAGGGTTAACCAGTTGTTTATGTACCTTAGGTAAGGTGTAGATGACAGGTGTGCAAGGGGATTTGGTGTTAAGGAATTGGTACTCGTGTTTGCTAAGAAAACCCTGTTGTAGACCATTATCGGTAATTTGTTTTATTAGGGTTTGTATCTCTTTCGTTGGGTTTGTTGGGAGCCTGCAGTAGTGATCTGTGTTGGAAAGTTGACGGTTAAGCTCCTCTTTGTATTGATTGGTTGTCTGAAGCACAATGCCACCACCCTTGTCAGCAGGTTTAATAACTAGGCTACTATTTTCACGTAGGGTTGATATGGTTGTTTTTTCACTCATAGAGATATTCTAGAACCGCGATACTTCTTTGAGGACCAATTTCTCAAATGTGATGATTTCACTCGGGATCATGTTGGAAAAAAGTTGAAGGAGGTCTGAATGGTGTTAGATGTTTTAGTAGGACTGGGATTCAGCAAGAAGTAGCTATGTAGTCTTATTTTGTAAAAAACCTGAAGTAATTCTGATTGTAACTCTAGAAAATTTGGGTAAGTAGTAGGGACAAAAGATAACCCTTTGCTGAGGATCGAAATTTCATTACTGGATAGTTCATGAGTGGAGAGGTTAAAGATGGGGATGGTCATGTTATTATTGTCAATGCTGGAGTCCAATGGTGAGTTTACCATTGATTGAACTTTTGTCTTGTCTGGCGTTCCCCTGGGGGGTTGTTGTTCCAGCGTGGCTATCTGCCACGTCCTCTCCTTGAGGGGGGGGGGGGGGGGGGGGGGGGGGGGTTGGGTCGGGTCTGATTCTAGCGGATCACTTCCTTTTGGAGTATAAATTATTCTTATTCTACGTTTTCGTAGCGTCTAACTGATCCTATTCACATCTTCCCCAGGATGGTTCCTATTTGCCGTTGCTGCTCGCACAAGCACTGTACGCTTTTGGCCTAATTAGCCACCGTGATAGGTCATACGCTTTTCCTTAATCCGCGGTACCACGTACCCTATCCCTTCCAGTACCGCTCCTTAACTACGCAACTCACTACCACTCACCTTTCTTCACTCCACACCTTCCTGAGTTTAAAACCGCGTTGTCTTTTAACTTCTTGACATCTAAGCATCTATACCCAAATTGCCTCTTTGATGTATTTTCCTTCCACACTTTCCCTTCAGGCTAATAGGCTCTACCTAACAAGCCTGTACCTTATGTCCTGATGATGAACCATCCATTCTCTCCATGGTTCGAAACGCCGTCAACACCTTGATACACCTTATACGAAAAAACTTACTTATTTCTCTGTAAAGGTGTTTTTTGCGATCTGTTCCTCACAATTCTGTGTATACTCATGTGAAACAAACCAATTAGCATTGCCTGAGCCTCCTGTTGTTTGCCGTTCTCTCTTGTACCTCATGGCTAAGTAGGACACAGACTTGTGTCCTACTTTATGTACTGTCTGTACTAATTGTTTTAAAATTGTTTAAAAGTAAATATTAGACCTCTGTCCGGCTGGGCAAGTAAAACCAATATAGTAACCACTGAGTCTATCATCATTTCGTTCTCAAAAATTCTTCCTTCTAGGGACCATTGTTGTCTAGAATAACTACTATGAATGGAGGCATAGGACATTAATGCTTTCACTTATTTATTCATGGCATTTATACAGCTTTGACCTTTCTGGTCTTCATCTTGTCTGTCAGGGTCATCTGCAGGACCACCTGCTGGATGAAGTGGCATCCCAACATATTCTTCTAAAAAGCCCCTCATTAGTCTTTATCCTTCGAAGTGGTGCATCAACAGTTAGTTGTGAAGGATGCCCTACTAAACTATTCGCTCTGGAGATGCTAATTTGTAAAAGGGAGGAAATGCTTTACTGGCAGTTTCCGAGGGTCTGGGTGAAGGGATATATGGCTGTTTGGTGGTTTAGATCGATATCCACAGGTCTCATTCTAAAGAAGCCAGGGTCATTAATACCCTAATAACAAAATATTGTAAACCAACTGTTTAACAACCAATTTAAATTTTAGAAGGATATAACGAACTTGTAAACTAATATATGGTTAAATAGACCTTCATCTAGAAATAGAGAATGAAATAAGTAAGGGTTCAGGGTTCAAAAAAAGGTAAGGGTCCGGATTATCAGGATTATGCACAAAGGTCAGGGTTATGCATAAGTGTCAGCGTTATGTTTCTCTTACAGGCATCTGCAAAGAAGAAGAAACCAACGCTGAATAAGGCAGAGACACGGTTCAACCAGCTGGTAGAGCAGTACAAGAAGAAAATACTGGGGAACCCTAAGGCTGCGACAGCGGGCACGAGAAGCAAGTGGTTTGACGATTGAAGGCATATGGACAGATCTTGAGAAAGCCTGTTCTTGCTGCAGACAGTAAAAGTCCTATCTGGGAGAGAGATCGTGAAGACAGACTTTAAAGATTGTTAGCCCTCAGTTGTACATAGTCTTTCACCCAAGTGCGACTGAATTTAGTAAGCTCTGTCTAACGTTCTATCTCCATGGGCTTTGTTTGGAAATGCTTAGAAAATCTCAGATGCTGGATGTCAAAGTAAGCTGTAAACCAACTTCCAGTTTAATCTGCTATGGCTCACAGACTCGAGAGAGATGGAAATTGAAAAAGGGTTGGCATATGTACGGAGCCCAGGCGAAGTATGAACTTCCAGGGTGCCAATATGTAAGCGGCAAATCCTGAATAACAGAGGAAGCCTCATTCTTTCTTCCTACCATCATGCAGATTGGTGACCCCTGCATACAACTCTTATTAATATCTTAAATCCATTACATCTCGCCACAGATGTTCAACTATTTTCTGAAAGCCTTTTTGGATCTCTGGTGGTCATTAATATTTGTGGTCCTTTTCTGCCGCACTTTGTATTTCTACTTCTATGTCAAAAAGTCCGTCTTCCGAGGGTCAATGTGGCATCTCCTTATGACAGTAGCCCTTTCTTTTAAGGATCCTATTCCTCTCCACTTGCCTTTAGCTGACCTTCCCATTTGAACTGTACAGTTTGTTTTAAAGAGTACATTTTACTTCCAATATTTTTTGAATAAACAATTAAACTTGCTGTTTAACAAATATAAATATTTTGTAAAGAAAATTGTGAAAATAAAGCAAGTTCTTATTTATATATTTTTGTTTTTACTGATTGACATGCCTTTTTTCTTTGTTCAACTGAATACTGGGCTGCTTTTTACAATACTAAAAATAACATGAAAAATCTCTGGCATGTTTTTCAGTTCCTCTTTGGGGTTGAATTGTGGTTTTCTTCTCTTTGGAATTAGGATATGGCAGGTTTCACGAGGGCATGTAAAACAAATATCAAGTCAGTAGCTGGGACAGACTATCTGCCTCCCTACTCAGTAGATGCATTAAGTTTTGTTTATTACATAATTTTGTCCTGCGAGAATAAACTGTTCAGGTTTGCTGGCAATGTGGAACAGAGCCCCAAAAGGCATTCAAGCTTCGGAGGCCTGATGAGGATTTATTTGCACGCCATTTGAATCAAGCACATCCAAAGAAAGTATTCCACTTAATTCATACTACGTGCACATTTAGGTGTCAGGCCGTTGGGTATTTTGGTCATAAACAGTAGACTGGAATGTAACACAAGCATCCAACCACCCATGTTTTCAAAACTTCTAGATAAAAGACTGTATTCTCAGATTAATACACTTGTAAAACTGGTTGGTGGCCATTTCTGCTCCCAGTACCCATCTACTTCTCCAATAAACTGTTGAGCGCATTTGTACCTTTTAGCATGTTCATCACTCTTCTTCCTCACAGCTAGGCTCACATCATATAGATTCCACATACGTACATAGAGATATAAACCTAAGGTTTTGGCTTTTAGTACTAAACCATGTATACTACCTAATTTATTTCTCTTGCCTTAACTTTGATAAGTTTAGCTCCTCAGTAGTGACTTATTTTCCGTTTAGAGTAAAACCACACAGTTTGGTGATGTAGACGTTACTCGCCTGTTGACCACTTGATATGTCTTACTGTATAAACCTTACATTTTTGTTTCATAGTTGAACATTGTAGATCTTTTTATATTTCGGAAAAAGTCATGATTACTGAATGTGTCCACAATGTTTGGGATACAATTTTAGTTAAGGTAAACCTGCTTATGTTGTGACCATTTCTATCATTTATTGTTCTGGTCTGCTTCCCTATGTGCAACAAAATTTGCTTTGCTCTGTTTAGGTTGGGGAGCATCTCCAACTCCATCCCAATATGGTGTACCCATCGCCTTTCCACATTTGCACATCTGAATAATTACAGTTTTAGTTTCTCTTTGTAAATTTAGCAAAAAAATCCCTTTTTGAAATGGTCACCGCCACTTTTTGCCTGGAATTTGATGCAATTTTGAGTAAATTTCTCTGGGTCCTGCTAGCCAGGTCCCTTCCGCCAGTGCTCTTTCCCGAAAACAAGGTAACTGCTCAATCGTTCCCCATTTGGCAAGACCTTTAGCAGCTCTAGAAGTCCCTAGTAAATGGTACCTTTGGTACCGAGGGCATAAGTACTAAAGACTGTCCCTAAGGGCTGCAGCATGAATTGTCGCCCTAAGGGACCCACCACCAAACTCATGCAGACTGCCATTGCAGGATGTGAAAACACGACATGGCACACACCCGATCTGCAATGCCCACAGATACTTCATGCAATAATTTAATATATGCAAGTCACCCCTACATCGGGCCTATAGCCCTAAGGCAGGGTGCATTAAATTACATGTGAGGACATATCTGCATGAGCAGATATGCCCCTCTTCTGTCTAGTACAATTGCTAGATAGTACAAGTGAACATGTAAGCCATCTTACGTATATGTACTGTGCACTAATCATTATGAGTTCCCCAGCTACATGATGGTTTCACTGAAACCTATGGTGTTTGGCATCAAACCTCTTGTCTTAATAAATCCTGGTGCCAGTAGAGGTTCCCCCTGAAAACCTACCAGCCTCTTAGTGTGCTGGCTGAATGGTATCTTCCAACCGGCCACCACAGGCGCGTTTCTAACATCTTGGAGGGCCCTCAGAGGTCAGTAGCAATGCCTGCTCTGGCAGGAAATATGTACATCTCCTCCAGCAGGATGGCTAGTAAATCTGCATACCAAGGACAAAGGCTTCAAAGCCACTGCTGCTTTTGATATGCAACCCCGGCTTCCCCCAGACCTGGGAGATGACACCCCCTGCCCTGAGGCCCATTTGGCACCAGGACAGACTAGAACATAGCTATGCAAGGTGGTGTGCTGCACTACCAGGCAAGTCACACCCCTAAGGTGGGCTGTCTGATGTGCTCCATTAGAGAAGGATTCCACCATCTTGTTTTGGTGGAATTAGCAACTCTGGGATATGGTTATGCCCACTCCCCACAGGAAGTGGTCATACAGGGGGTGTAGTGACCCTGAGAGTAAGTAGCCCATTTGCTGCTACCCTTCATGCCTCTAAAATCAGTATATCGGTGGCCTTCTGACACCAGGAACTCAGAGGACCAGGAAGTGCCAAAGAAGCGAGAACTGCGTACTACCGGTGGACTTTGGTGCCAATCCCTGTCTGCCTGCTCCTGTCCTGACAATCATGACAACGGTTCTCGGCCTGAATCTGTGCATCCTCCAAAAGCCTTGGAGGGCTGCTAGCACTTCGCCAAGCCATCAGCATCTCCTTTGAAGTGGAGGAGCCACTTCCCTGCAACCTGCAGGCACCAACTGCAACGTCCGGTTCACAGTTTTGCTGAGCTCCATGTCCACCGTCACAGCAGCCACCCAGGAGGAGGTCACTCTGCTCCTAAAGGTCCGATCTGTCTCCTCACCAAGTGCGAAGATGCTAAGACCCCCAGGAGCTGCACTGCACCAATACCCGGCTTACCAGACCTCTTGTAGCAACCAAAGCTTGTTTGAAGTCCTATTCGGACTCCAACGCTGCAAAGACCAACCAGATGACGAGGGACATCAGCATCACAGAGCCAGCACCAGAGTGGCCCACCTGCCCTCTTTTGTCCCTCTTTGCAGTTCCGATGAGAACCACAAGCGCCTTTCACACAGGGGCCTAGCTGACCAAAACCCTCTGCACCGAAGCTCCTCTGCCTGGGTCCTCGACAACAGACTGTGCCCCCCTGCTCCCAGGATCCTCACAAACTGAGCCCCTTGTTGTCCCCAAGTCCCCCTCTGTAGCCTGTTTTAAGGTGGCCCCCCTCTTTGCCTATGATGTAGCGCCCAAGGCTACCAACCCATCCAGCACCTGTGCACCCGGACACTCCAGGGCAGGGACACTCCAACTGGTGTGGTTCTTTGGACCATGGTCCCCTAGCACTTTAAATACTAAAGAGGACTCCTGAAATATGATTGCAAGTACCTGTATGCAGTACATGTTTCTTTCTCCGTAGGAAAACATTGTCGCGTAAAAACGCATTTGTGTTACATATTTACTTACCTGTACAGATTTATATCTCAAAGTACTTACCCAATTACGAAGTTCTTAGTGTTAAAATATGTATAAAAATACCTGTTATTTTTACATCTGAGTCCATGCACGAGGGTAACTCAGAGTGAGGATTATTGCGAGGGAGCAGAGGGGCGCAGTCACGGTCGAGTGTGAGCGAGAAGTGGCAGCGGGGGAGCTGAGCTGGGGGCCTCTGGTGCTGAGGCGGGGTCAGGGGAACCTGATATTGAGGCCAATAAGCCTCGACCGAACTTGACTGGACCGTTTGGGCACAGTGTGCAGGTGAATGGGTGATCTGATCCATCAAGGCACAACCCACACTGCCCCCCGGCAGCCGTCCGACGCACTGCTGAGCCGTGTTTTTCTCCGCTATCTCCATGCTGCCTCTCCCCAACATCTAAACATGACTTAATCACCGCCCAATCTCTGCCCTGCACTCACCCCAGCCCCTTCTTTAGCCTCCCCAGGCCAACAACAAGACGTGCATGTACGTGCCCTCATCCTGTTTCAATAAGGCGCCACGGTATTCTGGCAGCTCACAGGAGGGGTGAAGCATTGCTGAACTGTCTGGGCCTTGAGACACCCGCACCAAGAAGCTGGCACCACAAGCACCATGTGACAGATGAGAAATGAGACCTCAACCTCCAAGGCTGACACCTCAGCACCAAACCAATACCAGTTAGCTCTTTCCGAAATCACTTCAAAACGTAAAATCGAAACTAAAAGTTAAAGTAAAGGCAAGCAAGCACAAAGCAAGCATGTTAGCTAAGAAAAGCATCAAAGCCGAGGAGACGTATGACAGGGATACTCTCACCACCGGGGGACTGCCAACCAAATCTCTGTGAGGTCAGGAAAAACCAGGGGACCAGCCCCTTCCAGCAAAGTGCAAAAAAAGACAATCTGCAAAAGAAAGGGGACCAGTGCAGCCACCGGCCCCTAGTAATGTTCGATCAGGGCCACAGGACACATTGAGCAGGAGCATAGATGAGTTGGTTGCCTTCGTCAAGAGACGCCTCACCCCTTCCATCCAAAAATCTGCTCAAAGTCCTTCTTTCTGAAAGATGCAGACTCCACCATCTTTTCAACCAGCAGCGTAATGCAAGGCTTGCAGCCACCACTTCAGCCCCTACAGCCTCTACAATCGCAAGAGGCAAGCAGATGTGGCTCTCATGAACTCTAAGTCCCACAACGCGCTGGAAGCACCCACAAGGGTGACAGCGCCCCAGCATTAGCGCATGCTACTCCCCAGCCTACACGGTGAAGCCTAGAGATCAGACACGCTGCAGGAAACCAGGGGCGGCACCAGTGCTAACAAACTGAGCCATCCAGGCAGAAAAACTGACACGCCACCAAGAAGACTCCTAGCCCCTACTCGGGACCACAGCATGGCCAAGGCCTAGGTGGCCAACACATCAGTCCAACTGCTCCAAAACCCTTTCATGGCCCACCGTCAAAAAATCGGCACACCATACTTACTACCACATGAGCACAGAACACACAGAGCCCCAAGAGGACCCCAAAGACCAAGAACACCAGGTGGATGAGCAGGGGGTCCTCTCATTTCTGGGCACCCAGGAGTGGGCAGAAATGTTGGTCTCTTACTAGCTGGATTCATCACAGGAACCCTCCCCCTCAGCCGCTGCCCAAGACCACAGAGCAGGGCTGGAATCGTACACTAGGAGTAGGGCCAATTCAGGCAGAGCGGCTGTGCCCAAGACTGGTACTGCGTGGACATCCCTCCTAAACACCATGCAACAGTCAGTGGAGGCCCTTCAGTACCAGTCTCAACAAGATGGACATTCAGCTGACCCTACCTAACACATTGGCTCTCTGTCGCAGGCATAGATGAGAAGCTGGGGGACCTCAATTCACTAATAAAATGGGCATAGTCCGAGGCAAAATTGATCTGCAGGTGCTGCCCGATTGTGGATAAACTGTCTGCTCTTGCCTTCATGCTCAACAATGTCCTTAATGAACTCACAAAAGAGTCCACCACCAGTGAGGGTACTCCTGGCCCAACTTCACCAGACCACAGGGAGCCACGCCTGGAGCCATCTACTCTTACAAACACTCAACACCAAACACTGGGAGCCTGCCCGGGGGAGCTGCCCGTTTTCCTATTGCAGATCTTCAACAAACCCCTGCCGTCATACCCTCACTGCCTGAGATTTTCTCAGCTCAAAACGCAAAACAAAAATGGATGCAAAGGAGTAAGGGCTGGAAGAAAACAGCCACAAATCAACCTGCCGCCTACCTCCTCTTCTGACCACAACAAACCCATTCAGAGGACACACCCTTCAGTCCAGCCCCCCAATTACTGGACAGTCCAGGAGCTACCGGTCTATTGACCCCCACCAAAAGCTCAGGAGTTCAGATGTGCGGGAAGTATCGAACCCATCATCACGTGAGGACAAGAGGTCCACCGCACACACGAACAGTGGTCTTCCAATTCACTCCTCAGTGAACACCACAAGCTCACACAGACCTCACAGCCTAACAAAAACCCTGCCCCCTCTCCTCACTCCCCTGCCAACAATCCAGCTCAGGAGGGGAGCCCAGCAAGGAACCTGGCAGCAGCCAGAGGAACTATATCACCCTGTAGAGAGCCAACGGCAGCAAGGACAGAGCTCACAAGCCTCTCTACCTCAACAGCGGCCATTCCTGACTCAGGCTCTTAAACACTGCCTGGGAGCAAATGGGGCTTGCCAACCAGGGACTCCAGCACAGAAGGTTTGTCCCGCTAAGAGCTAGCAGACGTCGGGCCCCCACAAGCAAACTACTTGACTCTGCCGGCAGGTCATAGCACTCTTAGCGGAGCAGAGCAAAATCTGCCAACAACAACCGGATCAGCCAGCCAGTACCCCAGCGGGCGGGGCCATCCTACCCATTTTTCTAACTCACATCTGGACTCTTGTATCCTGCTTTTTAAACCCAGGTATAAGTCAAGAGGCAACTGTGATGTCCTGAACAGAGTCAATATTCTACTGCTGTTCTAAACCATTCCAACCGCAGCAGACTTAAGGTCAACTGACTTTCTCGTGATAGTTCATTAGGCTACAAGCCATGTCAGCGCGTGGAGTCACCAAGACCACCTGGCGATCACCATCAATTGCCTGAAAAGTACTAGCTGAACAACAAACAATCAAGGCGTGGGGCATAAACATTACTCCACTACAACACAGGCTACCCCACTCCCCAACGAGGGCAGCGCAACTATCTGCGCAACAAAAACCACCTGCTCTGTACTCATGGGAGCCTGGCGACAGTCTCCTACAAGGAGGTGGGGCCCAACGACGGGCATAGTCGACCTTACCCTCCACCACAGCAACCAAATCTGCACTGTGATCTCAGGTGGGTCTCCAGAACCATCAGTGGCCTCAATGGCCACCAGGGACAAAATCTGGACTAGAGTGTGCCACTCATGCAGAGCAAACCCACCCTCCGTTTGTGCTCATAAAATATTAGTGGCGTGGCAAGTAAAGTTATGGATGCAGAGTTCCTTCTGTACATTCAATCCTTTGATATAATTCTGCTTCATGAAACCTGGCTGGCCAAACCGCCCCAACTACAGAGCCTGCTTGAGTTTTTCCACACCAGCTGTCAAGCATTCTCAATATCACCTATCAGGTGGGCTGGCAACTTAGGTATCAACCTCACAACCGCTGCAGAGGAAGTTCACTCCACTTTAACAACCATCGTCACAGTCAAGACCAGCCTAATTTTTGATGGTAACGAGGATGAGGTAATCATGGTCAACGCCTACAGCCACCCGAAACACAAAGATCCAGATCCTTAAGCCCTCTTCTAATTGGGCTTTGTTCTAGTTATGTTATCAGTAATGCTAATCCAAGGCAAAATACTCACATACACACTTGCATTCCTTTTCATACCTTGATTATGGCAAGTGAACAGATATGACCCACTGAGGTTTCTCATTCCAGATCTGTTGCATTCTAAGAGATTCAATTTCACTCTCCTAATGTGCTGCCAATTTTTCTGTTATTTTGGCTTTTATCCAGCTTCAACATCTTTTATTCAGCTGTCTGATCTCTCTGCTCACCTTCTAAAAGCAAGAGCTTTTATAGATGATTCAACCACTCCTAAGTATATATGCACACACCCAGATTCTCATTGATTCGGATCCAGTTACAATTATCTCACCCAGATGTGAGCAGATCACATCAAGGCATTTTATACCTGACACTCACACGTGTGTTTAGAATGTTTCAATTTCACATTGATTGATAGAGGCATTTCTAGTTGTAACTAAGGCCATAGTCAGTTGAAACCAAAACATAACCTCTATTGTTACCTTCTCTGTTCACTGTTGAAACTGTAGTAGTAATTCATACCTACACTACTTCAGTACTCTGAATATATTCTGGATTCCTAAGATGCTCTTCATCCTGAAGGATCCTTCAAGCTCACCCTAAATATGAGACGCTGTTCAATAAAATAGGAAGGTAGCCAAAGCATCAAGGAAGCTCAGAAAGGAGGAGGGATACTCTCCGAATGCACACTGGTTAGTAGGGCTGTGGTGGTGGGGGGACGAGCCCAGTACAGACTGGACTAGTTTGTACCAACCCTGGGGGTTTGGGTTGTTTACCATGGGATTTTCGAAGTGGGCCAAGTACAACCCCTTAAACATGTGAATTTCGGTAATGAGTGTGATATGTTGCATGCTTCGGAGAGTATGTGGTGCTGGAGCTCAGCAATCAAAATTCAACCAACAGACACAATAGCTCCAACCTCCAGTCCAGTCCAGTGCATATCTTTTCAAGGAAAGGAAGTACTTTTAATCACACTTCGGTGCGTTTTGTGTTCATTGCGCCACTCTCCACGTCTACTGCGTTCCATTCCCAACAGGAAATCAGCGTTTAATGTGACTCAAGTGCAGGTACAAATGCAAAGATAACAGTTGATGGACAGAATGCAGAACAATGTCATACATTCACCCCAGTACAGAGATCTGGGCCTAAATCCATCGTTTTTTTGCTCACCTTGCCATTCCAGTTTGAACCCAGCCATATGCAACTCAGTCTTGACCCTGTGCCTCATGGAAACAGTCCAACCCGAACTGCCAAGCCAGGTCCTCCCTGGACTGGAAACAAGCATCCAAGGACCGGTTTTGGGGTTTCACCCCTCTTCAGCCAGGATAGCTTGATTCCATTGGCATGGAGAGCATGGGACCCATGTGACTGACAGCGCAGGGCCAAGTCAAACCTGTGCTGTCAATTACATGGTATATGTGACTGAAAACTTCATTCATGTGGTGCTTCAAAGGGAGGGAGCTGGTGCATGGACTCGCCTTCATCAGCTGAAGAGGACCTGAAGTGCTACACTGTCATGAAAAATCTGTCAAATGCTGTGCTGCCTGATACAGAGAGACCGAAATTGAGGGGTGAAAGTGAGTGAGGCAATGAATGAATGAATGAGAGTGAGTGGGAGTGAGAGACTGAGTGAAAAGCAAGTGACTAAACGTGAGTGAAAGACGAAGAGCGCGAGATTGAGACCGTGTGACCGCTGGACGAGTTTAGAGGCTGGGCTGAACAGTGGAACCGGGGAGGCCATCTCCTCTTAAAGGGATCCCGTGACCAACCTGCAAATTTAGTGAATGGCAGGGAGGACAAGGTGCACCAGTATCTGAAGAGGGTTGGGGGTGTCAGAGGAACTCAAAGGTCGAGGGCTTGAGAGTAGAGGCTGTTCAGAGACTGATGAAGTTGGTGCAGGACTGGAAGGAGTTTGGTACAGTCAGAAATATAAAGGTTTCGGGCACTTGTGGAGCTCAGGAGATAAGAGGCTGTATAGCACAGGCTGAGAAGGGACTGATAAGTACAGGGGATTGAAGGGCAAAAGGAACATATAAATTTGCCTCTTAATGTAATGAAGAATATAAGAGTAGGTGGGGCAGTGGTACTGAGGAGGTTTAGCAGAGTATGAGGGAGGGCTTTCAGCAATGCAGAATTTAGGAGGACCACACTTGGTAAGCCTTTGGTCTTTAACAAATACTTATGAAATATTTGCTGTAAAATGCACTATCTGAGCCCATTGTTTTCAAAAAAAATATCTCGGTGCGGGGGGATATGCCATCCAAACGCCTTTTTAGACTTTCCATCTCACTTAAATGCTCAGGCATATTTTTCTCTAGCAAAAAAATGTTTTTGTTGTTGTCCTTTTGTTGCTGTCTGGTGCCTTCTTGTGGCTGTGTGAGCTTGTGCTCTAAGGCTGCTACATATTGTGACCTTCGTGCACAGTTGCCCACAGGGCCGGACTGAGAACCCAAATCAGCCCTGGCAATTTTATCAGACTGTCCACTGGGGGTAGGGGTGGGTGTGGGTGGAAGTGTGAAGCACTGCTGCTTAACTAAATCGGCCCCCAGTACTGCTGCTTTTGTTACTGGGGCAGATATTGCAGGACTGCTGCAAAACCGCCCCCCAGTAACCAAACTGGCCCCCACCGCTCCAAAACTGGCCCCCAATCTTCCAGGCTCCCCGGGAATCACGCGATGCCTGCTACGGTCAGTCCAGTCCTTATTGACCATGACTAGACTGTAGCTTCATGACACGCAAACAGAACTACCACGAACAAAAGCAAGCTCAAGGCTTAGGTATGCCAAAGAACCTGCAGTTGTTTGGAAACAGCAACCACAATTGAGAGATAATTGGAGTGCCACTAAAGAGACCCACCAGTCACAGTTTCTGGTCCGTCACTGATCCTCTAAAGCAGAGGAGACTAGAAGAAGTGGAGAATGTGTACCCTGGCATGCCTGTTGGCTCGGTCTGCAATGTTGGGAGTCAGAGCATATGCATAGCTCCTGGACCTGTCTTTATATATGGCCATGTTACTTGCATGCACTTTGTGGTGCGAGCACTCTAGCATATACAGTATCATCCTATTTGTGTAGAGTACACAGTCATTCTACAAAGGTTTCCTATAGAACATTTCATAACCACTCCTTACGGACCTACACCCAGTGGAAGGTCAGGATTGTTTGGCAAACCAGGAGTTCTCTGAAATATTATGAGCGTTCCTTTAGAAATGTATCTAAACATTATTGTTTTTTGATCAAAGTATTATTTAGATTCTGATGGAGAAACACACTTGTCCCATATTTCTGTTACCCTCCATTCTCAACTAGCTACTTGCATTCTTTCAGCCACTTGTGAGCTGTGAAAGAGGAGCCTGACTGTGGCTGGGACTGAAGAGCTGCAGCACGAGGGTCCTGCACAATAAAGCTTCAGAGCACCTCCAGCTTTAGAGACGCCAACACACCCCTCTGCTGGTAAACAGCCCTAAAGTGTGTGAATGAAAACCATGCTGGGGATCTGTCCTGGGAGTATGCACTTGCTGTTTGTTTCTCCCGTTAAGGCTGTTTCAATGTGCTCACATGTTATCAGATCAGTGAGCAGAGACACGGGTATCAGTATGATTTGCCCAGGAACAAACAGTTTGTTAAAGTAGTAAACCTGAGAGCGCAAAACACTGCTACGTGTTGCAAGGGCGATTAATTTACCACATAATTACATTTTGGTGAATATACTATGAAACCGGGCACTGCCGTGCTCCACCAGGTAATAGCCATACACTTTCTATAAGCACACAGTTATTAGAAGCTTTACAGTGATTCCAAATGCTCCCAATCTTGCAAAAGGGAGCATATGAAAAAGTTCAAAGAGTGGTTGTCCGAAAGGACGCAAATTGCTAACTGGGAGGCCGGGATGAAAAAAACATGTCTCTTGGTTCCACAGTTTGCAACTTTGCCACTAAATCACAATTGGGGTGGCAGTGATTCTGATGGAAATGCAGAGGGACTGCCCTTCCAAGGGAAATGCTTATGGGTTATGGGCCCTGTTCAACTTAGGAATATAATGTTTGTGCTCAGCATATTTAGGAAAAGTAGCAAAACTGAGATATGATGTCAAGTATCCTAGTTACATGGCTAAAATGTACCCAATGGACCAGATGTAAGTATGTTCTCTGCCCACCTTGTTAGTGGGTTCTTGTGGCATCTGCCTATTGTTGTTCTGATGCCATGGTTACTCTAGAATGTATGTATGTCCTATGCTCCACTCTTGCTGCCTAACTATGCTAGTATAATGTTATGGTTCAAACAAGAAGAAGTGGTTGATACAATGACATGACCTGCCTGGGTGGGATCTTTCCTTTAAGAATAAATCTTATGTTCAACCTTGAGTCCAGCTTCAAGTCATCCTTTCATCTGGACCCTGGATTTTTCAGTTCTGTTAATGTTTTTTATAACCATCCCTACCTTTTCCCTGGGTTCTGTGCAGGAAGTGGTTACTGGGCAGTTTGTATGGTGGATAATGTTATTTACCACTGCTGTTTCTAAGCTGAGGACTACTGTATTCGATTTAGAGATCCTAGTTGCATAAGCGAAAATTCCAGCCAGTAAATGAATTAGAACTCAAATACAGTATGAAATAGTAATAACACGCTATAAACTCAATCTCCAGATAAGTTATATCTTTTAAGATGACCTGATTTAGAAGAGAGGCATTTAGAACGATAAATAAAAATCTCACTGTCTTAGAATTGCACAACAAACGTCTCTCATATGTTGGTCAGAACGAATATAGCATGTTACAACGCATGCTATTACATCGCGTTCTATTACAACGCAATACCTTTACATCGCAATTCATTAGATTGACTTGCTGTAGGGGCGCGCTATATTTAAGAATAGTATAATTTACTATTCGAACTCCAGCATGCGCAACATTCGGGAAAGTGTTGGAATAGTAAATTATATTATTCCTTAGGTTAGAGCTCCCCCTACAGCAAGTTAATCTAATGACTTGAGATGTAACGGTATCGCGTTCTAACAACGCGGTTGTTGTAACAACTGCGTTGTAAAAGGAGCGCGATGTAATGGCAGCGTTGTCTGAATCTGAAATGACCAAAGAGCAGTCATTCATTTGTAAAACATAAAACAGAAATATATATATATATATATTTTTTTTTACAGAGTTTTACATAGCGCAAACTTGACCCGAAGGTATCGGGTATCAGAGCGCATTACATGAGCACCAGTTGCGTTACATGAGGACACATTCATTTTTTGTTAGGCATGGGGAGATTAAGTGATCTGCCCAGAATCACAGGATGTTGTGCGTCCCTTCCGAGACTCGAACCTGGTTCCCCAGCTCTGAGGTCGACCGCCCTAGCCGTTAGGCCAACACACATATATATATATATATAACACCAAGGCCGCTTGACGGCCGACACACGTCTTTTGTTGCCACCGGAATAAAGAACAAACTTACATGAGCAATTGGTGTGGCTCGTCCTTCCCCCGCCGGAGTGAGTGTGGGGGATTTTGGAGTTATATATATATATATATATATATATATATATATATATATAACCTACTGGCGGTCGCCAGTAGGTAGTTATAGTTAGGACCCTGTTTCCATAGGAAAACCGCAACATTCTATTTGGAATAACTTTGGCGCCGGTCGACGAATCCTCGCGAAATTTTCAAAACTAATGGAGCGCTACGCTCCGCTCCTACCCTGAAAGTCTCGGGGGGATTCGTCAAGCGGGGGCTGAGATAAAAGGAGGGTCCCAAAACGCGTTTTTTCCATGCATTTTTCCATAGGACCTTTAGACACAGCTACAGCCCGAACGGCTGAACAGAGTTCCTTGAAATTTGGCAGAGAGGTAGTCTACAGGTCAAGGAAGTGCCTTTTGTAGGTTTGGTGTAAATCTGTTCAGTAGATTCTGAGAAAATAGCCTTTAAATCAATATATATATCTGAACCAGCTTACGGTGCGCTTACGGTGCGCTTACCGTACGCGCACGCTGCCGTGCGCGAGCGCGATTCTGATTGGCTGTTAGATCTTAGTAAACATTCGAATCGGTCGAAACCAGGAAGCGGCGGCCGCCATTTTCTCTCTCGCAGTCTGAGAGGGGGTTAAAAAACATAGGCCAAAAACATGTAAAGGGGCTGTTTAGACAGCTCCTAGCCATGTTGAGGGAGTCCTCAAAGATCCCCCAAGGCCAAAAACGGAATTTTAATTTTTTCGATAATTTCGCCGATTACGCTTACCGTACGTGTACGGTAAAAATTATTTAAAAAAAAAAAAAAATCCATACTCTCCCCACCCCATGTGCAAATGGCATAGAACATTTGTGAAAAATAAAAATATTACCTTTCACAACGAAGCGCATCATATGTCCTCCATGTGCGCACGGTGCGCGAAGCGCATCGTGCGTACATGGCCCATCTAGCGTAACGTGGGCACGCGGTGCGCGTAGCGCACCGCGTGCCCACCGTGCGTGCACGGCACTAACTGCGTAAAGTGGGCGCGCGGTGCGCGAAGCGCACCGCGTGCTCGCTGTGCGCGCACGGTGCGTGAAGCGCACCGTGCGCGCACGGAACGAACTGCGTTAAGTGGGCGCGCACGCCACGAATGGCGTAAAGTAACTTAGCATTTAAAAAACCGTACAAATTCACTGAAAAAACCATAGGTTTCACACACGTTATAGTTAGGAATTAGCATTTAAAAAACCTTGCAAATTCAGTGAAAAAACCATAGGTTTCACACATGTTATAGTTAGCTGGAAATTTTACTGATAAAAAACCAATGAAATTCCCTCGTTATAGTTAGTGCAGGCAACTATAACTCACGCGACCGCAATCTTCTGCTGATGCTAATACTGTATTTAGACACTTATTTGCCCATGTCTTCTTCCATTAAATTTTAGCTATACATATATTACAAATATTTTTTTTTCATAAAGACACATATGTCATCAGCAGAGGATTGCGGTCGCGTGAGTTATAGTTGCCTGCACTAACTATAACGGGGGAATTTCATTGGTTTTTTATCAGTAAAATTTCCAGCTAACTATAACATGTGTGAAACCTATGGTTTTTTCACTGAATTTGCAAGGTTTTTTAAATGCTAATTCCTAACTATAACGGGTGTGAAACCTATGGTTTTTTCAGTGAATATATATATATATATATATATATATATATATATATATGTACGTGCCTCTTCTTCGCTGGAGCAGGATTGTCTTTTTGTATAGATATATATATGTTCGAGGCATATGAGCTGCAGATTACACACTTGTGCATAGATCGCCATCTGGTGGTGGGCCCGGATGTTTGCAGTTTGTTTTTCCTCTTGGAAAGTCTTTGGAAGTCACGAGGTAGGTGACTCCTCCCTTGGATCGTATAGCGCATGGGCTTCGGCTCCATCCTCAGATTGTTTTTTTCCGCCATCGGGCTCGGATGTAATCTTTGCGCTCCGGTTCCGAACAGGTTCCAGTTCGACGATCGACGCGCAATCCTCACCCCAATTCGCGGTATTGTTTCGATCGCGATCTCCCCACTCGACGCGCCTCTCCTCGCCAAGACCTTCGGTTCCAGTCGTCGACGGCGGCCTTCGGGCCTACCCAAGCTCCGGTCCTGGCTAATGGGAAGGACTCCATTTAAAAAGTGCCCTCGATGTGGGTCCAAATTCCCCCACAACGATCTCCACGAGGTATGCAATCTCTGCCTCTCCCCTGAACACGAGGCTCGAGACTGTCCGGCGTGTAAATCCTTCCGGTCCAAGAAAACTATTCGGGACCGAAGAGCCAGAAGAACCATGGCACACTCCTCGACGGCGATCCCGGACGAAATCTTCGGAGAAGGAGTCGACGCTCCAGAACAACACACCGACGAAGGACTCGTCAGCGCCTCCGAAGCCGACAATTCAGATGTGGAGGACATCACTCCGGCACAGAGGGTCGTGAGTACTAATCTACCCCCACCGGCACCAAAAAAGGCTTCAGTCACGCCTTCGCGCCTAAGCAAGACCAAAGACACTGCTTCCCACACCGCACCTACGGGCTCGAGCCTGCCCACCGTCGGAGCCGATAAACACTCTTGGGCACCGAAAAAGAAACCGGCCTCCATCTCGACACCGAGCCCCACACCGAAACACTCTGGGTCGAGACCTAGCTCCTCGGCACCGACCCCATCATCGGTACCGACAAAAGCACACAAGGCCACCGGCACCGACACTTCGAAGCCGAAATCCATCTTGGCGCCTACTAAACAATCTGAGCTTTCCAAGCATGGTTCCAAACAACGAACCAAAACCGATAAACCTAAGAAAACAACAGCCCGACGCCTTCGGCGCCGATAGACCAACCAGCCTCTCCAGAACTATTCGCACCGGATCCCTTACAAAAAACACTAAGGATCCCAAAACTGGACATTTGATGCTCTCTATCAAAAAGAGACAGTTAGAGAAACCTTCTCCACCTCCAAAAAGGAAGGACTCTGCTACCTCCCCTTTCAGACTGCCTTCCCCACCTCCACCGCCTCCTCCACCTTCCCCTCCTTCACCTCCTCCACCTTCTCCACCCCCACCTCATCATTCCCAGACCCCATCCCCGGATGATGATGATGATCAAGGGGATCCATATGATGACATAGGAGATGTGCCCAAGATATACCTACAGGGGACCCCACTCCCACAGGATCCCCAGACCCAAGGGATGATTATAATATCCCTGATATCCCTAACGTCCCACAAGACGATCTTTACCCTTCCAGACATTCTCCACCAGAAGACTCCTTGGGTTTCAACCATTTACTGCAAAGGGCGGCACACTACCACGGGGTCGATTTACACACCGAGCCAGTGGCGGATGATTTCCTCCTAGATACATTTGAGACCACACATAGGACCACCTCCATATTGCCTATGCTTAAAGGTGTTATAATACATGCGCAGGAGATCTTTAAGGACCCAGTCAGGGCCAGGGTCATTAACCCGCGCATTGAAAACAAATATGAAGCCGCCCAAACAGATCCCTCCTACATCAGAGGGCCAGGCCACTAGATTCCCTGGTAGTATCCACAGCATGGAAAAGGGCTAACTCCCAGGCGTCAGGCGACGCACCACCACCTGACAAAGAGTCTAAACTCTTGGACGCATCAGGCAAGCGAACTGCATCTCAAGCGGCCAATATATGGCGTATCGCCAATACACAAGCACTACTAGTGAGGTATGAAAGGGCCCATTATGACGCGTCAGAAGCCATAATGCACCATCTCCCTGATAAATACAAAGCTAGGGCCAATGAGCTAATTCAGGAGGGCAAAACAATTACTAATACCTCAATACGTTGTGCCTTAGATGCAGCAGACACAGCCTCTAGGGCCATCAATACTAGTGTCCTCCACCGTCGCCATGCCTGGCTAAGGATATCGGGTTTTAAACCGGAGGTACAAGCCTCCATCCTCAACCATCCCTTTGACCAGGAACATTTGTTTGGCCCAAAAGTGGATGATGCCCTAGACAAAATGAAAAAGGACACTGACACGGCAAAATCCATGGGAGCCTTACAATCTCACCCTCACAGACGCTCCTTTCGCCGCTCTTCCTTCGGAGCACATCCAGAGGCTACTCCTCAGACACCGCTTCCACTTCATACAAATCCCCTACTCAGTCCACCTTTACAAGGGGTTACCAAAGAGGCAGCTACAGGGGCAACAATAACAAAGGCAGAGGCAAAAAAAACACCGCCCGCTCTGCCACCGCGCCTACCCAATGACTTCCCTCCACTTCCCCCAGACCATCCCACTCCGGTCGGGGGCAGACTCCAACATTTCCTTCCGGTCTGGACTACCATCACCTCAGACAAATGGGTAACACAAATAATTCGGTCAGGCTACTGCCTAGAACTAATATCTACCCCCCCAAACATTCCACCCAGACAACGCCCAATGTCACCGGAACATCTACTGCTACTCAAGCAGGAGGTAATCTCCCTCCTAGACAAAAAGGCAATAGAACACGTTCCTACCAACCAACAAAATATGGGGGTTTACTCCCTATATTTTCTCATACCATAAAGGGACAAGACTCTACGGCCCATCCTAGACCTTCGGCCCCTAAACAAATACATACATTTAGACCATTTTCATATGGTGACGCTTCAGCAGGTACTTCCGCTGCTTTCCCAAAACGACTTCCTTACGACTTTGGACCTAAAAGACGCTTATTTCCACATTCCAGTGCACAACGCTCACAGGAAGATTTGTAGTAGACGGCCAACACCACCAATTCAAAGTGCTCCCGTTCGGAGTCACAACCGCACCACGAGTATTCACCAAGTGCCTAGCAGTGGTGGCAGCACATCTGCGAAGACAACACATTCATGTCTTCCCATACCTGGACGACTGGTTGATAAAAGCAAGTTCATACAATCAGTGTGTACAACACACTCACACCACGATCCAGCTACTTCACCAGCTAGGCTTCCCGGTAAACCACGAAAAGTCCCATCTACAACCATTCCACATAAAACAATATCTAGGTGCCACTATAGACACCTCAAAAGCGCTCGCCTACCCCAATCCTGCCAGGATTGCAAGCATTCAGGCTCTACGCGCAAAATTCATAGCACAACACTCCCTTCCAGCTCGGGTGTTCATGCAACTAATAGGGATGATGGCCTCTTGCATCTTCATAGTACCTCACGCAAGACTCCAGATGCGTCCTCTCCAAGAGTGCTTAGCGCACGAATGGAACCAGGCCCAGGGTCAATTAACAGATCTGGTGTTGGTAGACGGTCGTACCCATCGCTCTCTGCAGTGGTGGACCACCACAAACCTTTCCAAAGGTCGACCGTTCCTGGACCCGGTTCCCCAGATAGTACTAACAACAGACGCATCGCTCTCCAGCTGGGGAGCTCATCTATTACATCTCACCATGCAAGGCAAATGGACACCTCAAAAGAAGCTACTCCATATCAACCATCTGGAATTACTAGCAATCTTCCTAGCCCTAAAATCTTTTCAAACACAGATTTCAGGCAAGGCAGTCCTAATCCGCACAGACAACATGACAGCCATGTGTTATATTCAAAAACAAGGCAGCACACACTCTCCACAGCTCTCTCAATTAGCACAGAGCATATGGAGATGGGCCATACCCCAGAAAATCTTTCTCCTAGCCCTACATGTCCTAGGAGTCCAAAACACTATGGCAGATCTACTCAGCAGACAAATACAACAACTCCACGAGTGGGAACTTCACCTGCAAGTTCTTCACCCGTACTTTCAAATGTGGGGGCATCCACAGATAGACCTCTTTGCCACCCACGAAAACACAAAATGCCCAAGCTGCGCCGCCAGATACCCACACCCATTGTCCAAAGGCAATGCGATATGGATGAACTGGTCAGGCAGATTTGCGTACGCTTTTCCACCTCTCCCACTCATTCCACTAATGGTGCGCAAACTACAACAGCACTCCCTCATACTAATATTAGTAGCTCCAACTTGGGCCAGACAACCGTGGTACACCACACTGCTGGAACTATCGGTAGTACCGCATCAAAAATTACACCTCTCTCCACACCTCTTAACCCAGAACCATGGAGAGATCAGACACCCGGACCCAGCTCAGCTCAACCTTGCGATCTGGCTCCTGAAATCCTAGAATTCGGGTACCTAAATCTTCCCCCTGACTGTATGAACGTCATCAAAGAAGCTAGGCGCCCTACCACTAGAGCGTGCTACGCCGCCAAGTGGAAACGTTTTGTTGTCTATTGTCATAACAACACCATTGATCCCCTAGATGTCTCCATTCAACACATCATAGGCTACTTACTCCACCTACAAAGGTGCAATCTAGCCTATACGTCCATTCGACTACACCTCGCAGCCATAGCAGCTTACCTGCAAAACAGGCAACATCTCTCACTCTTTAGAGTACCTGCCATTAAAGCCTTCATGGAAGGCCTTAAAAGAATAATTCCCCCCAGAGTGCCACCCTCACCTGTGTGGAACCTAAATATCACCAGACTAATGGGACCTCCTTTTGAACCACTACACAAATGTGAACTTCAATTCTTAACATGGAAAACCGCTTTCTTGTAGCCATCACTTCCCTCAGAAGGGTCAGTGAGATACAAGCACTTACTATTCAAGAACCTTTCTACAAATGCACCATAATAAGGTGGTTCTCCGTACCAACCCAAAATTCCTCCCCAAAGTCATTTCTCCATTTCACCTAAACCAATCTGTAGAACTACCAGTATTTTTCTCGCAACCCCAGACCGTTGCAGAAAGAGCTCTTCACACACTAGATGTCAAACGAGCCTTACTCTACTACATCGAGAGAACACAACCTTTCCGTAAGACCAAACAACTGTTTGTCTCTTTCTCTCCACCACACAAAGGCAACCCCATCTCCCAATCAGTGATAGCTAGGTGGATTGTCAAATGCATTCAAATTTGCTACCACAAAGCAAAACGAACGCTATCCGTTCCCCCTAAAGCCCATTCTACATGTAAAATAGGGGCTTCAATGGCTTTTTTAGGAAACATCCCATTAGATGATATCTGCAAAGCAGCTACATGGTCAACACTGCACACTTTCACTAAACACTATTGTGTAGATGTGCAAACTAAGCAACAAGCTAGTGTGGGCCAGGCTGTACTCAAAACATTATTTCAAACCACTGCAACAGATACCGGTGGTCGCCGCTGTAGGAAGGTGGATATCTGACTATGTTTACCCCCAACTTTTTGCCTAGTGTCTAGCTGGTTTTTCGACTTAGTTGGCCTGGGATCCTGCCATTCAGGGTCTCAGGCTGTCTGCTCTCTCTTTAAAATGGACTCCATGTACCCTAGGTACATACCCAATTGGTAAGGATCACCTTATTGGACCCTGTACAGTGTACCCTAGGTACCCAGGGCATAGGTGTACCCTAGGCCTCCCAGGGGCTGCAGCATGTATTATGCCACCCCTGGCCTGGCCTTCCAATCAGACACAACTGGCTGATCACTCAGCTGGGGCAAGGTCGTGTAATCACCCCTTGCTTAGATATAGTATACCTATATCTACCCTTAAAATAGACACATGTGTACCTATCAGCCACTCCTATGGCAGGCCTTAACAATCCTGGAGGCAGAGTGCTTGGTAACATGTGAGATGGTGCTCTAGCATGAGCTGAGCCTGTCTGCAGCTTTCGTAACCATGTCCTTATAGGTCTTCTATGATATAGCCTACCATATACTCTTAAAGTACCTTATAATCTTAAACGGTTATGGTAACTATGGTTTGGCTTTATCAAAACATGTCGTGTAAGGTGTCTAACACTTTGGAATAATACCCCCATACCATTTCTGGTGATGAGGATATTATTCCCCCCTTCTAGAGGGAGAGACATGTTAAAATCCTACTTTGCTGTTTAACTCTAACCAAAGCCTCAGCATCACAAAATGGATGCTGCTGCCACAGACACGAGTCTGACCTCCTGCTGCTGGGAGTGATCCCGGCAAGGGAGGCTTGGACAATAGGTTTCCTGCTTGGGGAGGTGCTAGCACCTCCCCAGAAAGACTTTAGTGTATTGGGGCAGGGAGGGCTGAAAGGAATGAGACATGCCTGGGGCACACAAGGTGTCCCATGCATAGTCCAGTTCAAACCGGCGCTGGGGCACTCCAGCCCCAGTCCTGGCGCGAAACTGGACAAAGGAAAGGGGGTGTAACCACCCCCCTCCCAGGTCCCACCCATAAGGCGTGACCTAGCAGGCAACCCAGCCCCCCAGATTAGTATAAGTGTGGTAGCTGGGCCCCAGGAGATTAGATTATCCTGAACCTGCAACTTGAACAGAAACTCTGGACCTTCGACATTCGACGAAAGAAGAAGACTGAAGAATCTCCCTTGTGGCCAAGGAGTGGCTACCCTGTGCAAACAGGCACCATCAAGAGACTTACCCTTTGCTTTGCTGAAGTTCTACGAGGGACCGACTGCAGAGCCCGACCAGAGCCTTGACTTCCAGACTTCTCCGACCCTGATCCACATCCATAGCCGAGCTGAGATCTGTGGAGGCGACGAGAGACGTGGGACCGGCTACCTGGGAAAAGTGGCGAGTACCTTCCAGGGCAGCATCTGAGGCACCCTCGAAGTTGTGCACCGGGGATTGAGAAGCCCCACCCCCAAGCACCATCTGCACCGAAGATCAGTCCCCCACACTTCACGAGTCCTGTGTGGGGCCCTTCTGCATTTTCCTGCTTGCCGCGTCTGTCTGGTCACTGGCCCGTTGGCTAGTAACCTTTGCGACGACACACCTTTAACTTTCAACTGCTGGTTTGGCTCCTCCAGACTGGCTCCTGCTCTTCTGAAAAAGAGAAGCACTCCAGACCTTCCTGGTCTGCACCAGAAGCAAGTCCTCCATTCTTCGCGGGTACCGCTTGCCAAGGCTTGGTGAGTCCTAGTTCGACTTCGATGCCGCCGACAGCAAGAGCCTTCGTGGGACAGCTTGCCTCCTGGTCCTGGTCGTCCTCGACGTCTCCTGGTACCCGTGGCTGCTGCGACAAGCTTCACCTCTTCACCTGCAAACTCTCGACATCGCCTGGTTCCTTCCTGGTTCCACGTGGTCACTGGCTAGTGACCCAGACTCTGTCCCTTCTGCTTGCAGGTATCCTTCCTTCTTGATCCCCGCCTTGGGATCCACCGGACACTCTTCACTGACTGCCTGTCAGCATCTTTCCTTCAGGCATCCATAGGAGACGACGACGAAACCCGACGCAACTTCACACCTATGCACCCGCAGCCCGTGGGCTAGGTAACTTGGGTACTCCGGTGCTCATCAGGGTATTGACTATCCTAGTGTCTAGTTTTCCAGTCTCGACTTCCTAGCTACTCCAGAAGTGTCCTAAATCCTAATAATTCTAAACTGTACTATTTCTATCTATTATACGCATTACGCGTGAGTGTTTCCACTCTGCACCTGAATCCCGTGGGCCTCCCACTTCCTAACCTTTGGTAGTGTAGTGTAGCCCCAGCGATCCCCTAGGCCTAGGCCTATCCTATTTCCGTGACAGTGGTCCTTATACCACTTACTTAGTATATGGTTTGCGTGGCCCCTAGGGCCTAACTGTATTACTTACCTGTGTGACTTAATGTATGCTTGAATAAGACTGTGTTGTACTTACCTCGAATCTCATAAAGAGTGCTGAGGGTTTGACTAGAAGAAATACACTTTATTTTATATATATATCTGTTGTGGTGTCCTTTCATTTGGTATTCAAGGGGTTACAAATGGTATAACAGCTGGCTTCACATGCCATTCAGAGTTTAGCCTAAGACTGCTCTTGTCCATGCTACCACTAGGATAGCTGGTCTATAAGGTTGGCTTTACAACCAATCACCATAAGGGTTTTTTGGACTGATATAAGGTGTACACTAGAACTAGTGACATCATACATCAGGCCAACTTCTCACAGCCGCTAAGGATGGGTACTGCTATATAATCTATGCACAAGTGTGTAATCTGCAGCTCATATGCCTCGAACGGAATATGCTACTTACCAGTATGCATCTGTTCTTGGCATGTAGAGCTGTAGATCTACACACGCCCTCCCCGGCTACCTGTATCTGTTCCAGTTTATCTTATTTAGATAACATGGGCCTCTTCACTGTAATTACTACGCTCCATATTTGCCTACTGGCAAAAAACAATCTGAGGATGGAGCCGAAGCCCATGCGCAATACGATCCAAGGGAGGAATCACCTACCTCGTGACTTCCAAAGACTTTCCAAGAGGATAAACAGACTGCAAACATCCAGGCCCAACACCAGATGGCGATCTATGCACAAGTGTGTAGATCTGCAGCTCTACATGCCAAGAACAGATGCATACTGGTAAGTTGCATATTCCATATATATATGTATATATATGTATGTATATATATATATATATCTTAGTTGGAGCAGGATTGTCTTTTTGTATACATATATATATATTTCAGTGAAAAAAACATGGGTTTCACACACGTTATAGTTAGGAATTAGCATTTAAAAAACCTTGCAAATTCAGTGAAAAAACCATAGGTTTCACACACATTATAGTTAGCTGGACATTTCACTCGTAAAAAACCAATGAAATTCCCCCGTTATAGTTAGTTAAGCTAACTATAACTCGCGCACCCGCAATCCACTGCTGATGATGTCACATATTACATCACTCATGACATGGTCAGTGACATCACTCATGACATCACTGATGACATCTCAAATGACATCACTGATGACATCATCCAGTGAATGTGTATTTTTCTGAAAATTGAATATGTTTTATATATGTATATCTCACGGACGATGGAAGAATAAATGGGTATATAAGTGTCTAAATGGATGATTTGTTTTTGAAAAATTGATTGTATAACTGACTGATTAAGTGTATCTTAGTGAATACATGACTTAGTGAGTAATGTTTAAATATGTAAATATCTGTATCAGTCTCTCACTTTGTGTATAAGTGGCTGCATAGGTTGGTGAGTAGCTACATGGGTGTTTATATAGGATATTAGGTGGTTTTTTGAGTATCAGTCTGAGTGTCTGCATGGTTCGGTGGGGGGTATTACGTAGTGCATAGGTGCATGAATGAGTGACTCACTGTTTGCATGTGTTAAAGACAGCATGTGTGCAGGACTGTATGGGTGGATGAGTGTGTTTATGGGTGTGTTAGTGAGTGAATGACTGTCTCAATAGTGTCTTTATGAGTAACTACATATGTTTTAAACTAGTATATGTGACTATTGGTGTATATAACTGAGTATATGTGAGAGTGAGAGATTGAAAGAGTTCCTGTATGAATAAGTATGTGTTTCTATAAGTGATTGTTTAAAAGACTAAGTATGTGTAAGTTCCCGTAGAAGTAAGTGTGGTGGTGTGTGTATAACTGTATATGCAAGTAAATGTATGTTTGTTTCTTTTTTTTTCATGAGTGACTATGTGTGTCAGTAACTCTGTGGATGAGAGGCATTGTGTAGCAGGATGTATAGGTGTATGAGTACATATGATGAGTGAGTACATGTATGAGTGACTGTATAGGACTGTTGGTGAATGAGTGGATGTGTATGTGGGTCTTAGAATTACTGAAGAGGTTGTTGTAACTGGTATTGGTATGTCCATTTTTTTGAAAATTTTAGTCTCTATTTTTGAATGTGTGTTTCAAAGGTTATATTAGGGTGAGAGGAGGTCTGCCACTCTGTCACAAGGATGATGTCATCAGTGATGTCATTTGAGATGTCATCAGTGATGTCATGAGTGATGTCACTGACCATGTCATGAGTGATGTAATATGTGACGTCATCAGCAGTGGATTGCGGGTGCGCGAGTTATAGTTTGCTTAACTAACTATAACGGGGGAATTTCATTGGTTTTTTACGAGTGAAATGTCCAGCTAACTAGAACGTGTGTGAAACCTATGGTTTTTTCACTGAATTTGCAAGGTTTTTTAAATGCTAATTCCTAACTATAACGTGTGTGAAACCCATGGTTTTTTCACTGAATTTGCAAGGTTTTTTAAATGCTAATTCCTAACTATAACGTGTGTGAAACCCATGGTTTTTTCACTGAATTTGCAAGGTTTTTTAAATGCTAATTCCTAACTATAACGTGTGTGAAACCCATGGTTTTTTCAGTGAATTTGTATGGTTTTTTAAATGCTAATTCTTACTTATAACGTGTGTGAAACACATGGTTTTTTCAGTGATTTTGTATGGTTTTTTAAATCCAAATTCTTATATTAAACGTGTGATTTTTTTTTTTTTTTGCAAGGTTTTTTACATCTTTTTCTTTTTACTTTATATTCTCTTTAAACACTATGCTTAAATTTAAAAAATTCTGCAATATATTATTTTTTCACATTTTTTTTTAACCAAACAGGTAAGATATATTAGTATAACATAGTGACTCTTTTTTTCCTATTTTTTTTTTTTTTCGTGCGCGTACGGTAAGCTTACGGTAAGCGTACGTTTTGCGTAATGTACGTAATATTTCTACTCTTTTTGCGTATGGTTACGCAATTTACGTAGACGTGCGTACTGCGTACGCGGCGCGTAAGCGCATACGTTACACGCGCACGTTACGCGCAAGTGTTGGGGCGTGCCTGTTATGCGCATGCGCGCGTGCGCGTGTCTTTTATACGCGCATGCGTACTTTTACCGTAAGCGCTCCGTAAGCTCTCCGTAAGCGCTCCGTAAGCGTAACGTACGCGCACGGTGGGTCATGTGATCAACAAACAACACTTTTGATTGGTTTAAAGTACTTTCAGTTCTAGAACTCTCCTACACCACACCCATTCCCCTCATTTCTGCTTGTGATCCCTTAGGAGAAGGAGCTGAGTTGTCTTTGGGATACAATGGCAGACCAGCACTCCTCTTCTGAGAGTGAGGCTAGCAGCACCACCATCAGGCAGAGAAGGAGGAAACAGAAGAGCTCTTTTATATGGGAGTATTTTACTTTTCCTGAGGGCCAGAAAAAAGTAAATGCTGCTTTAGTGACTTGCAAGCTTTGCCAGCGTGTACTTTCTAGAGGTAATCCTAACAAGAAATATTCCTTCGGGAATCACACTATGTTAAGACACCTTGAGGATGTACACCCTAGGACAAATGCTCGACATACTAGAGGAAACCCTTCAGTAAGTCGACCGAGCACATCCACAGCAGCTCAGCCGAGTCCATCTTCGGCAGCTCAGCTGAGCCCTTCATCTGTGGGGGGAGATTCACCTTTTTCTGGTCCTCTGGAAACTAACCATCGATTTGCGAGGGTTACAATGCGGTGCTCAAATTGCCATGGTCTAATTGTTCGTGGGGAGACCAGTGTTCCCCTAATTAACAACAGAATAGACCAGCACATTTGTCCTACCAGCTAATATTCCCATTCTTTCTTTCCTCTGTCCCTGCATGAACACAACGGCTCTTTTAAGAGCCAACCTTACCTCTCAACTTTTTTTAATTTTTTCTTAAAAACTTTTTTTTTTGTTTTTTACCGTACGCGTACGGTAAGCGTATTTTTTTTTTTTTTTTTAAAAAACCACTAAAATTGTAATTACCACATTACAAGGTCCTTGAGGGATTAATAACGAAATACTGAAAATCTGTTTGAGGTGAAGTGGAAAAAAGGGACCATCAAATTTCTGACTTACCTGACCCACCCAAAAATTTAATTATTAATTTAATTTTTATTGAAATTGCTTGAAAAAATGGTTTTATTTTTCGAAAATTTTCTTTCTCAATCTGAAAAAAAAAGAAAAAAGTATTAATATTTAATAAAACATTTTATAATACAGTACACGTATTTACATATTTTCCAAAAACAATTTTTTGCCTTTTTTTTGCTGTTTTCAGAATATATTGCATTTCACTATAAATTGTGAAAGCAATTGCATTCATCACTTAACAGCGGGCAAAAAAAAAATAACAATCTCAAAGATTGTTTTAAAAAAGCCCAGAATCTCTTCTCACTTAAACATAACATTATAGAAATGCAAAATATTCAAAAAAAAATATCATCTAATAACAATAACTATTTCTAAAAAATACCGTCTGACAATTTTGTTACAGAAGCATAATCACAAAAATAATATATCTCAAATAACTCCACAATACATCTGGTTACCTTTCCTTTAGGCCAAATGGTAATTTTAAAATTCTTTTTTGATTAAATTTCCAATGGTAATCCAATAAAATTCCAAAATTTAAATTGTACAGATGTTACCGATTCTCTTTAAAATTTTGGTTTCCGAAAGATTAATTAGGAATTAAATCAGTCCACAATACAATTGGTTACCTTTCCTTTAGGCCAAATGGTAATTTGAAAATTCTTTTTTGATTAAATTTCCAATGGTAATCCAATAAAATTCCAAAATTTAAATTGTACAGATGTTACCGATTCTCTCTAAAATGTTGGTTTCCGAAAGATTAATTAGGAATTAAAGAAGTCCACAATACAATTGGTTACCTTTCCTTTAGGCCAAATGGTAATTTTAAAAATCTTTTTATTTGAAAATTCCAATGGTAATGCAATAAAATGGTAAAATTGTTTTGTACAGATGTTGCCAATTCTCTCTAAAATTTAGGTTTCAGGAAGATTAGATAGGAATTTGCTAAATCAAAAGGCAAACGTTGCTTAAAAACCAATTGACAATCATTACACATTGTCCAGCCTTTTTTACATTTTAGATAAACTGTGTAATGACCAGAAGTTACAGTAGGTCCATCATGGAAAATTATTGCAACTGTTACAAAAGTTTTTCCTGAAATTGATAATTGCTGTCCTGTAAACTTCTTAATTAAAGTATCCAATTTTGAACCATCAGCTCTACATCGTTGCATCATTAAAATTACATACTGTCCGTATTCCTTTAAAATTAACGTTGAAAACATGTCAGATTTACACTCACCGCATTCCATGCTATGATTAGCATCTTTAACTAATTTAGCAAAAGTGACTGTTTTACTCTCTGGCAATGTTAAATAAATAAACCTTTCAGAATCAACATTAGAGCCACATGTATTGAAACAGTTTTCACAACTATGTTCCCATTTATAAGAGAGACCAAACATATTTTCTATTTGTACCCCTTCTTCTTCCAGTACCTGAAGAAAATACATCAAGAATTCCTGTGCATCTTGCTGTACATTTTGAGAAAACTGTGTACATCCTGAACATACATCTAAAAGTTTTCTAATTTCAGTAGCACTTTCTATTTTAGTTTTATCATTACTCAGCTTTTCAAAAAGGAGACTCAGCTCAGAACAGAATCTTTTTCTCTGATTTACTATTATCTGCTCTTGCAAACTTTCAAGATAAAATACAACATTCAGCACTACATTAGCGTAGCAGTTGACACCAGAGCTATTTTCAAAATGACAACCAACAACCTCTTCAACATTTTCCTTTTTCTTTTTGCTTGCAATTACATCACTCTTCTTTTTTTTTCTCCTCTCTACATCCTCATTACAGATATTCTCAATTCTCCTTTTTCGAGAAACAACACGTTTTTCCAACACAGGATACTGACCTAAATGAGGTGCATAGGTTCTTCTTAATCTATTATACTCCTTTACACAATTTGCATCAGCACTAACTTTTGAGTCATCAAAGTCTATCATAAATAAACCAGATAATGTTTTCACTCGTGACAAAGCAACATAAGCCATACCTTCTTTGAACACAGTTGAACCAATGTTCACAAAAGCACAATCTACAGTCAATCCTTGAGACTTGTGAATAGTTACAGCATATGCTAGAGAAAACGGAAACTGCTTTCTTTGTACATATAAGTCTTTCACAAGCATGAAACGAACTGTACAACGACAAATGTCTATAACTTCTTCTATCTGATCAAATTTTATTTTTAAACATTCAATTCCATCTTTTTTCTGGTAATTAATAAAACCCACAACTCTTCCCATAGCTCCATTCACTAAACCTTTTTCAACATCCAAATTTCTCCTTAAAAATACTCTACAGTTCATGCAAACATATAGATTTTTTTCTAATCCAGCAGTTTTGGAAATGTTCTTCTCTAGTGAATCCAATTTATGTTTCAGTTTGCCTGTTAATGTAATAGTAATTCTTTCATGCTGAATTTTGTCCACTGCTTCCAATTTCCTAATTTCTTCCTTTTCCAATTTCAAAAGTTCCTCATTGAATATTGAGCATTCACGTAGAGTTGGCATTAAGCAGATTACACTTTTCTTTTCTGCAATGTTCTTGTATATTTTCTCTGCAACTATTTCTTCCTTTGGGAATAAATTATGTAGCAACCGACTCTGTAATGCTTTCATGCCAGCTTCAGTGAGTAGTCCAATTCTGATATCTTTCAGAATATTTCCATATTCTTCATCATTTGCTTGCCTCATATTAGTAGTAAGCTCCTTGTACTCAAAGAAGGACCAAATATTTGCATTACCAATGCTTCCCAATGACTTCTTTGTGTCTTCATGTGTCACAGTATTAAACACTGGTTGTCCTTTAACTGGAGTAAGCTGTAGAAGATCCCCAAAAACTATGACATGTTTTCCACCAAATAATACATCATAGTCTCTCCTTAGAATTTGCTGCATTCTTAAATGCACAAAGGCAAGCATTAAGTTTGATACCATGCTCACCTCATCAATAATGAGAACTTGCATCTTCTTCAATACTCTTGAAACTTCCAAGCATGCTTCTCCAGTTAGCTTGTGGTATTCTATTTTGTTCTCATGCTCCACTGGTAACATTAGCAAACAATGTAATGTGATTCCTTTTATGTTATATGCTGCTAACCCAGTTGGAGCAGTAACAACACAAGACAAAGTTGAATCCGTTTTTTGCTGTAGGTAGCTTCTGATGACTTTTATTAAGAAACTTTTTCCAGTTCCAGCTTGTCCGCTTACATACATCCTGATTGGTTCAAATGATGTGCATGAGCACTCTTTTTTTTCATGTAGTAATCCGTGATCAGTTTTGTTTCTGATCTCTTCATAAATTTGTTGCTGCTCTTCATTCAGTTGTTCTTCCAAATTTGGTAAGTCTATTAATTCTTCTTGAGCTTGATTCATAGCTGTTTCCACTTCATTCATGGCTATTGCAGCTTCATTTTCTACGATTGGTTGTCCTAGGGGATCTTGACTGAGCGTTCCAGAACTTTGGCTGTCTTGAGAACTGTCTCTAGCTACTTCAGCTGCAATTGTAGTTTCCTGTTCAATTTCTTCATTTAACATTTGGACATAATTTGTGAAAGTACTGCATTCAATCGTATCTTTACATGCATTAAATGAGTCCTCATAGCTCTGGAATTCTCCAAGTAGTTCATCCTCTGAACGCCATGGTTTGAACAGCTGTAAAAGTGCCAAGTAGTAAAATTCCTTTTTGTCAGTAGTGTCGCAAGTCAGCTTCCGATGATTTATCAAACTTCCTTTTGTTTGCTTCACCAAACATCCTTCCTCACCACTGACTTTATATTTTCCATTGTTGATGTCTTCTGTGGCATTCCGTTTAAAAATGAAGTTCTGCAGCACTTCATAGAGACACATGTTTTCAAGGTGATGACTTCTTTTTGGGTAATATGTGTCCAACATGTTTGTTTTTAAAATATCTGTACTTTCAGGTTCGAACTGTGCTAAATATTCAATTTCTCCCACAGATTTCAGTACCCGATTTCTCATTGCTGCAAGGCCTAAACTTGCCCAAATTATTCTTCTTGATTTCGAGTAGAGACTTGCAGAAGATAACCTATCTGAACATTCGTAGGATCCAATTTCTCGATGCAATAACATCTTTAAACTGAAACTGTACAGCTTCTTACTGACAGTCTTCTCGTGAGAAATCTCTTCCCACATTTCTTTCAATTCAGTTTTTTCTGATTTAGTAATGTAAGACGTTACATATCGAGCAACAGCAATAGAATTGTCAGCTACATACTGTATATCCATGTTAGCATTCCACATGGATAAAATGACTGGGTTGTAGTCATTTATATTTTTTGATTCTTCTTTTCTTTTTAGGTTGTAGGTATTCTTAGGTGATTTTCTTGTAATAGTATGTCTCACAGCTGACATAAAACTGTTTACTCTTCCTTTTGAAAGAACAGGTCTAGGAAATCCAAATCGACATTTAGTGTAGAATTTATCTTTGCTCTTGTATTTCCGTCGACAGTATTTTCCACACCGATGACTTTGGAAACGTAAAACTTGCTCCTTTAACTTTTTCTCTTCTGTGCTTTTTGGTATAGCACATGTTGCATATTCTTCAATGAAAGATAAAACTGCATCATCAGCATCTGTTCCAAACTTTGGGGCATCCTTGATCCACAACAGCATATGAATATGAGGAGCACCTCTTGCTTGGTACTCTTTTCTCCAAAAGAAATCCATAACTTCTCCAAGAGGTGGATTTTTTTTATTGCAGATGAAGCACATCATGGCCTCAAATCTATGATTGAAATATCTGCAAACATTAACCGGATCCAATGAGCACAGTTCTCCTGCTGTCTTGTATTCGATGTTTTTAATGTTTGAATTTGCCTCTCGTAGACAATCCAGTAAATCATCCCAAGCGTACTCAGCACAACTTAGGGTAAGGAACCATGTTGGAGTTCCTAAATTCCGTAACATGCATTTTAATTCACCATGGCGTCGGTACCAATATTCATTTGTCCCACGCTGACAAGCCATCAGATTGATCAGTTGTGTTTCCAAATGATCATCTCGGTGCTGCACTTTCTCCATAAAATCCTTAGCAGACACATTTTGTAAATGGACTCCACTTTTTAAAATGTGATTTACTGCATAAGATAATGCAGACAAGTCGCTTTCAAATAAAAGATGGAACAAATAAGGAATACTTTGTCGAAATCTTGGATCTTCTGCATATAGTCTTGTAGTCCGATACTCAGAAGCTGGAATCTGTTCTGGACGTTCATCGTATCGTCGTTCCTTTTCCTGTAGGAAACAGCTGGGGAAAACATCAGGCTTCCAAGCTCTCCTCCCATACACTCACGAGAGTTCCTTTTGCTTTCTTCATCTGAAACAGATCAATAGTGTCTCCCATAACTTCTTTTGAATGAAGAGGATGTATGCTAAAATGTTCATAAATTTCTTCTTCCTTTGACTTGTCCACTTTTTCAATTTGTCCAGTTGGTGTTTCTGTGTCTTCTTGTAAATCTTCTTCTTCTTTATCTATATAAATTGATTCATACCATTTGTTATTCCTTTTCAAATACAAATTTGCTCTTTGTACTTTTCGTACATCTACCAGCTCCTGCCAAATCTTCTTATTCTTTGTAGATACACCATTAACCAGAATAACTAATGGTTCAGTTTCCAAATTTTCTGCATCAATAGTTTCCATATTTTTTTTCAAATCCAAGGGCAAATACACCACTCTACCTTTTAAACCTCTCAGTAAATCTGAAGGAGGTAATTTACCAGTTTTGGGCTCCATACGTACTATGGTCTGGAACGGATGAACACATTGAATGAGTATAGACTCATATGTATTTAATTCAGAAAGTTCGTTAGGAATAGCATCCAATTCTAAATTATTATGTACAGCTCTGGTCGGCATTCTATTTTCTTCTAACTTATTATAACAGTATTTACAAATACGCTGATCTTCACCCAATTCAAAACAATTTTCAAGAAATATATATGTTGCAAAATCCTTCCACTTATAATTATCTTCATTTTCACTTTTTCTGTAGAGATCAACATTCCTGGTTTGATTTCTATAATGAGTTCTGCGGCAACAAATACAAGTAATATTTGGTCTTTCATTAGAGATTATTGCAAATTTTTTCATTTGATCATCAAATTTCTTACTTACAGAGGGTTCTACATTCTCTTCCACATCTTCCTCAATAACTGTGTCATTACCTGCACTGTCTTGTTCTGGACCAAAGTAACTAAACTGAATTTCATCAGTAACCTTCTCTACATCTGATACCGATCCACGGAACAGAGCCCTATTCAATTCATCTAACTTTATTGCTGGACTTTTAGCAAAATACAATCGTCTCACAAACTTTCTCATTTCAGTATGATGAACAGCCAGCATCCTAAAATGATGAAAAACACTTTTACACACTTTTCTAGATAGACAAGCCAGAGAATGTCCCTGCAAACCAGTATTCTCTCTCACTCTGCATGGATCTAGACTTTGAAGCACCTTAATCTTCTGTTTAACACTTTTTTTACTATATTCTCTTAGAAACTCACGAAATTTATCAATAGATTCCTGACGCACAGTGCAAATACTACTAAAATTCCAAGTATTCACTGGGGCTTTAGGACGTCTCCCCATAGCCTCATCCGCCATCACTTGTTCCTCATCTCTTGGAACCATTTTCTCCTTCTCCATTATACAACCATTTTTCACTTCATAAGCACGACCTCTGGTGTCAACTGCATGCAACAAACTATTACTTTGAAGATAACTCTCTTCATTAAAAAAAGGTTCACTACTTGAACTATGCATCCATTCTCCTAAAAACACTTTACAAAAGTTTGTTCTTTTCACTAGTCTTTTCCTTTTGCTTTGTGATTTCAGTACATTGACCATTTTATCTAATGTACGCATCCTGTTCAAAATTAAAATGAATAGTTTCCTTTTTAATTCTAAAGCCTTTGCTACAATGGCTTCAATTTCTTTTTTTCTCTTATAAAATTTTGTTTTTTTCTTATATTTCTTCACATCCTTTATCAAATTGGACATAACTCTTCTCTGGAACATTTTTCTACGAATCTCTTTAAACGCTGTTTTTCTTTTTAAGTTAATCTTTATTGTTTCTGAAGGTATATTTGCATTAACTAAATGCTCAATTTTTTCCTGTTGTTTTCTATTTAAAACATTATTTCCAGTACAGACATTTTGTACATTTTTCCTTTTTTTGAAGATATTGTTTAAAAAATCTTTTGTCTGCTTACCAGAAGACTTTCTCTTTTTCCCAACATGAGCATCTCCAACTAACTTAGGTCCTCCAGTTGTCTTCAAATATAGATTTTTTTTCTGGTTCTTCCTTAGTCTGGATTTTGTAGGCATCTTAAATTTTGTTCACTGCTCTTCAGCAATACCTGAAAAAAACTAAAAAAAAATTCCTTTATTTTATTTAAAAATATTACTATATTTTTTATGATCTTTTCAAATCTTAAAATACTATGTACCTCTTTCCTACAAGTGAAAATCACAATAAAACCATCACAAATTAAATATCTAAAAACAATTCCTGTGTGCACACAGAGTCATGGTTTGATATTAGGCAGAAAACGAAATTTCTTTGCCAATTTGAAAGCACACTTACTACTCTTTTTTTTGCAAGTGATAAGTACTTTTACAGTCTGACACATTTTCAATCCACTTTTCAGATTCTGAAAACAGCACATGTCCAAACAGCTTTTTGAGTCCAGGAACATGTGTAACCTGGGTGAATGACTACACTCCAGCAAAGGCAACCAGCCTTAGTGATGTTGAATGTATTTGCATTACTCACTGCAACCTCAAACCCCACTCGGTTGTGAATACTATGCATGATTCTACAGGATAAGCAGCTGGGTGTGTGCTAAGAGTCTGCTTCTGCAGAAAAATAGCTGCCCCTTTCCTACTAATGCAAATCTAAAATTACCAGAGTAATACGCAATAAATCTCTGTCAACAATTCCTCTTTGCACACAGAGTCATGGTTTGATATTAGGCAGAAAACGAAATTTCTTTGCCAATTTGAAAGCACACTTACTACTCTTTTTTTTGGCAAGTGATAAGTACTTTTACAGTCTGACACATTTTCAATCCACTTTTCAGATTCTGAAAACAGCACATGTCCAAACAGCTTTTTGAGTCCAGGAACATGTGTAACCTGGGTGAATGACTACACTGCAGCAAAGGCAACCAGCCTTAGTGATGTTGAATGTATTTGCATTACTCACTGCAACCTCAAACCCCACTCGGTTGTGAATACTATGCATGTTTCTACAGGATAAGCAGCTGGGTGTGTGCAAAGAGTCTGCTTCTGCTGAAAAATAGCTGCCCCTTTCCTACTAATGCAAATGTAAAATTACCAGAGTAATACGCAATAAATCTCTGTCAACAATTCCTCTTTGCACACAGAGTCATGGTTTGACATTGGGCAGGAAACGAAATTTCTTTGCCAATTTGAAAGCACACTTACTACTCTTTTTTTGGCAAGTGATAAGTACTTTTACAGTCTGACACATTTTCAATCCACTTTTCAGATTCTGAAAACAGCACATGTCCAAACAGCTTTTTGAGTCCAGGAACATGTGTAACCTGGGTGAATGACTACACTCCAGCAAAGGCAACCAGCCTTAGTGATGTTGAATGTATTTGCATTACTCACTGCAACCTCAAACCCCACTCGGTTGTGAATACTATGCATGTTTCTACAGGATAAGCAGCTGGGTGTGTGCAAAGAGTCTGCTTCTGCTGAAAAATAGCTGCCCCTTTCCTACTAATGCAAATGTAAAATTACCAGAGTAATACGCAATAAATCTCTGTCAACAATTCCTCTTTGCACACAGAGTCATGGTTTGATATTAGGCAGAAAACGAAATTTCTTTGCCAATTTGAAAGCACACTTACTACTCTTTTTTTTGCAAGTGATAAGTACTTTTACAGTCTGACACATTTTGAATCCACTTTTCAGATTCTGAAAACAGCACATGTCCAAACAGCTTTTTGAGACCAGGAACATGTGTAACCTGGGTGAATGACTACACTTCAGCAAAGGCAACCAGCCTTAGTGATGTTGAATGTATTTGCATTACTCACTGCAACCTCAAACCCCACTCGGTTGTGAATACTATGCATGATTCTACAGGATAAGCTGCTGGGTGTGTGCTAAGAGTCTGCTTCTGCAGAAAAATAGCTGCCCCTTTCCTACTAATGCAAATCTAAAATTACCAGAGTAATACGCAATAAATCTCTGTCAACAATTCCTCTTTGCACACAGAGTCATGGTTTGATATTAGGCAGAAAACGAAATTTCTTTGCCAATTTGAAAGCACACTTACTACTCTTTTTTTTGGCAAGTGATAAGTACTTTTACAGTCTGACACATTTTCAATCCACTTTTCAGATTCTGAAAACAGCACATGTCCAAACAGCTTTTTGAGTCCAGGAACATGTGTAACCTGGGTGAATGACTACACTCCAGCAAAGGCAACCAGCCTTAGTGATGTTGAATGTATTTGCATTACTCACTGCAACCTCAAACCCCACTCGGTTGTGAATACTATGCATGTTTCTACAGGATAAGCAGCTGGGTGTGTGCAAAGAGTCTGCTTCTGCTGAAAAATAGCTGCCCCTTTCCTACTAATGCAAATGTAAAATTACCAGAGTAATACGCAATAAATCTCTGTCAACAATTCCTCTTTGCACACAGAGTCATGGTTTGATATTAGGCAGAAAACGAAATTTCTTTGCCAATTTGAAAGCACACTTACTACTCTTTTTTTTGCAAGTGATAAGTACTTTTACAGTCTGACACATTTTGAATCCACTTTTCAGATTCTGAAAACAGCACATGTCCAAACAGCTTTTTGAGACCAGGAACATGTGTAACCTGGGTGAATGACTACACTCCAGCAAAGGCAACCAGCCTTAGTGATGTTGAATGTATTTGCATTACTCACTGCAACCTCAAACCCCACTCGGTTGTGAATACTATGCATGATTCTACAGGATAAGCTGCTGGGTGTGTGCTAAGAGTCTGCTTCTGCAGAAAAATAGCTGCCCCTTTCCTACTAATGCAAATCTAAAATTACCAGAGTAATACGCAATAAATCTCTGTCAACAATTCCTCTTTGCACACAGAGTCATGGTTTGATATTAGGCAGAAATCGAAATTTCTTTGCCAATTTGAAAGCACACTTACTACTCTTTTTTTTGGCAAGTGATAAGTACTTTTACAGTCTGACACATTTTCAATCCACTTTTCAGATTCTGAAAACAGCACATGTCCAAACAGCTTTTTGAGTCCAGGAACATGTGTAACCTGGGTGAATGACTACACTCCAGCAAAGGCAACCAGCCTTAGTGATGTTGAATGTATTTGCATTACTCACTGCAACCTCAAACCCCACTCGGTTGTGAATACTATGCATGATTCTACAGGATAAGCTGCTGGGTGTGTGCTAAGAGTCTGCTTCTGCAGAAAAATAGCTGCCCCTTTCCTACTAATGCAAATGTAAAATTACCAGAGTAATACGCAATAAATCTCTGTCAACAATTCCTCTTTGCATACAGAGTCATGGTTTGATATTAGGCAGAAAACGAAATTTCTTTGCCAATTTGAAAGCACACTTACTACTCTTTTTTTTGGCAAGTGATAAGTACTTTTACAGTCTGACACATTTTCAATCCACTTTTCAGATTCTGAAAACAGTACATGTCCAAACAGCTTTTTGAGTCCAGGAACATGTGTAACCTGGGTGAATGACTACACTCCAGCAAAGGCAACCAGCCTTAGTGATGTTGAATGTATTTGCATTACTCACTGCAACCTCAAACCCCACTCTGTTGTGAATACTATGCATGTTTCTACAGGATAAGAAGCTGGGTGTGTGCAAAGAGTCTGCTTCTGCTGAAAAATAGCTGCCCCTTTCCTACTAATGCAAATGTAAAATTACCAGAGTAATACGCAATAAATCTCTGTCAACAATTCCTCTTTGCACACAGAGTCATCTTCTGATTCTATGCAGAAAACAGTATTCCTCATTTATACCAGTACACCTTAATTTATGGTGAAAACATAGTCCATAATATTTTACATGTTCCTTACATTTAAATTTCTCCCAAAACACAAAATGATAAACACAACTTCAACAAAAGGAATTCCAATTCTATTATTCATTTCTTAATTTACCACATACATCCCCTCTCAAACTCATAACTCACCTTTAAAATTAGTTAGTTGTGAAAGAAATGTGGCACTCAAACAGCAGATTATCAGAGCCAGGATCTCTGTTCTGTACACCTCTCTCCTCTCAGCAGAACCAGATAATGGCAATGTTTCCCTCTCTTTTTCCACACATATACATGTTAATTTCAAATCTCAGTGCTTCCCCCTTTTTTTCAAATGTAATCACACATTTCTATTGGTTGAAAACCAACCCTTTTCCAAAAGTACCCTTCCCCCAACTTGACTTCTGCCTGCTACCATAGCAACAGCTCATGGAACACTGCTGTGTGAAGTCAGGTCATAAGTTCACCACACAATGTTTCATTTCCAAAGAGCAAGAGTGCTTGACTTTTCTAACCTAACAGCAAATCCATAGTACTGTTCTTTGGAAACACATTTTTCTGTACCAATACAAAACATGCTTCTATAAATTGACACATACAGCCTAGTTTTTAGTGTAGAATGGTATGAAACAGCCAATGAGTTCATTTTATTTTAAAAAAATATGTATGCCTCCATTTCCAAACTGTCTTTCATTTCTTTTTCCCATTCTACTGAAATACACCTCCTGAGTGCATCCAGATCTCCTTTGAAGATGTTCACAGTGTGGATTGTAGGGCACAGCTATGTCTTCTGGAGTGAAAAGTATGCAGAGAAAACAGGTATGGTGAGAGACCTTGCTTTGCCAAATGTAGACATTAAATGGATTGGTCAGAGAGGGTTAAAGTGGCACCAATTGATGCCATTGGTGAAATCCTTCATGCAAATCCAACACCCTGACCTCATAATAGTGCACTGTGGTGGCAATGACCTAGGCACTTTGACTGGGGTAGGTCTGGAAATGCTTATGAAGGAGACCTTTGCACAACTGTTTTCACTTTTCCCTAAAACTGCCTTTGCGTATTCTAACAAATGCCAAAGGCAAAAATGGAACTGGTCCAATCATTTTTGTCCACAGATTGAGAAAGCTAGGAAACACGTCAACAAATCTGTTTCTGCTTTCCTCCGAGACTATGGTATGGGTTCCATTTACCACAACAACTTGCGTTACGACATGCAAGACATTTATAGAGGAGATGGTGTACACTTCACTGATGAAGGGAACAGAGTCTTCCTTTTGAACCTTAGACTCTGCATCGGTACTTACTTGTAGGTACCACTAAAAAATCACTTCATAAACACAACGGCTCTTTTTAGAGCCCCCTAATATCTAAACACTTAAATCTGATTTTTTTTTCTTTTTTTCTTTTTTTTTTCTACCGTACGCGTACGGTAAGCTTACCGTACGCGTACTCCGCGATTTTTTTTTAAAATTAATAAATGTTTTTTTCGTACTTTTGTGTCCTTCTTTGACCCCCTTTCAAATGTTAGGGGGTCTGTAACTCTCTTCCTTGCCCCCTTTTCACGTTATCTCCCTTTTTTTTTCTGTGTGAAACACACGAAATGGCGGCCGACACTTCCTGATTTCGTCCGATTCGAATGTTTACAGTCATGTGACAACCAATCAGATTTGAGCTCGCGCACGGCACCGTACGCGTACGGTAAGCTTATCGTAAGCGCACGGAGCGCGCTTACAGATATATATATTGATTTAAATGCTATTTTCTCAGGAACTACTGAACAGATTTACACCAGACCTACAAAAGGCACATCCTTGACCTGCGGACTACCTCACTGCCAAATTACAAGTAATTCTGTTCAGCCGTTCGGGCTGTAGCTCGGACTAAAGGTCCTATGGAAAAATGCATGGGGAAAACGTGTTTTGGGACCCCCTTTTTTCTCAGCCCCCGCTTGATGAATCACCCCGAGACTTTCAGGGTAGGAGCGGAGCGAAGCGCCCCATTAGTTTTGAAAATTTCGCGAGGATTCGTCAACCGGCGCAAAAGTTATTCAAAATAGAATTTTGAGATTTCCTATGGAAACACGGTCCTAACTATAACTACCTACTGGCGACCGCCAGTAGGTAATATATATATATATATATTACCTACTGGCAGTCGCCAGTAGGTAGTTATAGTTAGGACCTTGTTTCTATTCAAAAAGCGTTTTTTCTTTTCCCAATAACTTTGGCGCCGGTTGACGAATCTTCGCAAAATTTTCAAAACGTTGGTCTCGCTCTGGTCAGCTTCTATCCTGAAAGTTTCATGGTGATTCGCCAAGCGTGGGCCGAGAACAAAGGGAGGTCCCAAAACGCGTTTTCTCCATGTTATTTCCCATAGGTAACTTTAGACACGCCTACAGCCCGAACTGCTGAAGGGAATTACACCACATTTTGCAAAAAGGTAGCCCTTGGTTCGGAAAGAGACCTTTTTTTTTTTAAATGGTGTAAAACCGTTCAGTAGTTGCTGAGAAATTCAAAAATTGTATTTGAAATAGGTGGAGGGCCTCCGGGGACCGCCACCCCCGGGGATTTCTATAAATACTTGCGGGGGGCACACAGCCCCCCTGCAGCCCCGGGGAACGCCACCCCCAGAGCTTGTTTTATTTTAAATAAATCTACCTGTGTGGGGGGGCTTGAGCCTCCCCACACACCCCAGGGACCGCCACCTACCCGGGGCACTAAGAATGCAAATTTGGGGGTCCGTTACCGAACCCCGGGGACCACCACCTCCCCGGGGCTTTGCTAATGTTGGGAGGGTGGCTGTGCAGCCCCCTACTGGAGCCAGTGATGGCCCTGGGTACCGCCACCCCCCAGGGCCAGCTCCCGCAGTGTCCCGGGGTGCCCACCCCTGGGACACTGCTGTTTGCAATGACACGGCGGGAGCCTCGCGGCTCCCACCCTGTCATTGCAAACTCTGGTTTGGGTTTTGAAAGCAAGAGCAGAAAACATGTTCTCGCTTTCAAAATTCATACCACTTTCCTTTTCCACACGGGGAGTTGCATCTTAGCAGCTCCCCGTGTGGAAAAGCAATGCTGGCTCCCACAGGAGGCAGGGAGCCGGCGGGACCGTGGGGGAATTGAGGACCCGCCCACGGTCCCCAACGAAAGGCCAGGCCCCAGGTGATGGGGTCCCCGGGGCCATTAGTGGCCCGGGAGGGGGGCCACATGGCCCCCCTCCACCATTCTAAAAATTGAAAAAAAGATGGAAAGGCCTGCCCCAGGGCATGGGGGATTTGAGATGTCATCAGTGATGTCATCAGTAATGTCACTGACCATGTCATGAGTGATGTAATATGTGACATCATCAGCAGTGCATTGCGGGGGTTCGAGTTATAGTTAGCTGAGCTAACTATAACGGGTGAATTTCTCTGGTTTTGTACGAGTGAAATGTCCAACTAACTATAATTTTCCCTAAAACCTATGGTTTTTTCAGTGAATATATATATATATATATATATATATATATATATATATATATATATATTGCTACAACTCTCCTTCTCACATTCACCATCCACTGGAGAAAGACAGCACTCGCGGGGGGCCGTTCCCAAAGTTTTATTCACTGGAAACTGACACGTTTACAAACAGACGCGTTTCGGTATCAACCTTCATCTATGTTTACCGAAGCGCCCCCCCGCCATGATTTTTAAATCCCCTTGCAACTCATCAACATCAATGAGGGACAAACGTCAATCCCGTAATCCCAAACATTACCTCCCCAATGTCTGCGCCATCTTGGAATGTCTAAAATACCAACATGACAAGGTTGTATACAATCACAAATGTGCACAGATCTGCTAAATACAATGAATGAAAAATTAATCAATGCACGTTATTAAAGCCCTGGATGGGCATAAACCTGGAGGAACTCTCTGACAAAAATCCATCATGGCTAGGGCTGCCTGCTACTAAGTTCTCTGTACATTTTGTAATCAATAACATAAAACAATATGTAAAAATACGGAGTGGGTGAGCAATTGCTAGGTCTATACATCTCGAAATACTTTGAACAGTGAATCTAAAGGAAGCAATAATCAACCAAGGAAGGGTATAGAGGCCTCTACTCAGGATCAGATTCAATGCTATCTCTACATATATACATATATACATATATACAGATCTATATACAACAGCAGAATGCAGTGTCATCGGGCTATGTACAGTAGAGTGAAGGGAGGGGGAAGGAAAGAAGGTAGAACTTCACTCCCCTAGATGGACAGCTAACTCTTCACTACTATTGAGACCCCACGGTGTTTTAGTTTGAAGATCGATAATGTACCGTGACTCCAATCTCCGGAGTTTAAGTATCCTGTCACCCCCTCTGGGATTCAACGGTACATGGTCCAAACAAAAGTAGCTCAACTCATCTCGATTACGATTATGAGTTTTGTCAAAATGACGTGCTACGGGGTAGGTCTCATCTCCTTTACTGATCGCCCGCATATGTTCTAGAATCCTGATCTTCGTAGGATGAATAGTACTGCCCACGTAGCGCAAGCCACATGGACATACAAGGCAGTAGACTGTATATGGAGTGGTGCATGTTAAGAACTTCCTGATGTTCCTACTGATCCTCATAATGGGGATTTCATAACTAAGCACTCTTTTACTCCCTTTGCAGGCTTTGCATTTGCCACACAGGAAAAACCCTCCTAATGCCCCAAAGGGTGATCTAGGGGCATCCCTCAAATAACTGCACACTTAGTCATTTTTGATGGACCTGGCTTTCCTGAATGTGACAAGGGGGTGGGATGGAAGATCTGTCCCTATTATGCTATCAGTCTGCAAAATGTGCCAGTTCTTACGCATAATCCTTTTAAGGTCCCCCGCATCCCTGGAGAAGGTGGTTATGAGTCTAAATTTACCACCATTGGTGACGTCACCCAAATTCTGTGTTTTTTTACTTTTTAGCAAATCCGCCCTTTTAATGATCTTCACCTTCTCGAAAGCCTCCTCAAGAGCCCCTCTACTATAGCCTCGAGCTTCGAAACGTCTAATGCTATTGTTGGCTGCCTCTTGAAACTCTTTTTCATCTGAACTGTTCCTTTTTATACGAAGCAATTCCCCATAGGGGATACTCCTGACCAGATTAGTAGGGTGACTACTCGAGGCATGCAGGACAGAATTTCCCGCTGTCTCTTTACGGAAAAGTTTTGTTTTAAGCTGTCCTTCTTCTACATAGATGTTGACATCCAGATAATTCACAGAGACAGCGTCTATCTCACCAGTAAATTCAAGATTCACTTCATTGTTGTTCAGGACCTCTATGTAGTCTCTGGCAGTGTCGAGTGAACCGTTCCACACGATGAACAAGTCATCAATGTAACGGTACCACACGACAACCTGTTCTGTCCACTGTGTGTTAGAAGTACCCCAGGCTACCTGCTCCTCCCACCAGCCTACGAACAAGTTCGCGTAGCTGGGGGCGAAGCAGGTACCCATGGCCGTTCCCGAGATCTGTCTATACATTTGTGTATGAAAAAAAAGATGTTATTGGTAAGACAGAATCTGGCAAAGTCTACTATCAGTTCATTGTGTTCCAGGTACTTGAGAGGACGTTTCTTGAGAAAATATTCCATTGCCACCAATCCATCACAATGCGCAATCGAGGTGTATAGACTTGTGATGTCTAGTACCATTAATTTGTACTCTTCCTTCCATTGTAAAGAAGCAATATGCCCCAGCAGATCTTTGGTGTCTCTAATATATGATTTCAAGGTCTTAACATGGGGCAGAAGAAAAGAGTCAACATAAATGGACATATTTTCTGTAAGACTGCCTTGGGATGCCACAATCGGTCTCCCTGGCGGTGTCACTTTGTTTTTGTGTACCTTTGGCAGGTGATAAAAAGTCGGGATAGTGGGATTCAGCCTTCTGAGGAATAGAAATTCATCCATCGTCAGTAATCCTTTATTGTGCCACTTGGTGACGAGAGGGTGATAGTCCTCCATACTGACATGATATTCGTTGATTCCAATGGCAGTATACGTCTGCCCATTGGAAAGTTGACGCAACGCTTCCTTGTCATAGTTAACTTTAGTCTGTAAGACTATGTTACCCCCCTTATCCGAAGGTTTGCTTACTATTTCTCTGTCCTTGCTCAGATCTTCTAGGGCCTTTTGTTGTTTGAAAGAAAAATTGCTTTTCTTTGTTGTGTCCTTTTTAAATTTCTGTTTCCGTCGGAGCTGTGTCAGGTCCTTCGTTACAGCTTCCGAAAAAACTTCAATTGCATCAGGTGCCATTTGTGGTAGAAATTGTGACACCGGTTTAAATGTAGTGAGTCCCCCACATTGTTTTTTTCCTGTAATTGCCAGCTGTTGCGATTGCCTCAAAGACGTTAGAGTTCCATCTTCCGCTTCTGTTCTCAGTTCTTCCAGAACCATGATGGCATTGAGGTCCCCACTTGCAAGTTTATCCAAAACCGGAGTCGCACTGGCTTGGTGTTTAGGTCTCGTAACTTGCGGTTTAATTTTAAAATACTTGTGCAATTTCAATTTACGCGTAAATTTAAAAAGATCAATGTGTGTCTGCGTAAATTCATGTTCTTTTGAGGACAAAATGTAAGGCCTAATTCGACGACTGACTCTTCAGTTTTAGTCAATTTCTTGGTCGTTAGATTGATGATGGTAAGGTTCGCTTCCTTTTTCACCGTCTCCTGTTGGAGGCTCTTCTGGTGTACGCTGTTCTGCACGGCGTTGCTGGTGGGGATAGGTTGCCTCTTCCGACCCCCTTGTCCCCTCCTGGTCTTCCTCTTCCCATTTGCTCCAGGGGCTTGCCTCTGCCTCCCCTCTGCCACGACTGGCGGATTAATTTGAATTCCTCCCGAAAAGGAGTATGCGCTGGACCAGATCCTGAGGTTGGTCTGTTCTCTTCCTCTGAAGATTCATTTTCGGTGACTTCCGATTCTGATGTCACTGGTACTTCCGCCTCTACCTGTGTTGGTCTTTTAGTGTTACTCATAAGTTCATTTCTTGGTTTGTCGAACTTCCTGGCGAAAGTCAAGACTCTTCCCTGCGCATAGTCGTTTTCGTCGCGGTCAAATTTACTCTGTTTCCGCGCTTTAATTTTCTCTTCATAGCTTTTTAGACGTTTCTTCATTTGCTCCTTATATTCACTGATCTTGGTTTGGTCTTCCTCCTTCTTTAGTGTTTCTTCCAAAGCCTCAATGTCTCGCAGTGCCTTATTCCGGTCACTCCATGCGAATTTGACCAAAATCTGTAGCATCCCTCTGCATGACTCAGCGGTATGTTCCGCCCACTCATCTAATAGTAGGGGATCCGGGGGACTCATAGGCCGGTACCGTGTATATCCTCAGACCTTTGGGTACTCTGTTGACCTCAATGTCATTTTGTAGTGAGGTCCCTTCCCACCACTTTCTGATCTCTCGCTCGTACAGCCGTTCGAGCGCAATACATTGAGTCGTGATGTTTGATTTGCCTGTGTCCCCTCCCTCTTGTCTCTTGTCCCCTCTCTCCTCCTTCTTTTTGAACATCGTCGAGGCAGCCTCGCGGCGCTCCGATTCACAAAACATCTTCTGCTTAATTAAAGTGTCAATACACTGCTTTCTTCGTGTTTCGCTCCCCCTCGCCTTGAACGGGTTGGTAAATATGTAAAGAACGCCAGCCGGCGTCTTACCCGGACTTCGCCCACTGTTCACTGCTGTGGGCGCCTGCCTTTCCGGCGCCGTAGTCCGTCACTGGTATTGATTACAAAATGTACAGAGAACTTAGTAGCAGGCAGCCCTAGCAATGATGGATTTTTGTCAGAGAGTTCCTCCAGGTTTATGCCCATCCAGGGCTTTAATAACGTGCATTGATTAATTTTTCATTCATTGTATTTAGCAGATCTGTGCACATTTGTGCTTGTATACAACCTTGTCATGTTGGTATTTTAGACATTCCAAGATGGCGCAGACATTGGGGAGGTAATGTTTGGGATTACGGGATTGACGTTTGTCCCTCATTGATGTTTATGAGTTGCAAGGGGATTTAAAAATCATGGCGGGCGGGCGCTTCGGTAAACATAGATGAAGGTTGTTACCGAAACGCGTCTGTTTGTAAACGTGTCAGTTTCCAGTGAATAAAACTTTGGGAACGGCCCCCCGCGAGTGCTGTCTTTCTCCAGTGGATGGTGAATGTGAGAAGGAGAGTTGTAGCAGTATTTGAATGCGGGTAAACCCCCGCACTAAGAAGCACCCGCCTGCGAGTGCACCTGAGTGGTGTGTCGAAGCAGTAATATATATATATATATATATATATATATATATATATATATATATATATATATATATTTCTGCTGGCGGTCTCCAGTAGATAGTTAGAACCACATTTCCATAGGAAAAGCATTTTTTGATTTGCTTATAACTTTGGTGTAGTTTGACAAATCTTTAAGAAATTTTCCAAAAAGTTCCTCTTTTTAGGTCAGCTCCTATTCTGAAAGTTTCGGGGTGATTCGTGAGGGGGGCTGAGAAAAAAGGGGGGTCCCAAAACGTGTTTTCTCCATGCAATTTCCATAGGAAACTAGACAAGGCTACAGGTCAAACTGCTGAACGGATTACGCCAAATTTAGCAGAGTGAAAGGTCTTGGTCCAGAAAGCACACTTTTGTTTAAATGGGGTAAGTCCGTTCAGTAGTTTTAGAGAAATATCAAAATTACAGATATTGATATTTAATTATTCTGATGTCTGATTGGCTGAGGCGTTACGAGCACGAATGTGCGGCTCATTGGCTGCGAACTGTTGAAACTAGGAAGTGTTGGCAGCCAGTTTGTGACTGAGCTGAAAAGCGTGGGGCAAAAAAAAGAAAATAATTGTATAAGAGGGTATAGTAGGAACACTGTGATCTTAGTTTAAGCAGTCTGTACGGTGCAGAGGCAGGGAGTTTGAATGTTGCATAGGCCGCGGAAATTACATCCACAGAACAACGGTGCGTGGTATTGCGGCAAGGTTGCGTAGGCTCTGGAAATCCCGTCGGGAAAACAATGCGCCGTATTGTGGCAAGCAGTGTGTAGAGTGTACACAGGTAGTGTGAATGTGTGGTATTGCGGCAGTGTTCAGTAGGCTGTGTAAATCATATCTGGAAAATAACAATGCGCCGTATTGCAGCCTTCTTTTAATATAATGCGCAGTAATGTTTACTTATAATGCGGTGTTCACTTTTATCACGGACAGTGTCACTTTCTTAGACGAAATTTAATATTATGGGAGAAGGCATGTTCTGTTCCTGTGCCCGGAACAAAATTAACGTAAAATTGTTGGCTGAGGTGTTACAACAACACGCTCATTATTCATTGGCTGCGAACCATTGAACGTAGAAGTGTTGCCAGCCATTTCCCCCCTGTCCGCGGAGTAGCAGCGACATCTGATTGGCTGACGTGTTCCAAGCAGGACCTTCCCAAGCTTAATGTTCATTGGCTGCGAACCATTGAACGTAGAAGTGTTGCCAGCCATTTCCCCCCTGTCCGCGGAGTAGCAGCGACATCCGATTGGCGGACGTGTTCCAAGCAGGACCTTCCCAAGCTTAATGTTCATTGGCTGCGAACCCTTGAAAGTAGAAGTGTTGCCAGTCATTTCCTCCCCGTCCGCGGAGTAGCAGGGACATCTGATTGGCTGACGTGTTCCAAGCAGGACCTTCCCAAGCTTAATGTTCATTGGCTGTAAACCATTGAAAGTAGAAGTGTTGGCAGCTATTCCCCCCCCCTCTGCGGAACACCATGGACATTTTATTGGCTAAAGTGTTCCGAGTACAAGTTTGCTCATTATTGGCTGGGAACGGTTCACTGTTGTGAACCATTTTGTGATGCACTTCAATGGAGTACGGGAAAACAAACTAGTTGCGGGAGGGTAGGAACACTATTAACTCTGTACAGTGGTCACAAGGTGGCGGACAGGGAGTGTGAAGGTAAAAATAGTTTTTTATATATTTTAAGGGCCATTTATATAATTGGCGGGGGGTGTACAAATCACGTCGGGAAAATAACAGAGTGTGTTGCGGTCTTCTTTTTATTGAGTTTGCAGGTGGGATACTTCCCAGGAGCACTATTTACTTATAATGTGGTGTTTACTTTTCTGACGGGGAGCTGTGGTTGTGCAGCACAAATTTCAGTCTAGGTTTGAAACTGTTTTTGTTAAGCAATTACAAATATACTTTCTTCGGAAACTGAAGCTGTATATATCAAAGGGGTGACAAATAAAAACGCAATTAATAAAATATCCCTTAAGCGTGGCACACCCTCCCTTTTTTATGCTATAGTTTGTAAAAGTGTTGCAGCATTTTCTTGATAATATAAGAGGGCATGAGTTACTTTTAGATAAAGTAGTAAAGAAGTGCTACAAGAAACACTCCCGCACTACATCATCTCAGGTCACAAGTAAAAAAAACTGTTAAACACAAATGACTTTATATTTCATAGAAATGTACGCTTTATCGTTTTTTTAAATTCCTATTCTGTAGAATTCGGGAAAGTTCTGTCGTAGTGCTTAGAGGTCGCTCACTGCTCCGCTAACAAATCAGGTACACCTTTAAGAACATATAGGATAGTAGTATAATAATGCACACTACTGGTCTTATATATTCTATAGGGAGAAGGTGAATAAGAACCGCAACAGAGAAAAATAGAAATACCAAAAAAGCATTCAGAAATGTAGGGTTTTATCAAAGGTATTCACTAAGAAAGTATGCAAACGAACTTTTTTTAAACTGTTATTTTGAAAAATATTCTCAGTGTGAAAATATCTGACCAAGTAAGTTATAAAGGTCAGTAAGCTGTATTTCAGATGGTTTACTCCTGGCGGCGACAAAGCTCCAATTCCTGTTGTGTGAATATATCACACTCTATTACAATATACAGAGTGTGACTGATGCACACAAAAAGGAAAAGGAGCATAAACTCATGAATACAAAACAAGATCAATAACGAAATACTTTCCAGCGATGAATATGTTCAGAGCTTCTTTTCTCTGGGACTTCGAAATCTTTCATCTTCGCGCCGACGGGTCATAAACTCCTCTGAGATCACAATGACTGTTAATATTATAATACACATATCCACAGTATATGATCCCAAGGGGAAAACAGCGTTTGAACCAGAAGGTGCTGATGTTACATATAAATATTTCGTCTTGGCGCCGACGGGTCATAAACTCCTCTGAGGTGAGTATAAATGTGAATATTACAACATACATACTCACACTATATGATCCCAAGGGGGTAACAGAGTTGGAACCAGAAGGTGCTGACGTTACATATAAATCTTTAGTCTTCGCGCAGACGGGTCATAAACTCCTCTGAGATCATAATGGTTGGTTATTATAATATACATAATCACACTATATGATCCCAAGAGGGAAACAGACTAAGACCAAGAGGCTGCTGACGTTACATATTAATCTTAAGTCTTCGTGCCAACGGGTCACCAACACTTCTGAGGTAAAGTAAAGTGTCAATATTATAATATACAAAGTCACACTATATAAGCTCAAAGGAGCCAGAAAAGGAACAATGTTTGCTGTATTTTGTCTGATTCTGAAAACAAGCTGCTGACGTTATATAAAAATGGCAAAAACAACCAATATCACTTTTTCTAAATACAAGTGTTTAAATATTGACAAATAGCTACGTATTATAAATATCTACTATGCCATAATCAAACAAATTACAACTCAGGATTATGTTTTGTGGCCGCAAAAGAAGAATCCCACTCTCGAAAAGAGAATCTGCATCACTGAATGGACATGCGTAAATAACTTGTATAAGCGAAACTGATGAATAAACGGGTGTGGTTTATATACTTTTTGGTTATTAAGTAGTCTATGTAAGGAAGATGCAGCTCCTCCCATTGTCACGTTTTACAGTTGACATGTGCTCACGTTATAACTGTTTAACTTGTGCACCTGTTGGGAAAAGTTACAAAATGTGAAGCGGTAAAGGTTTCGATTTCGATCTTAACACGTATAAGGTCGTTAATATGTACATACGTTGGAGAGCTTGAAAACTGTTACCCGGCAAACCATGTCATTTCCATTCTCATGACTAAATACATCTATTAATTGCCGTAATTCTAAATAGAAGACATAAAAAAATCATCTTTCAGAATAGAAGAAAAAAAAAGTGCTAATATTTTGTCATCACTATGGTTTTAAATTTAAAAAATACAAGCATTTGTAAAGCGTTCAGCTAAGCCTGGAAAGGTGTGCCGGCGCTCAGGGGCGTCGGAAAGATTAAGCAAGGTGTTGCCCACAGTGACATAGTGGGGGGCTAACGTGGCGCTGAAGCCGGGAATCAAACTGTGAACGCTGTTGTTCGAAGTCCGGTATCATAGCTGCTGCGTCACACTTTTTCCACTCTTATATGTTAATTACTGCTAATTAAGTTTTAAACATTATTAGATTATAACTTATAACAGACTACTGTTACAGTTAGTTTTTCACTACAAAAAGTATGCACGTCTTTTTAAAATGTAATTAAAAACAATATAGGTTTCAGGGACATTTTAGTCGAAATTAGTATTTATAAAACCTTTGAAATTCACTGAAAAAAACATAGGTTTTACAGACGTTATAGTTAGAAATTAGCATTTAAAAACCTTTGAAATTTACTGAAAAAAACTTAGGTTTCAGGGGCGTTATACTTAGCTGGACATTTCAATCTTACAAAACCATAGAAATTCCACTATTATAGTTAGTTCTGCTAACTATAACTCGCGCCCCCGCAATGCACTGCTCATGACGTCACATATTACATCATTCATGGCATGGTCAGTGACATCACTGATGACATCTCAAATTACATCACTGATGACATCACTGATGACATCATCTAGTGACTGTGTGTTTCTGTAAAGTTTAAATGTGTTTTTTTTATATATATGCCAGCTGTATTAAAGAATGAGTGGTTGTAAAAGTGTCTGGATAGGGGATTTAGCAGGTGTGTGATTGCTTGTATAAGTGAGTGATTAAACGTGTCTTTGTGAATTCATAGGTTAGTGACTAAACTGTGTGAATATCTGTATCACTCTATCTGTTGTTGTGTAAGCTGCTACGTGGGTTGATCAGTAGCTACATGAGTGTCTATATGGGTTATTGATTGTTGCTTGAGTATTTGTATGGGAGACTGAGTGTGTGTGGGTGGGTTTGAGGTGTGTGACTCTGTGCATAGATGTGTGAGTGGTTCATTCACTGGGTGTATGGGTTCAAGAGTGCATGTGGAAACAGCTGTATAGGTAGGTGTGTGTGTGTATGGGTGTGTTGGTGAGTGAATGGATGTCTCAGTGGTACATGTGTGAGTAACTGCATATGTAAAAGGCAGTATATGTGAGTGATGGTGTATATAAATAACTATATGTGAGAGTGAGTGATTGTGAGAGTGGCTGTATGGATGAGTGTGTACTTGCATAAGTGATTATATAAGAGAGTAAGTATTCGTTAGTATCTGTCTGAATTAGTGAGGTGGTGTGTGTATAACTGTATAGGTGAGTAAATGGGAGTGTGATTGATTGTTTGCATGACTGACTAGGTGTGTGAGTAACTTTATGGATGAGTGGCGGTGTGTGAGTGTCTGAATAGGTGTATGAGTGCATATGATAGTGGTGTATTGATGAGTGACTGCATGTATAAGTGATTGTATGGGTGAATGAGTGGATGTCTGTGTAGACTTAGGAATCAGTGAGTGCGTATGTATTAACTGATATTGGTATCTCGATGGTTTCAAAAATGGTATTCTGTATTTTACAGTGGGTGTATCAAAGGGTATATTAGACTGTGAGGAGTGTGGTAAATAATTTAATTACCGGGACTTAATTTGATGCGGAAAATCTATAACAATAGCTCAGTAAAATAAGAGGCAGAATCCGTGGTATTAGAGGTTCGGAACGGGCTTTATTCCATAATCAATTTAAATTGATGAGCTCCATATTCCATCACCACGAAGGTTCAGGAAGTGAAGACCCAACTTTATTGACAGGTAATCATTTTTATACAATAGGCATTACAGTGAAACAGATGGAGGAGGCGTAACAATTGATAGCAAAGATAAGACATACATGCGTAGCAAAAATGGGTGTAACTGGGTGTAACTAAAGAACGTCATTGGATATGACGTCATAAATGGGTGGTTCCATGAGAGAATTTCGCAATGTCAGCAGAAATACTTGGCAGAGATGCGCACGCAGCAGCATGACGTGTGACTGACGTGTAACTAGGGGGTGAAGGGGACTTGACATTTAGCTCTACATGTGGAGACAGAAGTCTGGGGTTATGTCAACCTAATCCCAAATCATATCTAATATCCTATGTTTAGAGAACTATGTTATCCAGAAAGAAAGGTCTTCTTAGAGTAGAATCTTATTCTATACTGACTATACTGACTGTTAATGCGTGTACAAGCGTCTAAGTGTCTACACTAGATGCGAGGGCCGAAATCTTTCATAGTAACAGGACTATGAATTACTTGCATGAAGACAGAGAAGCCGGGCCTTTTGCTCGGTAGCTGAAAGAATGTTTACTTTAAACTACTAGACAGGAATGCATTGGATAGGGAGCGGAGCAAAGCAGATAATTTTGAAGGTGAAATACAGTTTTTGGCAGGCAACAGGCTGGAGTCAGGCACCGTTAGCCGCACAGGGAGTAGGACAAAGTTCATGGGTACAGATGCGAGCTCGGACTGGAGCTTTCAGAGGCAGAAGGCAGGAAAAGGCTTGATGGCAGAATCAGGGCCTACTCGTCTGAACTGTAAAATGGGATAAGTGAACCATATAAAGCCGGTGGCCTTTCATACTTAGGGATAGAATATCCAGCCCATTCATGGCGGATCTGAAAGAGGACATGTTGGCGGTGGACGCACATGTGTTTGCGTCTTCATAACTGGAACTGGAGGGAACATACATGTACTTGTGATTTATACATGAAACCGTTGGGGTCCAAGATAGGGGACATAACTGACTAGAAAAATCCATATTTCCACATTCCCTCCTTGTCCCCTACTTGCCCGTCAAGAGATATCAATCTTCATTAATCCATCGATCTGTTCATATAGCATCATTTGTTCTTCTTTCTTCTTCCGTGATGAATGAAATCTTGGTGGTGGAATACACGATGTGGCACACAGACCACAGATCGCTGGTCCACATTGTAGGCATAAGCAGCAACTGAATAGTATGAGAAAGCCAATACCTAGGAAGGATAGGACCTTCCATCCAAAGGTAGATAATACACTCCAAAACCAACCGGACCAAGTCCGGGTGCCTGGATTCTGGTGTATCTGGCTTATAATCTTATGAAGGCGAGTTATGGCTTTATATACAGATGGCGAATTTTCTGGTATGAAAATGCAACAGTTTGATCCGATGACCCTACAAGCTCCGCCCCTATCGGCCAGGATGACGTCAAGGACAAGACGATTTTGAAGCACAACAATCCGCATAGCAGACTGCTCTTCTGTTAAATTGCCTAAGGCGGAAATAGTTTCATTCACTACTGCTTCAAGGGTTCTGGTTAATCTACGTATCAGCTTACTATTGGTAACTGTACCTATATAGGGAAAAAGACCTTTATTGAAATCTGTGTATTTTTCCCATGCTGTCTCAGTGTAATCGACTATTGGGAGATCTCTCCTTTCTCTATTGTGTACTAAATGAGTATTTCTGTGATAATCAGGAGGAGCTAGGAAAACAGGTGGCAAAAGGAATCCGATGTAGCAGGTACCATCCCAATCTAGTGGCAAACGTATGTATGCCGTCTGACCACATATGAAGTAGGAATGGCGGGAAGCTTTAAATGTAGACTTGCCTTGATCACTGAATTCTATTACAGTGGTGCATTTACTGTGGCCCATGTGTATAGAGCCATTCTTTCTTATGCATAATTCACCTTTAACTGGAAATACTGACATAGCGGGCAAAATTGGTGTAGCTTCAGATTCAACGTTCAGGATCATGAGGTTAAGTGTAAAATTACCTAATCCATATACTTCATTTTCTAGATCAGTTCCTGTTCTTTTGGGAAGTCCCTCCTTGTTAGGGTAGCAGACTTTAAGCAAAACTAAGTTCAGGTTTCCCCATACCCAGTTGTCTTGATAGACTGCGGAATTCGAATCTTGGGAATTAATTAAACTAAACCATGCTCCACAGGAGCCATTGTGTGTGAACGGATATGGGAAGAGAGGCAGAATTCCTTGATAGTTCTGATAGGGAGGGAGTCGGCCACATATCCAACAATTTGTAGCATTGCTAACCTGATGGGAATGATGTAACATACTAATAAAAGTGTTGTTGCGCAGCGCAAATCTATATGATAACTCATGCGGGGGAAATTCACTAAAAGAATGTTCAGCAGTAACATTATGAACATGTTTAGAAATAGGATAATATGTGTGCAACAATATACTTGCAGTAATTATTAAAAGACTTAGGAAAAACAAAATTAATAACGTCACTGTGCAATGACTACGCAGTGATTTACAGTACGCCTGTCGTTTCAACTTGATCCTTCTGTTGCTTTCTCTATACAGGTCTAATTGATGCATGTCAGAGACAAATTCGACCGATTCACCTTGGAGAGGACTTAAACAATCAAATTGCCTGACTTGTTAGACCTAAGTTTTAGTCTATATTGTTCTGAGTTATTTTGTTCAACCAAAGGAAGCTTTGAGTCAATCGGTGAAGAAATACAGGGTTTAGTCTCTATATCAGATGGTAGTCCATGAAATTTCTTGATATGACTTGAATGTATCCAGCCTTTTCGACCTTCGATCTTCACGGCTGTCCTCGTTGTTAACAACACGAGCTGAGGCGATCTCCACCTAGGATCCAGCTGGGACTTCCGATCAAAGTTCCTCACTAGAACTAGATCCCCTGGAATTACGTCATGGGGTTTCACCTCGGTGTTGTCGGGAAAGGCTGCAGCTACCTGTGAACGACAAGATTGTAGTGCAGACATCAAGGAAGCCAGGTAATCTGTCAGCATATTACAGTCAACATCAGTTATTTTGCGTGGTATAGGCGTCCCCCACATATTTGGTGGTCTACCAAAGACCACTTCATAAGGGGATAGCCCTGTTCGAGAGTGCGCTACCATTCTCATGTAAAAAAGTGCAACGGGTAAGGCTACTACCCAGTCGACACCTTTCTCTCTACATATTTTGGACAATCTAATTTTCAGAGTTTGATTATGTCGTTCCACGAGACCTGCTGCCTCGGCTGTCGGACACAGTGGAATCTCCACTGATAGCCTAACAAAAGTGAAACGTGTTTCATTAGTTCGGAGGAGAACGGCTGGCCGTTATCTGAGTAGACAGCACGTGGTAAACCGTACCGTGGGAAGAATTCTCGAACTAACTGTTTGGCAGTAGTCGGGGCAGTGTAATCTGAAACCGGGTATGCCTCTGTCCAACGGGAAAGAGCACAAACAACTACAAGAACGTATTTGAATCCTCGACATCGTTCCATCTGGATATAATCCATCTGGAGGACTTCAAAAGAGTGATCAGGAGGCTGAAATCCACCCTGTTCTACGGGAATGCTTTTACCTGGGTTAAACTGACAACAGATCATACAGGTACGGACTTTTTGTTTAGCTGCTGCTCGTAAATGTTTGTTGAACCAAATGTGTTGAATGCTGTCTAGCATAGCTTTTTCTCCTAGGTGCGCTGGACTATGTACAGTGTTAATGATAACTTGGACCATTGAATCAGGAAGGAACCACACAGATTTTTCCTTCGTCATCCATCCTTGATCCGTTTGGGTCCCTCCTAATTCAGTCCATTTCTTTATTTCTTCTGGTGTAGCATGTGTCTGTATGTCGATTACATCAAGAGCGGGATCCTTAACTGTCATGCAATGTGTTGGTGTCGGAACTATTGTCTTTGTCATGTCAGACGTGTGAGTTTGAGCAGTCTGTTTAGCTGTTCTGTCAGCTAAATCATTGCCTTGGGAAATGATATCAGTAACTTTCGTATGAGCTTTACATTTCATAATTGATATTGCAATGGGTAGATGTATTGCATCTAGTAAGGCATGAATAAGGGGTCCGTGCTGGATGTGGGTACCGTGGGAAGTTAAATAACCTCTCTCTCGCCACAGCACGCCGAAGTCATGTACAACTCCGAATGCATAACGTGAATCAGTATATATGTTGACTTTCTTATTCGTAGCTTGAATACAGGCTTGTGTCAGAGCGATGAGCTCTGCTGCTTGAGCTGACAAGGTATTAATACGATTTGTTTCAATGACTTCAGTGTCTGTTGTGACTGCATACGCGGCCACTAACTCTCCTGTACTTGTTCTCATACATGAACCATCTACATACAACGTCAGGTCTGGATCTGACAATGGGACATCTGTCAAGTCTTGTCTAGGTTTCGTCGTGATAGTGATAACTTCAATACAATCATGTGCAAGTGGGTCTGTTCCGTTTACTGGTAACAGTGTAGCAGGATTCAATGTACTACAACGTCTGATTTCTATATGTGGCTGAAACAATGTTAACTCGTAACCAGTGAGTCGTGCTATAGTCAAGTGTTGTGTCTGTGTGCGGTTCAAGAGAACCTCTACTGCATGTGGTACTTGTACTGTCAATTGGTGTCCTAACACTATGGCATCGCTTTGTCTAATTGCTAAAGCTGTTGCTGCCACTGATTTCAGGCACGCAGGCAGAGCCTGAGCTACGGGATCTAATGTACTAGAAAAATAAGCACACGGTTTGTGTGATCCTGCTTGTTCCTGTGTGAGTACTGACAAAGCAGTACCTTCGCGTTCTGTAACAAAGAGCGTAAATTGTTTGCTGTAACATGGTGTTGCTAAAACGGGTGCTTGACATAAAGCTTTCTTTAGGCTTTCAAAAGTGTGTGTATGTTCCTGAGTCCAAGGGAGGACAGTCGATGTGGCTGCCTCCTGTGTTGTCAACTGAATGAGTGGTTTTGCTAGAAATGCATACTGAGGGATCCACTGCCTACAATATGAAGTGAGGCCTATAAAAGCCCGCACCTCCTTTTGTGTCTTGGGTATTGGCATGTTAGCAATTAACTGGATGCGATCTGGTGTAAGCTGCCTTCCCTCCTTGGACAGCGAGTGACCAAGGTAAACAACTCGCTGGACACAGAATTGCAGCTTAGAAGGGGACACCTTGTGCCCCTTTTCGGCCAAAAAATGTAAAACCGTCAGTGAGGCTTTTTCACATTCAGGTTCGCTTCTAGCGGTGATCAGCAGATCATCGACATATTGAAGCAGGGCAGTGTTGTCTGGCATGTGTATACTGTCAAGTTCTCGTTTCAGTGCTTGGCTATAGATGCTGGGGCTTTCTGTGAATCCTTGAGGTGCGCGTGTGAATTTAAAGCTTCGTCCATTTAAACTAAATCCGAACAAGTATTGGCTTTCCGGATCTATTGGGACGCTGAAAAAGGCATTTTTGAGATCAATTACAGTAAAGAATGTTGCTTCGGAATCAATAGCTGTCAGTAATGAAGAAATGTCTGGAACTACGGGGTATTGTGGTACAATACATTTATTTAATTCGCGCAGATCAATAACCAATCGATATACTGGCGGAGCCTTTGGATCAGTTTGTTTAAGAATCGGAATTATCGGTGAATTACATACATTGGAGTCGGTCTCCACAACCACTCCTTGGCCAATAAGCTCGTCAATGATTTGCAGCAAAGCCACTACAGCATCTGGGGGTAACTTGTATTGTCGCATTCGTGGTAGTACCACTCCTGCCTTTAGTGTGACTCGATATGGTGTAATGTTCATGCAACCAACATCTGTAGGGCCTTGTGCCCATAAATGTGTGGGTAAAGTCTGTAGTCGGGAATCCATGTCTCGGGACACATAGTGCCCTTTGAAATCACGTAAAAACAATCTTACTCCTTCCGGAGAACAACATATTATAGCTCCTAGAGCTTTCAAAGTTTTTATACCTAACAGGTTTTCTGGGCATGATTTAGTAAGCAATAAATCTGTAGTTCGTGTCAAAGGACCAATCGTAAGGGGAAGAGGCTGTGATACTTCGTTAACGATAGGTTTTCCTGAAAAGCCAAGGGAAATATTCTGTGAGCCTGAGAGGGGTGCCCCTGGAACTTCACTACGTTTTATTGTTGTTCGGCTTGCCCCTGTATCAAGTAAAAATTTTCTATCTAGGCCTAATAGTTCACTGTGTACATAAGGTCCTTCTTGATCTACAGGGACCTCAATAAGGGGTAAGCCAAGTTCCCTCTCTAGGCTGTTTCATGAGTATCGTTGATAATCAGGATAGTCATACTGTGCGGTCTGGTACATCTGTCGTGTCGTTGTTTGTGTGGCAGCAATAGGCTGCTGTGGTGGAGCTGGCATGGACTGTTGCGGAGCTGGCATGGACTGTGCATGCTGTGGAGCTCCTTGTTGATTCTGATCCTGTCTAGGTGGCCGTGGTCTTTCTTTAGTATTACCTATGGCGATATTATGTTTTAAAACTGGACAATCGTGTACATAATGACCTGGCTGTTTACAATAGTTGCACATTCCTTTTACAGGACCTGTTGGAACACTGGACTGTGTCATACCCTTTTTATGACCGTCAGCTGGAACTGTCTGGGAAACTAGCATTTTCATTTTCGTGTCTTTCATGCGTCTTTGTTCATGTTCTTGTTCCTCTCTAATTCTATTGTGATGGTACTGTAGCATTTGTAACATTTGTGACGGAGTGTTACCTTGCCAGGTACTCTCGAATTTCAATACTCTATTCTTAACTTGGGGCAAAGAATTTTCAACTAACTTTGTCACAAACAGATGTGGATACGATTCGCTACTTGCTTTTATTCCACTATTTATACCAAAACATTTTTCGAATCGGGCATAGAAATCACTAGTGTCTTCATCTTGCTTTTGTTTACAGGCTGATATTGCACCCCAGTCTTCCTTTTTCGTAGTTAATAAACGTGGCAGTACCTGTACTAGTAAACCTGGTAGTGTTTTGGTCTTCTCCCCAAGCCCTGCACCTGGACCTCGGGCTTTTTCCTCGTTTTCTAATGCGGTCCAATCTATCTTTTGGTCTCCCACCTCCCAATCCTTTTCCTTGAGTTTTTCATAAATGCCCGCAGGCATTAATACCTTCAATATTGTCATAATGTCTGGATAGGTATACTCTCCCATGAGCAACATGTCTTTAATTTCACGGTGGAAACCCGCTGGGTCTTTGTCATGACTGGGTACCACCTTCTTCATTTCCAATAGTTCTATTTTAGATATGGGTGTGTATACAAACACACGTTTAAACTGATTGTCATCACCTTTTATCGGGTGCACTTCGCGTAAGGGATTCTGTCTATCCATATAATACGTCGTTCTTTCCTTGATGGGCAGTGAAACATGTTCGGGACATACAAAAAGAATGTACTGCTTTCTGGATTCTAGTATTTCTCTAATTAACTCAGTACCTGAACCTCTCCATTTATTCGTGAGTAATTTAGTCAATATATCAGGTAATGGACCAGGATCGGAGTGTTGGCCTTTATATAATATAAGGAGTTGTTGAATCATATAGGTACCAGCTAAACGCTGTTCATCTGGAGCGAGGTTCAAAAACGTGTGTGCTAATGTATCATCACTATATTTTCCGGGACTGTCAACCCAATGAACGGCTGACCTGGCTAATTCTTGTTCGTCCATAGAATCGAGTATATGATAACCCTCGGAGTAGGTTGTCAGCGGCTTGGAACGAATGTTCGGGGGACCTTATATTTATTATAGGAGTTTGGAAATTTCTGCTATTATCTGGACGTACCGGACGTATCGGATCAGTGAAGCATCTAGTATTATTGCAAGATCTTCCTCTACCTACATAGGCCATGGTTTCTAACTGTCCTGTGGGCATTTCTAATTCCTCCTCCTCCTCGGTTTGTTCAGGTTCGTCTACTGCTAATCTGTCTTCGTGTATTCGTTCTATTTCTTTGCGGATTTTTCGGCACATAGCTACTATACATGATCGTTTATCGTGTCTCCCCTCTGATATATTCTGGCTCCATGTGGTAAGAATTTGCATTTCTTTCGGATTTACCCCTGGTCGGTCTTGATTTCTAATCACACAATTTATGAGGAAACGTAACAGTTCCCCCTGTATTTCCACTTTTTGGTACTCCATGGCTCTGTCAATACTTTCGGAATCTCGTCCTGACTGGACAAAGTGATATATATTTTCTAAGTGCGTAGTCATTCCTGGTAGCTTCCCTAAATATATAGCAGCTCGTCGGATACGTAATGATGCTAGCACCATTTCGTCCCCTTTTCCGGGCACTGGGTCATATCTACAGTCTATTAGAAGTTCCTTGAGCGTGTTGGGAGTTACTAGTTTGGGCGTACGTTGGTGAGCTAATTCTTGAAAGGAAAGTTTATTTACTCTGGGTGGCGTGGAAAAAATGTTTGATGCACCTCCGGTAGCCCCACCTGGGGTGCTGGATGTGAAAGGATTCGTCGAACGTGACATAGCAACTATAGGTGTGGATACAGATGTCGAAGCAGATGTGCTTGCCTGAACTTGTGTCGGAGTTTGCTGTTGCGGAGGTACAGACGGAAGAGGGTCTTGGCGTTGAACCCCCTCTGCAGGCGGTCTATGTGGCGCAGCATTAGTATACTCGGGAGCTGCGTCGTCTAAATAAGAGGAAAGAAAAACATCTTCTGCGGTTCTGGGATGTCCTTTGGGATGTACCTTTATCGGAAACAATGGGGGTGGCAAGTCTTTCGGTATCTCCGGCGTAGCCTTAGGTAATCCTTCGGCCAGGAGAGGATACATACCATTCATAAGGGCATTTCGTTGTCTGTCTACTTGTTCTGATTTTACTCGAGTACCTTCTTCAATTAATATATTTTCTCGAACTTTATTTGAATTTTCCTTACTCTTCTCTTCCTGTCTACGTGCTTTTTCTGTACGTCTATACGATTCTTTACGCCATAATTCAATGGCGTCTTTCTGTGATTGTCTAGCTTTCTTTTTCCATAATTCTTCCTCTACTTTCACGATGCACTCTGCATCCCAGGTCCCAGCTGCGGGCCACCTCTGACTTTCTGGTAATTCCTTGGTGTAGTCTACCCATAAATCAAGAAATAATATGGCGTCTAGGCCATGTTTATGATACATAAAGTACCCTGGAGTGTCCCTAGGAGGAATGGGAACAGCTTCTTCGAGTAACCCTTTTCTAGTTTTGATCTGTCTTAATTTCGAAAAGAGCGGCATTTTGAGAACTGATCTGATCTGATACCTAAATTTTGAACACGTTTAATACAACGAGACACAATAATGAACAGTCATTCATACCACAATATGCAGAACGTATTTAAAACATTTAACATTTAACATTTAATGAACAACAATGATGGCCGTTCACTAAGCATAATACTCGATACTAACTAGATAATTCTGACTTCATATACTAGACATACTTGATATACTGCTAAACAGTACAGATACACTGCTGAAACAGTGCAGACCGGATTTGTGTACCCAAACCCGTCTTGACCGGCACAACCTATGTGCACGTCAGAACGCCTCCCCGACAATGGTACTCACCGGGTAGCTCGGAACGGAAGGCCTCGGAACTGAACTGGACTGGACTCGGACCGGACTGGACTCGACTCGATACTTCGGAGCTTCGGGACTTCGGAACTGGTGGGCCTCTGTATACCTCGGATCTTGCTCTCTCAGCTAGGCTCTGGTCGGGATACTTCGCACTTCTCACCGCCTCGTCTGGGTGTTGATCGCAGCCTCAGTTACCCCCGCTCGGCAGGAGGGAGATACAGGAAATCCTGTGGGTACGCGTTGTTGTCCGTCCAGCCGTGACAGGAGACCGGGCCTGCAACGCACCGCCGGCGCGTGAGATGAGAAAGTGTCCCTATTCGGGCGCCATTCATGTGGTAAATAATTTAATTACCGGGACTTAATTTGATGCGGAAAATCTATAACAATAGCTCAGTAAAATAAGAGGCAGAATCCGTGGTATTAGAGGTTCGGAACGGGCTTTATTCCATAATCAATTTAAATTGATGAGCTCCATATTCCATCACCACGAAGGTTCAGGAAGTGAAGACCCAACTTTATTGACAGGTAATCATTTTTATACAATAGGCATTACAGTGAAACAGATGGAGGAGGCGTAACAATTGATAGCAAAGATAAGACATACATGCGTAGCAAAAATGGGTGTAACTGGGTGTAACTAAAGAACGTCATTGGATATGACGTCATAAATGGGTGGTTCCATGAGAGAATTTCGCAATGTCAGCAGAAATACTTGGCAGAGATGCGCACGCAGCAGCATGATGTGTGACTGACGTGTAACTAGGGGGTGAAGGGGACTTGACATTTAGCTCTACATGTGGAGACAGAAGTCTGGGGTTATGTCAACCTAATCCCAAATCATATCTAATATCCTATGTTTAGAGAACTATGTTATCCAGAAAGAAAGGTCTTCTTAGAGTAGAATCTTATTCTATACTGACTATACTGACTGTTAATGCGTGTACAAGCGTCTAAGTGTCTACACTAGATGCGAGGGCCGAAATCTTTCATAGTAACAGGACTATGAATTACTTGCATGAAGACAGAGAAGCCGGGCCTTTTGCTCGGTAGCTGAAAGAATGTTTACTTTAAACTACTAGACAGGAATGCATTGGATAGGGAGCGGAGCAAAGCAGATAATTTTGAAGGTGAAATACAGTTTTTGGCAGGCAACAGGCTGGAGTCAGGCACCGTTAGCCGCACAGGGAGTAGGACAAAGTTCATGGGTACAGATGCGAGCTCGGACTGGAGCTTTCAGAGGCAGAAGGCAGGAAAAGGCTTGATGGCAGAATCAGGGCCTACTCGTCTGAACTGTAAAATGGGATAAGTGAACCATATAAAGCCGGTGGCCTTTCATACTTAGGGATAGAATATCCAGCCCATTCATGGCGGATCTGAAAGAGGACATGTTGGCGGTGGACGCACATGTGTTTGCGTCTTCATAACTGGAACTGGAGGGAACATACATGTACTTGTGATTTATACATGAAACCGTTGGGGTCCAAGATAGGGGACATAACTGACTAGAAAAATCCATATTTCCACAGGAGGTGCATCAGATTTTCATGTGGATGATGTCATCAGTGATGTAATTTGAGATGTCATCAGTGATGTCACTGACCATGCCATGAATGATGTAATATGTGACGTCATGAGCAGTGCATTGCGGGGTGCGAGTTATAGTTAGCTGAATTAACTATAACGGTGGAATTTCTATGGTTTTGTACGATTGAAATGTCCAGCTAACTATAACGCCCCTTAGAACCTATGGTTTTTTCAGTGAATTTCAAAGGTTTTTTTAAATGCTAATTTCTAACTATAACGTCGGTAAAACCTATGGTTTTTTCAGTGAATATATATATATGACCCGTGAGAAAGGAGTGTTGTTAACTCCGAAACGCGTCGGGTTGCTTGTGTTGCCTAAATAAACACGCTTAACTAAATTGTGGCCGCGATACTGGTGTTCTACTGTCTTGCAACTGGATTATCACCGGAGTGTGCAACATATATATATTACCTACCAGTAGGTAGTTATAGTTAGGACCTATTTTCCATAGGAAATCCGCAACATTCTATTCCCAATAACTTTGGCACCGATTGACGAATCTTCGCTAAATTTTCCAAACTTTTGGCCAGCTCCGGTCTGCTCCTATCCTGAAAGTCTCGGGATGATTCGTGTAGCGGAGGCCGATAAAACAGGGGGGTCCCAAAACGTGTTTTCCCCATGCAATTTCCCATAGGACCTTTAGCCGCAGCTACACCCCGAACTGCTGAATTGAATTACACCAAATTTGGCAAAGAGGTAGTCCTCAGTTCAGACTTGTGCCTTTTGCTTAAATGGTGTCAATCTGTTGAGTAGTTCCTGAGAAAATCACAATCAAAATCACATATATTTCTGGGCAGAGCCTAACCACACATCTCATCGTGAGATCTGATTGGCTGTCAGCACTTCATCCAAGAAGTGTTGACAGCCATCTTGGGACCAATGTACATGATAGCACCTCATTAAAAAGCATTGCAGTTAATAGAAGGTTTTAAGACTTTAGTTACATTATAAATAATTTGTTGATGATATCATACTCATTTTAGGAATTGTGGTGTGTTCGAAGGTGATTTTACCACGTGAAAAAGCCTTCTGCTGGGATATCATGAATCATGTTTGAGAGAAAAATATTTTCTCATGCTTTTCCCACAGAGGTTTGGAAGGTGATCTATAAGCTAACCTGAGAGCATATTTTCTGTAAATTCACATTATCTTTCTCAGTCATGTGAGAATGAAGTCTGACATTCTCAGTAAAACATGTACATTCAACAAGGGCAGAGACAGTCAGTTGATTCCTTTGTGTTCTACTGCAGCTTCCCAGAGTGTTCTAAAGAACAACTAGAGCGCTAACAGTCCTACTTATGACAAACGTATGGCACACCTGAAGCCATCTTGATTGGAATAAAGTGGTAACTCTTAAAACATTTAATTTAAAAAGGAACAAAATGAGGGGGTTCATTTTGCCATAGAAAGTATGATTAGTGCTGCAGAAAGAAAAATGAGGGCACATTTTGACTTCTCAAATCCTCTTCTATTTCATTAAAAAATTCTGACATGCCGACTGAAACATGCACTTTCAATACCAGCAGCAGACTTCCCTGGTGAGCAGTAGCTTTACTACAGTGATCTAATGAGCAACTAAAGTACTAACATTCTGAATTTATGGCAAATGTGTGACACATCTGAATGCCTTCTTGATGGAATCAAAGTAAAAAAATGAAAGTATTCCTACTGAGGAGACTGTAGTAAATGAGGAAATTAGGAAACGTCATAACAAATATGGCCACCAGAGACAAAAGAGCCCAAATGTAGCACAGATATCACCCAGATGTAGCCCAAGTATAGCCCAATGAACGAATGTCCCAGAGTGTTCTAAAAAACAACTAGAGCGCTAACAGTCTTACTTATGACAAAAGTATGGCACACCTGAAGCCATCTTGATTGGAATAAAGTGGTAACACTTTAAACATTTAATTTGCAATGTGAGAGTAGTAGAGAGAGAGTAGTAGATAGTGAGTAGTAGAGAGTAGTAGAGAGTGAGTAGTAGAGTGAGTAGTAGAGAGGGAGTAGTAGAGATTTGTAGAGAGTAGTAGTAGAGAATAGTAGAGAGAGAGTAGTAGAGAGTGAGTAGTAGAGAGTGAGTAGTAGAGAGTGAGTAGTAGGGTGAGTATTAGAGAGTAGTAGAGCGAGTAGTAGAGAGCGAGTAGTAGAGAGCAAGTAGTGGAGAGTGTGTAGTAGAGAGTGAGTAGTAGAGAGAGTAGAAGGGAGTGAGAAGTAGAGAGTGAGAAGTAGAGAGAGTAGTAGAGTTGTAGAGAGTGAGTAATAGAGTGAGTAGTAGAGAGTATTTGAGAGCGAGTAGTAGAGAGTGAGTAGTGGGAGTGAGAAGTAGAGATTAGTAGAGAGCGAGTAGTAGATAGCGAGTAGTCGAGAGTGAGTAGTAGAGAGTGAGTAGTAGAGAGTAGTAGAGAGTGAGCAGTGAGTAGTAAAGAGTGAGTAGTAGAGAGTAGTAGAGTGAGTAGTAGAGAGTGAGTAATAGAGAGAGAGTAGTAGAGAGCGAGTAGTAGAGTAGTAAAGAGTGAGTGGTAAAGAGTAATAGAGAGTAGTAGAGTGAGTAGTAGAGAGTAGTAGAGAGTGAGTAGTAGAGATAGTAGAGAGTAGTAGAGTAGTAGAAAGTGAGTAGTAGAGAGTGAGTAGTGGAGAGTAGTGGAGAGTAGTAGAGAATGAGTAGTAGAGAGCGATTAGTAGAGAGTGAGTAGTAGAGAGTGAGTAGTAGAGAGTAGTAGAGTGAGTAGTAGAGAGTGCATAGTAGAGTAGTAGAGAGCGAGTAGTAGAGAGCGAGTTGTAGAGAGTGAATAGTAGAGAGTGAGTAGTAGAGTGAGTAGTAGAAAGTGAGAAGTCAGTCAGTGTCAGTCAGTCAGTGTCAGTCAATCAGTGTCGGTCAGTGTCAGTCAGTCAGTGTCAGTCAGTCAGTGTCAGTCAATCAGTGTTAGTCATTGTCAGTCAGTGTCAGTCAATCAGTGTCAGTCAGTGTCTGTCAGTGTTAGTCAATCAGTGTCAGTCAGTGTCAATCTGTCAGTGTCAGTCAGTCAGTGTCAGTCAGTCAGTGTCAGCTAAAGCAGCTCTGCTTGACCTGCTTTTCTGTCTCTAAAGCAGCTCTGCTGACCTTGTGCTCTCCCTCTAAAGCAGCTCTGCTGACCTGGTTTCTCTGTCTCTACAGCAGGTCTGCTGACCTGGTTCTCTGGCTCTAGAGCAGCTCTGCTGACCTAGTTCTTAGGCTACAGAGCAGCTCTGCTGATCTGGTTCTCTGGCTCTACAACAGCTCTGTTGACCTGGTTCTCTGGCTCTAAAGCAGCTCTGCTGAACCAGTTCTATGGCTCTAAAGCAGTTCTGCTGACATGGTTCTCTGGCTCTAGAGCAGCTCTGCTGAACTGGTTCTCTCCCTCTGGAGCAGCTCTGCTGACCTGGTTCTCTCCCTCCTAAGCAGCTCTACTGACCTGGTTTCTCTGGCTCTACAACGGCTCTGCTGACCTGGTTCTCTGGCTCTAGAGAAGCTCTGCTGACCTGGTTCTTAGGCTCTAGAGCAGCTTTGCTGACCTGGTTCTCTGGCTCTAAAGCAGCTCTGCTGACCTGGTTCTATGGCTCTAAAGCAGCTCTGCTGACTTGGTTCTCTGGCTCTAGAGCAGCTCTGCTGACCTGGTTTTCTGGCTCTAAAGCAGCTCTGCTGGCCTAGTTCTCTGGCTCTAAAGCAGCTCTGCTTACCTGGTTCTCTCCCTCTAAAGCAGCTCTGCTGACCTTGTTTCTCTGGCTCTAGAGCAGCTCTGCTGACCTGGTTTTCTGGCTCTAGAGCAGCTCTGCTGACCTAGTTCTTAGGCTCTAGAGCAGCTCTGCTGACCTGGTTCTCTGGCTCTACAACAGCTCTGCTGACCTGGTTCTCTGGCTCTAGAGCAGCTCTGCTGACCTGGTCCCTTGGCTCTAAAGCAGACCTGCTGACCTGGTTCTCTCCCTCTAAAGCAGCTCTGCTGACCTGGTTCTCTCGCTCTAAAGCAGCTCTACCGACATGGTTTCTCTGGCTCTACAGCAGCTCTGCTGACCTGGTTTTCTGGCTCTATAGCAGCTCTGCTGACCTAGTTCTATGGCTCTAAAGCAGTTCTCCTGACATGGTTCTCTGGCTCTAGAGCAGCTCTGCTGAACTGGTTCTCTCCCTCTGGAGCAGCTCTGCTGACCTGGTTCTCTCCCTCCTAAGCAGCTCTACTGACCTGGTTTCTCTGGCTCTACAACGGCTCTGCTGACCTGGTTCTCTGGCTCTAGAGAAGCTCTGCTGACCTGGTTCTTAGGCTCTAGAGCAGCTTTGCTGACCTGGTTCTCTGGCTCTAAAGCAGCTCTGCTGACCTGGTTCTATGGCTCTAAAGCAGCTCTGCTGACTTGGTTCTCTGGCTCTAGAGCAGCTCTGCTGACCTGGTTTTCTGGCTCTAAAGCAGCTCTGCTGGCCTAGTTCTCTGGCTCTAAAGCAGCTCTGCTTACCTGGTTCTCTCCCTCTAAAGCAGCTCTGCTGACCTTGTTTCTCTGGCTCTACAGCAGCTCTGCTGACCTGGTTTTCTGGCTCTAGAGCAGCTCTGCTGACCTAGTTCTTAGGCTCTAGAGCAGCTCTGCTGACCTGGTTCTCTGGCTCTAGAGCAGCTCTGCTGACCTGGTCCCTTGGCTCTAAAGCAGACCTGCTGACCTGGTTCTCTCCCTCTAAAGCAGCTCTGCTGACCTGGTTCTCTCGCTCTAAAGCAGCTCTACCGACATGGTTTCTCTGGCTCTACAGCAGCTCTGCTGACCTGGTTTTCTGGCTCTATAGCAGCTCTGCTGACCTAGTTCTATGGCTCTAAAGCAGTTCTCCTGACATGGTTCTCTGGCTCTAGAGCAGCTCTGCTGAACTGGTTCTCTCCCTCTGGAGCAGCTCTGATGACCTGGTTCTCTCCCTCCTAAGCAGCTCTACTGACCTGGTTTCTCTGACTCTACAGCGGCTCTGCTGACCTGGTTCTCTGGCTCTGGAGAAGCTCTGCTGACCTGGTTCATAGGCTCTATAGCAGCTTTGCTGACCTGGTTCTCTGGCTCTAAAGCAGCCCTGCTGACCTGGTTCTCTGGCTCTAGAGCAGCTCTGCTGACCTGGTTCTCTAGCTCTAAAGCAGCTCTGCTGGCCTAGTTCTCTGGCTCTAAAGCAGCTCTGCTTACCTGGTTCCCTCCCTCTAAAGCAGCTCTGCTGACCTTGTTTCTCTGGCTCTACAGCAGCTCTGCTGACCCAGTTTTCTGGCTCTAGAGCAGCTCTGCGGACCTAGTTCTTAGGCTCTAGAGCAGCTCTGCTGACCTGGTTCTCTGGCTCTACAACAGCTCTGCTGACCTGGTTCTCTGGCTCTAGAGCAGCTCTGCTGACCTGGTTTTCTGGCTCTAGAGCAGCTCTGCTGACCTGGTTCTCTGGCTCTACAACAGCTCTGCTGACCTGGTTCTCTCCCTCTAAAGCAGCTCTGCTGACCTTGTTTCTCTGGCTCTACAGCAGCTCTGCAGACCCGGTTTTCTGGCTCTAGAGCAGCTCTGCTGACCTAGTTCTTAGGCTCTAGAGCAGCTCTGCTGACCTGGTTCTCTCGCTCTAAAGCAGCTCTACTGACATGGTTTCTCTGGCTCTACAGCAGCTCTGCTGACCTGGTTTTCTGGCTCTAGAGCAGCTCTGCTGACCTGGTTTTCTGGCTCTAGAGCAGCTCTGCTGACCTGGTTCTCTGGCTCTACAACAGCTCTGCTGACCTGGTTCTCTGGCTCTAAAGCAGCTCTGCTGACCCGGTTCTATGGCTTTAAAGCAGTTCTGCTGACCTGGCTATCTGGCTCTAGAGCAGCTCTGCTGACCTGGTCCCTTGGCTCTAAAGCAGACCTGCTGACCTGGTTCTCTCCCTCTAAAGTAGCTCTGCTGACCTGGTTCTCTCGCTCTAAAGCAGCTCTACTGACCTGGTTTCTCTGGCTCTACAGCAGCTCTGCTGACCTGGTTCTCTGCCTCTAGAGCAGCTCTGCTGACCTGGTTTCTCTGGCTTTACAGCAGCTCTGCTGAACTAGTTCTCAGCCTCTAGAGCAGCTCTGCTGACCTGGGTCTCTGGCTCTAAAGCAGCTCTGCTGACCTGGTTCTCTGGCTCTAGAACAGCTCTGCTGACCTGGTTCTCTGGCTCTAAAGCAGCTCTGCTGACCTGGTTCTCTCCCTCTAAATCAGCTCTGCTGACCTGGTTTTCTAGCTCTAGAGCAGCTCTGCTGGCCTGGTTCTCTGGCTCCACAGCAGCTCTGCTAACCTGGTTCTCTGGCTCTAAAGCAGCTCTGCTTCCTGGTTCTCTGGCTGGCTCTAGAGCAGAGCTCTGGCTCTAAAGCAGCTCTGCTGACCGGGTTCTCTCCCTCTAAAGAGCTCTGCTAACCTGGTTCTCTGGCTCTAAAGCAGTTCTGCTGACCTGGTTCTCTGCCTCTAGAGCAGCTCTGCTGACCTGGTTCTCTGGCTCTAAAGCAGTTCTGCTGACCTGGTTCTCTGCCTCTAGAGCAGCTCTGCTGACCTGGTTCTATGGCGCTAAAGCAGTTCTGCTGACCTGGTTCTCTCCCTCTAAAGCAGCTCTGCTGACCTGGTTCTCTGGCTCTAAAGCAGTTCTGCTGACCTGGTTCTCGGCCTCTAGAGCAGCTCTGCTGACCTGGGTTTCTGGCTCTAGAGCAGCTTTGCTGACCTGGGTCTCTGGTTCTAGAGCAGCTATGCTGACCTGCGTCTTAGGCTCTAGAGCAGCTCTGCTCACCTGGTTCTCTGGCTCTACAATGGCTCTGCTGACCTGGTTTCTCTGGCTCTACAGCACCTCTGCAGAACTGGTTCTCTGCACTCACGATGCACACACCGACTTCGCGAAAATATATTTAAAAATAATATACGTTTATTATAAGTACAAATATGTTATTTTTATGACTATTTTAGATAATCTCTTGCCCTAATATGTATATTAAAGAGACATACATATCATTTTGGAACATAACATTTTTTTGCGGGAGGTGCGCACCCTGAGCGCCCCAGCACGTATATGACATCACCCGGGACCCCCCACCGCGCAAGCATCTCATACCGTAATGCGCATGTGTCGCGAATGCGCGGGAACAGGAGTCGCGGACTGGTCACATACCAATCGCGCACATCACGTAATATTAAATGTATATGATGTAACTGAAAAACACACAGCTGTCGCACACCGTACACGTATCCTTCACGACTTTTCTAAAATAGCGGATAGAATCTGCGCACCCACCGTGATGTGTACGCTTTGAGTGCGTAACTCTGAAATTTTTTGGGATAACATTTTTTTTTAAAGAAAATAATATAAATATATTAAAATAATTTTTTTATGTTTTTTTTGCAATTTTCAGAAAAATATATAATGTTATTTAATGAATAAAATATTTATAAATGAACAGTTAAAAAACTGTAGAAAATCAGTACAAAAAAATAGGTATAACTACTATCACACTTTATTGGCATTTAAAAAACCTTTGAAATTCCCTGAAAAAAACCATAAGTTTCAGAGATGTTATAGTTAGGAATGAGCATTTAAAAAAACCTTAGAAATTCACAGAAAAAAACCATAGGTTTCAGGGGTGTTATAGTTAGCTGTCCATTTCACTCGTACAAAACCATAGAAATTCCTCCATTATAGTTAGTTCTGCTAACTATAACTCGCGCGCCCGCAATGCACTGCTGATGATGTCACATCAGTGATGTCATTTGAGATGTCATCAGTGATGTCACTGACCATGTCATGAATGATGCAATATGTGACATCATCAGCAGTGCATTGTGGGCGCGCGAGTTATAGTTAGCAGAACTAACTATAACGGAGGAATTTCTATGGTTTTGTACCAGTGAAATGGCCAGCTAACTATAACACCCCTGAAACCTATGGTTTTTTTTCTGTGAATTTCTAAGGTTTTTTTAAATGCTCATTTCTAACTATAAAATCTCTGAAACCTATGGTTTTTTCAGTGAATATATATATATATATATATATATATATATATATATATATATATATATATACACACACACACACACACTGACAGACTCTCTATCTCTCTAGCTCTCTATCTCTCTCTCTCTCTCTCTCTCTCTCCCCCCCAACCCAGAGGCTTGCACCACCCATTGCCCCTGTCAGTGGTACAAATGACAGTACCAACTCAACTACTAACCATTATACTCCTAGAAGGGTAATAACTCTGACTATTACATGCCCCAAATCTATCAGAATGGTTTGGTGGCAGGTATTAGTCATCGTTAATGTGTATTGAATTAATAGACAACTGTTGTTGAGCTAATTTCTAAATTAGACAAACATCGCCACCATGAGGCAGACTGTCCTAAGTGCCAGGGTTCACAATTAAGTGATGGCGCAGGGCACAGGAAAACCACCGGCAAAAATTAAGCACTAACACACAGTCAGTTAGGTGATTGGAATAGTCAGCAGTATCAAGAACGCTTTCTTTGATATTGATTGACAAAACCTATACAATTATGAACTTGTGTTTCCTAATAGGATTGCAGTGTTGACCCACACAGCCTGGAATTAGAGACAGACTCAGGGCATCGAGGAGTGCTAAGGGGTTGTACTTCTCATGTATACAAAGCTGTTCCTGCACAGATGGAGGAATCTTTAACAATTGCCCTTCGGCTTGTGATGCTCACTTTAAATCTGACCTGGATACTTTGAACCTTTGAGTGTGTTTGTCTTCATTTTTAGAGATTATATCTAACTATGTTGTACAAGATTGTAAGATGCTGACTGATAGTCCAGTGGGACCTTTGGGACTTCTGAACCCGCTCACCATCAACCTGCTGGATTCACATTTTAAGCAGTCAATGTGGGGAATCCAAGCGAAGTCTCACAAGAGACCAGAATTTATATCAGTCAAGCATGATGCTCTGGTTCAGTCGTTAAAGAGACCTGTTGAAGAACTTTCAGCTATAGATTGATTACTTATCAGCAAGACTGATGTTGAGCAGTCATTGTTAAAATATAAAGCTTCCTACCAATCTTTATATGACAGTCAGTTCTTGAGTTTTTTCTGCCTAATCATGGCCCACAAAATGTTCTTTGTACACTATAGAAGCACATTGCTTGCTATCTCAAAAAGCCTCCTCAATCACCAAAGCTCTGTATGAAAAAATGACATTGGTCTATAACTTACTTGCATCCTCTGCATGTTAACACACATGCATGTTTGCCTTAATCTCTATTATTGTATTTCTGCAAAGTTTCTATAATTTCAAAGATCACCTCTTCTCACTTGAAATCCATACTCCTGCAACCTAATAATGCCTAATTTCTTCTAGCTCATATAATAACTCAACCAACTATCTGCATAAATTCACAAACCCCTCTCTACTAATGGTTACACCTGATTCTTATTAATTAATCCTACACAAAGAAACTAGAGCATGTAATGGTTTCCTTGACAGCAGAAGACTAGTTCCCATAACCAACAGTAGATGAACCACTAGCCTTGAGTTCCGGAGAAATGTGATACCCAGCAGAAGAAACTGGATTAAGTGTATGGAATAGTGTTTATGAGAGCGCAATTCTAACCCCAATAACTAACACTAACCAACAACCACTGAGTTGTCTGTAATGGTTAGCATTCCTGTGTTTTGCGGTTCCGCTAGCCGGAACCAGTACCCACATCATCCACAGGCCAGGTGTGGTCTGCAGGGTTAAATAAAAGGGAAGAACTCACTTTGGGGTGTTCTTCCGGCACAAAGTATATATGTGTATGTGTCGAGTTTATAGCTGGTGGCCCCGTATATATTATAAGTGGAGGTGCGTCCACAGTGCCCGGCGGGTGAGTGCTGCCCCGCTGTCTGGCCCAAGTGTCCCGCTGCCCAGAGGGAGTCACCCGACACTTCTTAACACCCACTCCTGCCATCCGGCGGGCCAACTGGCTCCGTTACGGCCGCATCGAGTGCTGAGGGTGTGTGGCTTAAGCGAGAGGAGTGTGCTGCAGCACGACGGCCGTCTCCCATCTGAAACGGGAGACAAGGCCCTACCCAGCGTGCACACGCAAGAGCGTGTCTCAGCACCCAGCGACATCCCTGAAGAGAGTGGAGGCCCCTGGTAGCAAGTGAAGCCAGTGGGAACAGAGACAGTGCCTGGAGCAGTGGCAAGGAGACAGAAAAAAAAACAAGAAAGGAACAACCACAGTAAGAAAGCAGTGCATGTGGGGAGAAGACAGAGCAAGCAAAACTCAGGGTTAAGAGTGCAGGAGGACAAAAGGAACAACAGTGAAGGGGGCAGTGAGGTATCACAGCGTGTCAGGAAGGAATACAAAGGAGCAGCCAACTAAGGTGAAGACACAACAGTGAAGAGAGGTCAGTCACAAGCCACTGCCACATCAAGAGAAAAAAAAAAAGGAAAACAATAAGAAAAGCACAGAAGGGAGTGAGAAAGACGGCCACCCACAAGAAAGATGGGTGACGAAGACAATGCGCAAGTAAGACCCCACTTCCCAGTTCAACATGCACTCTCCGGGGTACTGCCACCCTTTAGTGAATTAGAAGATGTGGCTACAGCGTCCCCGAGGTGGAAAATCTGGATTGAATGCCTGAATAACTATTTCGTTGCCACTAGGGAGACCGACGGGGCAGTGAAAAGGTTGTTACTCCCCCACTATGCCGAAGACTAAATATTTAAATTATTCAAACATCTGACGAACATGGGCATTGCCACGGATTACGACGCTGCAGTAACTGCGTGAACTGGCCAGCAAGTGCACAGAGGACGATCAGCCAAAGGAGATAAGGGCACAGCTCATCCAAGGATGCAGAGACAAGACACTCAGAGGCCTCATCCTGCGCCAGCCAAAGATCGCTCTGGAGGACATACGTATACTAGCGAGGACCCATGCTCTATCAGTGGCCAGGGCCAATGAAATGGACCAGCCCCTCACCAAGCCGCAAGAAGGCTGAAAAACATTAAGACGGAGCGGGCGGACGCCCTCCGAACAAGACCATGAAATGACACACCCAGGAAGGCAAGGCCCGAAGCACCCAAGACGCCCAATAACCGCATCTCCGACCTCGTCCGCCAGTCACCCCGTCCCGGACAAAGATATTCGCCTATGGGAGCCAAACCCCTCTGCCACTGAGAGGGAAGATATCCGTCCCAATCAACTCGAACAACCAGGAGGTCACAGCCATCATTCACGTCATCGACCACAAAGCAGATACCCTACTAAGCAGCCACACAGCGGAGGACCTAGGTCTGGTTTCTTTTGCCAGGAGTGTCCAAGCCCATCAGGTTGATGCGCTGCTCGACCAATTCCCGGAACTCTTCCAAGGACTCAGAGGCATCAAATGTGACCCCATCAAGCTGCACATTGACAAGTCCGTCATCTCAGTCGCGCTGCTACACAGATGAGTCCCCTTCCACCTGAGGGCGTTGGTGGAGAGAGAACTAGAAGTCCTGGAAAAACAAGGAGTAATTGAGAGTCTTGGGCCCGACGCTCTGGGTGTATCCGATGGTTATCGCGGAAAAGTCCAAACAGCCAGGGGCCATACGCCTATGTATCGACATGAGGTTGCCTAACTGGGCCATCAAAAGAGAGTGCCATCTGACACCAACCATGGACGACATAATTGCGGACGTCAACGGGTCGAGGTAGTTCTCTAAAATTGATCTGAACGCAGGGTACCATCAGCTGCTGCTAGAGGAAGAAAGCCGATACTTCACCACGTTCAGCACCCACATGGGGCTGCATCGTTACAAACGACTGAGCTTTGGGATATCCTCAGTGGCAGAGGTATTCCAGAACACGATAGTGAGATGCTGTCCGGGCTACCAGGGGTGATAAACGTCAGCGACTACATCCTGATCCACTCTGCCATGGCAGCCGACCATCACAAACATCTGAGGAACACGCTGAGGCGCCTCAGCAAACATGGGGCGACGCTCCACAGAGAAAAGTATCTCTTCTTCCAGCCTTCTTTAGAATTCTTCGGGTATGTGTTCAACCAGGAGGGCATCCAAGTAGATCCGAAGAAGTCGCATTCCATACGAAACGATCCAGCTCCAAACACACCTACCGAAGTGAGGAGTTTCCTAGGTATGGCTACTTATTGTGGGAGATTCATCCCCGACCTAGCGACTCGTGCCGAACCATTGAGAGCCCTCATGAGAGCAGACCCCCAGTGGCAATAGGGACAGCGGGAAGAGGAGGCATTCCAGATTATCAAAGATGCGCCCCTGGGAGAGGCCACCCTCGCCTACTTCGACCCAGTGAAGCAGACAGAACTACTAGTAGATGCCAGTCCGGTGGGGCTAGGAGCGGTGCTGTCCCAGGAACAGGAGCCAGGCAGGTGGGCAGCATTATCATTTGCCAGCAAGTTACTCACCCCCACTGAAGCCAGGTATGCCCAGATCGAGCGAGAGGCCCTCGCTATAAAGTGGGCTTGTAATCATTTCCACCTGTACCTGACAGGCCAGCCGTTCACTGTGGTCACCGACCATCAGCCCCTGGTTCCCCTTTTCAAGGGATCAGCCCCTCATCCGCCCCCCCCCCCCCTCGGATCGAGCAATGGGTGGTACAACTCCAGCCGTACCAAATGGAGGTCGTGTACAGACCAGGGGCGAAGAATCCTGCGGATTTTCTATCCCGACAACCAGCACCAGTGGAAGAGGTGGGCGACGTCGAAGGGTTGGAACAATATGTCAACATGATCTCTGTGGCGGCGTGTCCCCAGGCTATGACACTTGAGGAAATCAAGGAAGCCGCCGAGAAAGACACTATGTACACTCGGACCCTTCAGGCGGTCCAAGAAGGGTCATGGAAAAACTACCTTCCGCAGACCAACGCCTTGGCACCGGAGGACCGAGAAGGGCTGACGAAGATATGGCGGGTGAGAAGCGAGCTGAGCGCCACAGAAGACGGTATACTACTGAGAGGTTCGAGGCTTGTGATACCACAAGCACTGAAACACCGAGCAACCCAGCTAGCCCATGGAGGCCACCAAGGTGTAACCAAGATGAAGGCGAAAATGAGATAGAAGGTCTGGTTCCCTGAAGTTGAGGAAATGGTTGTTCGCCCTCGCCCGGTATGCCAACTAACCTGTGCTCCCGAGAAGCCGGCCCCGGTGATCACAGAAGAGGCCTGCACTCTCCCATGGTCGAAGGTGAGCATAGACTTTGGGTGTTTCCCCAGAGGGAAACACATGCTCATCCTTGTGGATGCATTCTCGAATTATCCCATAGTAGAACCAGTGGTGTCGACCGTCTTCGCCCATGTGGCCCCCATTCTGGAGAGAGTATTTGCCACGTTTGGATTTCCCATGGAGATCCGGAGCAACAATGGGCCCCCGTTCCACGGGACTGAGTTTGCCACATTCCTGCGTCAGCGAGGGATCTGCCACCGCCGCGTCACGCCTCAGGGCAACGAAGATGTCGAACGTTTCATGCGGACTCTAAACAAAATGCTATGCATTGCCACGGTGGAGCAAGCGGATCCCGAGCAGCGTCTCCATGAGTTCCTCAGGGAGTACCGGAGCACTCCACACTGCACCACGCTTAGGAGCCTGTGGTCCCTCATGCTCAAAGGCCCAAGGAGAGATCTTATCCCTACGTGTCCAGGGCGGACACCTTTTCCTTAAGATGCCTAGGAAACTCAAGCAAGAAGGGAACAACAGAACAACCGAGACAGTGCTCGACGCCATGCTGCACCGCGGTCACTCCGACCTAGCGCTACCGTCATACTCAAAGACCACTGGCCAGGGGGGAAATTGCAGACTACCCACGAACCAGGTACCTGGACAGTCGTAGCCAGCAATGGAACCATGGTGACAGCCCCGAGAGGGGGCGAGGAGACATCGCGAAACATCTCCTGGTTCAAGGAAGTCCCCACAGAGGCCTCAGCTGAGCCCCAGTGGGTGATCCCCAGCTTTCGCTGAGCCTAACCAGGAGCGTCCAGGGCATGGAAGCAGAAGATGGGGGTAATGTGGCGGAACCCACTCCCCCGAGCATGCCGCCTCCCTGTTCGACTCCCAGCCGACCAACATCCGGAGAAAAACCCCTAAGAAACCAACCACATAGTTACAGTCTATGGCCCAATCCTCGCCCCAACCATTGGCTCCAGGATTTTGTGTGCTAAGGCAGTATAGACTGATGTCACCAAACTATGTCTATTTTACTGGACTCTCAGAAGTTTTATTTTCAAGAACCAAGTTGGAGAGGAATGTAATGGTTAGCGTTCCTGTGTTTTGCGGTTCCGCTAGCCGGAACTGGTACCCACGTCATCCGCAGGCCAGGTGTGGCCTGCGGGGTTGAATAAAAGGGAAGAGCCTGCTCTAGGGAGTTCTTCCTGCACAGAGTAACTGTGTGTATGTGTCGAGTTTATAGCTGGTGGCCCCGTATATATAAGAAGCATTACCTGAGCCTTAGTGCATGCAGGGTCAGCACATTATCCAATAACCTTGGGATCCGGAGCAGCCTGCCGCCCAGCGTAAAGCTCTAGAGCGCCTCCCCAGAGGTTGTAAGTGCTATTTAAATGAAAGTTACAACGGAATAAAAATGCGATTTGACAAGACAAAATCATTTTTAGACAGGATTTACATTTTTGCCACTGGAGGGCGCCCAAACCAAATCCAAAAGGAAACCTAAAGCACGACCACTGAAAAATGTCGAAAGTAAGCTGACAAAGGATCAACAACCATTGAAGGTTTGTGCCTGCAATTTTTTTTTTACACTGGGTACAAATCAATCAATCAATCTATCAATCAATCAATCTATCTATCTATCTATCTATCTATCTATCTATCTATCTATCTATCTATCTATCTATCTATCTATCTATCTATCTATCTGTCTGTCTGTCTGTCTGTCTGTCTGTCTGTCTGTCTGTCTGTCTGTCTGTCTGTCTGTCTATTCAACAAAAAGCTGGCTAAAATGGTTAAATATGGTTAGTTCGATCTGTAGTCCATACATGATGGCCCTTTTCCTTCGATTAGCAAAACTGCAAGGTAGGATTTCAGGCGCGAAGGTACATCTGAGAGCAGAAACGCTGCGATTTCTCCAGGATACGTGTAGGATTCGAGGCGTCTCTGTCCTGTCCATGTCTTTTTAAATGTGGTTAACGCGCCAAATAGGGGGATACATCGAGTCAAAGGCAGTATTTTCTTGCCATTTGTAATTATATAACACAGGTGCGCATATGTTAAACATTTCAGTAGCAAATATACACTACACAGAACAAGTACATATATAGTTACAACATGATGGTATATGAACTAGTTATGTTCGTTTTTTAGTGCAAGTCTTTCTCATCCCAATACTTGCCAAGATCTCCACCTAGTGGTAGAGAACGAAATTGCTCTGCGAGACACTACAAAATGTGAAGAAGACTGTACCTTCCTCAAGAGCGGGTCAATACAATTGCCATACTTCCCAATGTGGAATGACTCATTTATTTGTTTTTTTTTTCCGTTGCCCAAGGCATTAGAGCCCTTTACATTAGAAGCAGAAAAAGAGTTTACATCAACAAACAAATAAGAAATCAAACAGTGACAATAGGAGACTCCTTGAGTAAGGTTGGGGGCTGAACAAGGAGCAATTCATAGTTCCTAATACGTCACTGAGCACCAGAGATTTTCAGTTTCATGGCCAGGCAGGGAGATGAGGCACTATGAAGGGCTCTATGAGTGATGCAGGCCATCTTTGAGCAGGATCGGTGAGATATATGGTAGAATTTCATGTATCCTGACACAAAGCACACAGCTGCAAGGAGAATGTCTCTGGATGAGCTTTAGGGAGCCCAGAGAGCAGGGAGTTCACATGATCCAGTCTGGAGAGGACTAGTGCCTGTACTACAGACTTTTAAGTCCCCGTTAAGGATTAAGTGTCTGATGTACCAAATGAGCCTGAGGCGTTGGTGTGTATTTTTAGCCATCTTAGATATCTGGAAGTGTAGGTTAGAACAGTAGCGGGGTACAAATGCCAGAGTTTTGGCAGTGTCCACGATATTATGCAGCCCAAGGGAGAGCACCCATTAATCCATTCTTGAACGGACAGGGGGTACTTTTTTGGTGATATTAAAAGGAATTCTTTTTCAGGCGGGTTCAGTTTCAGATGGTGGTTGGACATCAATTTCTAGATTTTGGATTTTGCCAGCGGGAAGATGTCATTTGCGAAGGACATCTTGAGGTAGATTTGCATATCATGTGCATACTGGTGATATAAAACACTAGGGGCCAGATGTAGGTGGCCAAATACCGACCGGTATTTGGCTGAGTGCAATGTAGGTGAGTTGAAACCTACTTGAAAAATAAGGAATCGCAAAATAGCGAATCCTTATTTTGCTCTTGCATTAAAGGAATCGGAAATTCCGATTCCTTAAATGCAATGTACGTAGCACTAAAAATAGTGCACTTCAGCCTTTAGGAATTGCTAATCACAACTAACTTCAAGTTGGTGGTAAGTAGCGATTTCCTTTGAAAAAGCACTTTTTTGCTTTTTTAAATGTGCCATGTGGCACACATCCATGCCCTTAGGGCATGTATGTGCACCACATGTGCACACATGCACATTTCAGGGGTGCAACAGGGTGTCTTTCGGACACCCTGGCACCCTTGAAATAGCTCCTGCTATTAGCGATTCGGTAATACCAAATCCCTAATAGTGAATATCTTCCCATTAATTCCTATCGGTCTCCTAGCCCATAGGAATGAATGGGTAGGTATTCCTTAATAACGAATCTCAATTACCGATTCGTTATTAAGGAATGTTAAGGAATCGCTAATATTTTCGCGATTCCTACCTACATTCCATTTAGCGAGTCCTTAATAGTGATTCGGTAAAAATCGCTATTAAGGACTCACTGAATTGAAGTTACCTACATCTGGCCCAAGATTTTCTGAGAATCTTTCATAGGGGTTCTATATAGAAGTTGAACAGAGCACAGGGCAACATTGAAACCTCAGGGACCACAGAGGCAATTGCCAATTGTAAACATTTGGAATTTTTGGAAAGATAGGAAGAAAACTAGTTTAGGGCTGTAGCCTCAATGTCCATCTGAGCTTTCAGGATGTTCAGCAAAGGTTTATGGTTGACTGTGTCAAAGGCCGCTGAGAGGTCTAGGAGAGCAACGAGGCAAGGGCTGCCTGAGTCAAGGATATGGAGATCGTCATCTACCACGTGAAGCATGGTATGGCCATATCTGAAGCAGATTGGAATTTATCCAGGAGGTTGTTTGGCTGGATATGAAGAGAAAGTTGTGAGGCAACATAGTTTTCTATCACCTTGGATAAAATGGGAAGGCTAGAGCTAGGGTGGAAGTTAAATAAATAATTCACATCTGCTGAAACGTTTCTAAAAGGAGAGAGATTTGACAAATTTGTAGGGTGTCCGGGAAGATACCTGTGGGATCTGCCACCTTTTGCCCTGGATGTCTTCCCTTTCTATTGATATGTGATGCAAAATTCTAATGCCATGTTATTGGTTATATATTCATTCTCTTTTGGAATCTATAGGTGCTATGGTTTGAATCGGAAGTCCTCTGGCACCTTATGCACTAAGGAAACTCTGTCTGCTATACTTCAATAACAACCCTTCAAGTTCATTTTGCTTATTGGAGTTTATTTGGATACTAAAAAATTGGAGATGAGCTGGGCAGCCTTTACTGGGATTCCTTAAGGACAGTTATCCGGTACTGTGTTAATTTTTAATGGGGGTCATCGTTGAAGTGATCCTTGTATTTGAAGCTGGGTGTGTCCCATGTGCTTGATTAGGTACATTCGGGAAAGTTTTAGGAGTTTAACCCCTTGAGTGCCCATGACGAGATGGTCTCGTCATGGGCCGCGGTTGCGCTGTGCCCATGACAAGACTATCTCGTCATGAACCCCGCCCGCTAATTCAACGCCCGGCACAGGGCGTGGAAAGGGCGGGGCACACAAGGGGTTAAAGAGCCCTCTCTGGGGTTTTTCCTCCAGGTGGGACAGTTTCACAGACCAGCCGGTCTGCTTGTGCAGAGTACGGACAACTGCTGGAACCACGTCTCAGCACTTGTATTCCCACGTGTTTTTCTCTTTGCTGAGTGTGCCGATTCGCTCTGCATGTTGGATGTCTTGAGGTTAGGTTTCTGCTGAGCTCTTCTGTTTATTCAGAATGGGGGATATTGGAACACCTGTCTGCTGTTTTGGAGCGCGCTCTTTCGCTCTCACCATGGATTTCTCCCGCAACTACCTACAATAGCTCCTGTGATTCTTGAATCTCTGCCAGCTGTGTCATCCTGCTTCCAGCGGCTTGTTACCACACTACTGCCTGTGTATTATACTACTTCCTATCAGTTCTTCATTGTACAGCACCACCTATTGTTTGGAACTCCTGCTTTCCATCTTTGCTATGAGCAGTGCCACCTACTGTTGTTAAGCAACACTTTGGACCATCGCTTTTATGGTCATGTGCTGCTGTACCACAGTGATCAGCACACTGCCATCTGCTGGCCTGCCACAGTGATCAGTACACTGCCACCTGCTTGTCTACCACAGTGATGAGCACACTGTTTGCATCCTATTAATATTTTTTTGCAATTTTCTACAACATACTTCACAATTTGTTTTCTCTCTTCAGTATTTTGTAGTTTGCCTAACTTGTGCTTATTTTTCAGGTGGACTCATTTTGAGTATTTGTTTTTATTATTTCTTATATACCATGATGCAGGCAGTTACAACTCCAGCACCATTTCTGTAGGATTCTGGAGATGCTCCCTTGAAATTGTGAATTTGGTTTAGGTCATTCAATGTAGACTTATGTGCTATTGATGGTTTGAAATTCAAACCAGATAGAAAACACAATTTACTTTATTATTATCTAGGTATAGAAGGCCATAATATATTTGATCATCTACCTGAATATGTGTGTAGTGAGGATGAAGAATATGATGAGTTTGAAGTCGCTGTCAAACAGTTAGAAATTTACTTTGAAGGAAAGGTTAATTTAGTGGTGTGATGTCACACATTTTCCACACATGTACAGGTTCCCAGTGAGTCTATTGATTCATATGTCATGGCCTTAAAAGTGTTGTAAGCATATTGTGATTTTGCAGGTTTTACTTCACATCTTTTTTCTCCAGATGTTATTCCTAAAAAATACAACAGAGACCGTTGGCTTGTAAGAATTCCTCTTCTTATGAAGCAATAGGCATCGCAAAGGTATTGAATCATCACTAAAGGATGCCATGCAGTTGGAACATGACAATCCCATGAGTTGTGTGGAAAAAGTGTTTCAGGTTAACCCTCACAGTAACCAGTCACAGCTGTTCTTTACGTTAAACGGTCAGTTTCATGCAGTCTATTCTCAAAGTGAAAACAGAGGCAAAGGTCCTGTTCATGCTGCAATGAAGCCTGCATGTTATGGGTGTATATCTTTAATTCACCTTTTGAATTTTCTGAATTGTCCAGCTACCACAGAAGAATGTTGGAAATGCAAAAAAGTGAGACGCTTCGAAAAAGTGTGTAGAGGTGGCAAAAGAGTAGGATAAGGAATGTAACTTTGGGTGATGAGTGTGACATTAGTAACAAATTGGAGGAGTTAGTTATTTCTGTGGATTGTATTGAGGTTGGTAGTTTACATAGTAACGACAAGTACAGTGACCTGCACATACCAATTCTAATTGATGGCATTTTTAATTCATTTGCTGTTTGATTCTGAAGTGCAAGCTACGGTTATTTACATTGAAAAATACAAGGAATTTTGGGTAGCTAACAGTCGTCTTCCTCCGAATATTATTATAACTGCATTTGAAGGAAGCAAGATTTATTTAGTAGGGTACTTGTAGGCAGATATATGCTTTGAAGCCAAAACCATTAAAGGAAAAGTTAACTGTAGGTCCCAAAGGTATTAATGTGTTAGATTGGTGGCATCAGACAGACTTTGATTTCATTATTAGACCTAGACATAAACACCATGTAACTCTTATAAACTCTATCTCTGATGTGGATTGGAAAAAAAACAAATTTAAAGGGGTTTTAAAAACAAAAGTGGGTGAAATCAAATGTTTTGTGCACAAAATCAGGGTCAAAGAAGGTGCCACAACTGTTAAGTTGTGTAATGTACCCTATAGTGTTAGGGGTGAGTTTTCTACAATTTTAAGAAAAATGCAAGACGATGGAATTGTTGAACCCACTGACACCACTTTATGGCTTTCTCCAATAGTGATGACTAAATTAAATCTGGAGATTTGTGGTTGTGTATTGATTTAAGATCCGTAATCAATGCCATTTGGACAGAGATTTTTTCCATTGCAACACATTGAAGACCTCATCAATATTGTAGGTCAGACCAAGTGGTTTTCAAAGCTGGATCTTCAGGCAGCGTATCATCAGGTGGAATTGGATGAACAATGCCATCATCTCACAGCGTTTGTCACACCTGATGGTACATTCCAGTTTTGTTTCATGTCAGTGTGTGGAAAAAGTATTATCCATATTGGAACTCAATGGAGTCACCATGAGAGATGACAAGTGCATATTTAGAGTGAATAAAGTTGAGTATTTGGGCAATATTTTGACTTCAGAGGGCGATAAACCCAAACCAAGCATCATTGATGGAATTCTCAATGTACCTTGTCACACCGACAAAGTACAGCTTAGGTCTTTGTGAATTTTTCTAGAAGTTCATTAAGAATTTTGCAGGCATGACTGAATGTTTTAGATTCTTGCTAACAGAGAACACTACTTTTGAGTGGTTGTCTGTATGTTAACACAGTTTCAAACGTATTAAACTGTGCATTGTTTCAGCTCAATTTCTACAACCTCATGTTGAAGGGAGGGAGACGTTTGTAACTGTAGATGCCAGTGCTTTTAGTATGGGTGTTGTGTTATCACAGTTAAATGGCAACAAAGAAGTGACTGTAGGTTTTGCCTCCAGGAGACTGAACAAATTATAACTGTTATAGAAAAGGAAATGTTAGCATGCATGTGGGTTGTCGAAAAATTCAAGTCATATTTCTGGAGTAGGAAATTTGGTCTAAGTACAGATCACAGACCACTAGTGGACATTTTATCGGGCAGAAAAATTGAGAAAGCTACAGCCAGACTGGCCAGATTAATGACCAAATTGTTGGAGTTCAATTATTTATGTTGTTCACATTGCTGGAGGTAAAAATGCTAGAGCAGATTTTTTGTCTTGCTTACCTGTGGCTGATGATCCTTGTGAGTTAGATGTGCATGAAGAAATAAAAGAATACATTATAGCCAAGGATGAAGATGTTGTAGCATATTCAGACATGGGGTTATGGTGCAACCAACAGAGAGGACGCTATACTGAGTCTGGCCATGGAGTTTGTGAAAACTGGATGGCCAAGAGAAAAAGTTCTGGATGTGCCGTTACAGTATTATAGTGAAGTGGCTAATGAATAATCTTTAGAAGGAGAATTGTTGCTGAGAGGGGACAAGTTGATACCTTCAGAGTGTTTTCGTCAAAGAATCCTAGAAACTGCTCATGTAGGTCAATTAGGCATGAGTGCCACTAAACGTAGAGTCAGGAATGATTGTTGGTGGCCTGCAGTGGATGTTGAAGTAGAAAAATTGGTGAAGGAATGCACACAATGCTGCTGCAGTGACAAACATTTAGTCACTGTTATTCCTGTTACAGTTCTTGTAATTTCTCCAGGCAAGGTATGGCAAAGGATTACTGTTGATCTTTTAGGACCTTTTCATGTGTTGCCTCACAATATGAGGTCTTTTATAGTAATGATTGACCATCTTTCTGGGTGGTAAGAGGTACGTACTGGGACAGAACTCAATACTAATGCTGGTATTCATTTCATTCATGATGTATTTGCCAGTGAAGTAATTCTTGAAGACATACTAACTGACAATGGTATTCAATTTACGTCTTTCACCATGATAGTTTGAAAAGAAGTGTGGCGTAAGACATCTACTCTCTTCACTTTACCACCGTCAAGGCAAAGGTAAAGTGGGGAGATTTGCCAGGGATTTTGGTGGAGTGTATTAAATCCAAAGTGGATTATGAAGCAGCCATCCGGGACCAAGTTTGGGCCTATAGATGTACTCCCCATTTGGTTACTGGGAAAGTATCAATTGAACTTATGACGGGAAGGAAGGTTGTTTCTTCTTTGTGTCTCTTTTGGATAATGGAGATGAAAAGTCAAGAGTGTGATGTTGCTGAATCCAGTTGCAAGGCCAAGATGTTGAGTAATGAATCGGGTGTGACTAGGTGTCAAAGAAATATGATACTCAAAGGAAATTTTAACAAGAGAATTAAGTTTGAAGTAGGTGACTTAGTACGTATCAAATAACCTGTTCTGCTAATGAAAAGATCTTTCAAGTTTGGAGACCCTGTGGGTGTTATCAAGGCGAGGCATAATGCTGTGCATGTGCCAAATGGTCAGTGCTGGAATGTAGGAAGAATAGCTGAAGTAAGGATAATCTTGCAGGTTTTAAGTCAACTTCTGCTGAAGACAAGAAGACTATCTCTGTTAAAAACAAAAATATGTCAGCATTGAGAGGTGATCAAGATGCTGTGTTGAGGAAGAGTTCTCATGTGGTAAAATTACCCAGAAAATATATTGAGTGAATTTTCTTTAGATTGTGTTTTATAGGCTTGTCCACTGTCATTTTATTTTCCCTTGTTGTTTTTGTTTTGTTCGCTTGTGTATTATCAAGTTTCCCTGGTAGTCTCTTGTTCCTGGTCTTGTGCTTACATTTTGTTATGGTTTAGCTTCTTAAAAGAATAGAAAAAGGAAAGATGTGTGGCACCTGGCACTTTCACACTGGACGTCTTACCTTTCTATTGTTATTTGATGCATAATTATACAGCCATGTTTTTGGTTATGTATTGATTCTCTTTTGGAATCTATATGTTCTTTGGCTTGGATCCTCTGGGCCTTTATGAACCATGGAAGCTCTGACTGCTGTTCTTCAATACAACTTTTCCATCACCCTATATACAAAGGGAAGGCTGGAGCTAGGGTGGTACTTATTTGAGTAATTCACATATGCTATGGTTTTTTCAGCAGAGTATGGATTTGACTAATTTTCAGGCCGTCCGGGAAGACACCTTGAATATAGAAATAGTTCACAAAAGGGATCCAGAATTGGAGCAACTGTTTGGCAAAATTAATATTGGTGATGGAGCTGAGCACTGCATCCATTTAGTTATTTGACAGTTTTAATTTACAAATAGCTTCAAGTAGCTTTGATTTATATTTCTTCAAAGTTAGGCCAGTGGGACAGCTGTTTGCATATACGTTAGACCAGTGGGACAGTTATTTGCAGGGGAACAGGTGGTAATATGAGTCAGAAGATTTGGGGGGAAAAGAAAGCTCAATAGAATCAATTTTCTCAGCGAAGAAGAGAGCAACGACTTCACACTTATGTTCTGTAACATGGGCCAAGTTGTTGGGGGTCAGGTGAAATCACCCTTTAACCAATGTGAAGAGAGTTTTTGGCTGGTAGAGGTATTCAGCAGCAATTTGATGTGTGAAGACTTGACTCTGAAAATGTGTGATTTGCAGCTGCTTTTGTCTTCAGTTGTAACAGAGTATTCTTGGAGGGAGAGCATCTCCCATTTTCTTTTCCAAGTCTTCTCAGGGCTTTTCTTTCATTGAACAGATCTTTAGAGAACTTGGGAAGAGACGATTTTGGTATCTTCTTTTTCATTTTTAGTGGAGCCAAATCTTTAATCAGGTACTTTTTGCATTTGTTAATTCATAAGTAGTAAAGTTATTGTCTTTCAGAGGGTTGAATGTCGGAAAATTCAATTTGACTCTGTTTGCAAGAGTGGAGAAGTCTACATTTTGTGTGTCAGAAAACCATATTGCATTTTTTCTGTTCTACAGAGGTTTTCAAGTGAGCAAAGACAAGAACAGAAGAGAATCTGAAGATGATCTGACTAATCTACCAGAATGGGGTCCTTAACAGAGAGCATTGAGATCTTTGAGATAATCTAGTACAGGGTAGCACCTTTGGAGCACCTGTGGCTAATACAGTGTTGTGGAAGGTTTTTGTTGAGGAATCAAGAGAACACAGTGATAGAATTATCAGCAGAGTCACTCCAATGCAGGTTTAAATCACAGAGGAAGCTGTTGGCTTTAGAGATCAGGATTTGAGACTTGATGAAAGCCATGCATTGCTTTCTGAAAGTATTATGTTCACCAAGGAGATGATAGAGGACATGTAGCATGAGAGTGAGACCCTTATGATTGAAGATCTCCATTGAAAGGCACTGGGAAGATTGGGGTTGAAGAGCAGGCATTTTTCTGTAGGTTATTGAATTCTTGTATATTACTGCTGTTCCATCACTCACCCTGTCCTTTTACTGGTCATACTGTTGTTAGAGGATTACCTGAGCCACGTATGTGTAAGAAGAAGGATATGAAGATCAAAGGCCAAAAGGTTGTCGGAGTTTTCCATGCAGTACTTTGCTGCGTAGCAGTTGTGTATCATGCATTGCAACAAATAGTGAGTGGTTGAGGTCACATAGTTCTTTAGTTTGTCAAAAGGAACTTAAATGAGGTTGTCCTGCTTCTTCATCTTGGGTGAGGAGAGGGCATGGGGGTGTCTGCATTTATGATGACAGAGACTGCATTGTCGGCTGCAGTGTGATCAATTACCAGGTTTGTGTTGTGGTGGGTGGTTACTTGGTTTCCATACAGTTCACACAAAATATAACTAGCCACAACATTGCTGAGTTTGGAGTCTTTGAGGGAGCATTGGGTTCTATAGAGACGGGGATCACAATTTAGCATTGGGAGATTCTCTCCCAGTGGATTATTATTGGATTGAAAGATGGGAGCTGAGTCACCTTTTAAACTGGGTATTATGTGAGATAGTTGGCTGGTTATCTGAGATAGGGAATCCGTTTTCTCCGTCAATATGGCCAAGGAGGGCAAAAGTGCATTCGGAGGGGTCAGAGTGGCTCTTGAAGGTGGTTGATAGGATGCTGTATCGGATTTGGGGTTGACTCTGGAGGATGAGGCTTGGCTCGTTCAAATATGTTATGGCCTCTGGTGCTAGAGTAAGGATTGTACTGAGGGGTACCTGAGAGAAGGAAGGGGTGCGAGGAATTGGGGGACTCCGAAGGTGAGAAGGTCAGATGAGAGACAGGGGAGAGGTGTCTGTGGGTAGTTGAAGGGAAGAAAAAGGGCATAGTTCAATGGGTAGGGAGAGACAGATAATGCTGTGAAGAGGTTAGATTTAGGGGCTGAATCTAGGATGAGAGAGCATGAGGCGGGAAATGTGGAGCGAATCCTAAGGATTGTCAGGGAGATGATGGATTGGGGGAGAAGAGTTTAGGAGCAAATTGGTCTGAGTGCTATGGTGAGGATGTATTTTGGCTGGAGGAACAGAGTCTGCCATGAGAGAAACTAGAGTGGGTATTGTGTAGGATAGGTTGGGGGGTGAAGGGGGAGGAAGTGCTGAAGTGGAGTAGAGGGGGAGTGGGAGAACAGGGAGAGAGAGGGTGAAGATGTGAGGGTTGGGAAAGGAGAAAGAGGTAGGTTAAGTAGGGACCTGATGGAGGTTTTGTACAAATAATTTAAAATCCAATTTAATGGTAAAGTTTGATTTAATATTGCTATGAGGAAAGGACACTTTGAGAAAGATATCTGATTTCTGCACAAAATTAAAAGGCTTTCCTGTCAGTGTGCAGTTGTCACCTGATTCATAATGGCTCCCCATGCATGCATTACTCACAAAGCCCTTCACCAAAAGGCCCCCCTGAATCTCACTGATAAACTCAACAAAGCAGGCTGCGCCCGACCGTTGAGAAAAACCAACGCCCTCCTCCTTGTCCCTCCCCTGACAAAAAAGAAATCCACACAATCTCGCTCTTTCTCCGGATATGCCCCCAGAATCTGGAACGCCCTCCCCAAAGACCTGCGCTGTAACCCCTCCTACATCAGCTTTAAAAAAGACCTCAAACTGCACTTGCTCAAGAAATATTGGGTTCCATAATCCTTCCCTTTCCATACTCTTCCCTTCTCTCTCCCTTCCCCTCCTTTTCCTTCCCCACCTTCCCCTTTTCTTACCCTCTTCCTTCCATTCTCCCTCCTCTTAATTACTACTACCCCTTTTTTTTTGGTCTAATTTTTCTCTACCCCCATTCATGCCTCACCTCCCTCCACCCTCCTACCACCTAGCCTCCCTCCATCTCAGGCTACTATATATAATTCAACTACATGTATCCATTTTATTTATGTTTCTTTTCTCTTTTGGTTTGTCATTTGCTAATTTGTATTATGCTACTTGTTCTTTAGAATCTAACCTATGTGACCTCTACGTTATGTATAACTGTATTATGCCTGTACTATCTTCACTCATGTAAAGCGCTCTGATGCCCCCGGGTCCAGCCAGCGCTATATAAAACCTTTAAAAAAATTTGAGATGTGGATTGTTTCCAGACAGTAAACAAAGGCCTTTCGGTGTGGGAATGTGTCTTTTTTTTCTTGATCAGGATGGTGTGAGCTCAGCCACTGCAAATCCAGTGATAGGGGGAGCTGCCTCAAAACTGGTTTGGACTTACCTAAGGGAGGCTTCGCCCATTTCCATATCCACATCTCTGGGAGATAACAGGGAGATCTGCACAAGGTAAGAAAGGTTCTACCATGTTGGTTTGGGGTAGAGACGTGCATTGTGGAATTGATTAATGCCAGGCAAACAGGAAGAGCTGCAACAGTAGGTAGGGTTGTCCCTGAGAAATACTATTGCAACAACACATCATCAGTAGGGTAACATTAACCTGGGAGGGGCCAGGAGTCACCTCCCACCACAGACTAGAGGCAAGCATAAATGTGCAACCCCTGGGCACCTTCCTCAGAACACTACTGCACCTGAGGAAGACAGAAGAAGTAATGCACATACTGTTGAGACCTATAATGAGAACCCTAAGGGCTGGACTTTCTCTCACTTGTATCCAGGACAAAGAAGTTGATTCCACTGTTCATTTGGCTGTCCTCCTTTTAAGCTACAGGGACAGAAAAAGCTGTAAGAAGCCCAGCTTTTGGCAAAGCCCAACTGACCAGTTTCAACTTGATCTGCCCTGAACCCTGCTGATGCTTCCTGAAGTGCTTTTCCTGAGGTGCTGGAGCCCCTTGTCTAGCTTCTCCTGCCTAACCCTAAAAGTGGGAACTGACATCTTTTCTTCAAGAAAACTGACGTGGCAGTGGGACCCGCCTGCCAGCTGATCTGCTGAGGGTGCATCAGCGGTGGGATAGGACTTCCCATAGCTCCTGCTGCGTTCTTCACCAGGACTGACATTGAAGCCACATCGACGTTGAGGCCGTCTTTTGTGCGATTCAGGAACTTCAACTCGGAGCCTTCACGCCTTAGTTGACGACTGCATCGAGACTCCACCCTCCTGCAACCAATCACTGTGAAGCCCTGCTGAGGGTTCAGTCTGCTGCCTTTGGTGCCGACAGACTCATCGACAACCCGTCAACATCTGGAACATATTCTAAGAAAAGAAGATATCCCTTTGACCACTATGAAACCCAATCTCTGTGCTTGACAGGCAATTGACAGTGGTCATCCTCAACTTTTGACTTTGCCCCAGTATAACATGACCAAACGCCCATGGTTGGCGCTTTGTGCTTTTTGACACTATTTTTTTTAACATTTAAAAAATGTATGCTTTCACTTCTCCTATTTGATTTAGATTTTTTATGTCATTTTGTTTATTGAAATTTTCTTTAGTTTTATAAATTGGAGCAGCATGTTTTTGTGTTTTTGACTTCTTAACTGTTTTGATACTTCTAAGTACTTTACACATGTTCTTAGGCCAAGCCTGTCTGCTGTGTGCCATAGCTACCAGGGGTTGGGCCCATGTTCGAATTACTGAAACCTTTACTGGACCCAACAAGGATAGTGGCATTATTACTTGTGGTGGACTCCCATCCACACCAACTATTAATCCGCTTTCTCACACATGCCATCTTAAAAGATAGAGATAGGGAGGTTTCCACTAACATGAGATGCGGAAGAAACCTTCAGCTTTCTACCGTAGGGGATGCCTGTGATCAAGTAAATGTCCATCTTTTGCTGCCGATTGACAATGAAGCAGTCAATGTAATGAATGAAAAGTAGAAGGTTGGTCTTGAGGGATCCTTTCTATGTGCAATTATACTGGTCAGCAATCAGAGTTTCAGGGGATTCTCTGAGTAACTTGTGTGTATAATTCTTCATTGCATTTTTTGGGGAGTTTTGGGTTAGGAGATGATGGTGGAATCTGAGCCAAATTTGATTAGGTGATTTGAGAGAGATTGGAGATGAAGCATGTTGATAGGATTCTGAGGACTCATGGCCAAAAACAGAAGGATGAAGAAATGACACCCCTTGGTTTGGGCAGATTATTGTATGTTGTTAGAATTGTAATCTAATTGCTATTATGGCTTCTGGGCTTAGGAAAGTGCTGCAGGAAATCTGCAACTGAGGAATTGAGCAAGGACACATAGGCACATTGCATTAGGAGCTGTGCCTAAAAAGGGTATGTGTGGTTGGTGACCTAAATGAAATTACACCTAATATACACAGGAAGTGCGCAGTGGGCAGACATGAGGGCCTCAATCCATAAAGCCTTAGGAGTTCAAGTGCAATAATATTATGTTGAAGAAGAGCAGCAGTTTAAGTTTTGCAAGTGATATTAATTCCTAGAGCAAGAGCGAGACAGAGAGCTATTCTCTAGAAAAGTTTATAGGGCCAAAGTTGTAAAGGAGCAAGAGTTTGAAGTTAACAAATGAAAGTATTTCTATGGTACAGTGGAACGCTTTACTCTTATTGCATAGTGCTTGCAACTTTCCTATCCTAAATGCTGCCAAGTATGATTATGCTTCATTCTCTTCTAAGTATACTTTTTACACTTTCTTTCTGACAATGAATATATAAGCCTTTTTTTTTTACCCTTAAGGGTTTCCGTTTAATAATAAGTGGTTTCATTGTTGAGGCATGGTGTGTGTGCCTAAGTTAGCTTGCTTAGGGCATTCTCTGAGTCACCAAGGGCCGGACTGAGAACCCAAAAGCAGCCCTGCCAAAATACTCAAACCAGTCTGCACCCTTTATCTCCTTAAACAATCTCTCTCTTACCACCTATCCATTTTCTCTTCCTCCTTCTCTCCACTGTTTTCCCTCTTTTCCCTCTGATCCCTTTCTCTCTACCTCAGTCCTCGCTCTCTCTCTTAAAGCCTCCCTGTGCCTGCTGAATATGTTGCTGGGAGCTGAGGAAAGTGGCCGAGGTACCAGGAAAAACCCTGGGCTTTCCTGGAGCACCACTCCACTAGGGAAATGTCTGGTAGTGCACAAGGCCTATCAGGCTATGGAGCCATCCAGAATTCTTAGTTTTTCACAAGTTTCTGCATTTGTATGCAGATACTTGTACGTGAAAGGCCAGCTACAGAAGTTCCATGCCCATTTAGTGTTTTTTCCTTTGTCATGAATATACCTTATCCTGTAGATCTGACCCTCTACGCGCACTGCTATGGGGAAAGCCACAGTTGCACTGCACCGGTGTCCATCCTGCAGTGCAGTCACATGGACCTCGTACCTTCTAGCACCCTCAGGAACTACCAGCTTATTCTCAGAGTCCTTTCCCCACCAAACGGTTCAGCTGGCCTTGCTGTCCCGTTCCCTTTTGGAATCTGTCTACCCAGAATTCCCACTAGTGGTGGCCTAAATGGAGAATGTTGCATATCCTGGCTGTTGACAGTCAAAACACCGAATTTTCTCACTAAGTCTCTTTCCTCTGGATGAGCAGCGACCCCCTTACCCCCGCCCCACCCCCGCCCCGTCCTGATGTATGTGCGTCACCCTGCCTGAGTTTATAGTTTGGAGCACTGCAAGGTCATTCTTTTAATTCTTCTGCATAGTGCCTTGAAGCAGGATCAAGACTGATTTGCATATGGCTGGTTCCTGTCTGAAGTTGCGTTGAGCACAAAAGAACAATGGAGTGGAATGTGGCCCAGAGTAACTATCAATGGCTGAAATTAATTAAAACATTCAAACATCACGTTATTGTGTACTTCAGTGCAACAGGCATGCCCAGAAGTGGGTCCCATGCTAACTGTGCCATATGACCCAAGCTACACCTGAACAATCTTTGAATAGGTCCAAATAGGCCAAAAGCAGTCTTGGGTTGCTTGTTTTTCCATTCGGAGGGAGTTTGGCCTGGCTGTTCAGGCTGGACTCTTCCTATTAGAGCAGGATCAACACTGATTTCTATATGGCTGGTTCCTGTGAAGGGTAGCAAGGTGGGCAAGGAACAAAGGACTGGACAGTAGCCCAGAGTAATTATCGGTTGTGGAGATCAATTCCAGCATTCCGCCATCCGATTTTGTTGTGTACCTCAGTGTGATGCCCTATGTGCAACAGATGTGCCCGGATGTGGGTCCCGTGCTTACTATGCCATAGACTCAAGCTACACCTGAGTGAAGAGGCCCAAATTGGATGGGGATGGTCTTGAGTTGCATTCCTGTTCATAGAGAGCCTGAACTTGCATTCCGGCTTGATTGTTTCTATTGGAGCAGGCTCATGACTGATTTACATGTGGCTAGTTCATGTCTGAGGTATATGGTGGGAAAAAAGAACAATGGACTGGAATGCAACCCAGTGTAATTCTGACTGGGATTAATTCAAGCATTCCACACATCATTTTTTTGTGCCTTGTGTGTTCTTCAAGGCATAAGTTACAGTTGTCCTTGCTAGTGTTTAAAGTAGGCCTTAACACCAGCTAAAACAGTTTTATTTAGACACGTGGTAGCTCCTGTTTTCTAACTACAGAAATTGAATGCTTCAGTGGCAGAACAGAAGCCATGCCTTAAACACCACTCAAGTAAGTGGAGTAAATCTACATTGCAGCCCACATATGACATCTGACCTCTATGTCACTGGCGCATTTTATGGCACTATTACTGTTACCTTATTAAAGAACCAACCAAGTATGCCAACCATCATTAACTGAATGTACTAAAGTTGTTGAGCAAACTCCCATAATGGAAAATATCAGCAAATTCAAATGAAAGAACCATGCACAAAAACAGCAGATTCTTACTGTAAGAAATTGGGTTGTTGGTTGACTGGGAGTTGAGCTCTGGTCAAGCAGCAACCACAATCCTTGTCAGGGTGAGGCACAAGCCAACCCTAAAATAACCTGTGCTCAACCCTCTGGTATCTTGGCACAGAGCAGTCAGGCTTACCTTAGAGGCAATGTGTAAAGTATTTGTGCAGCACTTCAAACACTAATAAAATGAAAACACCACACAAAAAGGACCCCACAGCGAGTTAGAAACATATAACTTTCTTCAATAAATAAAACAAGACTGAAACAACAAAAATGAAATTAGTGGAGCCAGAGATATTCAATTTTAAAGATTTGAGTGAAAATAGCGCCAAAAAGCACACAGCGCCAACTGTCGATATCTAGCTGCACCGGACCGGACCGGAACAAAGTCACAAGTTCAGGTTGACCGTGATGGAGTGCAGGCTGGTTACCGGGACCAAGGGAACAAAGTACCTTAAATCCTAGGTTGGGGAGGGTTGCGAGGATCCCTGAAGATGCGTCTCACAGCCAAAGCGATGTGTTGGTACCGAGATGCAGTGAGGCTGCGAAGTAAAGTCCTATGTCATCAGCGAGGTCATGCTGATGAGGCTGAGATGCAGAGTCCGGCATCATTATCGAGGCTGCTGTCCATGAGGGATGTGAGGTCCTGCGCTAAGTAAGTATCACACAGTGGCAGTTACGATGGGACTGCAAATGTGATACTGTTATTGTGACAGGTCCAATCCATACATCAGTGGTGATGGTTTGGTTCTGCTCTGATTTGCGCTGCGCAGCAGAGGAGATGTGTCAGTTTTGCTGGATCCACAGACTGGCATATCACCTTAAGTCCACTTCCAAGGGTCCAGGAATGGGATGGCACCACTTGGCAGAGTAGACTCACAGATGACAAGTCCAGGTGCGGGTGCAAGTTTGTTGGAAGTCTGTTATGACCCTGAGGCTTCCGATTAGGAGGCCAGCCAACTGGCCGTTGGAGCCACTCTGGGTTCTGGATTCAAGAGATGCAGGTCCAGTCCTTCTCACTCAGACAAGAAGGCAACAGGTCAGCACAGCAGGGTAGCAGCCCTTCAGAGCAAGAGTCGAGCAGAGTGACAGTCCTTTCAGCAGCACAGAAGTCCTTATTCCTGGCAGAGTATCCACAGGTCCAGAAGTGCACTAAAGTGGTGGTGTATGAGGTGCAGTATATATGCACCCAGTTGTGCCTTTGTAGTGGGGAGCTTCTAGAGGCAGACCTTTGAAGTACACAAATGCCCTGCCTTCCTGAGCCTGGCTCCAAACTAACTACAGGGGGTATGCAGCCCTTTATGTGGAGACAGGGAAGTATTTTGCAGTGGGTGCAGAGCCTTGAGAACAGTAGTACCTAGAGTCTCTGGAGATCTGCTGAAAGGCGAAAGTTTCAAAGGTGCGTGTGCATCAACATTAGGTCATCATGCTTCCAAGAGGTCCTTAGTTCTTTGCTGCTTCCCCAATCAAAGATGGCAGCCTTACCCTTCTGGGTGATACGGAGCAGAAACAGCATCAAAAAAGAGAGACCAGAACAATTTCTCTGCATCTGGTGACTGCATGGTGATAGGTTCCCCACCCATTTTCCCTTGTTGCATTTATTTGTCACCTTTTTGATTCCCTTTTTCTGACTTTGATAATTAGCCAATAGTTTGTGCTACATGTGTACTGTATTCAGACTTGTTGCTCTGTACAAGGTCCCTGCTTCACTACTGGGAGCCTCTGGTTCAATCTATAGGCGAATCACTTCCTTAACCTGCAGGTGGTGGGTGAATGTCTTAGGTAATTAAATTTTTTACCACTTCAAAACAATACCCCTCCTATGTCTGTGCATATATATCTACCCTGTTACTTACTTTGCAAGTGTTGAAGGTGAGCCTAACAGCTTTAAACTCCTCTGTTGTTTCTCTCTCACCATGTACACTTGTTTCTGCAAAATTCTAGTCAGTATGACCTTTTTCAACTGATGAGGTGCAAGGACTTCACGATGACAAAGTAGGGGTATGCACTAACCACCAGTTCTTTCCTAAGAGCCTATTGGACTTCCATCCACGAGCTGATCGTGCGGGAAATTACTTTTTCCACAGACTTACGCTTTACCAGAGACATCCATGCACTCTCTGGATATGTGGCGATGCTTGAAGCTATATGCCTTAAATGAATGACAACAGATTTAGAGATATACTGTTTGAAGTTTTAAGTTAGCCATGACATTGAGAATCCCTTTTGAAGAAGCTTCTACTGCGTGAGATCCGACCATGCCCCCGAAGGAAGGCCAATGGCTTATGCGACAAGATGGGTCATGTCAGCCCATTATGCAAGAGTACCACTCCTCTTCATTTGCAGAGTGGTCACATGTAAAGCTGACATAACTGTACAAAGCATTACTGCTTGGCAACTACGGTTCTCCAGCCTTTGTATATTTCATAGACTCGCATGCTGCCCCTCTTCTAGTAGGCACACCTCTAAAAGTATTTGTACACAATAGAACTCTAAATCTGAAATCTGGTTACTTCTAGGAGGAATGGAGCTCACAGACCTCTTTGGCTAATTTTAGGGCAGCTGATAATCAGTTGGATCTGCTACTAAATAAATTATTTTCGGGGCTGCAGTCCGTTCCAATCCCACCACTCCTGCCATACAGGTTATTACCATCATCATCTTCACTAAAAGTACACAGCACATACATTATACAATAAAAGAGGGACAGATAGCATAGTTAAGAACGTTTTATATAAAAACAGAAAACACATAGTTATAATTAATGATTTCATCATAAAGTGCTTGGTGTGTGCTTAGTCTACAGTACGTATCAATTTTTAGCCAGGCCTATCATAAAGTGCATTTTGTTTGTTTTAGCCACAGTACATACCAATATCTGGACAAACCAAAAACCACAACTCTACATGTGTCCGTACTTAAAATTCTTAACACCTCCAGATAGTTGGCGGGTCCAACTAGTTTACAGAGTGGTATTATCCATTTTTCCTTAAGAGATTTATAATACGGGCCAAAAACTAGCAAATGCACAATAGATTCAGGACTTACATTACAGGCAGGACAAAGATCATCAGCGGCAACCTCTTTACTCCATTTTTTACAAAAGAGTTTAGTGGGTATGGTTTTGTACCGAAACTGGAGAAATAATTTCCGGGCCAGATGAGGTACAATTTCCTCCAATGTGTCCTCAAAATAGGGGGCACTTTTAAAATTGAGAAAATCAGTAGTCAAATGACCCTCAGCTTTTGTCAAGACTTGCAATAGTGTTGATTCCCAAAACATTTCCTTCAACTTCATTCTCGATACAGATACCAGGCTATCTGGGTCAAAGCAGAACCCCATCATCCCATACCTCCCTAGTAACTCTTTTAATACCCTAAACCAGGGGATCGAGGTAATTGATGGAGACTTTAGTAGCTCTGAGAGAGGCTCCCGGTATGGTAGAAGTTCATCCACAGTCCACAATCTGTACCAGAACATCAGGAGTTTATAGCTTACTTTATGTGCCAACTGCCTTTGTGCAAGGTCCAAGTATAAGGGCACCAATGGGGTACCTACAGGTAGATCTACGAAAGATCTAAGAAAGCGATTTTCAATTGCAGACAGGCAATTTATCAAACCTGTACCCCAGAATTCAGCCCCATAAAGGTAACCACCTAATACTTTAGTATTATAAATCTCCAGAGGCGGTGCAAGTTGTCTTGATAAAGTTTTCCAGTGAATTTTGGAAATGTTGGCGGTCTGATGTATAAGTTGCATTTTCACCTTTTCAAAATGTGCCATCCAATTTATTGTTGGAGTCAGGCGGCTGCCCAAATCATCAAAAGCGTCAACACGTTTCAAGTTAATGTTTCCAACTAACACAGGTCTTTTGTTGGACTTAACCATTCCTTTTCTAAAAATCATATATTTAGTTTTTGTTTCAGTTAGCACCAACCCTCGCTCATTGCAAAATGTAATAAAATCATTTAAAAGCTGCTGCAGTCCCTGTGGTGATTTTGAGATTTAAAGTGTATCATTGGCAAAAAGCAGGGCAGGTACTCTTTTGCTGCCAATTTTTGGGGCATCACACCTGTCTCTATCTAAAAGGTTAACAACATCATTTATAAAAAGGATAAAAAGTGTGGGGGCAAGGACACAGCTCTGACTTACTCCACACTGAACCAGGAAGGGATCTGTGAGTTGCCCCCCCCTCCCCACACATCACCTGTGCTGTGTTTCATGAGTATAATCAAAATAAAACATCTAAAAGGTTCTTAGGTATAGCCTGCTTCTTTAGGACCCCCCAGAGGTCTGTCCACAGGTCTACGAAAGCCACATAGAGCTTTCCGCCTTTTACTTGGACTTCCTTCCAGTATATACTCAACAAACAGAAGTTTTGGTCCTGGGTGCTAACTTTGGCTCGAAAGCCTGCTTGGAGGTTACTCAGGATATTGGATTCTATAATCAAATCCTGTATTCGGACTAGTATTTGCTTGCAAAAGATCTTTTGCAGAGGATCAATGAGGCTAATTGGCCTATAACTGGATGGGCTCGCTTTATCCCCTTTTTTGTAATTTGGGACAATCTCAGCGTTTTTCCACGAGAAAGGGATAGGGGTGCCTCTGAGGACAGAATTAGTTAATATGTTTATGTAGGATCCCCAGCAGGACCGGTTCTAGGGCGGTGCGATCGGTGCGACCACACCAGGCGCTGACTTGGGGTGAGGGCGCCATGTTCATTGTTTTAAAAGCACCTGATGCCGCATACATTGTCCCATGAATTTCCGGGCATCAATAAAAGCGACAGTTGTAGTAATTAATGTTCTTCTGGAGAGAGACCGGAGCTTTGTATAGTGGATGTTTTGACTCATCATAGCGCAGAGGGTTAATATGCCTGCTGCAAAGAACGTGTCCCATTCATATCACAAAGTGCATATAATAAAATAGATCAATGGGTTACTGATTTTGTCAGAGATCCTTTTGTTACTTGCAGTTTATAAATTAAAATCCTGATATAGACCAGTGTGCTATTAACTGCCATCAAAGAGCTGCATGCGAACTGTAAGGAACATATTAGAGCTATATATTTTTTGCCCAGTCTTTCGGTCTAATATTGTAAAAGGGGTTCATTTGGGTAGAAATCAATTCTTATTATTAAAGAAAACCCCTAACAATAGTGTTGCATTTAAAATTCTGAATGTGTGCTTTTCCAGTCCAAGGACTCAAACTATTTTGCATACCAGTATGGCTGAAATGTGACTCCTACTCCTTATAGGCCTCTGTCTTATGTAACATTTCCTATATACTGATTTACACACAGATGATTGATTGTCTCTGTGCAATGCGTGTGTGATTTAAAGTGTTATAACATCTTAGACTACTCTGAGTGGCGCTATAAAACTAATTTAATCTAGAAGACAGTGGTTATACAGACTTGAGGAGCACTGTCAAATGGTGGTAGTGAGGGAATCTGTGGCGGAGGTGCTCATGTGGGCCGGGGGGGCGCCAACAAACATTGTCGCATAGGGCGCCAGCAGTGCTAAAGCCGGCCCTGATCCCCAGAGTACTACATCCTCCTTGTAGAGATCATTAAAGAATCTGTCAGGTCCTGGGGCATGCACTGAAATGCAAGAGCGGATTGCAACTTGCGTTTCTTCTATAGATAAGGAGAGGCCTTCTTCCTTGATTCCCTCCTTTCTATGGCCCTTATCTGACTCCTCAGCTATTACGTCCCTTGACTCATATAAGGAGCCAAAGGGTGTTTCCCAATCCCCTGGCTGCACTGAGAATTTTAGTGTTCTCCCATTCCCTTTTAACCAATAGGCGGCTTTGCTCCAGAAACTCTTCGGATCTTTGGCTGTCAATGCATTCCGTAGGGCAGACCAGAGGGAGCCCTCCCACTCCTTCGCAGATTCAATTGCCCGCTTATACTTTGCTCTGCAGGTCACTATCTCAGTGCGTGATTTTTGCCTTACGGCCATTAAAAGCACCTCCTTACTTATCCTACAGTCCTTATTACACCATACACCCTTTTGATCTGGTCTCTGGTGTTTACAGTTACTTTCCTTCTTTTGTGGGTTTATTTGGCTGCCTAACAATTCCCTTATCTCTTTATATAGGAGCTCGGGACTGGAGCCTATTGTTTTGGCGATGTTTTCAATGGTGGAGCTGGTAGATTTCTCAATTAGCATACGGACCTTCCTCTTAACTGCCCCTAGTACCTCTGGATGAGCCTCCACCCAATCCCATCTAATTGCCCTCAAGTTATTAGTGATTGTTAAAGTGCCAAGATCTGGTCTGCCTGTTTTGACAGGTCCAACAGGGCCCTGGTTAATGAGAGTAAGGGCTAATGCATTGTGGTCTCTGTCAACTCTTTTTGCCACTTCCATATCTATAACTGAATATCAATAGTTTAGAGATACTAGGCAATAGTCGATCCTACTTTCGTGGGCTGGCCTCTTAAAAGTGGGATCCCTCTTAGGGTCAGATGTGATCCTTCCATTCGTGGCTCTCAGGTCATGCTGCATTGTGAGTGCCATCATCTGTGCTCCTCCCTTGGTCCACCTTACTAGGGGACGATCTAGTTGGGGAAGTTGCCACTCTCTATCCCATTCATCGGTTAGGTTTGGGCGAATCAAGTCTAGCGGTTCAAAAGTGCAGTTAAAATCCCCCGCCACTAGTACCGGGAGTTATCTGCGTAATGTAATAGGGCCTGGTCTAAAATGCGCAATGTATTAGTTTCCTCCTTGGCCCTCTGAACTCTGTTATAAGCATCCTAATTTTTAGACGATTTTTAAGGGTAAGCTCTAGTGCAAGTATATCCTTCGAGTCTACATGCAATAGTTTAATTTTGATCCCTAACCCAATTTTCGCCCATACCGCTAGTCCTCCCGGGGGTCTTCCCAACTCTTTCTTTGCAGCATCAACGGCATAGGTGGAGAAACCACTTCTATATGGACATTGGAGGCACCAAATTTCTTGGAATAGGATTAAATCAAAAGAATCTACAAAAGAACACCATTCTGCGTCCACCATTAGCTTAGAGATCCCAGCCACATTCCTAACCAGTATCCTTAGTGGGTGGGGTTCCAAGATTCCCACATCTATGCCTTCTGTCCCGTCCCTACTTGTACCTGTCACAGCTCCGATTTCCAGAGCAGGAATATTCTCTCTGTTGCCCAGGATCCCGATCGACAACACATCGAGGGGAAGTTATATTTGAGGGGGGGGGCAGTGTGTGAAGAAACCAGGGGACTTGAGCATCCTAACCTATCTAAGCGTGTCATCTGCACCTCATTCAGAGGTCAGCTATGTCTCTTCGGGACACCCATGTGTAGTGGGGGCAGCCCCATTGGCACTAGCCCAATTGTTGGGGAAAACAACCTAGTGCTGGTTTCAGCAATAGGTACGAAAAGGGGTCTAGGGGGTGCTCCAGCTGGGGGCCTATAGCTGATAGGTGTGCAAGAGTTTTCTGGGGGGACTGTGCGGGAATCGATCGACAACAGGCCAGTGATAATGCCAGCCTCGTAGAAGCTAACCTCGATCACATCCCACATAGTGCTCTGAATAGGGAGTCTTCTAACCGATTTTATGTCATCCATAATGATTGAGTAGCATTGTCGTGTAAACCTCAACCAGTGTATGACCTTATTCTTAAGCGACTCCTGGTTTTCAAAGCTCTTAATAGGAAGTTTAGGAACTTCCGTGAGGTAAATCTCTGCAGAGCTATCCCATCCCTTGGGTCTCATATAGACACCTTCCAATACAGTACCCCTGACTGGGGCCCTCCCGTGATCTTCCATACATATTTGACCTTCATCCAGAATCACCTCTCCTCTATATATGTCCCTGCATTGCATGAGGCCCGGGGATTAGTCTGGGTTTGTTTTAAAATATCTTGAGGATTGCAATATCCCATAGAGGATGTCAGAGACATAGAGTTTCTTATTCGCGTAGAGTCTCGAGGACTGTTTTCATTTTTATTGGCCATACTACTTGCCTCTGCACCTTTAGCAACCTTATTTGTTAATGGTGGCTTAGATTCTTGAGCCACCAGGAGCCCACCATCCACCCTTTCCAACAAAGTCGCAACCTTTTCCTTGAGGGAGGATACTTCAGCTCTCAAGGATTCAATCAGATCTTTCAATGACTGGATTACACCAATATTAATTGTAGGTGTCTCTAAGGTGCCTAAAGGGCCAACTCCACCCTCTTCCTCCCCATCCCCTTCTTCCTCTACTCCGAGGGCATCAAATCTATTTTGGCACTCAATGTTGGCAGTCAATGTTATAATATGTAGTCATCGGGGATCATTGCCAGATTTGGTCGCTGTTACACTTACACTTGGCCCTGCTCCACTTACACTTGGCCCTGCTCCGAACAGGTCACCTTCCAGGGCCTTACTATGCCTGTTATGCTTCCTGGATTTCAGAGGGATTTGCTTAGCTCTCTTTTTTGTTGGGGGAGGTTCGGGTGAAGTAGCAGTCATCGAACCAGAGAGTCCAGTATCTAGTGCTTTGATACACCTTTTGTTGGCTTTTTTTAACATTGATGGGATCTGCTTTGCTGTTTTCTTTGCTGTGGGCGGTTCCGGGAGAGGTCACAATCATTGGGCCACAGATGTTGTCGATACCAGTAGTGCTGCCATAGGAAGGGGTAGGGCTTGGTGGATTAGAATTTACTATGTTCTGGCATTCTGCTAGGATATTCTCAATTCTGTCCATTGCCTCATAGCAGACCACATTTGAAGGCCTATTAGAGCCCTGGAGCTGTCCCTTAGCCTTCCTTTTACACATAGGTTGCTCTGGACTTGGGAGTTTTGTAAACTATGGGCTACACCCAAAGGGATACATCAAATAACAAGGGTCAATCGCCCACAAGCACCCACAACACCTAGAAACAGGACAACAAAACAACAGATATAGCTTTCTTTCCTTTGCTAGCAGACGAATCACTAATAAGTTTATAAGGTTTTTAAGTGCAGAGTCCGAGGTGCTAATGCTAAGAGCTAGGGAATGGGGTCAAAGTGCACAGTGCAGGATAAAAAGTTTGAAAATGTTAAAAATTACTAAAATACAATCAAATAATTGAAAATATACAGCAAGTTAAAAGACAAATAATCTAGTTATCACTCAATGTTCATCGTAGTCTCAGTGGGGGCATTCATAAACAGGGCCGGACTGGGAACCAAAACCAGCCCTGGCAAAGTGCTCGGCCGGCCCACCGGGGCTTGGGGGTGCCGCCGAGCTCTTTGCCAGGGCCGGTTTTCGGTCGATTTTGTTACAGGGACGATTTTGCGGCCCTGTAACAAAAACGGCCCCAAGGGGCCAAAAACCGGCCCCTACCCGTGCGGCGCACCGTGGGATTGCCCGGTGCCCACTACGGCCAGTCCGGCCCTGTTCATAAACAAATTCAAGAAAGATTGGCTGCACCTCACGAAACAACGAGGGAGCTTTAGGGCGAGGTAGTTGAAGGGAGACCGATACTAATGACTTGCAGCACTCAGGTGTCAGTTTCATAAATTCCTTTCAGCCGGGGCAGTAGGCCAAGTCAAAGAAAGGCAACAGGGAGCTCGCCAAACCTTAGATAGACAGTCAGAAGAGGTGATTGTTAAACGTGAAAGTCTCCCCGTGTGTTCCCTTACGGTCCTTGTGTAATATACTTGCCCCAACACAGGATCTGCCACAGCAACCTCTGTGGTGTCCGAAGCAATGGGCCAGATGCTGAAAAAAACAGGGCTGGTGGCCCTGCCCTGCCTCGGTCTCTCGCAGACGGGCCCGCCCTTGGCCCAGGCTTTGCAAGTGAAGTACTGGGTATTTTAGACCCAGCGGTGCAGGGGCACACACCCTATGACTTCTGGGTTCACCCTGTTCCAGACCTACAGAAACACAGAGTCTTCTAGGTGAAGTCAAAGATTCATTTATTGGCTGCAGACCAATTACAGGTATCCTAGAAGTACAACAGCGTGTATGTTCTCAGGAGACTGCTGCAAATCATAGAAACGGACTTCACCTTAAATACAGTTTTTCCTGCCTCAAGCATACATTCCTAGGTTTTATGATACGGTAATAAACAAGTGTACATTTCAAACGAAAGAGCAGAGTCATGATGACCATCCCACATTCCAGTTCGGCCAGCCCACAATGATTTACACAGTAAGGTTCAGATCCCACATTAGATATCAATAGGCCCCAATAAAACACGGGCAGCTCCTGTTGATAGAAACAAGTCATAAAGCAGGAACAGTCAGGTGTGACAGAGATTAGCCGGGGGCTCGTGTAGAATGAAAAGGTTTTATGATGGGTCAAGCCCTGATGCTAATCACAGGTGGACGGAGGAAGGGGAGCTCGTGAGACCAGTTTGACCTGGGGCAGCAGAGCCAGCTGCCCAGGTCACAGAGAAGTCAAAGGAAAGCACATGTACTGTGAGGCCCGTATTTGCTCCATTATAGCCTATGTGAGGGCAATGACAAGATGGCCACCGCTTCCAAAATGGAACCCGCGAAGTAACGTAAAACAACGTGTACACAGTGCATTCATAGCTAGAACGATATATAAAGCACTCGTACATACCGCATTAACCATTTGCGGTTTGCTAATACCAGGATAGACAGGGGTGGGGCCCTGTCCCCTACGCGGTCACAGAGATTATAGTACGACAGACCCTCCTTTTGCCCTTACATAGGCAATCACTATACTCATCTTAATCCGAGTCTAGGTCAATGTTCACAAAGTCATGGAGATGTTGCTGTAGCATCATCCTATTACTTAGCTCGTCCCTCGATACAGGTTTCCTTACACATAAGGTAGCACAGAGGCCACATATCGCAGGAGCACACTGTATGCACAGACAGAACAGGAAAAGAATGGCTTAGATCATTCCAATGACCATTAGAACTTTCCAACCCCAGGCAGATATCAGTTCCCAGAACCACCCCACCAGTGACCAGTCTCCCTTATCCACGTGTATGGTTTCAGATATTTTATGGAGTTTGGAGATGGCTTGATAGACTGTTGGAGCGTTATCTGGTATGAAAATGCAACAACTGGCTTGGATAACCTTACATACCCCACCGCGGTCTGCAAGAATAACATCTAGAACCATGCGGTTCTGCAAAGTCATAAGGCGATCCGCTTGGAGCTCAGCGGTCAGATTACCAAGGGCACCAGCCGTTACATTGACAGTGGATTCAACCACACGAGTCAGTTGTCTCAGGTTCCTACTATTTACCATAGGTCCCCAAAACGGCAGGAAACCCAAGAAGAAGTCTCCTGCTTCCTGACCGGCAGTATCCTCCTTACTAATCACGCCCCTCACAACTCTGGTCTTGTGATAGTCAGCGGCAGCAGTAAATGTTGGCGGTAGCAAGTTCGCAATATAACATGTGCCCGAGAAATCAGGGGGCAACCATGTGTATGCTCGGTCATTGCAGATGAAATATGTACCCTTGGCAGCCAAAAACGCAGGGGAAAACTGTGACGGGAAAGTGTACGTTTCAGTACAGTCACTTCTTCCCAGTTGGGCTCTAGGATTCTGACCATTACCCTGTAAGCAGAACCGACCTATGTGGGGTACGACCCAGATTGGAGATGAGATTTTTCGCTGTCTTTCACCCAGACTAATACTATACCCCGTCGCGTTCCACCCTACATAAGCTCTCAGCTCTTCTTTGGGAATGGATGAGTATGCATCAATATCCCTACTCATATCGGCAATTCCTCTCATTAAGGCTTTATTACTTGTACCAGGTCTGATGGAACGTGGTTGTCGCGGGGAGTAGGCATCTAGAGCGTAGAGGAACATGGCCTGGAATGCCCATGACGATCCATTGTAACTAAAGGGCAGCACCAAATAGGGAGTACCCTTGTTAATGGTATGTGGCATTAACCCACAGACCCAGCAATTGGTTGTATTCATTACTAGTTGGTGTTGGTGCAAGAGCTGAATAAACGAGTTATTTACAAATTCTGATCGTCTGGTCTGTTTGTGCTCAGGCAGAGGGTGAAAAGAGTGAGAGGAGGCAGTAGAAAGAGGTATAGGCTGTACAGTGGGTGCAATGGGCTCCTGGGAGAAGAAAAACACAAATCCCACAGTAAACATTATCATACTACACAGTATAAATAGGCACAGAAATACAAAACATTTACTTTTTACAATTCTACACATCCTTGCTTTAAAGTTCATTTCCTCAACGGGTCTCTCCATCTTAAAAAACTCCATCCTCTAATCGGGCCGCGCGCGGCGGATGAGTTTCTTCTGCTGAGGAGTACGCCTGTCAGTCCAGGGAAACGCCCTAGACCAACCAGAACCGTTGACCTAACGTCTTCGGCCTGTACCCCAAAGTCTTGGCACCGCGACCCTGCGGCTGAACCCGGATGGTGGTTCGAAAAACAAAAATCAAGAAAGTCCTTCAGATGGGAGAGCTAAAATGTCAAAAAGGAAATAGTAAGGAAATCTTTATTTGTCCATAGGCCTTGGTCTCAAATTATAGCGGAGACGGCCAGGTGCTGTTTGGTCCTGGAACAAAAGTTCAGGCTCCGTGGTGTCCAGTCGATTTGACAGTGGCACAGCTTCTTGTAAAATATCGTCACTCTCTTGGTCTGAAGCTGTGTCTCTTCTGCGTGCGTCACTGAATGGTACAAAACGAGGTACAGTGTCTGTCTCAGAGTCGGCGATACCCTCCTGGACCCACTGGTCGTATGGCAGAGGCAAGGGGACTACCTTGCAGTGGGTGCCATGGATCCAGTGTTTCTTCCCCTTTACTCGCACCGCTGATCTTGTTGATAAAAGTACAAGGTGAGGGCCGATCCAGCGAGGCTCGTCGTTGCTCTTGCGCTGGAAATTTCGGACCAGCACCCACGTACCAGGGTTGATAGGGTGTCCAGGAGTTTCAGAAGCTTGAGGAAGAGTATCATGTACCTGTTGGTGCAAAACACGCAGTTTAACAGTCAAATCATACAAGTAATCGAGTAGTACTGGATGCTCAATCTCACTGAATTTCGCCGGTCTTGGCACGCCCCATACATTAGCCGGGCGGCCAAAGACGACCTCATAGGGACTAAGTCCCACTCGTGAGTGTATGGTCATTCTGGTGGACAGGAGTGCTAAAGGCAGAGCATCAGGCCATTTAAGACCGGTGCTCGCCTGGATTTTGGCCAGCTTGAGCTTTAAGGCTCCATTGTAGCGTTCTACTAATCCAGCTGATTGGGGGTGATTTGCGGCGTGGAACTTTTGCTTGATGCCTAAACCTTCACATACATTCTTCATCACTTTACCCACAAACTCACTTCCATTATCACACCACACCATTCTTGGCATTCCAAACCTGGGAAAAAACTCCTTCACAAGAGCTTTGGCTGTGGACAGGGCAGTGTTATCTTTCAGAGGATAAGCCTCTATCCACTTCGAGAAAGCACAAACAACCACCAGTACATATTTCAGGTTGTTGCACCTTTCCATGTGGATAAAGTCCAGCTGCAAAACTTCAAATGGGTATGATGGGGGTGCAAAATGACCAGCTGGAGTTGGGGTTCCCCTACCAGGGTTGTATTTCAAGCATACCATGCAATTCTTGACCACATTCTCTGCACACTTGGGAATCCCAGCATTCTGCCATACTGGAGCCAACAACTTACAAATTCCTTTCGTACTGATATGTGCCATCCCATGTGCCATTGTAACTACTGGAAGCACATATGCATCGGGCAACAACCATCGCCTATGTTCTGTCAGATCAATCCAACAACCATTCTCATCTAACTTACCCACACTTTCTCTCCACTTGCTTAATTCTTTCTCTGTAGCTTCAGCTTGAAGCGACTTCACACTCTCTATTGTGTTTTCACACATCCCAACATCATCAACCCATCTTGCGGGGCCTGCAACATACATTATAGTCTTTACATTCTGTGCTGTTTCTTTTGCGATCTCATCAGCAAACGCATTCCCACGTCCAACATCATCTGTGATTTTCCTGTGCGCACTGCATTTCATAATCGCAACTTGTAATGGTAGGGTCAGTGATTCAAGGAGATCATTCACCAACTTGCCATTCTGAATTTTAGCTCCATGCGACGTCAGGAACCCACGTTCTTTCCACAGTCGTCCAAAATTGTGAGCCACGCCAAAGGCGTACTGGCTATCTGTGTATATATTCACTCTCATTCCTTCAGACAACACGCACGCTCTCGTGAGGGCGATTAATTCTGCTGCTTGGGCCGAATTATGTGGCACTCGTGCAGTTTCCACGACCGTGTGTAACGTCGTGATAGCATATGCAGCAGTCGTATCACCATTAGGGAGCTTGAAACACGAACCATCCACCCATAAAGTACCATCACACTCAGTCAGGGGAGTATCTTTTAGATCTACTCTCCCTTTCGTCTCTTCTTCTGTTCTGAACAGACAGTCATGTTGCTCATTCTCATCTAGGTCTGCTGGATTTGGCAATAACGTAGCTGGATTCAGCGTGTTGCATCTCTTTATGTGTATGTGATTTGCTAACAGTGTGAGCTCATAGCCTGATAATCGCGCACTAGTCAAGTGTTGTGTCTTGGTTCTGTTTAATAATGTGTCTACAGCATGTGGTACCATAACGATCAATGTGTTGTCCATTACCAGACCAGCAGATTGTCGGATAGACATAGCTGCAGCAGCTGTCGCTCTCAGACAGCTTGGCAATGCCCTCGCTACAGGGTCCAAGGTTGATGAAAAATATGCGCATGGGCGCGGTCTGTCACCAAAAGGCTGTGTTAACACTGATAATGCGCAACCATCTTTCTCGTGAACATACAATGTAAAAGGCTTGCCCAACACAGGTGCTGAACACAATGCATTGCGCAATTCCACAAAACTTTTCTGGCACTCTTCAGACCATGGGATAGGATTCGGTGTGTCTTTACATGTCAATGCTAACAAAGGTTTTGCCAACAAGGAAACATTTGGGATCCAGTGCCTACAGTATGAGGTAATGCCCAAGAAAGCACGCACTTCTCTCTGTGTTCTTGGCACACTCAACTGCGCAATGGCTTGAATTCTTTCTGGGGTCAGTTTCCTTCCCTCCTTCGATAAGAGATGACCTAAGTAGGTCACTTCTTGTCGACAATATTGCAGCTTGGAGAGAGACACTTTATGATGGAAAGCAGATAAATGGCGCAACAATGACAATGTGGCTTCTTTGCAGATCTTTTCAGTATCCGCGGCGATTAGTAAATCGTCCACGTACTGAATCAGAATAGCGCCACTAGGTAAAACAAGTGCATCAAGCTTGGCTTTCAAAGCTTGACTGTATATGGATGGACTCTCACAGTAGCCCTGGGGAGCGCGTTTGAAGCGGAAGCTTCGGCCTCCCAGACTAAAGCCAAAAATGTCTCTGCTCTCTTCTGCAATTGGGATGCTAAAGTAAGCATTCTTTAAATCGATCACTGAAAACCATGCAGCAGAGGCTGGAATCATCGTTAACAAGGCAGTTATATCAGGAACAACTGGAAACTGTGGCACAACAATCTTATTAACCTCTCTAAGATCAATCACAAATCTGTAAACAGGTGGCTGTGAAGGGTCCGCTCGTTTTAAAACAGGTAAAATCGGGCTTTTGCAAACGTTGCCTCTTGTCTCTTCAATTACACCCTTATTAATCAAATCGCTGACAATGTCTAACAATGCTTTCTGGCCTTCATTAGAGATCTTGTACTGGGGAATACGTGGCAATCTGACATTAGCCTTTAAAGTTACCACGTATGGCGGTATCTCCAAGAGGCCCACATCATTGGGACCAGTAGCCCAAAGGACATCCGGAAGGGATGACAATTCAGGTGGCATTGTATTTTTAGACAAGTACATCGGGGAAATCACTTTCCTGCCTAATGTAAGTTGTACCCCTGACGGTGAACAATACAGTGTAGCATGTAATCTTTTCAACAAATCGAACTCTAGCAAATTCTCACCACAACCTGTTGTTAGAATCAGGGGTGCTTTCAGCTCGCAAGGTCCAATAGAAAGTGACATGGGACTAGAAATCGGGTTTCTAACTGGGGCGCCAGAAAAACCTACTGAAACATTTATATCGCCAGACAAAGGTGCGCCAGGGAGTTTTGAATGCATAATTGAACTCTTTGCAGCACCAGTGTCTAGCAGAAAGGGCTCCGTTACATTTGCTGTAGTCACCTCAACATACGGTCCGCTCTGATCCACTGGCACTGAAACAACTCCCTCTCTCTGTCTACGGCTGTCCTAGTAATCATTATTTTCTGCATCGCCGTCCTCTGCATAATAATCATTATTGTAGTACTGAGCTGTATTACTAGTCGCGTTAGCTTGCTGGTCAAAACTATTGATGGTATTTTGAGGCGGCAGAGGACGCGCGTTCTGGGGAGCATTTCCACGCCCTCTGCCTCTAGGAGCTTGCTGACCACCCCTACCTCTTGCGCCATAAGCATTACCGTTCCGCTGCATTAATTTAGGGCAACTATATTTAAAATGACCTTCCTCTTTGCAGTATGAACATTGGTTGGGACCTACAGGGACACGTGGTTGATAATACCCATTCATTTGCTGATTGTTCTGAAATTGTTGGGGTTGGTGATAGACACCTTGGGGTTGCCTATAATTATTTTGACCTCCACGTGGCGGATAGGCCTGCTGCAAAAGGACCTTTGTCTTTAGTTCCTTCGTTTTCTTATCTGTTCTATCTTTTTCATCTTTATCTCTGTTCTCGTAATACTGTGCAGTAGCCAGTATTTGCGCTGAAGAGGAAACAGCCCAAGAACTTTCTGAATCTTTTAACTTTTTACACAGGTCAGGAAGTAAATTCTGCACAAATTTATCCACAAATAACCGTTGGCCACCCTCAGTACTCATATCTTGCCCACTGTGATCAATAAACGTTTCTTCAAACCTGGTAAAGATGTCTGACACTGTTTCATCTTTCTTCTGCTTGCATGCAGATAGCTTGTCCCAATTTACGCGCATCGCGGGCATTATTGTCTTCATATACGTGATGATTCTACCAGGGAGTTCTGCTATTAAAGGCTCTGGTTTCGCGTCACCAATCTGTCTAGCGTCAGCAGCGATGATGTTAGCCCATGTGTCCCCTAGTTCTGCAGCATGATCCATATTACGAATGGATCCCCACAAAGGCTGTGGAACCACATTCCCAAACAGCATATCTATATCAGCCAGATTCATTACACAGGATTCTGCAGTTTGTGACAACTCCTTATAATAACCGGTAGGGTTTTTACGGGGATCAGGCAATGTCTGCTTAAGTGCTAACACCTCAGATCTTTTCCATGGAACATGTACCCAAATACGCTGAAAATGTGCTAAGACAGGTGGATTAGCATTTGGTTCAGCAGGTCTCCAAACTGGGGGAACCTCACGCATCGGATATTGGCGTGCTTTTACCCTTTTTCCCACAGGGACATCAGGTTCAAACAACGACTGTTGACAATCATCATTCCTGAAGGATAATACAACCGCAACTGCTTTATCTATCTCGCGATCCACAATTGTACCGGTTCCAAAATCGAACCTCACTCTACACAACTCCTGTGGGCTCGGGTCTTTACCACTATCCTCCAATTCTTCACAGAGAATTTCGCACATTTTCTCAAATACATATCTCTGTTTTGGGGCATCCCATTGATGGAAAACGTTGACAACTGATTCCACATCATACAGTGAAGGGAAAACAATCCATCTACGCGCCATGCGATCTATTACCTTTTTCTCATCGGGGTTAGGCAATTGACTGCGCAATTGCTTACGCTGTAAACCAGGAGTCGCACCAGATGACTCAAAGAGAGGAGACATTAATGTAGTAACCACATTAGCTAAGCGCTGTCGCGCTGAAGGAGAAGCTGAGGCGAAAACAGGGGGATAAACAGAGGGGAGAAAAGAGGATGCAGAAACAGGTACTGGAGTGGTGCAAGGAAGAGTACCAGGGGAGGCAGTCAATATGCTAGGCAAAGTCGCAGGAAGCGCGGGGGCAGTTGGAAACACAACTGGCGGCCCTTGAGAAGGCTGCGCTATAGGGATAGGAGCCGGCTGCAAAGCAGCTGGCGGTAGCGGCAAGGCTTGCAGTATATTGACTGGAGGTGGCATATTCACAAGCTGGGGAGGCGCCGTGGCATTTTGAGCATACGGGGGTGGCGAACTCAACAAATGCGACATCAGGGGATCTTTCTCCTTTTCTTCTAACTCATTCTGTTTAGAGTGCGGTAAAGCTGGGTAACATTTGTCGATCCCTAATTTACGCTGCCTGTGCAATTGCTCATTCATCTGCTCCTCCTCATTGTCTTTGAATTGTACAGCTGCTTGCATTACCGTCATACCTCTCTCCCTTTTATTCTTTTTCGCTAGCTTAATTTCCTTCTGTTTGGCTTCCTTTTGCCACAAGCGGAAAGAATCAAACATCGCCGGCCGGGCTTTCTTTTTAAACAATTTAATTTCCAGATTATCTAAAATATCGGTATCGAAACTACCATTTTGGGGCCATTTTAAAACACCGTCTTTTCTGGTGTAGTGGATCCACACTTCGTTATATGCAATAGGGCCTACGCCATGTTTTACATAGAGCTCATAAGTTGGAGTTCCAACCGGAGGAACCGGACATGATTCCTCCAGCTGGAAATCTCTTCCACAACCCAAACAAAATATTCTACCAAATATTCTAGAACCAGGCATCTTCGCTCACTAGTCTAGATCTAAACGTCAGAGGATTATCGATTACGATAGTCTCGTGAATACACGAGTCCTCTGGCTTTGGCGTTTGCAAACTCCAAATTTCCAAATCAAAACGATCCCGAGGGATACCAAACAAATGGGAGACGCTCCACTTATACTTAACTGAATATTGCTGATCGATGGCGTCACCAGAAGACTCTCTCGATTGTTTCGCTCTCTCAAAACTCGTCAAGGGTCCAAAACAGGTCGATTAATCAGGGCAGCAGTCCTTCGTAGCCGTCGGGACGCGGAGAACCTCGCAGAAAAGACTTTCGGACCACGTCGACATGCAGGGGTCGATGAAGTGGCGGCCTTCCTCCAGAATTTCCACACGAAGCTCCTCACGAACTTCTGGCTTGGACTGGTACCGCTGAAATCGTCCCGAGTTGGGCGCCAAACTGAAGTACTGGGTATTTTAGACCCAGCGGTGCAGGGGCACACACCCTATGACTTCTGGGTTCACCCTGTTCCAGACCTACAGAAACACAGAGAATCTTCTAGGTGAAGTCAAAGATTCATTTATTGGCTGCAGACCAATTACAGGTATCCTAGAAGTACAACAGCGTGTATGTTCTCAGGAGACTGCTGCAAATCATAGAAACGGACTTCACCTTAAATACAGTTTTTCCTGCCTCAAGCATACATTCCTAGGTTTTATGATACGGTAATAAACAAGTGTACATTTCAAACGAAAGAGCAGAGTCATGATGACCATCCCACATTCCAGTTCGGCCAGCCCACAATGATTTACACAGTAAGGTTCAGATCCCACATTAGATATCAATAGGCCCCAATAAAACACGGGCAGCTCCTGTTGATAGAAACAAGTCATAAAGCAGGAACAGTCAGGTGTGACAGAGATTAGCCGGGGGCTCGTGTAGAATGAAAAGGTTTTATGATGGGTCAAGCCCTAATGCTAATCACAGGTGGACGGAGGAAGGGGAGCTCGTGAGACCAGTTTGACCTGGGGCAGCAGAGCCAGCTGCCCAGGTCACAGAGAAGTCAAAGGAAAGCACATGTACTGTGAGGCCCGTATTTGCTCCATTATAGCCTATGTGAGGGCAATGACAAGATGGCCACCGCTTCCAAAATGGAACCCGCGAAGTAACGTAAAACAACGTGTACACAGTGCATTCATAGCTAGAACGATATATAAAGCACTCGTACATACCGCATTAACCATTTGCGGTTTGCTAATACCAGGATAGACAGGGGTGGGGCCCTGTCCCCTACGCGGTCACAGAGATTATAGTACGACACAAGGCACGCCTGTGCTGCGGGATCCCTGGGCTGATTTTATCCGCCTCCGGGTGCGTCTGCCTCTTGATGGCGCCTCCTGGCGTTAAGCCTTGTGGGGGATGTAGTCCCTGAAGCAAAGTGCGGCTTGCCTGTTGGGGTGGACAGGGCCCCAGAAGAAAAGTGCGGTGTGCCTGGTGGGGGGACAGGGCCCCAGAAACAAAGTGCAGCGTGCAAGCAGTTCCGAACGGGATCCCGAGCTGCGGGAGCCCTGGGCTGTTTTTATGCATCTCCGGCGCATCTGCCTCACGATGGCGCCTCCTGGCACTAAGCCTTGCGGGGAATGCAGTCGCCGAAGCAAAGTGCGGAATGCCTGGTGGGGGGACAGGGCCCCAGAAAGAAAGTGCGGCGTGCAGGCAGTTCTGAACGGGCTACCGTGCTGCGGGAGCCCTGGGCTGTTTTATTCCTCTGGGCATTTATCTTCCTCTGTGACCTCTGCCTCCATGAGTTGTTTTTCTTCCGTCGTCACGACTGGAAGTGCTAGATCTGCTAAGAAGTCAGAGGCATCTTGTATTGTTGCCCTCGATCCTGAGGTGTAAATCACTGAGTAATAGTCTGCGAAGGCTTCAGCAATTTCACAGGGGTCTCGCAGAACCTCACCTGTGTCTAGTGTAATTTGCGACACCCACCGATTTGCCCTATCTCTCTGATCAAACCACGCCAGTAACTTTCCTGTTTTATCCCCGATCTCACAGACCCGGTGTTGGGTTGCTTTTATTTTGTTTCTGGCCTCCTCAGTCACCCAGTCCGAATAATCATGCTGTTTAATTTTCAATGCGTGTTGTAGGTTGTCCTCCTCCCCCCCCCCCCCCCCCCGTCCACCACTTGGCGTTCGAGATCAAGGATTTCCTGTTCAATGTCAGCCACCTTCGCTCTTTTTTCTCTTTTGTGTCCCACGATCAGAGATCGGGTCTGCCTCCAGACCACTGTCTTATATGCTTACCAAAGTATCTGGGCTGATGTGATTGAGTGTAAGTTTTCTTCAAAGTAGTGTGCAGTGGCTACACTAATTCCCTTCCTGATTGTAGGTACTTTCAGGTACCAAGGGTTAATTGGAATCAGGCCTGTGTTGCATGGAGTTCCCACCCTATATCTTGTTCATATTGGGTAGTGGTCTGAGATTCCCCCTGCCATATGTGTGAAGTCAGTGAAATATGAGAGTTGTGCAGCTGAGGCGATCAAGTAATCAATACATGATTGGCTCCCATGAGCTCCCGAGTGGAAGGTGTAATCACGTGTGTTATGGTTCAAACCCGCCAAAGGTCCAGGAGACCCAGATCATCTAGGAACTTTGCCAATCGTGTGGGGATAGCGTTTTGTGCCCTTGTCGGCCACCCCGTCATATTAAAGTCGTCCCCATAAAAAGTCACCCTGTTGGGAGTTCCAACATCAGGGCACCTAAATCTTCCAGTGTGGTTTCTTTCAGCGTCGGGGGGGATGTATAATGAGAGTATGTTCACAACGTCTCCCGCCTTTGTCCCGGAAAGTGCTGCATATCTCCCTAGTCTATCTGACCAAGTCTTGTCAATTATCAAGGAGAGGCTCTTCTTTAAAAGTATTCCTGTACCCCTGGAGCCCGATGTGTACCCTGCGTGTATCTTCATTCCGTACCCTCCGCGATTTAGGGCGCGACAAGTATTCCCCATGAGATGAGTTTCTTGTAGCAGCACCACGTCCAGGAGTGCCTCTTTATATATTGTAAAACTATACCACGTTTGATCTTGTTTCCCAACCCATTGACGTTCCAAGTCATTAATTTAAGCTCCACTGATAATTGCCCTTTCATTCGATGGTTTTTTATGTTGTTGTTGTAAATCTACGTTGTGTCCCTACCAGAACTAATCACTCTTAGGTCCCTATGGGGTGTGTATGTATAGTACTACATTTAGATCATGCACACTTGTATTCTCTGCTTGCCCTGCCCAATATCTAAAGCACAATAGCCAACATGCTATAATATTTTATGTTGTTCCCCCCTCTCCCTCTCCTTGAATCCCCCCACCCTGCATACCTGCCTGACGGAGTCCCAATTGCCCGCCCCCCCAACTCAGCAGAGAGCCTGTCGACTCCTTCCAACATAACTAACATAGGGAAAGTGGACCTGCCAACTGTCTCTTCCCTCCCTCCCTCCTCCCCTATGATGCCCAATAGTTCCTCCTGGACAATGGCCCATCTCCTGCGGCCAGAGCACAGTACTCTCACCCCATTATGGACCAACATTCCCCCGGGACCATACTCAGTTCTTCCCTGCATCGCCATCTTCCGCAAGACCCATGGTAGAGTATTTACTATTCCATTCAGTTCTGCCCCTTCTTGAAGCCCCTCACCCATCATTTTGAAGCATTTATCTACACTTCATTACTCAGTCCCGGATCTCTCCTCCACTTGCGTGTCCTGTGTTGCCTGAGATTCTGTCCCCTTCACCATTCTCCTGTATCTCTCCTGCTGCGCCTTCGCTCTGGGATCTTCCACTGTCCTTCAGCCATCCAGCCATTCCCACACAGCCTCCGGTGTGGCAAAAACCATACCTTCCCTTCCGATTCCACCCTGAGCCGTGCCTGAAAAAGCATGGGGTACTTTATTCCCTTTACTCTCAGTGACTTTTTTGCTTCCATAAAACTCAGTCTGAGTGCCTGAGTTTTAAGGGTGAAGTCCGGGAAAAGGCTTATCTGAGAGTTCTCTATTGATACTGGCGGGGCTGTACATGCGCTCTGAAGAATTACATCCCGGTCTCTATAATTAAGTAGGCGTGCTATGATCGGTCAGGGTGGCGCCCCAGGCCTGGGGCGTCCACCCGGCACTCGATGGGCCCTTTCCACAGAAATATTTTTTCGAGAGTCCTCTTGGTTGAAATTTTCACTGGTGTTTGCCCTTCTGCCTGCTCCGGTATCCCAAGAATACAGACATTAATATGCCTTGACCTTCCTTCCTGATCTTCAATTCTAGCTTCCAGGCTGGAGTTGAACACTTGCATTTCCTTCATTTATCAATCAATCAGGTGTTTTTTAAGCATGACTACTCACCCATAAGGGTCTCAAGGCGCTGGGGGTCGCAGGTTCCAGTCCATCAAGGAAGGGGTCTGTTGAAGAGCCAGGTTTTGAGGTTTCTAGCGAAGATGGGGAGTGATGTTATCTGTCTAAGGTGGAGCGGAAGGTCGTTCCAGGCTCTGTCTGCGCGGAAGGAGAAGGAGCGGCCTCCCGATCTTGTCTTTCTGGTGCGGGGTATCACGGCGTAGGAGAGCTGGGCTGATCATGGGGTCCTTTGGGGTGCGTGGAATTTGAGTCGGCTGTTCAGGTATGCTGGTCCGGTGTCGTGGAGGGCCTTGTGAGCGCGGGTTAGCATCTTGAAGGTGACTCTAGCTTCGATGGGGAGCCAGTGGAGTGCGCGCAGGTGCTGGGAGATGTGACAGTGTCTTGGCAGGTTGAGGACCAGTCTTGCAGTGGCATTTTGGATGTTCTGTAGCTTGCGGGTGAGGTTTTTGTGTATTCCGGCATAGAGTGCATTGCCATAGTCGAGCCTGTTGGTGACCAGGGCGTGAGTGACGGTCTTTCTGTGTTCGAGGGGGATCCATTTGAAGGTCTTACGTAGGAGGCGGAGGGTGTGAAAGCAGGAGGACGAGACGGAGTTGATCTGGCGGTCCATTTTGAGCTCTGAGTCCAGGATGATTCCCAGGTTGCGTGCATGGTCCGTGGGGGTGGGCGGGCTTCCAAGGGTGGGGGGCCACCAGGTGTCATTCCAGGCGTCTGGGTTTGGGCCCATGATGAGTACTTCCGTTTTGTTGGTTTTTAGTTGTAGGCAGCTGTTTTTCATCCATTTGGCGATGGATTCCATGCCTTCTTGAAAGTTGTGTCTGGCGGTGTTGGGTTCGTTGGATAGGGAGAGGATGAGTTGGGTGTCATCTGCATATGACACACTGTTGAGTCCATAGGTTCTGACGATGGGGGAGAGCGGAGCCATGTAGACCTTGAAGAGCGTAGGGCTGAGGGAGGACCCCTGGGGGACTCCGCAGGTGGTAGGTGTAGGGTCCGAGAGAAAGGGGGGAGTCTGACCCGCTGCGTTCTGCCGGGGAGGAAGGAGCGGATCCAGTCGAGAGCCTTGTCTCGGATCCCTGCATCGTGGAGTCTGAGTATTAGGGTGCGGTGAGAGACTGTGTCGAACGCAGCTGAGAGGTCGAGGAGGATGAGGGCTGCTGGTTCTCCTTTGTCCAGTAAGGTACGGATGTCGTCTGTTGCGGCGAGGAGTGCGGTTTCCGTACTGTGGTTTTTTCTGAAGCCGGATTGGATTGGGAGGAGTCGAGGATGTTGTGCTCTTCGATGAATGTGGCGAGTTGGCTGTTGATGGCTTTCTCGATGACTTTCGCTGGGACCGGGAGCAGGGAGATGGGTCTGTAGTTTTTGAGGTTGGTGGGGTCTGCCGAGGATTTCTTCAGGAGGGGGTTGTTCTCAGCGTGCTTCCAGTCATCAGGGATCGAGGCGGTTGCCAGGGAGCGGTTGATGGTGTGGCAGAGCATGGGTGTCATGGTGTCGGCGGCTCTGTTGAAAATGTGGTGGGGAAGTGGTCCATGGGGGCCCTGGAGTGGATTGACTTCATCGTCTTCAGTGTGTCTTCGGTGGTGAGGGCTGTCCAGTTGTCGATCGCTGGCTTCAGGGTGTTGGGGGTGGTTGGTGAGGGTTCAGTGTGTTGGTTGTCTTTGTCGAAGTTGACGTAGATGCTCTTGATTTTGTGGTGGAAAAAGGTGCTGAGTTTGTCACAGAGGACTTGTGAGGGAGGGATGTCGGTGGACTCGCTGGTGGGTTGGGCAAACTCCTTAATGATGTTGAAGAGTTTTTTGCTGTTGTGTGCATGAGTGGTGATTCTGTCTTCAATCGCTTTTTTCCTCATTTTTCTGATGAGTTGGTGGTGGGCGTTGGTGGCAGCTCTGAAGTTGTTGTGGGCTTCTGTGGATTTGGTGTTCCTCCAGGCCTTTTCGAGGCGACGGCAAGTGCATCTGGACTCTCGAAGTTCGGTGGTGAACCATCTAGCTTTCTTGTCGTGGGTATTGTTGTTTTTGTTGAGGGGGTGCTATGGTGGTGGCGCTATCGGAGATCCATCTGTGCAGGGTTCAGGCTGCGGTGTTGGGGTCGTTGTTTTCCGCGATGGTTGGGGTGGAGTTGCTGAGTGATGAGGTTAGCTGCTCGTCTGTGATTCTGGTCCAGTTTCTTCATGGGAGCAGATGCTGGGTGATCTGAAGGTGAAGTGGACGCATCAATGGTCAGTCCATGGGAGTTCGGTGGTGTGGCTGAAGGTGATGGAGTTTCCTGTTGTGAAGAGGGGGTCAAGGGTGTGTCCTGCTGACTGCGTGGATTCGGTCACGATCTGGCGGAGTCCAATATTGTGGAGGTTGTCCAGGAGGGATGTGGTGCTGGGGTCCAGTTGGTTATCGAAGTGGAAGTTGAGGTCTCCCAGTAGGGTGTAGCTAGTGGAAGCGATGGCATGCGGGGAGATGATGTCCGTGATGGAGTTGGCAAAAAGTCCGCAGGGTCCAGGGGGGAGGTAGATGAGGGTTCCTCGGAGGGTGGAGGTATGGCTGTCCAGTATCTTGAAGTGAAGGTGTTCCATCAGGTCTGTCGGCTCGTCGGGGAGTGTGCTCAGGCAGAGGGTGGATTTGTGGACGACGACGATTCCTCCTCCCGGGCGGGTGGGGTGGTCCTTCCTGGAGATCTTGTATCCTTGGGGAATGGCTACGTCCGGGGTGGTGCTGTCGAGGAGGTCCCAGATTTCGGTGGCATGTTTGTGGAGGGATCGGACGTTGAGGAGGATGCATTGCAGGGTCTTTGGTTCGGTTGTGTTCTTGAGGGCGGGTTGCGCTGGGTCTGTGGTCTTGGCAGTGCTGCAGCTGTGCCGGCAGCGGTGACAGCTGAAGGGTCCGTGGGTGTTGGCTGGTGGAGCTAGCTTGCAGTTGTTGTTGTGGCCTGGGTTGAGAGCGTGGAGTGCCGCTGGGTTGTAGCGTTGGCGGTGCAGAGATCGAGGGTTCCTGGTACTGGTCGCAGTCGGGTCACGGACGGGCACAGACAGGCTTGCCTTTGGCGCGCCGGCGGCGCGGCTGCCTTTAAGTAGGGGTCGGGGAGGGCTGGACAGCTGGGAGGCGGGAGCGGGGAGGGAAGCTGGATTGGGGCGGTCGCACTGGTCATGCTGGCGGGGAGGGGCCGTGGGGGCAGCAGCGGCGGGGAAAAACGGGCTGAAAAAAGCAAAAGGAGAAAGGCAAAAAGAGAAAGAAAAGTGCAAATAAGGCAGCAAAAGTGCAAGAAAGAGTGGAGGAAAGACACATAGGACACAGAAGGAGAGTGAAGGGGGAGCTTGAAATGAGGGGAAAACGACAGAACATGGAGGAAAGACCCAGAAGGAGAGTGAAGGGGGGAGATAGAAGTGAGGGGAAAAAATGAGTGAAAAAGGAGAGAAAAAGCGGAGCGAGAGAATGGAGACAGAGGTCCACTGGACCACCAGGGATGAGGCACAGGTGAAACCTTCGGGTGTAGGAGGGCCTCGAACACCAACACTCGAGAGTGCAGGGGCTCGGGGGAAGGCCTCACTTAATGGTGGAGCTGCAAGGGAGGGAGAGCAATTTCACTGACCGTGTCCGTGATGGAGTTGGCAAAAAGTCCGCAGGGTCCAGGGGGTAGGTAGATGAGGGTTCCTCGGAGGGTGGAGGTAGGGCTGTCCAGTATCTTGAAGTGAAGGTGTTCCATCAGGTCCGTCGGCTCGTCGGGGAGTGTGCTCAGGCAGAGGGTGGATTTGTGGACGATGACGATTCCTCCTCCCGGGCGGGTGGGGTGGTCCTTCCTGGAGATCATGTGTCCTTGGGGAATGGCTACGTCCGGGGTGGTGCTGTCGAGGAGGTCCCAGATTTCGGTGGCATGTTTGTGGAGGGATCGGACGTTGAGGAGGATGCATTGCAGGGCCTTTGGTTCGGTTGTGTTCTTGAGGGCGGGTTGCGCTGGGTCCGTGGTCTTGGCAGTGCTGCAGCTGTGCCGGCAGCGGTGACAGCTGAAGGGTCCGTGGGTGTTGGCTGGTGGAGCTAGCTTGCAGTTGTTGTTGTGGCCTGGGTTGAGAGCGTGGAGTGCTGCTGGGTTGTAGCGTTGGCGGTGCAGAGATCGAGGGTTCCTGGCACTGGTCGCAGTCGGGTCGCAGACGGGCACAGACAGGCTTGCCTTTGGCGTGCCGGCGGCGCGGCTGCCATTAAGTAGGGGTCGGGGAGGGCTGAACAGCTGGGAGGCGGGAGCGGGGAGGGAAGCTGGATTGGGGCGGTCGCACTGGTCATGCTGGCGGGGAGGGGCCGTGGGGGCAGCAGCGGCGGGGAAAAACGGGCTGAAAAAGGCAAAAGGAGAAAGGAAAAAAGAGAAAGAAAAGTGCAAATAAGGCAGCAAAAGTGCAAGAAAGAGTGGAGGAAAGACACATAGGACACAGAAGGAGAGTGAAGGGGGGAGCTTGAAATGAGGGGAAAATGACAGAACATGGAGGAAAGACCCAGAAGGAGAGTGAAGGGGGGAGATAGAAGTGAGGGAAAAAAATGAGTGAAAAAGGAGAGAAAAAGCAGAGTGAGAGAATGGAGACAGAGGTCCACTGGACCACCAGGGATGAGGCACAGGTGAAACCTGCGGGTGTAGGAGGGCCTCGAACACCAATACTCGAGAGTGTAGGGGCACGGGGGAAGGCCTCACTTAATGGTGGAGCTGCAAGGGAGGGAGAGCAATTTCACTGACCGTGTCCGTGATGGAGTTGGCAAAAAGTCCGCAGGGTCCAGGGGGTAGGTAGATGAGGGTTCCTCGGAGGGTGGAGGTAGGGCTGTCCAGTATCTTGAAGTGAAGGTGTTCCATCAGGTCTGTCGGCTCGTCGGGGAGTGTGCTCAGGCAGAGGGTGGATTTGTGGACGACGACGATTCCTCCTCCTGGGCGGGTGGGGTGGTCCTTCCTGGAGATCTTGTATCCTTGGGGAATGGCTACGTCCGGGGTGGTGCTGTCGAGGAGGTCCCAGATTTCGGTGGCATGTTTGTGGAGGGATCGGACGTTGAGGAGGATGCATTGCAGGGTCTTTGGTTCGGTTGTGTTCTTGAGGGCGGGTTGCGCTGGGTCCGTGGTCTTGGCAGTGCTGCAGCTGTGCCGGCAGCGGTGACAGCTGAAGGGTCCGTGGGTGTTGGCTGGTGGAGCTAGCTTGCAGTTGTTGTTGTGGCCTGGGTTGAGAGTGTGGAGTGCAGCAGGGTTGTAGCGTTGGCGGTGCAGAGATCGAGGGTTCCTGGCACTGGTCACAGTCGGGTCGCGGACGGGCACAGACAGGCTTGCCTTTGGCGAGCCGGCGGCGCGGCTGCCATTAAGTAGGGGTCGGGGAGGGCTGGACAGCTGGGAGGCGGGAGCGGGGAGGGAAGCTGGATTGGGGCGGTCGCACTGGTCATGCTGGCGGGGAGGGGCCGTGGGGGCAGCAGCGGCGGGGAAAAACGGGCTGAAAAAGGCAAAAGGAGAAAGGCAAAAAGAGAAAGAAAAGTGCAAATAAGGCAGCAAAAGTGCAAGAAAGAGTGGAGGAAAGACACATAGGACACAGAAGGAGAGTGAAGGGGGAGCTTGAAATGAGGGGAAAACGACAGAACATGGAGGAAAGACCCAGAAGGAGAGTGAAGGGGGGAGATAGAAGTGAGGGAAAGAAATGAGTGAAAAAGGAGAGAAAAAGCGGAGCGAGAGAATGGAGACAGAGGTCCACTGGACCACCAGGGATGAGGCACAGGTGAAACCTGCGGGTGTAGGAGGGCCTCGAACCCCAGCACTCGAGAGTGCAGGGGCTCAGGGGAAGGCCTCACTTAATGGTGGAGCTGCAAGGGAGGGAGAGCAATTTCACTGACAATGAGTCACTGGTCTTGCTTGCCTGTCCCCGTAGCGGCCGCCATTAAGTAGGGGTCGGGGAGGGCTGGAAAGCTGGGAGCAGGGAGGGGAGCTGGATTGGGCCGGTCGCACTGGTCGTGCTGGGGGGGAGGGGCCGCGGGGGCAGAAGCGGCAAGGAAAAAAGGGCTGAGAGAGAGCAATTTCACTGACAGTGAGTCAGTGGTCTTGCTCCACTGTGGTGCTTGTGCCTTAAGAGTTGCTGTATCCTGCACTAAGGTTTTTGTAGTGCTTTTGTAGCGATTGCTACCATACGGACCCTCACTCCCATGTTGCGTAAATCTGCTTAGATCAGCGACACTTCTGTCAAGACTGTATCCAATTGAGTCTCCAGTGCTGTTTGCACTCCTTTTATGGTGGCCATTAGATCATTTAGAGAGAAGGAAGGTTCACTGGATGCTTCCTCTGACTCCGGGTGAACATGTTTGAGGAGGGTCTCCGGGGCCTAAGCTCCTTTCTGAAATGTGAATTTGTCTAGCATTGTTTGGTGTGAGGCCTTCATATTTCTCCCCCCTGTCTTGATGTCCGGCAACCTCTCTTGGGTGGGTTATTCTGCTCCTTCTGACCACCGGGGGAGTCACTGCTGCCAGCAAGGGGTCTCTCACGTTCCCTGCGGCCTGTCAGTTTATCCCTTTCGTGCTCCGAATGATCCTCCACCTTCAATAGGGTGCTGCTTCAGTTCTCTCCACTCTATTTTCTCGTGCCTCAAGCCTGCATTCTGCGGAAATGGCGTCTTTGTCTCCTCCTACATCGGGTGTGTCTTTCTTTCAGTGTGGTGGTGCCATATCTCTGACTTTGCTGTTCTCATCACAAATCTGAGGCTTTCTGGTCATTGGCACCCCACCCCGTCGTTGAACAGTTTGTGTCGCAGCCCAGCCCAGATTTGCTTTCTGTTTCGTCGGTGCTACCCACTTTCTTCTGCGGGCCCCGTCGGGTACCCTCTCCATGGTCAGAGTTGTCCTCGAAAGCTTGTGGTCACTTCCGAAGGGTCTGCCCGGTTGACCCCGTTTTTTCTTTGTCCCCTTCCGTCTGGGGTTGTTGTTTTCGCCCTCTGCTCTACCTCGACTCAAGGCCGGCGCCTAACCTGGCCGACTGCGCCGCACTCCCGTTACTCTGACAGGATTGTGACGAATTGCCAATTTTTGGCCTCTGTTGCTGCTCTTGCCCCACCGCAGCCCTTTTCTGTCCTCTGTCCCCCGCAGAATGCGGATTGATTATGGATTTCGTGGGAAATTGGGAGGTCGGGTGACGGAGCCGCTTCAAGTAGCGGCCATCTTTGTTCACAGGCAAGCCACATCCCCATCTTTGTTCATTTCTTGAATGATCATTAGGTTATTCAATGGTTGGACATTGGGAAATGCGCTCTGGATGAGGCACAGTGTGATGCCAGTTTTTCTTGATATATTGGTCTGTTCCCCCAGTATGGTTTATGGTCAGTGCATAAAACCTTGAGTTTAGTTCTGGCATCGACAGGTAGCCTATGGAGTGCATTGTAGAGGATTTGGTGTAATTTCAATTACAGAGTTTAACTCAAATTCCGACATCCTGATTCTGAAATCTTTGAAGTTGGATAATATGTTTTGGTATTCCAGAGTAGATTGTATTAAAGTTATCAAGATTTGGCAGACAAGGGCTCTGCTCAGCGTGATTGTGTAGCCAATGTGGATGAATGGGTGGATTTCATGCAGAATGAAGAACAGAAGGTTACACAATTTACCATGTTGTTGACCTGGGATGTGCAAGAGAGGTGATGACTGTGAAATTGCCAAAAATGGCTTAAAAAGCACTGCAATAGCTGGCGCCATATTGAGTCATTTGCTGCAATTCTGCTTTCCCTATTGTGCCATTGTTATACAAAGGCTTTTCTGGTCACTTGTTTGGGATTTTTCTGTCTCACTCTTGTGCGTGTCAATGCTGACTGAGGAGTCTGCATCAGCTAGTTTACATTTCTTGTATCTTTCTCAAGGTTCCTATTCACTCTTCTCGTGGGAATGTTTTGCACCTGCTAATCAACTAATTCGGTTTCTGTTCCGCGTACTCTCATTTTAAGCATTGTATAAAGACATCCTGTGAAAGTAATGGGAATTCTGGAAAGGTTAGCATTAGATGGTACCTCCTACAGAGGGCAAGATACTCTCACTTCCTATAGTAATATTGCACTTTGCTTGTTTTGCGGCTTACCTTGTTCTTAGCACCATTCTAGCACACAACCTCTCCTTCACCGGGTGGAACATGTGGTCCCTTCAAGAGGTGATGTTGGTTAGGTTCTCTGGCCCATTGTTAAATCTGAAGTGAATTTGAGGTTTATCAGCAAAACTTTGTGAGATCACCTGAGGATGCTGAAAGAGCAAAGCGAGGGAGCACGCGTTGATCTTAAAGAGAAGGCATGAAATGGAGGATTCTTTTGTGGCACTGCAGGATGCCGGGATTTGATCCTGACTGTTCAAGTGCATTTCAGTGGGTTAATATGGTTAAGTGCTATTTCTAAAGCGCAGTGGGGATTCCCATCATCATGACAAAGAATTATTCAATCGTGTGAATCAATAAAAAATAAACGCTGTATTACTGTAGCTGCACAGTCATTCTTTCTTCCTCTCACACTTCCTTCATGTTTTTCATGATGAAATTCAACTCCCCATTCCTTTATCTCGACTTCCATTTGCTACAATTTTTGATATTTGTGTTGCATGTACTCTTTTTATTTTCTACTAAGTAGCACTTATTGCTCTACATAATCATGTTGGACCTCTTATTTTAGTGCAGTTTGGTGGAAGAAATGCCAACTAGCTCCACGTCCGCTGCACTACACTATTTCTGCATAAATCACATAAAGCAATATTACATTTTTTGTTTTTTTCTTTCTTTTTTAAATGTAATTACTGATTTTCATGCGATGCAAGGGCATTTAAAATAACCTCACTATCCATGATTCTATCCAAAAATTACAAAATTGCATTTCTATGACTTTTTGTTTCCAGATACGTTGTATGTTGCTGAATCACTGTTTAGGTCTTTGAAAGGAGACCAGAGTCAAGATAGACATTACAGTAATATTTAATTTTATATTCACTGTACGGCTATTCGTGGTTTGTTCCATAACCTTATACAATGGGTAACACCTGTTGAAACATAGTGGCTAGTTAGAATGTTGTTAAGTGAAGGACTGGGTTATTCTTAAGACCCAGCGGTGCCAGGGGACAACACCTGAAACCTTCGTGGGTTACCTGTTCTGGCGTACCAAACACAGAGACACGGGACACTTCCAGCGACGTCAGAGATCAGCGTTTATTTACTGCAGGGATACAGAGGTCACAAGAAGTACACAACGTGTAGGTTCTCGGAGACTGCTTCAAAGTCGTAGAAGTGGGTCGCTCCTTTTATACAGGTTTCGGCCATAGCACAGTATGATGAACAAAGGTTACAACTCAGTTCCCACAATAAACTGAAAAAGGGTCGCATTCATGTTTCAAGAGGCCGGAACATAATTACAACAGTCTTGCCGGTTCCCAACTGTAAAAACATATCCCCTCCGTGATAAACACATTCCATCCTAACCATAAACGCATTAAGAGGAAGGACGGAAAACAGATGTAAGGAAAGGACAAGGATGCACAACAGGTTAGAAAAGAGTGTTGGGGGCAATAAAGGAAACTCGATAGAGGGTCAAAGACCTCGTGTCTAATGTATGCGTGGCTAAAACAATAGACCGGCGCGGCAGGATGAGCCTCGAGCGGGGCCATCTGCCTTAGTCGCGCTATTCCCCTCATCATAAAAGTCACCTCAAAGGAACACGTGTCCTTCGTGTAAGCTTGAGAGTTCCAGGGTCACGAAGCGGACAAGAAGCCCGTTCGCTGGCTACCTGAGGGCAAGAAAACAAAATGGACGCTGTATCTAAAATGGAACCCGAGGGCTCGGATGAACGAACCCAAAAATGAGGCGAACCATACGTGGCTGCATAGCGAAACTTCGTACACCCACTATACTCGTCATTTGCGGTTCATAGATACCAGACTCATCCATATTCGTCACCATTCAAAAAGTGCCGTCCCGTCTCACACGGAACCTCAGACGCTCCTTTTGCCCTCATGTAGGCAAGCACTAGTCAAGATCGGAATCTATATCAATATTCATCAGATCGTTCAGATGCTGCTGGAACATCATTCTATTCATCAATGTCTCCTTGGTAACAGATGGCCGCCTTATACACGTCGCAGCGCATAGGCCACATAAGGCAGGACCACACTGCACACAAAGACAACACGTGAACAGAAACGCTACAACAGCCCCTATGATCATTAGAATCTTCCAACCCCAGGTTGACATCAAGCCCCAAAACCATCCTAGGAGCGTCCAATTACCTTCGTCCACGTGTATGGACTCGGAAATCTTGTGCAACTTCGAGATGGCTTGATAAACAGTTGGAGCATTGTCAGGAATAAAAATGCAACAACTCGAATGGATAATTTTACACACGCCCCCTCTATCTGCAAGAACAACGTCTAGAACCATACGGTTCTGCAGCGTCATGAGTCTATCCGCCTGTAGTTCAGCTGTTAGATTACCAAGGGCATTTGCAGTAATATTAGCAGTCGACTCTACCACACGGGTCAACTGTCTTAGGTTCCTACTATTAACCATAGGTCCCCAAAACGGCAAGAAACCCTTAAAGAAGTCTCCTGCTTCTTGACCAGCAGTATCCTCTTTGCTAATAACGCCTCTCATGACTCTAGTTTTGTGGTAGTCCGAAGCAACTGTGAAGGTTGGAGGCAAAAGATTCGCAATATAACAGGTACCCGAAAAATCGCGGGGTAACCATGTATATGTGCGTTCATAACACACAAAATAGGTGCCCTTAGCAGTCAGAAAAACAGGGGAGGAGAGCATCGGTAGGACGTACGTTTCAGTGCAAGCACTGTTCCCAAGTTGTGCTCTCGGATTTCGACCCAAACCCTGCAAACAGAAATTTCCAAGGTGCGGTACAATCCATATTGGGGACGAGCTCTTAAGTTGTCTATCACCCACTGACGTACTATACTCAGTCTCGCTCAGATCCTTATAGGCCTGCACTTCTTCATCTGGAATGAGTGATGCATCAATAACATCTCTATCCAGATCTGCTATGGCTATCGCCAAAGGCTTGTGGTACGGCCCAGGACCAAAGTTGACAGACCGTGGCTCTCGACTGGGGTAGGAATCTAGTGCACTGCGAAACATAGTTTGGAATGCTCGAGCTGAACCCTGGGAGCTGTATGGAAGGACCAAATACGGAATACCCCTATCCATAGTGTGTGGCATTAACCCACACACCCAACAATTGGTAGTATTCACCACCAACTGATGCTGATGTAGGAGTTGAATAAAGGAATTATTCATGAATTCCGCACGTCTAACCTGCTCATGTTGAGGCAAAGGATGAAAGGAATGTGGGGAAACAGTGGTGAGGGAACTTAGGTTAAGAGCAGAGGTAGGTGAAGCAGAAGGCAAGAACAACGATACTCCGAAATATACTCCACCCACCAATAACATAGATACAGTTAGAAACAATAGAAACACCTGAAACAGAAAACATTTTGTTTGTACAACCCTCCATAACTCTGATCTCTGCGCTGACACCCTTTCTTCGTCCACTAGCTTAGAGAATGCCATCCTCTACAAACCGTCCGTGACGTACTTGACGCACTTCGTTCTGAGTAGCGATTATCAATCCCCAGGAGTTCCCGGAGATCGACAAAAGTAACCAACCTAACGTCAGAAACCTGCTAAACAGAAAGAAGTACCCGCACGGCCCTACGGTGACCCGGATGGCGAGGTTTCCTTGAAACGTTCAAATTTATTACAAGTCTCTTAGCAGTGGAAAGCACAAAAACTCAGAAAGAAAGGATGTAATTGTTCATAATATTCGTGACGTTAAAAACCACTATACTGTTAATTTCTATTAGTCCTTGAACGAAGAAAGTATCGACTTCTTCCAGGTCGAGTTTGCTCTAGTCTTGTTCAGATGGCGCAACAGTGTTCAATGAAACAGATGACGAGTCGGACCTTGGGTTCTCTGCTACTAATGACTCCACCTGTGGATCTGACAATGACGAATCCTCCTCCACAGGGTGAGCGTCGCTAAATGGCACAAAGCGCAAAGGAGTCTCAGTTTCTGCGGCCGAAATCCCAGTTCTCACCCAACAGTCGGTTGGTAAGGGGATCGGTACCTTCTTTGTGTGGCTGGCATGAACCCAATTTTTCCGGCCCGCCAGTCGAACCGCTGTCCTCGTTGTCAACAAGACTTGGTGGGGTCCGACGAATCTTGGCTCCAAATTACGCTTTCGACCAAAGTTTCGGGTAACCACCCAATCTCCTGGCCGAAGCTGGTGTCCAGGACCCTCTGTCTGCGCTGGTAGAGCTTCAAAGACCTGTTGGTGAATTAACCGTAGTTTAGTGGTCAAATCATGCAAGTAATCGATCAACATTGGATATTCAAGACTATCAAAAGCCCTAGGTCTCGGGACTCCCCAAATATTCGCAGGGCGACCGAACACAATCTCATATGGGCTGAGCCCTACTCGAGAGTGTACAGTCGCTCTGGTCGATAGGAGAGCCAGAGGCAAGGCATCAGGCCATGACAGACCAGTCGTAGCTTGAATCTTGGCAAGTTTCAGCTTCAGGGTACCATTGTACCCTTCAACCAAACCCGCTGCCTGAGGATGATTAGCACTGTGGAATTTCTGACGAATTCCAAGGCCCTTACACACACTCTGCATTACACTTCCCACAAACTCACTCCCATTATCCGACCATACAATCCGGGGCATTCCGTACCGAGGAAAGTATTCCTTCAGCAGGATTTTTGCTGTGGACAGGGCAGTATTATCCTTAAGAGGATAGGCCTCAATCCATCTGGAGAACGCGCAAACCACAACCAAAACATACTTCAGATTATTGCATCTCTCCATATGGATGAAGTCCAGCTGGATAACCTCAAAGGGACAAACAGGAGGAGCGAAATGACCAGGTGGAGTGGGGGTGCCTTTTCCGGGATTATGCATCAAACACACCATACAATTCTTAACCACTCTTTCGGCACACTTAGCGATACCATCATTCCTCCATACAGGAGACAAGAACTTACATATTCCTTTCGCACTAATATGTGACAACCCATGAGCCATCGTCACAACAGCTAACACATATGCGTCTGGTAACATCCACCTCTGGCATTCCGTCAGGTCAACCCAACATCCATGCATATCCAATTTCCCTGTATTTTCTTTCCACTTGGTCTTTTCAGCTTCCGTAGCTTCGTTCTGAATTGCTTTCACACTTTCAACAGTATTTTCACACATACCAGTCTCCGCCGGCCAACTCACTAAACTCGTGACATACATTCGAGTCGCAAGATTCTTAGCCGTTTCTTTAGCAATCTCATCCGCAAATGCATTACCACGACCAACATCATCCGTCACTTTCCGATGTGCACTACATTTGACGATCGCCACTTGTTTAGGCAACGTAAGTGCATCCAAAAGATCATTCACAAGATGCCCGTGCTGGATCTTTGTACCATGCGATGTCATAAATCCTCTTTCTCTCCACAATCTTCCAAAATTATGCGCAACACCAAATGCATACTGACTGTCGGTAAACACATTCACGCGCTTTCCTTTCGACAAAACACACGCTCTTGTTAATGCAATTAATTCTGCCGCTTGTGCTGAATTCTGGTTCAATCTCGCAGTTTCCACAATCGTGCTCAACGTCACCACAGCATACGCAGTCGTCACATCGCCATTCGGCAATTTGAAGCAAGAGCCATCCACATACAAAGTACCATCAGGATCTGACAAGGGGGTGTTTTTCAGGTCCACACGACCTTTTGTTTCTTCCTCAGTCCGTAAATAACAATCATGTGGTAGCACATCATCTGATTCCATATTAATCGGCAACAATGTCGCCGGATTCAGTACATTACAACGCTTGATCTGTACGTGACTTGCCAAAAGGGTCAGCTCGTACCCAGACAACCTTGCACTCGTCAAATGTTGAGTCTTTGTCCGATTCAAGAGAGTATCAACTGCATGCGGAACCATTACTATGAGCATATTGTCCATGACCAGACCTGCGGACTGCCGAATAGACGCCGCAGCTGCCGCTGTCGCCCTCAAGCAACTTGGCAACGCTCTAGCCACCGGGTCTAAGGTCGAGGAAAAATATGCACACGGACGCTGCTTATCACCAAATTGTTGCGTTAGAACACTCAACGCACAACCGTCCCTCTCATGGACGTATAATGTGAAAGGCTTACTGTAATCAGGAGTACCTAACACAGGAGCCGAACACAGCGCATCACGTAGTTCAGAAAAACTTTTCTGACATTCCTCCGTCCAAGGCAAAGGGGTTGAAACATCCTTGCACGTGAGAGCTACCAATGGCTTCGCTAACAGTGAAAAATTCGGGATCCACTGTCTGCAGTATGACGTGATACCTAAAAAGGCACGCACATCTCTCTGAGTTGCTGGCACAGGCATTCGAGCAATTGCTGCAATTCGTTCAGGGGTCAACCTTCTTCCCGCCTTTGACAATAAGTGACCGAGATAGGTAACTTCTTGACAACAATATTGTAGTTTGGAAGGTGACACTTTATGATGTAAAGCACAGAGATGCTGTAACAAAGACACTGTAGTGGCTCTACAGAGCTGTTCAGTGTCAGCAGCAACTAACAGATCATCAACGTACTGAATCAAGGCTGCACCAGCCGGTAACACAAACGCATCAAGCTGACTCTTAAGAGCTTGACTGTAGATTGATGGACTCTCACAGTAGCCCTGTGGAGCGCGTTTGAATCTGAAGCTACGACCACCTAATGAGAAACCAAACAAATCTCTGCTTTCCTCAGCAATTGGAATGCTAAAGAACGCATTCTTCAGATCGATGACCGAGAACCATGATGCAGTGGCTGGAATCAGAGTCAGTAAAGCTGTAATGTCTGGCACCACAGGAAACTGCGGAACAACGACTTTATTTACCTCCCGTAAGTCGATAACTAGACGATACACGGGAGGCTTGGAGGGATCCGTTCGTTTCAGAATAGGCAACACGGGACTATTGCACACATTACCTCGTGTCTCCTCAATAACATCCTTGCCGATCAGATCACAAATGATCGCTAATAGTGCCCTTTCACCATCAAGGGAAATACGATACTGAGGTATACGTGGCAAACGCGCACCAACTTTTAGGTGGACAACATAAGGTGGTATATCCAACAGGCCCACGTCATTGGGACCTGTCGCCCACAAAGAGGCTGGAAGAGATCTCAATTCCGATGGGAACTTATCGATCGATAAATACATAGGGGAAATCACGCTCTTACCCAACGTGAGCTCCACACCCGTAGGAGAACAGTACAAAGTCGCATGTAACCTTTTCAACAAATCTAAACCCAAAAGATTCTCACCACAACCAGTAGTCAAAATCAAAGGAGCTTCCAGCTCATGAGACCCAATTGTAAGGGGCAAAGGGCTAGAAACTGGATTACTAACGGGGGCGCCAGAAAATCCAACGGAAACATTTGTGAAGCCAGACAAAGGCGCGCCAGGGAGTTTTGAATGCATGATGGAACTTTTTGCCGCACCAGTGTCCAACAGAAAAGGCTCAACGACGCCCAAAGTGGCTACTGAAACGTATGGCCCTCTCTGATCAACCGGAACTGATACTTCTCCCTTCCTTTGTCTATGGCTGTCCTAGTAGATACCATCCGCATCAACATCACACTCAACATAGCAATCATCCACATGATACTGAGTAGACCGACCGGACGATTGTTCGCGCCGATCGAAACAATTTTGCGAATCCGAAGACGTCGCTCTGCGTTCGGCCTGATTCTGGGTAACTCCGCGACCTCTACCACGAGAAACCTGTGGAGGGCCACTACGTCCTCCTCGAGCCGACACACCATTGTTCCTATCACGGAGAACCGGACAGTCAAACTTCAAATGGCCTTCCCCACGACAATACGCGCACTGATTATATCCCAGCACAAAGCGAGGCGCAGGCGAAGCATTGCGCGGCTGTGGTCTAGAGAACTGTGATTGCGATCTGTTTGGCTGCTGTGTATCACTGAAATTCGAACGCGATGGATAGGCTTGCTGCAACAAGACCTTAGTTTTGAGATCCTTCGTTTTCTTTTCTGCACGCTCACTTTCCTCTTTTTCTCTATTTTCGTAATATTGGGCCGTAGCCAATATTTGGGCAGTGGTAGAAACAGCCCATGCACTCTCAGAATTCTTCAACTTGTTGCTAAGGTCGGGCAACAAATTCAATACAAACTTATCAACGAACAGCCGCTGACCACCCTCGGAACCCATGTCCTGACCGCTATGGTCAATGAACGCTTCCTCAAACCTCGTAAAGAAATCAGAAACACTTTCATCCCTCTTTTGCCTGCACGCCGATAATTTGTCCCAGTTGACGCGCATCGCTGGCATAAGTGTTTTCATGAGGGTAATTATCCTCTGGGGCAAAGCCACAATAATCTGTTCGGGTTTAGCCCCGCCGACCTGCCGGGCATCTGCCGCTGTGAGGGCAGCCCAGTCACCGCCTAACTCGGCCACGTGATTCTCGTGACGAATTTTCGCCCAAATCGGCTGAGGCACCACATTGCCAAACAACATATCAACATCGGCTAGGTTCATAACAGTAGCATCCACCAATTGGGACAGTTCTTTATAGTACCCTGCAGGATTCTTACGGGGATCAGGTAGGGATTGCTTCACTTGCAAAACTTCCGATCGCTTCCAAGGGAGGTGTATCCACACTCTCTGGAAATGGCCTGGGACAGGAGGGTTAGCAGCCGGATCACCTGGCATCCATACCGGGGGAACTTCCCGCATAGGATATTGACCAGGTTGTGCCATCCATTCCGCGGTCGCGTCCTTAAACAGCGCACGCGGTTGCACTGTACATCGAAAGGATAACAAGCGTTCCAGAGCCTCTCGAACTTTGTCACCTACAATGACACCCGTGGCAAACCGAAGCTGTAGCTCGGAAACCTCAGGTGGTATATCATCAGCTATATCATCGTCCCACTCCTCTTTCAATGACTTACACAATTCTTCGAACACGAATCGCTGCGTGGGCACATTAAACTGAGAAAACGTTTCGAACACTACACGTGGGGTGTATTTAACAGGGTTACGAATCCATCTACGTGCCGTTTTCACCAACGATTCACGTTCCCTACCATCAGGAAGCTGACTGCGTCTTTGAGCAATGTCTGAAAGAGTCGAGCCAAGTATCGGCCCAAAGAGCGGAGAATAAAGAGAAGCAACAGCAGTCAAGAGACGACTACGAACAGAAGGAGAAGAAGACGAAGATGCAGGCGTAGCAGCCATAGGGGTGGAAACGGTAGAAGTAGACGCGGCAGCAGGAGTAGCGGGAACGACAGGCTGAGGAGGAACTTGGAAAGGCGCAGTAGGGAGAGAAGCCGGGACAAAAGGATGTACGATCTGTGGCCCAAGGGGATTCGGGAGTACGGGAGGAACGGCGGGCTGACCAGCAGCCGCCAAATCAGCGGGTTGAGGAAGAGGTGGACGAACGGGACCCATAACATCAGGAGCATAGGGAGGTGGCGATTTCATCAGATAAGACAAAAGCGAATCTTCCACCGATTCTTCTCCTGTCTTATCGTTCGTAGAAGGTAGCGCCGGATAACATTTGTCCACTGCCATGTGGTGAAGCCGAGCACTAACTTCTTGCTCTTTCTCATCTTTATCTAACTGATATTGTTCTGCATTGCGCATCACCGTAATAACACCTTCTCGCTTATTTTTCTTATTCTGTTTGATTTCTTTCTGTTTGGCCTCTTTCCGCCATAACCGGAAGGAATCAAACATGGCCGGCCTAGCTTTCTTTTTAAATAATTTAGCTTCCAAGTTATCTAAAATGGCAGTCTCGAAACTACCATGAGGTGGCCAACTAAGGACGCCATCCTTTTTAGTGTAACGAACCCAATATTCATTATATACGATAGGACCCACGCCATGGCGACTATAGAGCTCGTAAAGCGGAGTTCCAGCCGGAGGTATCGGACATGAATCCTCCAGCCGGGAATCCATGCTGCAACATTTGAGAAACCCAAACAAAGTACTACGGCCAGGCATCGTGCACACTAACCGAGTATACAAACTTCAAGGGCTATCGGATTACGATGTCCTCGCAAAAATGCAAGACCCTCGGTTTTTGGCAATTGCAATCGTCAAAGAAAACCCAACAACTAAGAACCACGAATGCTATGGAACCATGCAAACAACAAAGCAACACTGGGAGCGACCCACAAATACTTAACTGAAAGAACAATGGCGTCACCAGGAAGGCCCGTTGATCGTCTCGCCGTTCAAAGGACTACGCCAGGCGCCAAACAGGTCGACAGTCAGGGCATCGGTCCGTCGCAGCCGTCAGGAGGCGGGGACCTTCGCGGGAAAAGACGTCGGGCCACTTATTTCGACAACTGGATCGATGAAGCGGGGTGCACCTTCCCTCGGAGATTTCACACGAAGTTCCTCACGATCGTCGGGCTTTGGACCGGTACCGTTGATGTCGCCCCACGTTGGGCGCCAACTGAAGGACTGGGTTATTCTTAAGACCCAGCGGTGCCAGGGGACAACACCTGAAACCTTCGTGGGTTACCTGTTCTGGCGTACCAAACACAGAGACACGGGACACTTCCAGCGACGTCAGAGATCAGCGTTTATTTACTGCAGGGATACAGAGGTCACAAGAAGTACACAACGTGTAGGTTCTCGGAGACTGCTTCAAAGTCGTAGAAGTGGGTCGCTCCTTTTATACAGGTTTCGGCCATAGCACAGTATGATGAACAAAGGTTACAACTCAGTTCCCACAATAAACTGAAAAAGGGTCGCATTCATGTTTCAAGAGGCCGGAACATAATTACAACAGTCTTGCCGGTTCCCAACTGTAAAAACATATCCCCTCCGTGATAAACACATTCCATCCTAACCATAAACGCATTAAGAGGAAGGACGGAAAACAGATGTAAGGAAAGGACAAGGATGCACAACAGGTTAGAAAAGAGTGTTGGGGGCAATAAAGGAAACTCGATAGAGGGTCAAAGACCTCGTGTCTAATGTATGCGTGGCTAAAACAATAGACCGGCGCGGCAGGATGAGCCTCGAGCGGGGCCATCTGCCTTAGTCGCGCTATTCCCCTCATCATAAAAGTCACCTCAAAGGAACACGTGTCCTTCGTGTAAGCTTGAGAGTTCCAGGGTCACGAAGCGGACAAGAAGCCCGTTCGCTGGCTACCTGAGGGCAAGAAAACAAAATGGACGCTGTATCTAAAATGGAACCCGAGGGCTCGGATGAACGAACCCAAAAATGAGGCGAACCATACGTGGCTGCATAGCGAAACTTCGTACACCCACTATACTCGTCATTTGCGGTTCATAGATACCAGACTCATCCATATTCATCACCATTCAAAAAGTGCCGTCCCGTCTCACACGGAACCTCATAAGTCAGTGTACTTGAAGTTGCAAGCACATTTTTACAGCTGTAATGTAGCTTAGTAAAGCATTGGTACTGTGAACTTGTGTGCAGTTCCTTTCATTATGAGTGATTTGTCAGAGCTAGCTGTAAAATGTAATACATTTATTGTGGCTGTTATTTACTTTCTTTTCTTTTAATAAAAAGCTCATAATGTGCTAAGCATATGTTTTTCTTCACAATACGAAGATTTATTTTTGTAGCTTTCCTTGTGCCCAAATTTGCAACTTGAGAACTTATTCAAGGAAAATATTTGGCTGCCTTTCTACTTGAAAGCTCAGAAAACAGATATTTGTAACACAGTATGCTCTGGAAACTTGAGTAAAACATCTGCAAAAATGACTGAGGGGCCGATTTCAATGTTGGTCGTGAAGCGTCCGACCTTAGATCGGAGGCTTTACGACCGACATAATCGGTTTTACTCCTGACCGGCTGATTACGATACAGTCGGTGGGAACTGAAACTTAGCCGATCATTCCGGCTGGCTTCTAACGGGCTCAAGGAGCCCATCAGCCAGTCGCACCTGGCCCACAATCCACATGGGCGGCGGTTTACACCTTCCGGATTATGATGCACGGTTTCTGGCAGGGTTTCCATGCTGGCCTTTCCGACATGGAAACCCTCTCTGAAAGCGTGTTTAGGTGCCCCTAGCAGAGCCCCCTTTACCTTGCGGCCTACGATTGCACACGAAGGCAGGCACATTGAAGTGCCTGCCATGGGGTGTAGGGATTAACACAATCTCTCATTTCTCTATGGGAATTTGTGTTACAGCCGGTTTATGGCCATAATACATAATACTGGGAGAATGTGACATCACCATGTGTTGGTTGCATCATAATTAGGAGGTCTGGACTGTCAACTGGAGGTCGGTCGGTCCCGTTTCCGCCACGGTGTCGGTCGCAGGAAACTCCGACCAACATCATAATAGGCCCCTAAGTGTGTATATAGGGCTTGCTTGTGGATGTCTGGGTTAGTTCTTTGATCAATAGATTCTTTTGGGCTTCCATGGGACAGCCCACGTCCTTTGCAAGACATATTATTCGTTTAAAGGGGGCTTAGAGGCCTCCCGTTACTTACTATTGTTTGGCTTCATCATCAATCTCATTCCCTTGCTTCTCATTGGTCAACTCATGCCAGTTGCAGTTTCCCTTCATGTGTTTTGTCCATTCCCTGGAGCATGGACCATTCACAGATTATTTGTTTTATTTTGCTTTATTAGTGGATTATCTTGTAATGAAATACTATTTTGTTCCTTTTATTTTCCCCATTGCTACTGTGTCTTAATCATCATTGCTTGCCCCCTCCCCATCATTGCTGTTTGCCTCACTCTCTCCCACTGTTGTTGCTTGCGGATCCTCTTGTTATTATTTTTTGTGCCCCCTCCCATTGTTGTTGTTTGCCTCTCCTTCCTTTGCACTCCTGTCATTGTTGCTTGTCCCCCTGCCAGAAAAAAGCAGTGTGACGTGGCCAGCACTTGCTGTGTCATAGAGCTTTGGTGTTTCTGCCTCCCCCAACCATTGTTGATGCTTGAACTCCCCCTGCCAGAAAAAAAGGCACTATGACATGGCCAGCGCTGTTCGTTTCATAGCTCATATTTTTCACATTTTAGCTATGTTGCTTCATTGAAAAAGCCATTAGCTCTCCCATAGGTGAGACCTATTGGCTTTGTTTGTAGTATGGTGATTGTTGTTTGTACTAATTTTCCTGAGTTTCTGTTGACAAAGCTATGACGTGTAGAGCTCTGATATCTGCATTATGAGTGGCGTAGTGCACAGACCCGCATTGTATCGTATCTGTGCTTTAAAAATAGGTATTGAAAAAGATGGGTCTCCTATGAAGTGTGTGGGGTTCACGCAGATGATATCAATTGCTTCGGATGTTACTGAAAATGAGGGAAATGCGGCTGCCCGCGGCCCCCGCAGGGGGCCACCCTGAGCGGGCGGCCACCCTTAGTCGCATTTAGCACTCCCCCACCCCCACTAAGACGGGGGACTATAGGAGGAGTCCCCTGACCAGCTACGTCACTTCCGGCACAAAGAGGAGGGGGAGGTATTTATGCCTCCCCCGGCCATCTTGGCGTCGTCTTTGCGCCGGACACGCCGTCTCCCACCCTACCGCTTACCCGGTGTGGGGTTGGCAGGCGAATTACATAGGATGTTGTAATGTTTTTCTTTGTCGTTGCAGGCGGAGTTACAGGGCGATCTGGAAGCATATGGGTACAGAAAGTTTACCTCTGCAAGAGCACAATAGGGGTGCCAGAGCCAAATCACAGGAACCTCGTGTGGAGGGTCCTGGAACAACTACGTCGGCGCCCCGTTAGTCCTTCGGGCGGTTGTGGGCCTGAACAACCGGGGGTTCGCCTTGCTACACTCCGCCCTGAAAAGGGCGTGAGTAATAAGGGACCAATGTGTCACATGATCCAGTAAGGGGATCACCCGTGATCCAGTAAGGGGATCACCCCCCATAAGGGGAGCGCTGATTGGTTTCTCCACAGTGCGTGGCTCATCAGGCGGGCAGGGCAGCATAGGTTTATACAGCTGCCTGCCCTTGGATCGCCCGTAAGATAACCCACCATATTGCATACTTTTGTATGGAATAAACCTGCAGCAATATTTTTCCCAAACAAAAGTTGTGTTGTGTATTTATTTATGCATGCATACTCTGTTGTGGTAAGGGTGGGGCCTGGTGCCATAATGGGACTATATTGCAGTATGGGGACATTTTGAATATTTCTTGTGCGGAGGCTTCCGCTATGCATTGTGTGGTAGTGATGCAGCTTGCACTGTTTGTTCTGAGGAGTTGCCATCCTTGACCTAATCCGGTTGCTTTTCCCACTATGTGGAATCTTGTTTCTTGTGGGTAAGCCAGTGGCGGCTGGTAAGTATAGCTTAGAGGGGTGGACACACACACACACACACATGCACGCTCACGTGCACCCATGCTTTCACATGCAGACAATTACACTCACCCATTCACAACACTCATTCACAAATACTCATACATTCATACATACAATCACACACCAAACAGTCAATTAAAACACAACACTCACCTGCTGTTGCTTTTTGGGGAGAGAGGCCTCCGAGGTGAATGGAGGGTTGAGACGGATGCCTCCCCTCATTGGCTGGCCTCAGGTCAGCCAATGAGGAAAGGCAGCAGTCTCTTCCTCATCACAGAGTGGGATAGAGTCAGTGATACTGCTCACCCCACCCCACTCTGTGAAGAGGTGGAAGTGAGAGATCATCAGTCCTGGGCACTTCAAGGATTAAAACTGTAGAGCTCAGATACAATGCTATCACTGGTGCTCCCCTCATCACCAGCGGGAGGGCCTCGAGGACCTTTGCTGGGCTGAGGATGTCACAGCTCCTATGGGATTGACCTCCTCAGCTAGGCAAAGTTCATCTCTAGCAACGAGGCGCCTGAGCATTTAGAGCATGTCCAGCTCCTGGCTGCCTGTCCTGAAAATAAAGAGTGTCTATTAGGCTGACCTTTGCTCAGCTTGATGGACACTCATTATGTCCAAAAGGTGCGGGGGCATGGCCCCTCTGCCCTTATGCACTGGCTGCTGCTGGGTTAAGGTGAGAGGAACATTCATTATTAATTTATCTTTCCTTTCGTGTCTCAAAGGCCTCGTGATTCTGGTCTCTTTTCTGCCCTATTCGCTTCTACTTTTTTCATCGTTTTAAAATATTTTCTTTTTTATTCACCTTTTCCTTGTTGCATATATCTTTCTTTCTTACTTCTTCTTGTAGTTTAGTACGGAACAGTAAGTGTTGCAAATATGATGCTGCATTTTGGATATTCAAGAAAGAAATGAGCACAACGTAGGAAGTTCACTTGCTCAGACTCTGGCCTATGAGACTATTTCCCATTTCATAGCTTCAGGTACCATTGCTTTGATTTTTTTTATTACCTCAATTTCTGATTAAAATGCTTGCATACCATATTTTGGGATACCATTTTTACGTTTTTTAAATTTTAATAAGTATTTCTTCAGCCCTCAAACAAAAATGTTTTATTTATAAATATGTAAGTGCTGCCCCCAACTATAAAATAGAGCAATCTTAGGTAATTTGATAGGAAAAGAGTTAAGAATGTAACTAGCCAAAAATTCATATTAATAACTATCAGAGGAAGGTAAAAGAAATTCTTGTTGCAATTCAGCAAAAGTTATAAATATGTTATTACGATACATATCTTTTAAGTCAAAAATACCTGCTTTACTCCAGGACAGCCAAAATGTTGTGGTACGATTTAGCTTCATTATTGCGTTATACCACAATGAGAATATGTGACATTACATCGCGGTCTTCACACCGCGATACGTTTACAACTCAGGCATTACAACGCAAGTCAATACAACGACTTGTGCTGGAGGGCGCTGGACTTAGGAATAGTATGATTTACTATTCCAACTCCAGCCTACGTAACAGTAGGGAAGGTGTTGGAATAGTAAATCATACTTTTCCTTAGTGGATAGAGCCATCCAGCGTAAGTCGTTGTACAATGCAGATACCATTACAACACATGCCCTGTTTGTTTGTGTAATTTTGTACTGTGTGATTTTTTTTAAAACACTACAATTCCATTTTTACTTTTCCATAACATTCAATGATAATAATTGTCCCTTTTTTCTTTTTTCTCCTTTCAGCCTTGACGTATGCGGCTGAGCGTCTGTTTCTACAGTCGGTGGAGCATTGCGGTCAAGATTAGATGTAAGGGAGAGCTGCGATCAGGGTAGAACTTTTAATATTTTAAATTTACAATTGTAGGTGGCCAACTTTTTTGTAATGAGAGAGGAGGGAGGTAGTTGTAAAGTAGTTAGTGTAAAGCTCGATGTTATGTATGTTTTAACCAATTTTTCATCCTTTGCAGGTAGCTGTTGTAGGCCTACATCTGGACAATTACGGTTATTGCAGGATAAGTTAAAAAAGTATTTCTAATAAACAGTAGAATACTTTCTTAAACTTATTTGTAATAATAGCAATATATTTTTTTTTACTGATTTTTAGCGACATGTTTTTTTAGGACTGTTTGGAGCATTTTCACAATACACATCACTTGTTTAAAAGAAGGAAAATGATTACTAGGATCGGATGCAGGCCTTCCAAAAGGGCTAAGAAAGTTTTTTTTTTGGAACATATTGTTTAATGGACTATTGCGTTTAGGAACTGGGAGAAGAAGGAGGATTCGGACAATAGTTTTTCAATTTGAAACGTAAATCGGAATTATGGATTTGCATTGCCGTTTTTATGGAAAAACGTATTATCGTGTTTTAAATTTTGTTTTTTTACTTTGAACACAGATTTTTCAACGAATTAATAAGTTGTTGGCACTGGTGTTTACGCCACATTGGGGCCGATTCCGATCCGGGTCGGAAAGCACTCCGACCGAGTCGGATCCGGAGTGTTTTCCGACCGAGCCGGACCCCTACAGTCCGACCGAGTGAGTACGATGCGCACGTATGCTGTCGGACTTGGTTCGGTCGGACTCCCATAGAAGTCAATGGGAGCCGGTCGTACGACGCGTACATGGGCTCCCATTGACTGAATGGGTACGTGTCAAACAAGTGTGCCCCCTACAGTGGGTACGCGTCAGTGCCACCCGCACCGTACGTGCCTGTGTTGGGGAGACCCATAGGTCTCCCGCTGTGTCCGAGTCGGAGGGCTGCGGGTGTCAGGGGGTCCGAAGCGGACCCCCAAAGTCCGACTCCGGGAGATTTTGCGAGCCGGAAACTCCGGCTCGCACAGGCTGTCCGACGCGTGCATCATACTGGTTCGGTTGTAAATCGCAACCATTGCACGCCACGGTTAGCTTCCGACCAGGACGTATGGAGCGGTTCGGACCCGGAAACGACTCGGTCGTTGATTTTCATGTAGCTCGCATTGTACTTGCTCACTCGTACAGCTGTACGAGTCGGCCGGAAAACACGGGTACGGCTCGTTGTTTTTCCGGCCGAACCCGATTCGGTGCCCTTCCGACCGAGATCAGAATCGGCCCCTCTGTATTTCAATTTTTTGATTAGGGAAATTTGGAAATTCATGGAATTATGGTTTAAACCTGTTGTGTGGATTATTGGAGTTCAGAAGACTTTTGGTAACAGGATGATTTGAAACATCACCAAAAGTTAAAGAAAGAAGACATCTGCAGGTAGGATTTCCAACATACCAATTAATTTAAAAAAATAATTACAAAATACCAATTTAATTGAGAAAAAAAACAGGCAAGTAAATTAGAAGAAGGGGTTGGTTTGTATTAAATGCGTAGTATGCTTGCAATGTTTTCCAGGTAGTCTGAAGCCACTGACAACATAAACTGTTGCATTTGTGCCAACAGTCGCTCTGACATTTCTTTACTTTTTTGGAATATACGTGGATTCAGACTACCTGTTAAAGATTGCGGTCATCTAATTTCTTGGTAACTTTGCTCCTTCTTAAGGTTTCCAAAAAATGATAAAAGTTTGGGTGTGTTTTTCCAATGGATTTGTTGAAGGAGTTGTGCCATCCCTCAATGGCATTATTAGTCTTCGCGCCACCCTCTAAGCAGGGTGCGTAACAGTTCCACAATTGAATTGGGAACCTTGGCTTGTGACCCGACCTGCCAATCCTAGTGTCTTCAAAATAATTTAGTATGGGGCCCAATTTCTCATCGTTTCGTGTAAAGTAGTCAGATTCAGTAATTGAGGTGCAGCATTCATCTACACTGTTAGGTGGCACGAAGCATAAGGCTGTTTCTTCAATTAATATTGTAGTTTACTGTCTGATATATAATCTTCAGCTATTGATGTTTTTGTATTATTTGCCAATATGCCTGTGAAAAGTGGAAAATGCAAAAACAACAGTTAATGGACAGAATGCAGAACAATGTCATACATTCACCCCAGTACAGAGATCTGGGCCTAAATCCATTGTTTGTTTGCTCACCATGCCATTCCAGTTTGAACCCAGCCATATGCAAATCAGTCTTGACCCTGTGCCTCATGGGACCAGTCCAGCCCGAACTGCCAAGCAAGGTCCTCCCTGGACTGGAAGCAAGCATCCTAGGACCGGTTTCAGGGTTTCACCAACATCCTTGGATTTGAGTTTCTGGGTATAATTTAGTAATGGTAGTAATGGTATTAATCATAGACAATCAATAATCACTTTTCTAGGACCTTTATTTAAAGTTTTAGGGCCCGATTACAACTTTGGCGCAGCGACACCGGTAGGTAGTATGGATCTTCTGATTTGTTGAGATTGTGTTCTTCCAGATAGGTGGTGTGCTATGGCGTGATCTGTAGAGAAAGGAAAAGACAAAAAATGTGTTCATAATTTGGTTTATAAATGTGCTTTTGATATTATCCTGTAAGGGAAAATGTTTAGAAATTATTTATTTGACACTCTACATTTTTTGTTGATTATAAAGTTTATATTTGTTAGGCAATGCTATGTCTGCAATCACATTTATTTTTACTTGAAACCTGTGAAAATAAAGTTATTATTGGTGATAGCTGTGTTTTGCTTAATATGACCTTCAATGGGGTGGCCTGTTGTGTGATCAGCAAGTTCTGATTGTGATGATTTGTGTGTTTTTGAGGATGTGTTCCTCCAGACTGGTGGTGTGATATGGGTTGATCTGTAGAGAAATGTAAAGAAGACATGGCTGTATATTATTTTTTTCATTTTTTCCCCCCGCAGGATGGATGGTTTGCATTACACCTGTAAAATAAACAATGTGCCCGATTACGATCTCGGTCATAAGTCCTCCGACCTTAAGTCGGAGGCCTTACGACCGAGATCATCAGTTTCAATTCCGACCAGCGGATTACAATACAGCTGGTTGGAATTGAAACCGACCGGTCATTCAGGCTGGCTTCTGACAGGTTCCAGTAACCCGTCTGCCAGTCGGAGACCGGCCTGTAATCCAAATGGAAGGCATTTCCGCCTTCTGAATTACGATGCACGGTATCCGGCAGGGCATCCATGACAGCCTTTCCGACATGGAAACCCTGTTCGAAAGCGTGTTTGTGGGCCTCCCAGCAGGGCCCCCTTCTGTTTTCGGCCTCTGTTTGGGCCTTAGGTGCCCCTTTGTTCATCCCTGCACCTTGTGGCAGGCATCTTGAGGTGCCTGCCACAGGGTGCAGGGATGAACACAGACTCCCATTCATCTATGGGAGCTCGTGTAACGGCTGGTTTACCGCCTTAACACGAGCACCATAGTGGAATGAGAGTATGCAACCGCACAATGTGCAGTCACATTGTTACTAGGTGGTCGGTACCGCCAACCGGAGGTCAGTCGGTCCCGTTTCCATGACGGTGTCGTCTGCTCAACATCGAAATAAGCCCCAATGTCTTTCTCTGTGGTTACTATTTACATACTCCATTTAATCAGATATATGTTTTTATTTGTTTAGTGAGATTGGGTTAGGAGTGATTTTACATTTCCTTTCTTATATTGCTGCAGATTGTAATACTTTATGTAACAGATTCTTGTGTAACATTTTTACCTGTTGTGCTATTTCAATATTCATAAACTCTTTGGATCGTTTATTTTCTGTTGTGCTGTGGTATTAGAAGCTTTTATTTTAAAGGTAAGAATTTGTAGTTTTGGTAAAGAAAGAATAATGTGAGTATAATTTACTGTTCATGCTTTTTTTTTTTATATTTAAGTACAGCCGTACACTTTCTTTCAGGACAGTACCCATAGGGCTACTTGTACTTTATCGTGTTAAACACTTGTCAGAGTAGGGATAGTAATTTTGCCCCTCACCACCATCCAGCACCGTCCCTGAGGCAAACACCTGTCAGAGTAGGAACAGTAATTTTGCCCCCCAACCGCAATCCACAACCTTTCCTGACGCACAGCCGCGGCCCGTGGAGGGAGTTCTGTGGGGCGGAAAGTCGGGGCGGGGGAGGGGCAGCGTGGGGGGTACTAAAAACCGGATTATGGATAATTGGAGGTAAGTAAACAATTAAATAAATAAAACAAATTTCGTAGCGCGCCCTGCATCGCAAATTGCGATGCAGCGCGCGCTACGAAATTCGTCCGACGCGTGCATCATACTGGCTCGGATGTAAATCGCAACCATTGAACGCCACGGTTAGCTTCCGACCGGGACGTACGGAGCGGTTCGGACCCGGAAACGACTCGTCGTTGATTTTCATGTAGCTCGCATTGTACTTGCTCGCTCGTACAGCTGTACGAGTCGGCCGGAAAACACGGGTACGGCTCGTTGTTTTTCCGGCCGAATCCGATTCGGTGCCCTTCCGACCGAGATCAGAATCGGCCCCTCTGTGTTTCAATTTTTTGATTAGGGAAATTTGGAAATTCATGGAATTATGGTTTAAACCTGTTGTGTGGATTATTGGAGTACAGAAGACTTTTGGTAACAGGATGATTTGAAACATCACCAAAAGTTAAAGAAAGAAGACATCTGCAGGTAGGTTATCTAAAAAAATAATTACAAAATACCAATTTAATTGAGAAAAAAAACAGGCAAGTAAATTAGAAGAAGGGGTTGGTTTGTATTAGATGCGTAGTATGCTTGCAATGTTTTCCAGGTAGTCTGAAGCCACTGACAACATAAACTGTTGCATTTGTGACAACAGTCGCTCTGACATTTCTTTACTTTTTTGGAATATACGTGGATTCAGACTACCTGTTAAAGATTGCGCTCATCTAATTTCTTGGTAACTTTGCTCCTTCTTAAGGTTTCCAAAAAATGATAAAAGTTTGGGTGTGTTTTTCCAATGGATTTGTTGAAGGAGTTGTGCCATCCCTCAATGGCATTATTAGTCTTCGCGCCACCCTCTAAGCAGGGTGCGTAACAGTTCCACAATTGAATTGGGAACCTTGGCTTGTGACCCGACCTGCTTAGATGGCCAATCCTAGTGTCTTCAAAATAATTTAGTATGGGGCCCAATTTTTCATCGTTTCGAGTAAATTAGTCAGATTCAGTAATTGAGGTGCAGCATTCATCTACACTGTTAGGTGGCACGAAGCATAAGGCTGTTTCTTCAATTAATATTGTAGTTTACTGTCTGATATATAATCTTCAGCTTTGGATGTTTTTGTATTATTTGCCAATATGCCTGTGAAAAGTGGAAAATGCAAAAACAACAGTTGATGGACAGAATGCAGAACAATGTCATACATTCACCCCAGTACAGAGATCTGGGCCTAAATCCATTGTTTGTTTGCTCACCATGCCATTCCAGTTTGAACACAGCCATATGCAAATCAGTCTTGACCCTGTGCCTCATGGGAACAGTCCAGCCCGAACTGCCAAGCCAGGTCCTCCCTGGACTGGAAACAAGCATCCTAGGACCGGTTTCAGGGTTTCACCAACATCCTTGGATTTGAGTTTCTGGGTATAATTTAGTAATGGTATTAATCATAGACAATCAATAATCACTTTTCTAGGACCTTTATTTAAAGTTTTAGGGCCCGATTACAACTTTGGCGCAGCGACACCGGTAGGTGGTATGGATCTTCTGATTTGTTGTGAATGTGTTCTTCCAGATAGGTGCTATGCTATGACTTGATCTGTAGAGAAAGGAAAAGGCAAAAAATGTGTTCATAATTTGGTTTATAAATGTGCTTTTGATATTATCCTGTAAGGGAAAATGTTTAGAAATTATTTATTTGACATTCTACATTTTTTGTTGATTATAAAGTTTATATTTGTTAGGCTATGCTATGTTTGCAATCACATTTATTTTTACTTGAAACCTGTGAAAATAAAGTTATTATTGGTGATAGCTGTGTTTTGCTTAATATAACCTTCAATGGGGTGGCCTGTTGTGTGATCAGCAAGTTCTGATTGTGATGATTTGTGTGTTTTTGAGGATGTGTTCCTCCAGACTGGTGGTGTGATATGGGTTGGTCTGTATTGAAATGTAAAGAAAACATGGCTGTATATTATTTTTTTCTTTTTTTCCCCCCGACGGATGGATGGTTTACATTACACCTGTAAAAAAAACAATGGGCCCACTTACGATCTCGGTCATAAGTTCTCTGACCTTAAGTCGGAGGCCTTACGACCGAGATCATCAGTTTCAATTCCGACCGGCGGATTACAATACAGCTGGTTGGAATTGAAACCAACCGGTCATTCAGGGTGGCTTCTGACAGGTTCCTGGAACCCGTCTGCCAGTCGGAGACCGGCCTGTAATCCAAATGGAAGACATTTTCGCCTTCTGGATTACGATGCACGGTTTCCGTCAGGGCATCCATGCCAGCCTTTCCGACTTGGAAACCCTGTCCGAAAGTGTGTTTGGGGGCCCCTAGCAGGGCCCCCTTCTATTTTCGGCCTCTGTTTGGGCCTTAGGAGGCACCATAGGTGTCCCTTTGTTGATGCCTACACCTTGTGGCAGGCATCGTGAGGAGCCTGCCACAGGGTGCAGGGATGAACACAGACTCCCATTCATCTATGGGAGCTCGTGTTACGGCTGGTTTACGGCCTTAACACGAGCACCAAAAGCGGAATGAGAGTATGCAACCGCACAATGTGCAGTCGCATCGTTATTAGGTGGTTGGTACCGCCAACCGCTGGTCAGTCGGTCCCGTTTCGCCAAAGCTGCGCAAGGACCACGACTGTATTACGAGTTAAAAATGTGCAACTCGTAATACGGTCGGCATTTCTTTAGCCGTTCCATGGCAGTGCCTTGAAAACAGGCATCGCAATGGGAACGGCCAAAATGTTCCAGCACGGCATGGATGGGGACGTCCATGCCATACTGGAACTAGGGGGAATAAACAGGGGGGCACATGTTGTGCCCCCTTGAATGTATCTCCATGGCATGGGGGACATGTGGCCCTGTAGAGTCCCCTTTGTTTTTGCACCATCAGCTTTTTCATGGTGGGGCTCCGCATTCTTTACCTGCAGGTAGAAAGAAAAAAAAGATACAAAAATGTTTTAGTGAATTGGTATATGAATGTCTTTTTTTTAATTTAACCTGCAAGGGAAACATGTTTTAGATAACTTATTTCACAGTTTACATTTCTTTTTTATAACATTGGTTATATTTCTTAGGCTTTGCTATGTTTGCTTTAAATAGTTTTTTTTGGTTGATACCTGTGAATAGAAAGTTATTTTTGGTGCCAACCATATTTTTTTCATATGTTACATTGAATGGGGTTCTCTGTTGTGTTAAATAGTAACTTTTGAAGTTGATGGTGTGGATCTTCTGATTTGTTGAGATTGTGTTCTTCCAGATAGGTGGTGTGCTATGGCGTGATCTGTAAAGAAAGGAAAAGACAAAAAATGTGTTCATAATTTCGTTTATAAATGTGCTTTTGATATTATCCTGTAAGGGAAAATGTTTAGAAATTATTTATTTGACACTCTACATTTTTTGTTGATTATAAAGTTTATATTTGTTAGGCAATGCTATGTTTCCAATCACATGTATTTTTACTTGAAACCTGTGAAAATAAAGTTATTATTGGTGATAGCTGTGTTTTGCTTAATATAACCTTCAATGGGGTGGCCTGTTGTGTGATCAGCAAGTTCTGATTGTGATGATTTGTGTGTTTTTGAGGATGTGTTCCTCCAGACTGGTGGTGTGATATGGGTTGATCTGTAGAGAAATGCAAAGAAGACATGGCTGTATATTATTTTTTTCATTTTTTCCCCCCGACGGATGGATGGTTTGCATTACACCTGTAAAATTAACAATGGGCCCAATTACGATCTCGGTCATAAGTCCTCCGACCTTAAGTCGGAGGCCTTACGACCGAGATCATCAGTTTCAATTCCGACCGGCGGATTACAATACAGCTGGTTGGAATTGAAACCGACCGGTCATTCAGGCTGGCTTCTGACAGGTTCCAGTAACCCGTCTGCCAGTCGGAGACCGGCCTGTAATCCAAATGGAAGGCATTTCCGCCTTCTGGATTACGATGCACGGTTTCCGGCAGGGCATCCATGCCAGCCTTTCCAACATGGAAACCCTGTTCGAAAGCGTGTTTGTGGGCCTCCCAGCAGGGCCCCCTTCTGTTTTCGGCCTCTGTTTGGGCCTTAGATGCCCCTTTGTTCATCCCTGCACCTTGTGGCAGGCATCTTGAGGTGCCTGCTACAGGGTGCAGGGATGAACACAGACTCCCATTCATCTATGGGAGCTCGTGTTACAGCTGGTTTACGGCCTTAACACGAGCACCTATAGTGGAATGAGAGTATGCAACCGCACAATGTGCAGTCACATCGTTACTAGGTGGTCGGTACCGCCAACCGGAGGTCAGTCGGTCCCGTTTCCGTGACGGTGTCGTCTGCTCAACCTCGAAATAAGCCCCAATGTCTTTCTCTGTGGTTAGTAGTTACATACTCCATTTAATCAGATATATGTTTTTATTTGTTTAGTGAGATTGGGTTAGGAGTGATTTTACATTTCCTTTCTTATATTGCTGCAGATTGTAATACTTTATGGAACTTAACAGCTTCTTGTGTAACATTTTTACCTGTTGTGCTATTTCAATATTCATAAACTCTTTGGATCGTTTATTTTCTGTTGTGCTGTGGTATTAGAAGCTTTTATTTTAAAGGTAAGAATTTGTAGTTTTGGTAAAGAAAGAATAATGTGAGTATAATTTACTGTTCATGCTTTTTTTTTTATATTTAAGTACAGCCGTACACTTTCTTTTAGGACAGTACCCATAGGGCTACTTGTACTTTACAGTGTTAAACACTTGTCAGAGTAGGGATTGTAATTTTGCCCCTCACCACCATCCAGCACCGTCCCTGAGGCAAACACCTGTCAGAGTAGGAACAGTAATTTTGCCCCCCCCAACCACCATCCACAACCTTTCCTGACGCAAACACCTGTCGGAGTAGGAATAGTAATTTTGCCCCCACCACCATCCAGCACCTTCACTAAGGCAAACACCTGGTGGAGTAGGAATAGTAATTTTGTACACCACCACCACCATCCAGCATCTTCCCTGAGACAAACACCTGTCAGAGTACGAATAATAATTTTGCCCCCACTGCCATCCAGCACCTTCCCTGAGGCAAACACCTGTTGGAGTAGGAATAGTAATTGTGCCCCCCACCATCATCCAGCCCCTTCCCTGAGGCAAACACCGGTCAGAGTAAGAATAGTAATTTTGCCCCCACTGCCATCCAGCACCTTCAATGAGGAAAATACCTGTCAGAGCAGGAATAGCAAGTTTAGCCCCCACCTCCATCCAACATCCATTTTCTAGTAATTTTGCCCTCCCGCCCCACTATCCAACGCTTTTTTCTGAGGCAAACAACTGTTGGAGTAGGAATTGTAATTTTGCCCCCTTCCCCTATCCTGCACAATCCCTGAGGCAAACACTTGTTAGATTAGTAATTTTCCCCACTTCACTTTTCAGTGTCTGCCCTGATGTAAATCCTGAGCACTAACTTTGTAAATACCAGTCCCTGGCATACTACTACTAGTAATTTTAAATACTACCTCAGTAATTTAGTTGATGTCACTTTTCTTAAAAAATAAATGAAAAGGTAATTTATAATACCAATTGATTTAAATAATACCATAGACTTACTTTTGTAAGGGTTCTGTGAATTCTGCAATTTTTAAGACTGTAGATAGTCCAGCAAAAGTCTGTGGATTTGTAAAAACAAATTATTATTACCAAATGTTTAGGAATTTTACCACATCATCTGTATGTGTGCTTGTTTTAACTGTTATTCTTAATTGATCTGTAGGTGGCAAATTGTCTTTCTTTTCCTCCTTGCTCTGATGCGTGTGGACACCAGGGAAGTCAGTGTTCCAGTAAGCACTAAATGGTGGATGGCTCAATGTATACGTTTTTGTGTGGTGAATCGTTATTTAAAATAAAATATGATTTTGATTGTATTTTTAAATCAGATTTTAATTCTGAGAGAAACCATATTTAATATGAAATGTTTAGGAATACGTTTTTTTTCTTTCATGTTTAATACAGCAGCCATTTTGGTAGATTACTGAACGCAGAGATTTAGTAAAAAGAGAGAAAGGGCTTTTGAAATGTTGTTTTTGTAATGCACCCGCTGTTTTTGCTATTAGTGTTACATTGATGCATTTTTTTATCATTGATATATACAGAAAAATATTCATTCTCGAATCCTTATTCCTTTTGCTATCTAGAAAAGTAGTCTTACAATTTTTTGGGCTTAAAAAAATATTTCTGCATGGTTTCTGAAGTCATTTTGTAATGGTATGCATTGTAATGGCATGTGTTGTAACAGCATGCGTTGTAATGATATTTATATTGTTGGGCCATGGGAATGCGTTGTAATAGTATTCGTTGTAAAATCATGCATTGTAGTGGTGTTTACGTTGTAAGGCCCGGGTGGTAAAAGCATGCATTGTATTGGTATGCGTTGTAATGTCATACAACTGTTTTTTAAGAAAATACAGTAAGCTAAAACCACAATTAATCTTTGCAATTTAAATTTTTTTATAGCTTAAACTAGGTGTTTATTATCCCATATAAATTTAGATATGAGTTTATCAATATTTATTATAGAACAGAAGTGGTAATTGAGTTGGTAGCATACATAAAAAGTTAAATATTTGTGGTGCAATAACCATTTTGACAGATTCAATTTTCCCCCACCAAGATAAACTTATGACCAAATATGAAATTTATCTTCAATGTAATTGAGATTGTGCTCACAATTCAAAGTAAGTGATTGTTTAATAGAGTGAGAGACTAGAATACCAACATTTAAGTTTTTCTTTTTGCCATATTATATCATTGTTGGTAAGCATATATGGAGTACAGTGAACATTCAAAAGAAAATAATCTGTTTTATCAGTGTTACTTATGCATGCATTTAGGAAAAAAGTCGTGGGGAGGTCCTGCCGGATCAGGGTGGCTGACTTGTCTTGGTCCAATTTGAAAAGAATTTCATCTGTTGCAGCCAGTAATGCTGTCTGGGTGCTGTGGGCTCTAGGTAACTGGTCAGTTGGGAGCTAATCAGTTTTTCTAACACCTTGCCTGGGTTTGGAAAAAGGGATATGGGCTGGTAGATGACAAGCTTCTGTAGATCGGCATAGGGCTTTTTTATTAGTAATTGGAGAATGCTGATCTGCCTTCATGCATCAGAAAAATATGTAAGGGAAAGTAATATATTAAAAAGATCAGTGACAATATTGAAGAGAAGTTCAAAGTGATTGGTGGCAAGAGCCATCAGGGGATCCCGACTCAACTGAACACATCGTCTGTGAGCAAGTGTCAGGGTGTGACGATAATAAAGATTTCTTGGGAGGTGCTGTTGGGGCTGGATTTGAAAAAATTGACTGGAAACTTCTGTTGAGTGTGACAAATTTGTCTGTGATAGTTTCTAAGGGCAGATTTGAACTTACTCTTGTCTGTTTAGAGTCGAGAACACATCTCCATGCTCTTACAAGGCATTTGCAGAGGCGATTTAACTTCCTAGGTTCCTCCTGAGTGTACCATTTTGTAGAAGAGGATTTATGAGTGAAGGTCAAAAGGGAGGTCAATAGAGTCTAGATCCTTCAAAATTAGACTGTTTAAACTATTTTCAGGTGTAACAAATTCAGAGGCCATACTGGACGACAATCCAGTACAATATTAGCTTGTCTATGCTGCGGGTGCCATTTTAAAGACAGGAAAAGACAGGAGCAGGCACTGACAAGGGCCACATCCAGAGAAACAAGGCAGCTGGCAGCAGATTAAAAAGCGGAGTTGTGAAATAAATACTCCTAAAAGAAATAACCAACACAAAAATGGCAATTACAAGAAAACTCAAGACCAGGCAACCTCGGAGAAAACAAATGGAAAGTAAAGGGAATAAGATAAATAAAACACAAGCTGAAAAAAGTTGGGTTTTGTTGGTGCCGGCAGAATGTATATATTCTTCTCCATACAGAGGGGTTGTCAAAACCATTTTGCAACAATTTTCTAACCAGAAATGGCTAATGCTTCTTCAGAGATGGGACAAATTCATATAGTCAAAGATCTAGGAAATTGTGGTGCACTGGCAGATACAGACTACAGGGGATTAATATTAGTTCATGTAGTCCAACTGTAAATATTACTGTGGCAAGTAAATCTATTTATTTTACTCCCTTCTCAGTAAACATTTGGAAGCCTGTAACATGACGTTGGTTTTATAGAGTTCCATTTAACATATTTTTAAAAATGAAAAAGTGACACTAATAAATACCATTTCCTGGATCATAACAGAAGTGCTAGAGGTGAAAAACAACAATAAATTAAGGAATGGTTCACAATAGTGTTAGTCCTTAGTCACTACTACTGCTGTCTTGAGTGCCTCTATGAACACTACTAATCCTACAACTTTTGCTACTTTAATTAGCATTACTACTAGCACACTAATACACCCTACAACTTCAAGTATGAGTATTATTAGCAAGACTACTGGTAGTTACTACTACCTCTAATAGTTTTAATACTACTTGGTCACTACTCCAAACTGAGAAAGTAGAATTATTTGTTTCAATGCCTTAACACAATTGCTTTATTGTAAATATGCCAGTGCTCATGCAAGCCTTGTACGGTTACATTTTATTTCTCAATTGTAATGTTGTTTTATATCAATGTAGAGAGCACATTAACTCTAGTAATTCTATTAAATTTCATGTATTTCCAATACACTGAAGTCATTGTATTTAGTGTTGTACAATTGCACATTTTCTGTAACAGTGTAGTAAGTGTAGCCTCATTTTGAGGATTGGCACCAGAAAGCGTGAATTTTAGAAAGTAGAGGAGTCGGCGCTTATTTGTGTCTTCTGTATCTAGTCCTAAAAGAAGTTTCACATTCTTTCTTGTGAGACGATTCTGCTATCTGCTCACTATTTAGTTTTGTTTAATTACAGTATTGATCACATGCTCTCGTTTCCATTCACTTGTATTTAAAAAAAGACTACATCAAAGTGTGCTCTCAATGTATGGAGTTTAGCATTATATGCTCCAACTGATTGAGGGAAGAAGCGAATGTGTGTGGAAACATAATTGTTGCACATAGTTTTTGCTTGAAACGGGCCATTTCGCATTAATTATTAAAGGCATGCTAAGCTTTTTGACTTCCTCAAAGCGTTGTGCTTTGTTGCAATACTCTACTGCAAAATGTAGTGCTGTTAATACTAATGTGGGAAATTTTAAATCTAATGCTTCTGGTATTACCACAGCTTGTGCTACTACTGCTGCTCTGACTAGTAATACTATTACTGCTAGTACTACTATTACCACAGAGGGCACACTATTATCTCTACCACAGAAGGCTACCTCTGACCTTCTACCTTCATGTGCCCCTATTTTGCTTAAACGTAGATAAGGACAGAGCAACCTTTCCCGGTCATGCGCTAGACCATATGTATACATCTCACAGCTCTATGGTTGCTCAAGCCTGGCCAATCACAGTCGCCTGCCCCATTCTGATGGATTGCTCAGTGGAAGGCCCTGCAATATCCAGGCTGATTTATGTTCTCTACTGTACTTTCCTGATCTTCCTTTCAGAGTCAAGGCTGTAGGACTCTTGCTGTTCTGTTCCTCTTTCCAAAATGTACCTTATGGAGTTCCACAGGGATCTTCCTCGACCTCTATGCTATGTACACCAGTTTGCCTTCCGTGGTCAATTTGATTAGAGCCCATGGCCGCCAATGATAATGGTGTGTTGATGACAATGACCTCATTTTTCAGTTCGAGCCACTTTTTTACGACTCTCAGCTGTGTTTTCAAAACTTCTTCCATACTGGATACAGACGGTCACCTTAAATTTAATATACCTCACACTATACTTATCTTTGATACTTCTCTTGTCATCTTAGCTCAATTGCATTGGTTCCTTTTCAAGAGAACCAAAAACACAACCTGGGGATCATATTTGGCAAAAAAACTGTCCTTCCTGCAAATTGATGGACTTTTCCTCCTTTACTTGTGGACTGTCTGCACAGTTTTCACTCTACGTTGACTAACAAGACTATCTCTCAAGAGTCCTCCAGATCAAACTATGAAAATACTACGGGTCCGATTCACGGAGGTACTTACGTGTAGTAAAGTCACGAGCCCGGAATCTCCACACTTTGAACGGAATCTCGGCATGGCCCACTGCAGAGTGCGCTGAGCGGAGATTCCACCCTGAGTGTGTAGACTTCACACTTGTAACTTTACTATACCTAAGTGCCTTCATGAATCAGGCCCTATCTAGGTCTTCCTGAATATTTATTTTCTCACTTGCCTCAAATTCAAAACATAGCAGCCAGAGTAGTCTTAGAAATCCTCGAAGAGAACACATCTGTCCCCATCTTGCTTCCTTGCATTGCTTTCTCACACAGCAGCAGGTCCTTTATTAAAGTCTCTGCATATGCCACGGGCCCTCTATCATGTTGGCCCTGTGTTTATGTGCCCGACATCTGCGTTCTGCTCCACCCTATCATTGGGTCGTCCCTAACCCCAGAATAGGCCTGGGGCAAATGGTTCTCCTGTGTAATTAGTAACATGCGGACTTCCATTCCTGATTCTTTACTCTGCCTCGCCAAACATCTGGCAATTCGTAAAGCTTTTAAAACCGGCTACTTCACGCCGCAGTCTAGGTGGCGTGTCTGTCTCTCCCTCTTCGGCAGTGGGAAAGCTGTGGACGCTGCTGTGCGCTCTCTAGGTTGGTGGGTTCCATTCATGCATTCAAGAGTCTACCTATAAATAGTATTACTAGGCCTTATGGAAATCACATTGTATCCCTAATGCTCCCTCCACCTCTGGATTAACTACTGACAATGCTGAAAAGCGGTTAACCGTTATCGCTGCCATTCCCTATGATCGCCCTGCAGCTTTTAATGACCTTACTGGGGCTAGGAAATCTAACGTGTATTTATTTTCTCCCCCAAATAATTGAATTTTGCATTTTTATAATTTCAAATTCCTACACATCCAGTCCAACTCAAAACCATCCTATCAAATGAATAAAATACGTTTTCGATTCTTCAATCGGTCAGTTATTAATTAAAGCACAGTTCATCCAAGTTACAGGGTTTGTGTAAAGGGTTTTCATTATTTAAATAAAAACACGTGAAAGTGCTTAGGTAGTTCAGTAAATAAATAAGGCTTTTTTAAACATCAGCGAGATATTTTCACAACCCGAATATGGAAATTATTTTAAAAATGCAGCAATAAACATTACCACTTAAAGTCCTCGCCTGCCCCTTCTACATTCCTAAATATCCCTTTGCTCAAGCAACTATTCACTTTCTCTTAACAACATCAACACCATAACAATAGTTTTGTATTAAAGTACTTGCATGTTATAAATTCGTTAACTGTTTTACAAGATTTTAGTTTTGCTGAATAACCGTATATTGTATTGATTATGCAATAGAGTGCGTTTTCTGTGTGATATGTTTAAATTATACCCTTTCTATAAACTGGTAATAAATTGTTATGAGCATCCATTGCTTTCATATTTTTTTATTTAAATTAAGCATTGTGATATTGAACTCCATAGGTCAATACTAACTAACGCGTGAAATTGAAAGAAAGAGTTTGACACTGAATGAGTTTGTAGTCTATGAAGAGAGTAGTCTATGGAAAGAAACCGTGCCAGTAAATTCCTGCTGTGTGGCAACCAAATCCTAAATCTTAGAAAGGAGAGCTGCTCTGCCATGGCCTGTTACCCTTGTCCAAGAAGGAACTTAGTGTCACAAGTTTCCCCACAGCAGATGCTTTGTAGGTCCCTCCATGTCGTGCTTGAAAGCCTGGAGTTGGCTGCACATGTGGTATGCTGCACAGCTCTGCTCAGCACTGAGCTGCTCACATCTGGAGGGGTCATGAGCACTGCTATTAATGTTACAAAGATAATCACCCGGTCCTGCGTGCCAACCCTCCAAGGCAAGATCTGTTCAGCTGCAGATTGCTGCTGCAAGCCAAGGCTGCCGCGTCCCCACCATTTCCACACCACACCCTCCTCCAAAAATTTAAATAAGAGAGAAAGTAGTAGTAAAGTTCATTTCCAGTAAATGGGAAGACAGATTTATTTCTGGCCTGATATCAGATGATGAAGGCTGTATTTGTTTTGCAGCGGGAGGGCGGGAACAGCATATGCATAGATGTCTCCTTCATAAGTCTGGCTCCTGACGGGAACTGGAGGTTGCCTGTGGCTGGTACAGAGTGCTTCAACGGTTGCAAAAGAATACCACATCTAATGGCGCCAGAGGCTCCTAACCGCAGAAATTTAATTTATTTTTGACCGTTTTTGGTTGTTGATCCCCAGTCTACTCTGGTGAACCCAGGGTGCCTTGCTGATGATGTAACTTGCTCAAGGCATTATGTGCATTCATTAAACCAGACATGTGCTTGCACTGCCCCATGATCTCTTTACGCGTTATGTAGGGATAGGGATAACTCGTGTATTTGTTATTTTAGGTGTCAGTTTATCAAAAAGTTAGATTCAAACATTTTCAGAGATGGGTTTGGGGGACTCAAAGATCCCATGAGCACTAACTGAAGCAAGGAAATGGCACCTTGTTAGGCAGTAAAAAAAGACGACCTTAGTTGGGGGTACATTTTCTTCTCACACCACTTGGTCAAAATCAATGTGTCATTTAGGCAGGGCTTTACTTGTCCCTGTACTTGGGAATGACGGATTATCTCTTCCATTTTAGATCCAAAATACTGTGGCCAATCTCTTGACTGAAGTCCTCCTTAAGAGAAAAATAACCTAACAACTCTGTGCATTGCATTGGTTGTTTGTTGAACAGAGGGTTCAACACTAGAACCTTGTCTGCACATGTAGTTTTTTTTTTTTTTGCATGAGTCAATAAGCTTTGGGGTAGCCACCAGACCTCTCCTTTTGGTCTACTCATCAAAAACTGTTTTGTGAGAGAAAATACACGGGCCCCATGGCCCTAACGATTGCAATTTGTCACCAAGCAAACAAGACCCTAGGCTGGCATGGGAAAATAACACAAGCTATGCCCTTATGGACAGCTGAACAATTGGGTAGATTGTGCACACAACCAGGGTTTGATGATTGGGTCACCATAGGCATCTCCACAGTTGGAGACCTCTGGAAAAGGGGAAAAATAATCAGATTCTCAGAGCTACAAAAAGAGTTTAAACTGGCCAAACAGGAAGTGTTCCGATACATGCAAATCTGACACGCCCTCATAACAGCTATCCCGAGAGAGGTGGAGGTGGCAGAAGTATCCCCATTTGAAGACAGACTACTATCAGAACATATGGTTCAGAAAGCAATTTTGATGACATACCAAAAACTATGTAATAACTTACCAGACCCACTCCCACAACTCCGAGAGCGGTGGTAAAGTGAGATAGGACCACTGGAGGATGATGAGTGGCAAACCGCGCTGATGTCCCCCCGAGAATCAGCCATTCCGCTGAGATACCCACTGATCAAACACAAGATACTGCCCAGGATGTATCTATCTAAGGGGACACTGACCAAAATGGGAAGGACAGAGGACGCACGTTGTCTTAGACTATGCACGGGAGAGGGTACATTCTATCATGTCACATGTGACTGCCCGGCTATCACAACATTCTGGGAAAACGCCACACTACAGATGCAAAACGCAATTGAAAAAGAAATCCACCTGACACCTAATCTAGGCTTACTCAACATATGGGATGCCACTGACCGCACTGCTGCAGAGTAACAATGGGTCACTCTAGGACTAACACTAGTCAAATGCAACATAGCCGTACAATGGGGATCGAGCGAGACACCAACATTGAATGGATGGGCAAAAGACATGGACAAATGTATGATCGCAGAAAAGATGTATTCAAGAACAGAGACTGCCCTAAAAAAACAGGACAAAAAATTGGGAATACAGATGAGAGATCTGTATCTCCCCCATGACAGAACTCATGGGTGGGGGCAGGGGAGGGGTTAGGATGGAACAAGAAAATGTAGCGAACTAAAGGGTATATGTAAAAGAACTGCAGCTAACTAGCGTTAGTGTTAGTTAGCAGCAGTTTTCTTAAAGCGGCCTATCACCAAAAACTATCGCCCTGTTAGCGATGTATTTACAATACGTCGCTACATGGCGATAGTAACAACTAGCCGCAGTGAAAACTGCTGCTAACACTAGCATCAAGGGGATAAACATTTTGAGGTTAGTGAGAGGAAAGTGACGAAAGGCCCATTAGCAGCAAAAAAACTCTTGTTAGTCAGCCCAATGTGACTTTTTTGGCCTCTAGAGACAAAAATAGCCTATAAGTCCACCTCCAATGATAAATAGGAATCAAAACCAATGGAATGCAGAATGGAGCAGCCAGGGGCAAGTGCAGCACAGATCAACAATCCCCCTAACTGCCTAACAGCCAGGATCACCAGCCAGAGCCCCAGGGGAAGAGGAAATGCAGATTCAGGGCTACAATTATGAAACGAGGGGCATCGCTGGGAAAAACCAGTGATGCATCACTTCTCATAGCGCCCTCCTTGCAACACCATGGCGGCCAAAACCTTGAAAGTGGGGACAGTACCCGTGGCCCGGAGGCCTTGCTGGGCTTGCATCTGTGACCCAGAGTGGGAGGCAAAGGTGCTGTGGAGTTGCTGGTCCATGGCAGTAGACATTGAGGTATCGGCGATCGCCCTTACCTGGTGGTGAAGTCTGACAGGTCACATGGAGACATGTTGCTGATCTGTGTGAGACGAGCGCCTGGTGCACCCGGGAGCTGTGAACTGTAGAGGCGCTCCTAGGAGACCAACCCCAGCACCACCCTCAACGACACCCTTATCTACAGGCCCCAGGCCATGAACCCCCATTCACTGATGCCATTGTAGACTTCATCGCACCCCAGTCTCTCCCATCCACAAACTACATCCTACTCAGAGACCTCAAGTTCCACCTGGACAACCCCAGTAACCAGAACAGCAACCCATCCTGGGGAACCTCACCAACATCGGACTCAAGTAGCTAGTCACTGCACCAACATAGCCAGACACATGCTCGAGCCCATCTTCTCCGCCAGCTGGAACTTCAACTACAGCTACACCACAGAACTCTCCTGGATCGACCATCATTGCATACATCAGGCCTTCAACACGGCCACCGTACACTACTGCCATCATTGCCCCCCTTTGCAGCTGGATCAAGGCCACAGAAGAACTTCTCGTCACCTCCCTCAGTACCACCACTCCGCCAATGCTTAAAGATGCCAACACCACAGCATGCAGCCTCCACCGATGGATCTCCAACTGCGCTGACACACTGGCACCCCTCAAGAAAAGATCAGGCAAACAGCACTCCAAGAAGGCCAACTTGTTCACTCCCACCCTCCACTAGTCCAGACGCACCTGCAGATGTCTTGAGTAGAGATGGAGCCACAACATCAATCAACTCCGCAACACAGTCACCCTTGCACCATGGCGCAAGGGTGCCTGTGTTGTCGCATGGCAGCCACTGTGCGCCATCGTAGGGGAAAAAGACAGGGTGGCTTAATCCTGAGGCCCTTCCGGAAGTTTAACGCCACCGGTGCATCATTTTCTTGACGTACTTGTAGCGTGAATCTTGCAGCTCGTTGCTCCATATTTACAAAGTGACGCATCTAAGAATATGCTTAACCTTGTGAAGCCCTGTGCCACATTATACCTGCATCAGGTATAATGTATATAGGGTGGGAGTTCCCACTCAACAAAGCCTTGCAGGATTGGTGCAGTGAAGTCTCTCAGAATTCACTGCAACAACTTTAGGACGCCACTGGGTCAAAACCTCACGACTGCCTCATGGCAGGCGTAAGGGTGACAGTGCCATAGGGATAGGCTGGCCTTATGCATTGGTGGAGTTGTGTCATGCTTGCAACACAACTGTAACAATATGTGACTTTAGCGCTGACAGATACGTCAGGATTCCAGATGTATCTGTCAGTGATTGCGACATGGAGCGCCGTACATTGAATACGGCGCATCCATGGTGTCGGAAGGAGGGCAAAGTCAAAATTTTCACAACACTGTTTTGTCGCAGCAATGTAGCACTTTTCATGAATGAGGCCCAGAAATGGACCCTATCTTATTGATAGGACGCATCCTTGTACTTTTGTTTTGGCACAGGGCACCGCAGCAATGTTCCTTGCAGTGCTGTCCAGCACCTAAACATCTAATATGTGGACCCAAGTGTTTGCACCAGTTTTAAGACTAGCTTTTTTCTGGTCTTAAAAAACTGCCTCTAACTGGACTTAGCAGCAGTTTTGGGGGGTTATTGCCAGATGGGAATTTCATTGTAAATATCGCGAAGTGGGGTTAGCGGCAGTTTTTGCACAGGAATGCACACTTTGCATCTCATTTTCGTTCAGTCCCGCTAACAGAAGTGACCATCTAAAAAATTCATGTTTACGCCAGAAAAGTGCCACTTACTCCAGTTAGCGGCACTTTGTAAATAAAGGTAATTTTTAAAAAAGCTGCCGTAACGTAAAGAAATTGACGCTACGGCGGTGTTAAGTTCTTGTACATATGCCCCACTGTTTTAAACTAACAAAACCACTGAAATTCCCCACTTATAGATAACTCAAGTAATTATAATTTGTGCCCTAAAGTAACTGTAACTTTAGCCTGGCCATGCAGTGTTGTCATCAATTATGTCATTTCAGATGTTGCAGTGATGTTATGAATGATGTCATAGGACATGTCATGAGTTATATGGAAGGTAGTTTTGAGTGCAAAGCGGGGGCATTATAGTTACTTTAGGGCACAAGTTATAGATATTTGAGATACTATAGCTGGTGAATCGGAGTGGTTTGGTTTGTTTAAAACAATATGTTGTAATTAACCTGTTCACCTAAGTATAACCTATCAATCAATCAATACATTTATAAAGCGCGCTACTCACCCGCGAGGATCTCAAGGCGCTGAAGGGAGGGTGGGCCGCTACTGCTCGAATAGCCAGATCTTGAGGTGTTTCCTGAAGGTGAGATGGTCCTGGCTCAGTCGTAGGTGTGCGGGGAGGGAGTTCCATGTCTTGGCGGCCAGGTAGGAGAACGATCTTCCTCCCGTGGTGGTTCTGCGAATCCGTGGGGCGGTGGCGAGGGCGAGGCTGGTGGAGCGGAGCTGGCGGGTAGGAGTGTAGAACGAGAGGCAGTTGTTGAGGTATTCGGGGCCCATGTCGTGGAGTGCTTTGTGTGCGTGGGTGGGGAGCCTGAACGTGATCCTCTTGCTGACGGGGAGCCAGTGCAGGTTTCTCAGGTGGGCAGATATGTGGCTGTGGTGAGTGGTGTCGAGGATGAGTCGTGCGGAGGCGTTCTGTATGCGTTGAAGACGTTTCTGAAGTTTGGCTGTGGTTCCTGCGTAAAGGGCGTTCCCGTAGTCCAGTCGGCTGGTGACGAGGGCCTGGGTGACCGTCTTTCTGGTTTCGGTGGGGATCCACCGGAAGATCTTTCGGAGCAGGCGCAGGGTGTTGAAGCATGAGGATGAGATGGCGTTGACTTGTTTGGTCATCGTGAGGGAGGAGTCCAGGATGAATCCCAGATTGCGTGCGTGGTCCGTGGGTGTCGGTGCGGTGCCCAGCACTGTGGGCCACCAGGAGGCGTTCCAGGCGGATGGGGTTTGTCCAAGGATGAGGACCTCCGTCTTGTCTGAGTTCAGTTTCAGCCGACTGAGCTTCATCCATTCTGCGACATCTTTCATTCCTTCCTGGAGGTTGGTTTTGGCGGTGGCTGGGTCTTTGGTGAGGGAGAGTATCAGCTGGGTGTCGTCGGCGTAGGAGATTATGTTGACGTTGTGTTTGCGTGCGATGGCGGCGAGGGGGCTCATGTAGATATTGAAGAGGCTTGGGCTGAGCGAGGAGCCTTGGGGTATGCCGCAGATGATCTTGGTGGCCGCGGAGCGGAACGGCAGGAGGCGGACTCTCTGGGTTCTGTTGGAGAGGAACGAGGTGATCCAGTCCAGGGCTTTTCCTTGGATCCCAGTGTTGTAGAGGCGGGTTGTTAGGGTGCGGTGGCAGACGGTATCAAAGGCGGCTGAGAGGTCTAGGAGGATGAGGGCGGTTGTCTCCCTGTTGTCCATCAGGGTCCTGATGTTGTCGGTGGCTGCGATGAGGGCGGTCTCGGTGCTGTGGTTGGCTCGAAATCCGGACTGGGATGGGTTGAGCGAGTTGTTTGCCTCGAGGAATGCAGTCAGCTGTTTATTGACGGTCTTCTCGATGACTTTTGCCGGGAAGGGAAGAAGAGAGATGGGGCGGAAGTTCCGGAGGTTTTTAGGGTCTGCTGTGGGTTTTTTCAGAAGGGCGTTGATCTCTGCGTGCTTCCAGCTTTCTGGGAAGGTGGCTGACGTGAAGGAGTTGTTTATGACGTTCCGGAGGAGGGGTGCGATGATGGTGTCGGCTGTGTTGTAGATGTGATGGGGGCATGGGTCAGAGGGAGAGCCAGAGTGGATGGTGTTCATGACGTGGGTAGTGTCTTCTGTGCTGATGGGGGTCCAGGCGCTGAGGGTGGTGGTGGGGGTCGTTGGTTTGGTGACTGAAGGCGGAGTCTGGGTGTCAAAGCTGTCGTGTTTTCGTGTGTTTTTTTTCTGCGATCTTGCGGTAGAAGAACGTGGCGAGGGAGTTGCAGAGGTCTTGCAACGGTGTGATGTCGTTGTTGCTGGCGCAGAGGTTGGAGAGCTCTTTTACGATGTTGAAGAGTTCCTTGCTGTTGTGGGTGTTGTTGTCCAGCCGCTCTTTGAACGATGTCCTTTTGGTGGTGCGGATCAGCTGGTGGTGTTCGCGAGTGGCGTTCTTGAGGGCTGTCATGTTTTCTGTCGTCCGATCGTGGTGCCAGGTTTTTTCGAGAGTACGGCAGGATTTCTTTGAGTCTTTGAGGGCGTCGGTGAACCATGTGGTTTTCCTGTTGCTGGTCTTGCCTGGGGGGTTCTTCAGTGGAGCAAGGTTGTCGGCGCAGTTGGTGATCCACTGTGCAAGATTGTGGGCTGCGTCGTTGGTGTCAGAGGTGTCGGCTGGTGGGTTCTGGCTCAGTGATATGGTTAGCTGGTCTGTGGTGACTTTGCTCCAGCATCTGCGGGGGATCTGTGGCGTACGGTGGTGGAATGTAGTCTTCGTGAAGGTGAAGTGGATGCAGCTGTGGTCGGTCCAGTGTAGTCCTGTGGAGTGGCTGAAGGATACGTGGTTGCTGGCGGAGAAGATGGGGTCCAGCATGTGGCCGGCGTAGTGGGTGGGGGTGTTCACCAGTTGTTTGAGTCCGAGGTTGGCGAGGTTGCCGAGCAGGGTGGTGGGGGTGTTGTCGTTGTTGTTCTCCAGGTGGAAGTTCAGGTCCCCTAGGAGGATGTATTCTGGTGAGGTAAGTGCGTGCGGACTGACGAAGTCGGCGATGGTTTTGCTGAATTGTGTGCGCGGGCCAGGGGGTCTGTAGATGAGGGTTCCTCTGAGTGTGGTTTTGGGGTCAGTGTGGATCTGGAAGTGAAGGTGTTCGGTGGCGGAGAGTGTGTCTTCGGCGTTGGTCGTGACGCTGATGGTGTTCCTGTAGATGATGGCGATTCCTCCTCCAGTTTGGTTGACGCGGTCCTTCCGGGTGATCTTGTAGCCGTCCGGGATGGCTATGGCGATGTCGGGGGCCGAGGAGGCGATCATCCAGGTTTCCGTGATGAAGGCGACGTCCGGTGCTGTTGTGTCGAGGAGGTCCCAGAGTTCGACGGCGTGCTTGTGGACGGAGCGGGTGTTGAGTAGGATTCACTTGAGGTGGTTGTTGTTGATGTTAGGTCCGGCGGGCGGTGTGCATGTTCGGAGGCAGGTGAATTTGCAGGCTAGGCAGGTGAAGGGTCCGTGGGTGCGCTTCGGGGTGGCTTGATAGCAGGCGGGTGGTCATCCGGTGTTGAGTGCGTTGAGGGCGGCGGTGTTGTATCTCAGTCGGGGTTCCTGGCATCGGCTGGGACCAGGGGTTCTGGCTCTAGGCGTGGTCCAGGCGCGGATGGGCGCAGACGGGCTTGCCTTTGGCGTGCCTTCGGCGCGCCAGCGACGCGTCCACTGCGCGTCCGCTGCGCCTCCGCTGCACGCCCTCCATATGAGGGGCTGAGGGAGGGAGGAGCAGCTGGGAGGTAGGAGCGGGGTGGCCAATGGGAGACAAGGGGGCGGGGCCGCAGGGACGCAGTGGTGGGAAAATGGCGGGGGACACGCAAGGCGAGGGAACAAAAAAAGAAAGGGGGCACAAGGGTAAAAAACGGACACAGGTGTACAGAAGGCAAAATGGACACAGATGCAAAAAACAATAACAGAATAGTACTCAGCAGTGATGCAGGCGGGCTAACACGGGCGGCAGTGGCAGCGGATCACAGGTCACACAGGGGGCTGCGTGGCGGTGAGGGGAGCGGCCTGCCTGGTGACAGGGTCAAAGGTCGCTCTCTCTACCGCTGCGCGGCCTCCATATGAGGGGCAGGGGGAGGGAGGAGCAGCTGGGAGGTGGGAGCGGGGCGGCCAATGGGAGACAAGGTGGCGGGGCCACAGGGACGCAGCGGCGGGAAAACGGCGGGGGAACAAAAAAAAGAAAGGGGGAAGAAGGGTAAAAAACAGACACAGGTGTACAGAAGGCAAAATGGACACAGACGCAAGAAAAAATAATAGATTAGTACTCAGCAGTAATGCAGGCGGGCTAACACGGGCGGCAGTGGCAGCGGTTCACAGGTCACACAGGGGGCTGCGTGGCGGTGAGGGGAGCGACCTGCCTGGTGACAGGGTCAAAGGTATAACATCCGTTTAACATTTGTTTTTCTTACAGTGAATTTCCAATCATCTTTTTTTAAAGAATTGTAAGATACCATTACAATTCCTAATTATAACTTCACGTTAACATTTGTTTTTGTCAGTGAATTTCTATTGTTATTTTAATGTAAAGTAAAATGTCCATTGCCATGTGTGGCGTGTGGGCACCTAACCCCCCGCTGTGTACAGCCATCTGCTGTACGGAGTGCAGGGTTGGGTGCAGGTCATGGACTTTGGCGAGGCTGTGTGCCGAATCTCCGGTGGTCACCCAACCCCCTCCCCATTGAGTAGGTTGACTATGTCATGTACAATAATGGTGTCATTTTAAGTAAGGCAGACCAACTGACTTTGTCAAAGGCCCAAAATAATAAAAAGTGGTGAGGCCTATAGAATTTATCAACTATAATCAAATGTACACGTCGTAAATTCACATATTGTAATGGTTAATAATAGTGATTGTCTCAAATATCAATAAAGTATTTTATATTTAATTAAAAACATGAAACATGTCTGAGTCTTTTTTAACATTTTCTAGGCCACAAATTGCAGGTAGAGAACCAATCACTCTGCACTCCTGCTGAAGAGCATACAGCTCCAGCTTGGCATACTTTACAAATACTATGGTAAGCTCTCTGGAGTCATGGATTCAATGCCCCATGAGCACTCTCTGCAGCCCTCCACAACATTAAAAAGTGGTTGGTGGTACCCCTACCCCCTCTAGGGGTATCACCAGCAAGAAAACATATAATTTAAAAAGCCCTCCCTAGGCATTATGCGGTGCTTCTTCCAGTAACAGTGAATAATAAATGAGTGGCTCCTGATACTCATTTATTATTCTTTTTAATGTTTTGTTTCTTTTTTTGGTTCTAGTCCGCCGGGTGCAATTAGGAGCCACCAATTTGTTTTTAAAGTGTTTTTTTTTTAACACTATGACAATGGAACATTCTGAGTGGGCCGTTCTGCTTCTTGCAGCGGTTGAGACGTCTCTTGAAGTTGAGGTCATGCTGACGGCGGTCTAATGTCATTAGCTTTATCAATGTTTTTTCTGTGTATTGAATCTAAAGAATTGAAACCAAAATCCTCCCACAGCCGTCTATGGCGAATGAGACCTAAAAAATGAAACTAACTGCAGCTAACCAATAAAAGCAAGAGAAAGGAGAGTGACGAGGAGACCTACCAACGATAAATAGTGAGTGGGCTCTAAGCGCCTTTTTAGAGTTTTTTCCCCGAATTATAGAATTGCAAGAAACAGCATATGCACCATCTTAGGGAAGACCTAAAAGGCACGGATAATATGCACTCCTAGATGCTGAACTAGTCATTTTCTAAATCCTTGTTTGAAGGTGCTACAATGAAATTGAAGCTAAACATGTCAGAAGTGGAAAGGCAAGCAGGTCTAAGTATAATTAACATGGGTGCAATACATGGCTGTTCTATCATAAAAACAGTATAAATCATCATAATGCAGAACAAGGCCACACCTTCAGGGGATACTTTCTCACTCATTCTGCTTCTTATAGTGCACCTTTCTCTCTTTGATCCTACTTCTATTCTTTCTCCATGATGGAGTTTCCAAGTGAAACCACTCATTACACCTGTTACTGTGGGTGCTCTGTCTCATTTGTCCTAGAAATTTGGTGAGTTTCTCCAGTTTTCTTTTTTTGTCAAACTTGTTTTTATTGAGTATCATACAGCAAGCATGGCAGTACATCTTGTCGGATTTCGCTTTCAGCTATCTATTACCCTGTACAGATTCTATTGGGTAATCCGAGTAATTTCTCACTCAGTTTTTTCTTCATGCACTACTTGCAAATCCACATTACTGTTTGATACGACAAACAAAGAGAATAACAATAACATGAACAAACCCTCTGTATCGTCAGTCCATTATTTCCCCCCAAACAGAGCCATTTAATGGCCTAGTCGGCTCTGGGATGGTGTTCCAAGGATGGGTCCCTCAGGCCTAACAACATAAATTTAAAGGAGTCTGGTATGGGATAGCCCAGTATCTCTTTGATTTGAGCTAGAATTTATGACCAAAAGGGACAAATTGAAGGGTAGTCCCACCATATTTGGCGGAAATCACCCAGGAGACCACAGCCCCTCCGACAAAGATCTGAAGTATTGGGAAATATTTTCTTCAGTTTTTCCGGGTACAAGTACCAATCAAACATTATTTTCTAGTGGGCTTCCCGTTGACTGAGGGAGTCACAGTGGCGTTTTATATCTTTCCAGAGGCCTTTCCACTGAGTGTCCGTGATATCTTGGCCCAGTGTGCGTTCCCAAAATTCCAGGTAACTGGGACTCCTAGACGGCAGTGTGTGCAGTAATAGAGAGTATAAAAATGAAATCGTCCCTTTCACGGAGTTGGCACCTTTCACGTAACGCTCCAAGGGTGTGAGTTCTCTGGTTGCCCCTTCTCTAATCTCAGGTTGGAGGGCCCAGTGACGTAATTGGAGGTAGCGAAAGTGTTCTGTGTTAGGTAGGTGGAATTCTCATTGACAGTTTGCAAATGTTAAAACATACCAGTTGTGGAATATGTGCGCTGAGGTAAGGCAGCTCCCCTCCTGCCATGCGTCAAAGGGACTTGGGGGCAGATTTATGTTTCCTGGCGCATCCCTGCAAATCAGCAAGGATGTGCCAGGAAAGATGCGTCACGCAAGTTTACCCTTGCGCCACCCATGATGCGCCGTATTTACAATGCGGCGCATCATGGCGCAGGAATAAACAGATGCGTGACGCATCCGATGGCGTAAGGGCGGCGCATTGCTGGAGTCGTGTCGCAAGCACAACGCAACTCCAGCAATGCTCAGGGGCTGCCCATACCTAACATGCTGCGTCATGCCTTACGCCTGCTTCAAGCAGGCGCAGGATTTTGACGCAGCAGCGTCGGAAAAGCGACTCAGTGAAATCTTATAGATTTCACTGCGTCACTTTTCCGAGGCTTTTTCCGAGGGAACGCCCACCCTGCATACATTAAACCTGAAGCAGGTTTAATGTAGCGCAGGGCTTTACAACGTGACGCATCTCCATAGATGCGTCACGATGCAAATAGGGCGCAAAGTGGCGCAGGGTTTACACGGCCGCTGCGTCACAAAAGTGACGCAACGGTGGCGTAAAAGGGGTGCAAGTCCCTCATAAATCTGCCCCCTGGTTTCTAATGCTGGTGGAAAGGCAGGGTTGTTATGGATGGGTGTTAATGGTGAGGGGAACATAGTCCATTGGGTCTGTTTTAGTACCTCGTCCCATCCTTTAAGCGTCGTCACAGTGGGTGGGCTAATGTATGCATTCACCGGTCGATCCCCTTTGGGTTTCCAGAGTAAGTCCCATATCACACTACCTACAATTGCTCGGTCCATATGTAGCCAGTGTTTATCTGACTCACGTTGGGACCATTCTACTAGCACTCGAAGTTGGGCCGCTTTGTAATAAAGGTCCAAATCTGATATCGCACGCTCCCTCATCGGTAGGCTTCCTGAGGAGATGAAACAGCAGTCTTGGTCTCATATTCTGCCAGATAAATTTCTGTAGGAGTATTTGGGCCTCATGTAAGAAATCTCTTTCGAGTGTTATGGGCAGACTCTGAAATAGATGAAAGAATCTTGGCAGGACCATCATTTTAACTGCATGTATTCTGCCTAACCAGGAGAGATTTAGGGGTGCCCATCTTTTAAGGTCCATTCGTAACTGACTCAAGAGTGGTGGGTAGTTAGCTGCAAATAAGCCATAAATTTGTGGCGTTAGCTTGATTCCCAGATAAGTTAAATCTTTTTTAGCCCACTGAAAGAGAGTTGATGCCATTAATTCCCTCATCTCCACCTCTGGTAGCGTTAATTTGAGGAGACAGGATTTATGAAGGTTAATGCGGAATCCAGCTACGGTCTTCAAGCTTTCCAGCTTGTCACGTATATTCAGAATGGATTGAATTGGATCTGCAATGGTTAGTAAGATATCATCTGCAAATAGTGATATTTTGTGTTTGTCAGACCCAAATGGAATTCCTCTAACCCCTCTATTGTCTCTAATTTGTGTAGCTAATGGTTCAATGCTGAGGACGAAGAGGAGCGGGGGCAGGGGGCAACCCTGCCGCATTCCCCGTTACAGGAGGAAGGGGTCAGAAGCCATGCCGTTGACTAGCACTCTCGCGCTGGGATTTCCTAAATAATCTTTGATCATATTGACAAAGGTTTCACAAAAGCCAAATCTTTGGAGTGTCTGAAAGAGAAAACTCCAGTTAACGCGATGAAATGCCTTCTCTGTGTTTAAGCCAAGAAGGACTCTGGGATTTGTTGCTTATTAGTTTTTTCTATGAGATGTATCACTTTGCGGACGTTGTCATGGGTCTGTCGCCCCTTAATGAATCCCGATTGATCTGAGTGGATCAGTCCTGGCATCAGGTTTTCTAGGCGGGTAGCTAAAAATTTTTAATATAATTTATGGCCTAGGTTAAGAAGCGCTGTGGGACGGTATGACCCACAATGCTTTGGATCTTTCCCGGGTTTGGGAATCACGCTCAAAAGGGCTTCGCTCATGGTGTGGGTTGTTTGTGTAGTAGTTGCTATGTGATTAAAAAGAGACGTTAGCTGGTGGGTTCGTTCTGTAGTGAAGGTTTTGTAGAATGGTGTTGTCAGACCATCAGGCCCGGGAGATTTATGTAATTTCAGAGATCTGATCGCTTTTTGTACTTCTCCCTCCATGATAGCTTCCCCTAGTTGTTCGTTCTGACTCTGTGTAACCTGCGGGATTTCCACTGTGTCTAAATAGGTGGATTGCGTCTGAAGATTGAGTGGGTCAGCTGTGTACAAAGTTTTATAAAAGTCCCTGAATGCTCTTGCTTTATCTGAGTCATCATGTGTCAATGAACCTGAGGTTGTTTGAATGTCCCCAATGAAGTCATTTTCTCTCTTTATTCGCAGTTAGCGTTCCAAATGCGCTCCCACTTTATTGCCTCGTGCATATGAGGTCTGCTTGAGTCTAAGCAGTGTTAGTTCTACTGTGTTAGAGTAGATCACGTTGAGTTTCCCCTTTAGGGCTGAGTTGTTAAGGTGGGGTTGGCTTTGTGTGTTCGTTCTAGTGTTTTCATTTCCCCCTCCAAATTGGTTCTTTCTGTTGTTCTTTCCTTGTTGGACGCTGCCATTAGTGTAATGCACGGGCCACTAATAACAGCCTTAATAGCGTCCCAGTTGTTTGATGGGGAAGTGTCTTGAGGTTCATTTAGTGGAAGGTACTTCCTTATTAAGGAGTGTAGGGTATCTCGAAGTGTTTTGTCTCGTGTTACCGCGTTGGGAAAAAAACATCGCCTAAACTTCGGTGTAGGGCTGTGCCACTCTAAGACTACCGTCAATGGGGCATGGTCAGAGATGATGATGGGGTGAATGATTGTCTCCTGGACTAACTTATTAAGGGATTGGCTCATGAATATATAGTCGAGTCTTGAGTAGGTACGGTGAACGTGTGAGAAGTATGTAAAATCTTTATCTTCTGGGTGTGCTTCCCTCCAGCAAACTTTAAGACCTAGGTCGCAAATAGCTTGTTTCAGATTCTTTGGAAAGCTACCTGTATGTGCCCTATGTGGGTGGGTGCTGTCTTTCCTGGAGTGCCATGTCAAGTTAAAATCTCCCATCAGCATAATATCCCTATTGGACTTGGCCCTTATTGGCAGGTTCACCCCTAAACTTTTTGCATTTTCCTAGCCTTTTTCTGTAACCTGGTGTTGGTGGTTTTAGGCCTTTTGGCACTTTAGCACTGTGGTCCAGTGTAAAGTGCGTGCGCTCTCTATGTGCCTTTGGTGAGATTGGCCTGCCCTCCCATCTGAATGCATTGGGTATTCCCTGATCAGTGTGTGTCAATGGTAATTCATGGTATGGGAGGAGCAGAGTGGTCGAGTGTGGTATGTATGAAATTGTGAGAATAAATGCTGCGCAATGGTGTGCACAGATTTATTATGACTATGAGAGAAATGCCACTTTTAGAAGATGGCATTTCTGTGTGCTATGTGTCTGCCTGCCTGATGTGAATTGCATGTCTGGCTTGTGAGTGACAGGGGCTGGGAGGTGTGTGTGGCTCCAGGAGGGGCAGGGTGAGTCAGCGCTGGGCTGAATGGGACATCTGTGCTGGGAGTAGTTGGAGGGGTAATCCCCTGACTCTGAAAAGAATGGTGCCTTCCTTAGTGAATGCTGGCTCCGCCCACCTGTGGTGTGTCTGATGACAAGCCCCCACCTGACAAAGGGGAAGAGGAGCTTGCAAAACAAAGTGCTCCAAATCCCCCTGAACCAGTTGCATCTGGTTCCCCCATGCCCTGTACTACAAACAAAGAGATTTAGCAGTATAAGTAGAGGGTCTGTGACCCCATGAAAAGGGAAGTCCTTGTTCTGTTCCTGACTGGGGGGGGGGCGTGCTGCTGCTGGGGCCCAGGAGGAACCGCCATGGGGGCATACCTCCCTGCTGGAGGGCCCTGTGTGCTGGCCTCCCTGGGCCCAGCATTGCCCCCTTGATCTCCTGGAGCTTAAAAGACTTTCTCTGAGGAGCTGTGGCTCCTAGCGCCTTGCGAGCGCTATGTCCTAACTTCCAGGAGCGAGGAGCGTGTGGGCTTTTGCAGAGCTGCGCTGCATATGGAGAGGGAGGGAATCCCCAGCATAGGGATTCCCCCAAATTGTGGGGACCGAGCGGGAGCCCATCCAGCTTATGCTTTTATCTTTATAGCGGGTGCCCACCCTGCTTTATGGATACTTAAAATGGCGGGTGTCCACCCCGCATTATGGTGCCTCTTTGCGGGTGCCCATGCCGCATTCTAGAGGATAATCACCGCCGCAGCCCGAGTGCACCACAACAGGAAGTCAGGCAACCTTGCCTGGGACGTGGGCGGGGCCAGCACAGAAAGTGGGAAGTCCGGAGCCTCGTGGGCTCCACAGGGAAGTCCCGGGTCCCAGGAGGGGGGCCCGGGTGAGCCGAGAGAAGCTGCAGGCAGGCGGGAGCCCACCCCGCTTGCATGGAGGCCGCCGAAGTGTAGGCAGGGCTCTCATGCAAAGAGAGAGCCCCACGTGTTGCTGCCCGCCATGGGTTACGGCGAGAGGAGTCCCGGTGCCAGGAAGGGGGACCGGGTGAAGAGAAGCCCAGGAGCGGGAAGCCGACGCCCGGAGTCCATCGGAGACCCAGCGCATCCCGGTGAGTGGGCTTGAATCCTGCTCTTCAGAGCAGTCCCGCAGGAGAACGGGCCGCTCCAGCCTTGGGGGGCATTTTTTGTTTCCTCTGTGTTGAAACGCCCAGAGCAGGGCTTTACGGGTACCGTGGTATCCCAGCCTCATTTTCCACAGCGGCCCTGCCGGACAGCGGGCCGCTGCAACGTTGGGCACATTGGTCTGGGAGAGTCCTAGTGGGGCCTCCCCGGCACAGTAGGTGCCAGTGTCCAGTGCTCGCCTCAGTTTGGACACAGCTGCACCACAGTTGAGGGCAGCTGCAACGTGGGCAACACTGGTGTCCTAGAGTCCCAGAGTGGGACTTACGTGGCACAGTGAGTGCCAGTGCCTACAAGTTGTGTTCATAACTGCCCAGCAATTAGTGGGCAGCTGCTACGTTTAGGCCAGGGCGCATGGAGGAGTCCTAGGAGAGGACCCAGGAGGCACATTGGTGCCTGCGTATTGCGCACTTTTTGCTCCAGCTACAAGTGGCAGCTTAGCGCCCGGACATTCTGGACATAGGGCATTTGAGCCCTGTGAGAAGACCAGTTGGCCTGGGGTCATAGGTAGGATGGCAAAAGGGCGCAAGGCCCTCAGGTGATGTATACACCTCCTGCGAGAAGGCCAGTTGGCCTGGGGTCATAGGTAGGATGGTGAAAGGGCGCAAGGCCCTCAGGTGATGTATGCACCTGGTAGTGGTGTTACTGCGGTGCACTGCTGAGATCCTACCTGAGATGTATTATGTGCCAAATGTGATTTATACACCCTGTTTTTGTGCCTCTAATGATGTTGATGCTCATTAGGTTATGGCGTAATGTGTTTATGCTGGTGAGGTCTAATGCATAATGTGTCTATGCATAGGAGGTTTGGACCTAATGTGTTTTATGCCTAACGTAATAATGCTGAGGTCATTATTGTACCAGTAGTTACTAGGTGTGTTTTACATTTACTTATCTGCATTCTGATGGTTCTGACCGTGGCCTGATTGGCCTGGTCCTGTATATAATCCCCTGTAGATATTGCCTAGTGCCAGGTGGCACAATGTGTATTATGTGATTACTATTCTAATCTGTTATGAGAATACAAAGGCTATTTTTGATATAACAATGTGTGGAGTTTCTTTTGTGGTGTGCCTAGTGTGTTGCTGCTGTGTGTGTGTGTTGCGCAAACGCTTTACACATTGCCTCCGGGATAAGCCTGACTGCTCGTGCCAAGCTACCAAGGGGGTGAGCAGGGGTTATCTTTGGCATGTAACTCCCTTGCCCTGACTAGAGTGGTGGTTTCTGCCTGCTTTGGCGCAAGCCTTAGCCAACCAGAAATCCCATTTCTAACAATCCCCCTCTGCGAAGCCCCTCTGGAGGTTCTATGTTTTATGGATGAAAGTTGCTTGATTTGTGTTTGGAACATATATCCCCGCAAAAGTACATAATCGACCCCACATACGGCCTTTTACTAGTATCACCCTTCCTTCCTTATCTGCTTTATAGTCTATTGGTTGGAATTTGAGAGAGGAATGGAAGAGAAGGGCCACTCCATTGTTTTTGGTGTTGGCGGAGGATTTAAAGACTAAGGGGAAGGCTTTGTGTTTGATTCTGTGGTCCTCTGACCTTTTAAGATGGGTCTCCTGGAGAGCAACAACATCATAATGCTGATCGGTTAAATATTTCCAAATCTTTAGACGCTTAGATGGGGCATTCATCCCCCTCACGTTCCACATGAGCGTAGTGATGACCATCTTGATTCTATGTATTTAGGCTGTCCAGTTTTAGGTTGAAACCTATAATAACTGATAAAACCCCACCGAAAGGGAATTAGCCCTCACCAGTGTAAACATATAAACACTGAAAAAACACCTGCACAGCCAGAAACTATGGGGCAGATTTACAAGAAAGTGACGCATCTGGAGAGATGCGTCACTTTCCCTGCGCCAACATGCAAAACCTTTGCGTCACCATGGATGCGCCGTATTTACAATACGGGGCACCATGGCGAAAGGATTGACAGATGCGTCAGAAATTCTGATGCATCTGTTGACGGAAAAGTCACGCATTGCTGTAGTCGTGTCGCAAGCACGATGCAACTCCAGCAATGCTCAGGGGCGCCCTATGCCTAACATGCTGCGTCACTCCTTACGCCTGCTTCAAGCAGGCGCAGGGTTTTGACGCAGCATGGACGTAAAAGTGACTCACTGAAATCTTGTAGATTTCACTGCGTCACTTTTACCGGGCTTCCTGCGACGGAACGCCCACACTGCATACATTAAACCTGACGCAGGTTTAATGTGGCGCAGGGCTTCACAACGTGACGCATCTCCCTAGATGCGTCACGTTGTAAATGGGCCGCAACTTTTACGCTGCCGCTGCGTCACAAAAGTGATGCAACAATGGTGCAAAAGTGATGCAAGGGGCTTGTAAATCTGCCCCTAAATGCCATTCAAAGAAAGAAAAAGGGGAGTGAAAAAGTGATTTATTTTCCTTCCTGAAAGGGGCCAATGCAATGTAACTTTGTTATATAAGGTAGAAAGAAGCAAGAAAGGATGGGCTAACATTATTCTGCTTGAGTTTTGTTGTTTAGGGATTTCTCTATAATATTGTTTCTTCTTCCTTTTTTCTGTGTAGTGGTTTTTGGTCTTAAGATGCGGGGTTAAGAAGCATGTTTTAGGTCTTGTTTAATTATTTTATAAAATGTAGAGAATCAGGAATTATCAAAATCATATTTGATATTTTGGCTATGTTTTATTCTTTCACAGATAGGTAAAATGGCTGGTTTCATAAGAATCTTTCCCAGTCACATTTTCCCACAGAGAATGGGTAAAAATCCTAGCTACATCAACCCCCTCTTCTAGTGAGTCAGTATTAATAGTAGGTGAACTGCCAAACGCCCCAGGCTTCAAACATTCAATGCAAGGTGTAGTGACAGGTATATGTGAAAAGAGTGCTGTCACCAAGCATCTGGGTGGTGGTGAAAAGATGACATCAGACTTTTGAAAAACATGGAATGTAGTGTCACGTGGAATGCTGCTGCAAAACGTTCTTACCAAGTTCAACAATGATTGGAGTGATATTACTTGTACTTGCAGTGATTTAGCTATATATATGAAAAAGTTGAGTGATGGCCTGTTAAAATCAATATCTGAACTGAAATGCTTCCCAGTAAGAGATCCTTGCCACTTGTTAGATGGAATGCTGAAAGCATCTTTACAATCTTCAGAGTTAATGAAGAATGCTATTGACATTTTAGTCCATTCTGGTGGACTGTTTTGTTATGTACAGGAACTAAAATACAAATATTTCTCATTTTGTGCTTTGTGTGGAATCAAAGAAAGTCATCCCAACTGTGTCACCTACCTGGTGATTCTCAGTTCTGGAGGCTGTGAATTCTATTTTATCCATGTAGCGACCGTTTCCAGAATTTTTGCTAAGTAATGATGCCAAGGGCAAGAAATGAGAGGATCATTGGTCGCACATTGATAGTGATGTGAAAAAAAGTACACTCTACTGAATTCTTAGATTTTTACAGGAAACCCAGACTGCTGTAGAGGACATGAAAAAAAACTAGAGTCTGAGAACACCATTGTCTACCAAGCGTTCAGCATAATCGGTGTAGATGTGAAGCATCTCCTTGAGAGTAGATTGGGTGACACTTTTAGTGACATTGGCACTGCAACATGTTCCGAGTGCTAGCTACTTGGTAAGCAAAGACATGTTGAGGAGCTATTCAGGAACCTTTATTTTACAATGTATGAGAAATGGCTTGCAATGATGCATAGAAATGTTCCTTCACCAACCATGACATGTAAAGTCATAGAAACCTCACTGTGGTACTCCGCACAAGTTCTAGATTCCTTCATAAAGGCGAATTTTCTCCGGAGTTTAAAAAGTGCTGCTTCATTTTTGACCGCTTCAATAACTTTGCAATGCATATGTTGCAGAACCTGTCCCAGAGAATTCCAATCTTCAGGTGCACCAGTACCGGCATGGAAAGCTATGTCAGTGGCCAGAGTAAGCATATTGTGTAGTGGCTGTTTTGGCGTTGCCCATCTCAAGTGCCAATGTTGAGAGGGCCTTTTCACAGATAAAAGTTTACATGGGAAGGAAAGAGTGAGCGCGCATGACCAAAGATTCATTGAAGAACTATTGTAAGGTGTTCTACAATAAGTTGATTTCTAAAAATGTATTTTTGGACCTCATTTACACTGTACATACACCATGTATATACCATGCACTAGAAGTGCAGAAAGCAAGCAATAATAAAAGCAAAATGTTCCATAAACACCGGAAAAACACTGTTTCTGTTTTTTAATGGCGCAAATTGTGTAACCACTGATAACCACTGTTTTTTTAAGGTATTGAAAACACTGAAAACCCCCCACCAGAATCTACCAAAAATAGAAACTGAAAACAGGAAAGCCTATATGTATTGTACTGCTATATCAAGTTTACCCTCCCTCACCTGTGATTCTCCCTTTGCCATCCTGCCCGACTGCCACCCCCCTACTTTGCTCCCCCTGGGTCCAGCAACTGACCATGCCCATTGTACATGACCCCATTGAGTATCAGTATCAGTGCTCTTACCTCTCCGGACCCCGCACATAATATAAAAAAAGAGAAAAAAGGGAACAAGAAAACATATAGAAATGTAAAGGAAAAGCCTGGTAACAGTCTTGAATAACAAGATCGAAGGGATAATCTGTCCCCCAGTTGAGTCACCATTACGGTGTTAGATCAGCGTTTGGGACGAGTTGGACCATGGTCCTTCGCCGAGGTCCGGCCAGTAATCTCAGATTCAAAGATTAGTTCCATTTTCCCGCTTCAGAAGTTTGCAAATGTTTTGCTGTGGGATAGTCCTTTTAACCGGTCTCTGGGACTTCAAGTCTGTATGATGGTCGAAAGTGTTAGTTGAGGATGTAGACTAGAGTTACATTTCCTGACTGTTAGAAACCATTTAGTTCGTCTCTGGTTTAATTGCGATCTGCCAAGTGTTTTCTGAGTGTGGATCGTTCATTCCACTTGGTGTCTCAGGGTATCTCAACGGGTCTGGATTTTTTCTGTGATTTGGGGAGGCGGCACGTCTGCCAGCGGTCCCCCTTGTGAGGGACCATCGTGTTGCTCCTCGCCACCGGTCTCCGCAGTAGTTTCCATGGTTGGTAAGCCTAGCACCTTGAAGGCTTCTTTGACTTCAGTGATGTGGTGTGCTTTGTTCTGGTATTCAAACCCTATACCAAACGGATATATCCATCGGTATTTGATATTGTCTCGTCTGAGTTTTTCCGTGACTGGTCTGAGTTGTTGGCGTCAGGTCTGGGTGGCTGGTGCTATGTCCTGGAACAGTTTCCATGAATGCCCTGGAATTTCAATACCTCCAGTTTCCCTGCCGCCTGCAGGATAGCTTCTTTGATCCTGAAGGAGTGCAGTTTTGACAATATGTCTCTAGGTCTGCGAGTCTCCCCTTGATTGGGTCTTCCTACTCTATGGACTCTGTCTATTTGAATTTTTGCTGTTGCTGTCCCCCTTGCTTCAAAGAACAGGCCTATGATGAAGGCCTCTATATCAAGCCCTTCCTCTCCCTCTTCTAGATTACAAATTTGTATGTTTTCTCGTTGTGACCTGTTCTCGAGATCTTCGTTCTTTAGTAGCACAGCTTGAAGTTGAGTTTGGAGATCGCGTGTAGTAGCTGTCAGCTGTTCTGTTTTCTGTTCCAAGGTGGCTGTGGCAGCATCTACGTCTATCACCCTGGCCCCCACTGAATCAACGTCCTGCTGCAAGCTGGTGAGTCTGCCACTGAGATCCGCCCTGAGTCTATGGATTGCATGATATCTGCCTTTAACTCCTCTTGTAGCTCTTGTTTAAATTCCCTTAGTGACACTAGCAGGTCTCCCTCGGATAGTGCCACCTTGTGTTCTCCCGGCGCTGATGCCTGTGCTTCTTTGGTGGCAGTGGGGGTGAAGTAAGAGGAGACCCTGTTGGTTTGCTGTTTTTTTGACAGCATAGAGGAGCACTGGGTTCTTTAGTGTCCAGTTTCTCCCTGCCTAGAGTGGTGGAAGAAGGTCACTCTGGGGTGTGTTTAGGTGCCTCTTCTCTCCCCGTGCAATATAACTCTTTGCCCTTGATACTAAGGCACTCTGATATTTCTGTCTATTTCGCAATGGCGATATCCAGGGTCCCTAGGTTTAGTGTCTTATTGGCGTTGTCTTGGGGACTGTGCGCCTCTTTGGGTTATTAGTGGTGTGGTTTCAGAGTCCTCTTCCCTGGGCTGCATTAGTTGCTGTGGATCAATGGTCACATTTCATGTGGACACAGCATAGGCCTGAGCTGATTAAGTTGCCCTCTTGTGTTGATCATGTTAAAACCAGTATCCTCTCTCTGGGTCTCAATACAGTTGGGGAGGGCTGGGACTCTGTGCGGGCGACCAGGGCAGGGCCACGGTTTAGCCATGGGGAACTTTGCCGATGAAAAGTGCTTTGGTGCTCCCACGGCGGGTGTTGCTACTTGTTTGCTTATGGAGCTTCTCCGCTGGGCACCCAGCTTCAACTACTCCTTGCCACCACCAATTCTACCGCAGATGGGCACCCACTGACTCCCAGATTCAGTTTAAGCTGCAACTTGTTGGCAGCGGGTCCGGGATGCTACAGGAGTTTCCTCTCTGGAAACTCTATTTGAGTGTCGGGGGCTGGCACCCTCCGATCGGCTGCGCCTCACATTTCGCGCCCCCACTCACCGACACTACCCCCGGCGGTGATAATCTTCTTTGCTGTGCTTCGTGGGATGTTGGTGTCTTGGGCAGACAGCGGGATGCCGCGGGGTCGTATCGTGGCATGCCCGCCATGCTAGTCTATTTCCGTGTTTACCGCAGGTGACGTCCCAGTCTGGGCTCAGCTCGCCTTGGCCCCCGCAGAGTCCAGCACCATCCACTTTCAATTTCTTCCTCCCAACCCGCTGTGGACCGGGTGCCTGATTCCCACTGGGTCAAGTGTTAAGAATCTTCATTTTTTGTGCATTTCTGCCTTTAAAATCTGTCCTCAGAAGAGCCTCGGTGACAGAGCCGTCATGGGTTATGACCACCCAACCATCTTGGTTGGCCTATCCTCCAGTTTTCTTTTCACTCAATATACCATAAATCATATATATGGTGTCCATCTTTTCAAGTATCTCTTTCTTTGGAAACCGTGTTGAATTCACTCAGAATCTAGGTCTTCTGGGTTTATTGATATGCCAATTAATATAGTTCTGTGTTTGCCATTTACAGTGCAGCCTGCACTGAGACTTGCATAGTTACCCTTTCTCGAAATGTGGCCCTAGACTTCCCCAGTCAAACGTTACCTTTTGTTGTAATTTTCTCAGCATACTTTGTTCCATTTTTATTGACCGCATACTTCATGAATAATTTTGATCTGGTGCTACGATTAGTTTTGCTGTTTATATTTTTCCCCATAATTGTGCTTTCCAGGTCCTAATTCAAAATTATTGCATGGTACTTTGGAAAAGATGTGCCCCTGATGAATTATCCATTTTTCTAACAAGGCATTGTGTGCTATTCTCAAATGGCATAGCCTCACACTTTCCCCAATTAATTTTAAAGATTGAAAAGTGTGAGATAGGCTCAATATAACCTCATGTTTGTGAGTTCCAGCTGTACATCTGCTACGTACAGAAGTTGTTTGACCTCACTCTCTGGGTGTTACCGTCTGATGGGTTGGTTTTGCCCATGATGATGGTTCTGGCATTATTATAAATGATAATAGTGGAAGCGAAGCCCTGGCTTGTTAAAAAATTGATATTGATGCTGTCTGTTGTATTCCCCCATATGACCACCTGTAGAGACATTCCTAGATTTGGCGACAAGATGATTCCTGCATTGTTATATGCAGATGATACGGTTATATTAGCAAGAACAGCAATGGGCCTCCAATCACTTTTAAATGCTTTTATAGTTTTTATGGATTCTTTAGATTTATCAATAAATTTTAAAAAAAACCCATACTTTGTCCATTGGCCCTGAAAAGTCCCAAAACAAGATTTTTTTAAATTGTAAATGGATAGAGCTAACAAAGGTCCCAACTTTCCCTTATTTAGGGGTACTTTTTGACGAAAATGCGTCATGGTGCCCACAAATTACGCAAAAAAAGAATACCCTTGCAAGGGCTACAGGGGCTACACTAAATTTTGCTAAAAAACTAGGGTCCAAACCCATCGTAGCCCTGATGAAGATATACAAGGAGAAATGCATTTCAATGGCAACCTATGGCACTGACATCTGGGGATACATAGAAGGGAGAGGTATTCAGCAGGAGGAAAACTAATTTCTATGTAAGGTCTTGGCAGTTCCGTTTTCTACGCCCACTTATATAATACATGAAGAACTAGGGATGGGATACATCACAGATCAGATTGCAGTGGCTCCACTGATACGATGGTTGAGAATTTGGGCAAGTCTCACTATAACCTTAAATCAAATAATAGTTACTGACTGTTTAGCATTCGATAGAGCCAAACACATCCCCTGGTTTAGGTATCTAAAGGAACTTACAACTTGGTTAGGTCGCCCTGATTTATTTTTATACCCCAAACCCATGGATAAACTTTTAATTAAAAATATTAGACTGCAGTTTTTGTCTAAGCACCAAGGTTTGAGGGAAGAAGAGGAGCTGCAAAAACCATCTGTAAGACTCTATGTTACATTATCTATGAACAATCAAGTCCAACCATACTTACTAAGTGTTGGCAAACCTTTCCATCGTTTTATTTTAACAAGATTTCGTCTGCAGATGGCTCATTGGTTTTTATCTGTACCTCAGGGTTTTTCCAAGCCTGGCACTATGAAACCATGTCAGTCTGACAATTTTTCAGAACAGGATATCATTCATTTTGTCTTTTTTTGTGATTATTATGTCATTTTACGCAAGAAATGTATACTACCACTGCTTAGAGATTGTCACTTTGTCCAGGTCAAGCCAGCTCTACTGTATCTTCAGATGTTAGCATCCCCCTTGGTCTGTTTTGGAGTGGCAAGCTTCCTAACTGGAGCCATTAGGCGTAGGATTTTTTTTTTTAAAAACTGACATTAAGGCTTAAAATTTGTTTTAATATGGAGGTCCATAATGTGTTAAGATTTTAGAGATCATCTTAAATTTTTGAGTTTGTCCTATATGCACTTAGCACTTTATATAACGTTTCTATATTGTGTGTAGAGCAGCCCTTGGCACCCTATATGGTCGTTAGGAACGAGATTTCTGTAGTTTACCCCGTTTGGACTATATCTTTTTAGCACTTTGCACTTTATAAAAAAAAAATGTGTACTTTAATATGTATTATAGGGAGAGAAACTTGAAGTTTCGTGTTTTAATATGTTTGCCTGTTTGCACTCTGAAATTTTATCTTGAGGACTAATATGTATTATTTTAATTTATGAGCTCGTTTAACTGCACTTTGCACTTTATATAAAATTTGTACTGTTTGCTTAGCAAAGCTCTAGCATCACTAGATGGATTATAGGAAAAGACTTTTGTAGTTTTGCATTTTAACACTGTCTGCGTATTTGTATTTTTGAATTCTGCCCATTAAGTTCCTTTTTCTCATGGATTGTTATGAGTTGCCTGCCCAGCTGATATTAGGACGGCCTCATTTTAAAATGAAATGTAGTTTTGAATGTAATGTTTTCTTTTATGACATTAAGTTGTCGAATAAAGCATTCTTGACTGACTGACCCTTGCTGTCAGTATTGAATACTGTTGGTTAGCCTTTTTCGAAAATCCTTTCCCTAACCCAAAAAATTGAGCTTCTGCCTTAGTGTAGGCAGTGGTAGTCACGTGTTCTAAGATGATGTGCCCATATCTGTGCCACATACCAGGGGTAGTAGGTTCTTATACCTGTTCAGCAATATTCATGCCAGTATTTTAGTATCACCAATGAAGAAAAGTTTGCCGCTCCCTTCCCAACAAAGTCCTCATAAAGAATCCAAGAGCCCCCTGCTATCTACCGGGGTGGCTGCGGTTTTATTGTGAACCCCGCACAGCCCCTCTGTTTTCTTTGTGAAGCCGCTCATGCGTGCACTGAAATAGGATGGGCTGAAGGCGAGTTTAGAGCTCCCTACTGAGAAGTGGTGTGATTTGTAGTTCGTAGATCTGTTTGATCGACAAACATATTTTTGCTGATGAAAGTCTGCAGATTAAGCTGGAGATGAATAATTATTTGGTAAATCAACACTTTTGTGGAAAACTGTGTGGCCGCGAAATCCCAGATTTCCAGTGGCCCTGCCTTTGTTAAACATTGAAGGTGCCCGAGGTGTTGTGCCCTCCACTATGAACGCCCCGACTTTTAAAAGTGCTGAGAGTGTGCCAAACAAGAACCCCCTCCGAAGTGTATCATGGCTGTGCTGTTCTGCGTGCTGTCAATGAGAGGGCGTGCAGTGGAATCCTGGTTTTAGTTAAGGCTTTTGGATAATTTTTATACACAAAACAAATCACAAAAATCCGACTCATGCAAGTTAGTTGGATTCAAATCTTCACTCTTGTCCGTGAAACATGTGCCCTGTGAGTGTTGTTTGTGTACTGTGCACATGTTGAATGTGTCAGTTGTGTTGTCTTTGAGTCAGTAGCGTAACGCAAAATGATGCCACTGCAGAATGTGATGATTGGCCAGAGTCTCCCATGGCTCATGGAAATACATTGGTCTTGGTCTGAAAGGCCCCCGGGAAGCTTTTGCCCCCCCCCTGAACTTCTGAATCTCCCCCCACCCCAGCTCCGTATGGGGTGCGTGTTTTGTCTGCATGTTATGCAGGTGCACCTGTGCACGTGTATTTGGTGACCCTGTATGTAATGTGTGAGCCCCTGTGCTCATGTCTATAATGTGTGCCAGACACATGCGACTACCAAGGGCGCCAGGTCATGGTGCAAGGAAAGGCAATGGGCTCTGTTATCTCCACTTGGTTAGCCACAACCGAGGTGGTTGGGGGGTACACCCTGGTGCCACTAAACCTACTGCACTCTTTGTAGGTCCTGGAACAATGGAGAGAGGCTGAGAGACTTTCAGTGCCCAACCCAGACTAAGTCACACAGGAATGCGGGTGCCACCGGGCAGTGCCTGACATGTGAGGGCACCCACCACTGGGGCCAAACTATGAGCTCAATAGCGATATATCGCATGTGTTTGACCACTGTGTACCCGCTTCATTTAATTTGTGAACAATAGTTTTGGAAACGCCGTTTAGAGGGAGCTTGAAAAAAGATGTACTGGACCGAGCGGCTGATATGATTGAAACCGGCCGTTGTAGAAAGCCCCACTAAATAAACGTAAGCCAGTCGTAGACGAACATGTTCGAGAGCAATCAACAACAGATTTTTCTTCGGCATTAATTAAAATAAATTACAAACAAAAATCACGTTTAGAAAGCTATTTTTGGAAACTTCAGAACTGGCGCAGCTATATGGGATGAAAAGGGCGTAGTGTGAGTAGGCTGCTAAGCACCAGTACAAGGAAATAATTAGTAATGTAGGCAAGATTCTCTCTCTTCCGACCTTAAGGTGTCAACGCAAGGACTCTGTAAAGCAAGACCCAAGGGCTTCCAAATCTCCATGCCAACGTGCTAAAGTAACACATTGGCTGCGAATAACTGTGGTAGGTGCCAGCTGCTCTATCCCGCCTCTGCGGTCGGCCAATGTCCGCCAACGCATACCCCATATGGGGAAAACGATGATCCTGCTCCCAATCCATCGCACCCATAATTGTAGTTTATTGGGGAGCTTTAGGGTCAACCACCCCTCCCCCAAGCTATACCTGCCCCACTCTTACCTGCAACTCGGCCCGTTCCATCTCCCAACGGCATTTTCTCAGCCTCAAAGCGCGCCCACTCATCAGAAAGAGAGCCGAAGACGAGAAGTGGAAAAGGGCGAGGCAGAGGAAAGCCTATGGACAGAAAAGATGAACAACAAGGAGAGGAAGACATGCAATTAAAATAGAAAACAGACAACACTGTGAGAGAATGCGCAAAGTAGGCAGACAGAGAAAGATCTATAGAGTTAACACTGAAAGGCTTTGGAAGATGAAAGCCGCTGTATTAGAATTAGACACTCGCGATTTACATCTAAACATCAAAGGACGGGTGCCGCGATGGCCGCTGTATTAGAATTAGGCATTTGCTTTACATCTAAACATCAAAGGGTGGTTGCCGTGATAGCTGCTGTATTAGAATAAGGCTCTCGTGATTTACAGCTAAACATCAAAGGGCGGGTGCCGCGATAGCCGCTGTATTAGAATTAGGCACTGGCGATTACGTCAAAGGGTGGGTGCCGCGATAGCTGCAGAAGTGAAGCAATCAGGAAAAAGTGTGCATTTTTTTTTGATTGCTTTACTTTTGAAGCTATCACGGCACCCGCGCTTTAGCTTTACATGTTTAAGGCTAAAGCGGGGTGCCGCAGCCACTGTAAAGCAAAGTAAGACAGTTTCATTACAGAACCTCTCGGATCCAACTCTCTTGGAGCCGTGAACTTGCCAAATAATACACCTCCCTCCCAAAACAAGCTACGGTAGCGCAGGCACAAAAACAGGCAACAAAAGAGAGCAGGGTACAAAAACAGGCAATGATAGCACAGGTAGACAAACAGGCAACAATAGAGACTACAGGTACAAAAAAAAACAGGCAACATTAGAAAGCATGCAGGGTGCTTAGAAACACAAACTCTTCGCCTACTACAAGACAGCCAACGCACCACGCTTGGAGTCGGCAGCAGGGCAGACGTGGTCAGTTACAGCAGTTCTATGGAACACGCGCAGGCGAGAAGAGACAGAAGGAGGACTCAAGCAAATAGTGCTTACAGAGTAATTGAAGGAGGCCGTGTCCCTCCGCAAGTAAAAGATCCAATCCCGGTGGGCTGGGCCTAAAGCGGACAGAATGGCAACCCTCAGTGTAATGATTGCCTCCAGTGCAATCATTACACTGTATTTTGCATCAGCCATGATGCAAAATGACACGCACCAATCCGAATTACAGGCGGAGCAGCGACACGACTTCTGGAATCGTATCGATTCCAAGAAGCCCTCGCATGGCGAGAGCACCGCATGCACTGCCCATGCCAGGCGAGACCTAAAAACTATGATTATTTCAAATATTTTCATTCCCAAATGTCCAAAAATACCACCCATCCACATCCAGACTCAACGGACATTAAAATCTAGTCTGTTCTGGTATTTGTGCAGTTTTTTGGAGTTATCCTTTATGTAATATATTTGTTCATGTATGCTGAAGAAGGGGTTGGGTAAATGAGTGCAACATTCAGAACCTTTGGTATCACAACCCTCGCTTTGCTGCTACTGTGCAATCTAATACCATCCAATTCTGTACCAACATCTTAGCATTGACTTCTAATTGATCTACCACTAACCCTAAGGCTAATGCATTCAAGTTAGCAAAATCTTCCATGATCTCTACACTTCTTTTTGCTTCATCTAAACAACTGTTATACTATGTTAACTATACAGCCCAAAATAGGCATATCAGTTAAGTCCACAAGGGCAGTGAAAAGTTAACCGTCATGAGGTTCCCCACCCTAAATGGTGTGCACTACAGAGGCAGGGTTCATGGCTGGACCGGAGGGACGGTAATGTGAGAAGCACTCAACAAAAACATTTTATACCGGTATAATTGAGCTGTAGAGGGGAGCTGGGTTTTTGAAGTGTGGAAGAGCACTATCATAGAATAAGGCATGGCAACAGTTAAAGGAGAACTCATCACAATATTTTCTGATTCTTCCACAAGATTTGTGGCAGCTGCCACAGACCTTAAACATGGCGTAAGCTCAGCCACGACCAGAACAGAGAAATAATAAGCTATGGGCCTCTCACGATTCCCATGGCTCTATACTAACATTCCCAGCGCAAATCTATTATGTTCATGACAATACAAAGTAAAAGGCTTGGCATAATCAGGGAGTCCTAGGGCAGATGCAGAAGCTAGTGGCTGCTTCATTTATACAAATGCATTTTCAGCTTTGCCAGACCACTGCAATGGTTCATGGTGTCTTTTCTGACATAATCTTGCAAACACTTTGCTATTTCGGCATAGCCCAGAATCCACTATTTGCAATACCCAGCCATGCCAAGAAATGCATGTACCGGACTACCGGGGAGACAGTACATCACAGACTGACTTATAAATAGATGCAATTCATTTAGAGGACAGGTGGTGCTTGCTGGCAGAGATTTTATGACCAAGGTATTGTACTCGGGAAGGCAGAACTATAATTTCTCTTTTGTAGCCTTGTGCTCTTTATTAGCCATTTTTGTGAGGAGAAAGACTAAGTCCTCCTTGCAATGATATGGTGTAATACATTCCAAAATCAGATCATTAACATAATAATCTAATGAAGAACCCCAGGCTTAAAACACAAGGTGTGTAGATCCTTCTTCAGGGCCTGGGAAAAGATTGAAGGAGAGTCTGAAAATCCTTGAGGAAGTCGAGTCCACAAAAACTGATACCCTTTGAGTGTGAATGAGAAGAGATCCTGATTCGCTGGATTTATAGGGATGGAGATGAAAGCGGACCCAAGGTCAACCAAAGTTAACTATTGACATTTATGGGGCTGCACGAAAGAATGGTGTCAGGGTTGCTGAAGTGGCTTTCTCTGTATTGCGTATTAGGAGAATAGGGTGTTACATCTACTAACAATAGGTAATAAAACCCTTTGTTTAATCAAATCTGCAACTGCAGGGTGGATCCCTTCCTTCGCTTCCAGGTCTTAGATGGTACTGGGGCATTCTGGATAGCTTCTCCTGAGGGTAGACTTTCACCTTCACTGGGTCCATCAATGAAATGAATGCCACGTCATTGGCCACTGTAGACCCCAATGTGGATGGTACCTGTGAAAGTAACTCAGTTTAATAAGGAGACATCACAGTTTTGGTCAAATTGCATGCATGATTTTTGCTTTTGCACAATAGTGCAAGCACTTTATTTTCTTGTTGATGAGGTATATTTAAGAACACACCTTCAGGAGTGCAAGAGCAGTACAGCTTATCTTACAGAGTATGTCCCTGCCTAACCGATTAGTTGGGAGAGTTGTGCTGAGCATAAAAGGCATGTTTATCACTACTGTGTCCCAGAGAAATAATATACAGGGTTTTGGCCAGTTTCTTAGTCTGCCATCCAATGTAGATAGTCATCAACTGACATCTAACATTCTGTAGCAATTCCTGCACAAAAGCAGCATCTACAGCTTCTTGAGCCATCCCTGTAGAGCGGTGTCTATCTAAGGGACTCTTAAACACATCCTTAAGTCTGTCTAAATAATTTGCTGATTCTTCACCCTTACTTTGCTTTTAATTCAAGGTCTTAGTGCAATCTGTTTTCACCCAACACACATCAGCAATTGCAAGTATCCTTTGCAACATTTAACTCTCCTTTATTACCAGCGGCAACCGTCAACCTTGTTGACTTCTCCACCAGTCTTTCCCTCACTTTGCTCAACACCACCTGTTGGAACAACTGCTTCACATCCATTCAGTTTGGTCTGTAGACTGTAAACACACTTGCAAGTCCTACAGTAATTGAGTGGAGTTTTTCCAGAAATTTGAGAATTTTGTCTTAATGCTCATTAAATCAGAGGAATCCATGCATTATGAACCACCATAATTCTACTCTCAGCCACTGGGTAGTTTGTAAAAAACACAAACGTAGAGGAGGAAGGATCTTTATCGTCAATGTCACTTGAATAAGACGAAGGCAAGTACCTCTTGAGCAATCATTCTGCAGTCTGTCTCAAACTTTCAAGGGTAATGGCATGGCTTCATTCTCTGCAGTCTCTATGGCCCAGGCCAGATCGTACCCTGTTCCTAGGCTGATTCACAGGAGTGAAATCTGGCTCTTGTCTTCTTGCTCGTACCCCTCTGCTAAGCTTTACTTTCAGCCAGTCATATTGCATTGCTCAACTGTGAGTTACCTCCTTGTGCTTCTGTGACCATCTGCCACCTAGGTGCTGCTCCATTTCTGAGTGCCTCGGCCGGCATGAGGTACAAATCTGTAAGGAAATGCCCCTTTTTATGGTCACCCGCAGGTTTATGGACTGATACTGATGGTGTGTCGACTTTGAAGTGCACTGAGGCTTGCTAACCAGAATTGAGTGCCATTGCCCTGATCCCAAAATGGTTATGTTACATTAGCTATACCCGGGACCACTGGAATTATGGGGCAGGGGAGGGTCAAATTATGCGGCAGTGTTGAATAAATCATGCAGCAAGAAAAGGCAAATTATGCAGCACATTTTGGGATAGTAGTGCTTCATTATTTTGTCATGTTTAAACTTGTTAAGTCTGTCTGGGCATTAGTTGCAACTCATTTGTACCAGTTTAACACCCAAACACAATACATGTTGCTGCACTGTTAGTAACATTTGAACCGTTTAAGCTAGAAACTACTTTTTTTGTTAAACTCTGCAGATTATGCAGAAGATGGTGGATAATTATGTGAACATTACTGCAGCCGCACAAGCACAAAGCTCAAGTGGCCCTGGCTATACCCAATTGGCAAAGGCTAACTTACCTGAAAGTCCCTAGTATATGATAGCCAGGGTACCCAAGGCATGTAAGTTAGAGAGTCAACCCGAGGACTGTAGTACTGGTTGTGCCAACCTCGGTGTGACAATGGTAAAACAAACCTACCAGTCTGCCATTGCAGGCTGGAAGAGAAGTTTTAAACTGCTATCCCGACTTTGCAATTTAGACCAATGGCAAAGCCAAATCTTCCTCTGTAATATGTGCGCTATGGCAGCCTACCAAGCCCTAAGGCAGGGTGCAGGATATTTCAGGAGCAGAATATGTGTTTTACATGTTCTGGCAGTAAAAAAATAAAATTGTGTTTTTTTACTGTGGAAAGACGTGTTCACCACATTGGCGGGTACAGGGTTAAAAGCTATGCTGACCCCCCTCAGCTGTGCTAACTCCTGAACCAAGTGACCAAAGTTGATACTCCAAGGTATCAAACAACTTGTTACAGAAAGCCAGGCTTGATTCTCAAGTCAAAATGAATGTAGCAAGTGACAGTGTGAAACTTTTACAAAGTTGCCATTTTGTTGCTTTCAATCTCCTTTACCCTTAATGGTTGCACATGGAGCTTGAACCCAAGGCAGCTTTCTGCTCTCCTAGGGAGATGTGCTAACGACTCCCAGGATAGGAGACAATGGGGGCCTGCACTGGAGAGTTGTGTTACCTCCCTTCTGCCGGAAGCCACATGAGAGTTGGCCCAAAAGAAAAAAAGAGGGACTGTGCCTACTGAGGATTGTTCATGGAGGAATCATCTCCGAAGTCCAGTCGAAGCAAAGAGACTCCAAAGGTTTTATTGGCTGACCACCTGTTCACAGCCCAGATTTTGTGCTTCTCCTACTCGAAAGATTAATGCTTCTTCACAGCACAGAGAATGTGCTGGGCTTGTCTATGTGGAAGGACATTTTATAAAATGTCTGGGCACAAGTATCTGATGCTGGTCCTATTCATGTATTCATCTCACCATGTGGGATTCCAGTGTGGATCAAGTACATCATCAGCATTTTAATTAGTCATAATCCCAGGAATCCAATGGAGTCTTGTCCTTCCTTCTCCTTCTTTTCAGGGATCCCAAGATACAACATTTTCTATTGGTAGTTTCTGTCCTCCAAATGCTTTGCAGTATTTAGATTATTCAATTCTTTTCAGAGTGTTTAATTGTGGTTTATAGCATCTTTGGCCTTCACTGTTGTCCTCTCAGACATGGTTGTGATTTCCACAGTCATCATTCCATTGTAGTTTCTTCAGTTCAGGCATTTGCTGTTTGCTCTTAGTCTGATTAGAGTACAGGTTTCGACTGTTCGAAATAGATATAATTTTGGAACTTGTGACTTCATTCTTAATTTCATTTGCAATTGACCAAAATGGTCTCATCTGGGAGACTCTTAGCCATTTATGCACTGTCTGAAATACCTATTTGTTTCACAGTGATGTCCCACTTCCAGATGAATGTGGTCAGCCTGCATGTGATATAGGAGATTCTCTGCATTGGAGCAAAGAATTCGGAATTACTATTGGCATAATTATTTTTTATTCACTATTTTCATCTTTAGTATACACAAATAGTTGCATAAAAGCTGGATTGTAAATACAATTGTACATTGTCAACACAAGGTGCATAAAAACATATCAGAATATTAAGTCACATGCACTGTTTTAGAAGGGATTTCCCTCTCTGATAATTTTATGCCCCTAGAAAAACGTGAACATAGAACCATTTGCTTCCACCCACTTCTCTGTGTCTCCCGTATATGCACCCTTAAGCGTAAAAATCTAGTCAGCTTGTTTTGGGTATTGTAGGTTTGATACAATCAATCAGGTATGGTAGTGGTCCAACAACCCCTCTCGCTCTGCCGCTCTGCACACTGTTATAATTATGGTCCCACTCCACTCTCTTCAGTAGTGAATGCCATTAATACCTCGAGCCAGAGATCGCCTGTAGTTTCCCTGTGAATCCCCTCTGTTCCTCCTTGTTGAGGGCCTTCCCTTCTGCAACGACCCAGTTCTTCACATTTGTTTTCCACCTCAGTTCGGCAGGTCATCTGCTCATCGCCAATACAGAGCTATGTCGCTATGTGCCACTGCCAGGACCAGGCCTAAAAATGTGTTGCATACCATTTCTTTCTGGCCTGTGTGGATACAAACCAAGCAGACAAATTTCTGGTTTCAGCATACCCTTCCTATTAAGCGTGCATTCCATATCTTCTGCCACTCTAGCCCAAAAGTGTGCCACTACCAGACAGCGCCATACCATGTGGAGGAAGACAGTCTCTTGTTCCACACACTGGGGAAGTCCAAATGTGTCTCTGTATTTCATGATATTAACTCAATGTTGGATGATGGGTGAGGTATGTCATATGGAGGTAATTACATTGTCTGTATTTATATTGCGTGTTCCAGGAAATGTTGTGTATATGCTCCAATGTCTGTGCCCATTCCTTTCCCTAGAATTCCCTGTATAGCATTCTTTCCCACTTGTCTTGAAGGGTAGAGAGATCAGGCGTAAGCATATGCAAGCCCATTTTATTAAGCCAGCATTTTAGCTTACTTCCCCCTCCTAGTGTAAGCAGCGTCTGGACCTTCGATTCCGTAGACTGGCCCTATGTCAGGCAAGTTCTCCAGTGAGTCGGAGTGGGAGGTGAGTTTCTCAAATGGGTCCAACTGCTCTACATGGCCCCTATGGCCAGAGTAAGAGTTGGAAGCTTGGGGCCAGTTGTATCAACATTACATTTTGTGAGTCTATAATAGCAAATTTTACCGATTCGCTATATAGACTCACAAAATGCAATGTATGTAGGAATCTGCTAATATTTTGTGATGCCTACCCATTCCTTATTTGTGACTCACAAATTGTGAGTCGCAAATAGGGAATGGCTTCCCATTCATTTCTAAGTGCCAAGAGGCCCATAGGAATGAATGGGAATTGCGTGCACAGTTTGCGAGTACCCATGCAATTTCAAGGGTGCAAGGGTTTCTAAAGGACACCCTGTTGCACCCCTGAAATGTGCATGTGTGCACATGTGCCATATGTCACTTTGAAAAATGCTAAAAAGTGCGTTTTTCAAGGGAATCGCAAATTACCACCAACTTGAAGTTGGTGGTAATTTGCAATTCCCTACAGCAATATCGCAATTTGTCATGGCTACTAGAATAGCATTTAGGGAATCGCAAATCTTGATTCTCAAAATGCTTGCGCAAAATAGGGAATCGTAAATTTTGAGATTCCTTATTTTGCAAATAGATTTTTCTTCCCTACATTGCACACAGCTAAATTGCGATCGACAGTGCTGAAGTTCTGCGAATTTCAGTGTTTGTGATCGCAATTTAGCTTGATACATCTGGCCCTTGGTTTCTAAACCATTTGGGCTCTGCTGGGGCACCCATTGGGGTCGCCCGCTTTCATCACTCTTATTCGTGGTGGCTATGGAACCTTTGGCAACTGCCCTGTGAGACCAGATGGGACCCTGGGGGATTAAGCAGGGGGAAAGCAATCATGTTGTTACCATTTATGCTGATGAAACGCTGGTATATCTCCGGCAGCTGCCATGTTCGGTACCTCTCCTCCTTACAGAGCTACAAAGATTTGGAGATGTTTCGTATCTCCGTATCAATCCAGTCAAAACCAAACTGATCTTCATAGGCAGACTGGCGGGGACATCGAATTCTGAGTTACTGCAGGTGGGGTTACTGTGGGTGGCCGAGGGAACAAGATACTCATACTGGCAAACACAGCCTTCTCTTACCTAGGCCTCAATCTCGATAGAGTGATAGACTGATTACGCAGCTCCATATGATCTTGGCGAGACCTACCTCTATCCCTTATGTGCCAGATTGCAATTGTAAAAATGATTATCCTACTCCGATATCTATGCGCAATACAACACTCACGCTACATGGTTCCCAGGCATTACTTCCAGACGCTAGATGGCAACGGGTAGTTGGGCAACAAGCGCAGGAGAGTGCGCCTGGCAACACTACAGAGAACATGGGATAAGGGAGGGTTTGAGGTTCCTTGTTTAGAGTTTTATTATATGGCTTCCCAACTACAATATGCACTGCATTGGCTGGAAAAAGATGAAAACTGGAAGAGATGACTCCTGGCGGGCCCGAGTGGTGGTCGTCCTCTGGCAGATCTCCTGATGCTCGCTACTGGGGTCCCCATATCGCTTCCATACATTGTGCGACATGTGGCAACAACTTTGGAAAATGTGGTACAATGGGTGGTATCACCTGGAGATATGCAGTTCCTCTACTATTGTGCCAAAGAGACCAAAGTCTTGAATAAGGTGGGGGAGGGAGAGGTAGGAAAGGGATCCTTCTTTCTGAACTAGGGTCCTCACACACCCAGCCAGCTAGGTGTCATGCTTAATAATATGGACCTGCTCCTCGTCGGGTCAGCACTGCAAAACCCGACGGGAACCCATATAGGGGCTCTTTAGCGGAGATCTTTTGTTCCTCGCCGTATGGTGAAGTGGGTGTGTGGGCCCTAGACTATAGAATGTGTAGATGTAACAAAGGTGTGACTAAAATAGGTGGGATAGTCCAAATAAGACTTTTTATTAAGGTTGGCTATCCACCTCATTAAAAACAAAGAGAGTGGCAGCTCCCTGAAGTGATGGTTCAGTTAAGCTATGCTCGACTCTAAATGGTCAACATGTTTCATGCCTGCTGGTCGGTATGATCCGTGACAATTCTTCAGGACCTAGTACGTGATTCTATCTACACACAAGTGGTGGGGTGGATACTACCTACCAGGTGTTCACATTACGAGTAATTTCCCGCAGTGACATGAAGTGACCTAAGAAATGGGGATACAAAATGGAATTTACTTCTGTATCAATAGTAACACAGTCACAACACATTTATAACCCCCTTTGATTATCCTATCCAGCTCGTACAAGTAGGTGAACGCGTAGCGGTGTCAATGTCACAGACACTTACAGTGGGTGCTGTTTAGTTACCCACTGATGAACTAAAAGCACTATAAAAACAGTATAAAACCAGAAGACTTCTTAAATGCGGGTTTAAAGCCTGTGTATCGATGCATCACTTAGGAATCATCGTCCTACCAGGGTTCAAATAACCATGGTGGTGCAACATGCCCCGGATGCCCCAGATATGCCCCTGTCGACGCTGCATCCCTTCGCCTGTATCGCTGATTCTATGTCTGTGTGGTGCTGGAGGGAAGCAGGATGCTGACTGTTGGGAGATCTGTATGTAGATGGGAAATTTATCACCCGTGAGGAAGCAACAGCCACCTTTAATTTGGTAATGGGGCAGTTCCTGCAATACAATAAGATATCGAGAGTAGCACGGAGATCTGGCCGTTTCCGCTGGAGCCCCCCCAGTACTAATATACTAAAAGTGATGCTATATATGGCGCAAGGTAGGTGATTGGTACCATGTTGGGCTCTGCCTGTACAATCAAAATGAGATGCGTTAGTTGAGGAGCCTCTGTCGGAGGGAGAATGGCTAGGGGTTCATCAAGGGTAATTTCCAATGCACATTTCTAAGGCCTGTCCTCTGAAGACTGCACCAGCTGAAACTACAGCCCTGTGGATTACCTTGCTGCAAAAGAACTAAAGAGTGGAATCCCTGCAAGCTACAGGTTCACAGAGCTCACCTGGACCATCACCACCAAGGATACTCAGCCTGGAGAACACCAGTGGATTTGTAAGGGTTTTGTCCAAGAGGATTGTGGGAACTGAAGTCCTCAAGGACCATCTTGGAGCTTCCAGACCCTTGGAGGGAGTTTGAGACACTTTGGGACCCCTTGAGAAACTTCAGGAACAAGTGTGGCTCAATGATTAGAGCGGCAGACCCTGATGCAGAGGTCTAGCCCGGGACCAGGGTTCAATTCCCCGCCTCGGCGGGTCTTGGGCTCAAAAATTCCACGGACCTGATAATTCTCGCCTCGGTGCCATTCCAATCATGGAGTCCCACTCTGCAACTCTGGGCAATAGCTTGCTTAATCTCCACAACGGCCCCCACAACGCTAAGGATGCCTGGCCTCCACCTTGGGGGTGCCCAGGAGTGGACGCCTCACAGGGAAAAGCCAGGATGGGTTCCACAGCGGTATTCGTACAAGCGCCTTGAGACCCTAGCGGGTGAGTAGTGCGCTATACAAGTATCAATTTACATTTACATTTACAAGTTCAAGAAGATTGGAAAACTTTGGAGCAACTTTGAAAAAAGCTCCATAGAGGGACCGACTCAACCTGGCCAGCCAAGCCGCCTGCCTTCAACCGTGAGCCGGCCAAGCCATCCAGGTTTGTCCCGCTAAAAGCTCCGTAGGTCCAACTTCCAGAGTTTGACCGGGAGTAGAAGAAATCCAAGGCCGGCGAACCCTCACCGAATCCAGCCTGGTGAAGATCATCGAGGGACCCCGCGAGAAAAAGCTCCATAAAAGTTTCTAAGTCCAAATGAAGAAAAGGTGACCGGGAGCAACCGCAAAAACCAAGCCGCCTGCCTTCAACCGCATGTTGGCCTGGATCCTGGGGATCCGGCGAACCCTCACCGAATCCGGACTTGCTGAGAACTTCAAAGGACCCCGGGAAGGAAAGCTCCAAAAAAGTTTCTAAGTCCGAAGGTAAAAACTGTGACCGGGACCTACCGCGAGTGGTAGCCGCTCAGGGCTCTATCGTGGTCGGCCTGAAACTTTGACTTTGAGCCGGTCTATCGCGACCAGATATCCCAATAAGGTGCTATATGTTTCTAGGTGCTATATAATGCTACATCTTTAAAAATTCATATCTCCGGTTCCCTAGTTTGGATTTTTGTCGTTGTGGTGTCATTTTAAAGATAAAAATATTTCCTATTTTTATAAATTGGTGTTGGATTTTTATTATGTGATGTGTCTTAATTATTTACTGAATTGGTGTTTTTAAATGCTTTACATACCCGTCTTTGAAGTTAAGCCTGCCTGCTCGCAACCAAGCTACCAAGGGTTGAGCATAGGAATAATTTTCTAAGACCTATGCTGAGTACTATCATGTGTTAGTGGCCCTATTGCCAGTGGCAGACCAACATTTGCCCCTACCAATAATCCACTTTCCAACAACAGTGTTGAAAGCCTTGCGCATCTTTATTGAAAGTGCAATCACTGTACCACAATATTGCACCATTTTCTTTCTCCATTACTTTGAATAATCTTTGTATACTGGAGGAGGTGCTATGCTGGGAAATAAACCCACACTGGTCGCGATGTGCCAGCATCGCCAAGTGTGGACGTAGGTGGTTACCCAACACCCTAGAAAGAATTTTATAATCCAGTTTGAGCATGGACAGGGGCCTGTAGGCCACAGGGTCCAGCGCATCTCCCCTTAGTTTTGGAACGGACACTATGAGCGCCTCTCCAGTAAAGTCAGGGAGTCTGCCTCTTTCCAAAGTGTACATGGTTGCTAATTTCGGGGCTAATTGGTTGCCATACATCTGATAGAAGGTGGCTGCAAACCATCTGTTTCTGGTGTCTTACCTCACGCTAACCTTTTTATTGCCTCTTTAATCTCTTGTGATCTGTGTGCCTAACTCCCTGCTGGACTGCATGTCTAACTGAGCCAAGAGTGACCTATATAGATATGCCTCTGTCAGTCTCTGGTACCCATGGCTCCTTCACATACACCTCTCTGTAGTGTTGTAGAAAGACCTCATGTATTTCATGCTGTTGCAGAACCGTTTTATCATCTCTATTGGTAATGCCAGTGACAGGGCTACCCTGTTCCTCCAGCCTCATTAACCATGCCAGTAGCCATCCCACCTGCCTCCCTTTGCATGGTTTTGGCTAAATACTCACGCTTCGTCAAGGCCATCAGTCTATCTTGGATCTCCCCGTATTTTTCTGACACTCACCCCCTGTGAGTGTCGGAAAAATACGGGGAGAGCCATGGTAGACTGATGGCCTTGACGAAGCATGAATTGAGGGGTTTGTTGGCAGGGCTATTGGCATCATACTTGTTATAGAAACAGACACTGTCCCAAGATGGCAGCTACAGATTGCCATCTATCTTTTGCAGTTATTCCTTTGTGCTATTTTTCTGTCCAGCCATTACTGCAAGGCCTATGTCTATTTCCTGCCATTGCACCCCAGAACCAGCAATCCTTGGCAGCTCTCTGGTACACTGTTGGTCCATGGGGCTTGCAAAGTGGTCCTACTAGGTTCTACTGAAGCTTTAGGACCAGTCTTCTCGTCACCCGGTCTGAGAAAGTTTAGAAAGAGAAGAGAGATGAAGGCATGCAGAGACCGCCCCATCTGCTTTACCTGTTTATGAGTCCCACAACCCAGTGGGGCTGAAGATCCTTTGCATACTGCATTAACCAGGGCAGATGTAGTCCAGATTATTTATTAGCTTATTTACTCTTTATGCTGCGAGGGATGAAATCACTAATATATTTTGTCAGTGTCGTAGCCAGACGGTTTGCTGCCCGTGGCGGTAACTGCTTTTGCTGCCCAGCAGAATGCCGGTGGTAAGAGCGGAGTGGAGCGAGGGCCGGCTGGCGAATCCTGCATGCGTCGCTCAGCGACATCCAGGGCCGTTTCTAGGTGCTTTGCCGCCCTAGGCGAGAATTGAAAAATGTCGCCCCCTCCCTTTTACTACCTTCACTCTCCCCCCTTGCATTAGAAAATTGTAACAACATTATTACCAAAAAATGTAGGAAGCCATTGGCTGTCTATGCTATAAAACAGTCTAGGCTCTACATACCCCGCATTATTTCTCCTTTAAATTAAATACAAGCTTTATAACAATCACTGCGAAAAGAGCATGTTTTTTGCTTAGTTGTTGTCTATTTTAGGGGTTTGGCACCTCGACAAACACTGATAAGCATAGATTTCAAAATATTGGAAAACACTGATAAAACACCACTGAAATCCACAACAAAATAAACACTGAAAACTGGACAGGTTGATGGATGGCTCTGCTTGTGCTCCGACTCTCAACCAGACTCTGCATTGCCTCTCCTCATTAATTTGCTGACCCCTCTCAGCCCCTTCCCTCCGAGCAGAGGGGTGAATTGTCTTTGGTAGGGAGCCCTACTACTGCATGAGTCACCCAACAAGACATTTAGTGCCGGGAGTCTTAAAGGGGTGTGTGAAAAGTGAGAACATGTGAATTTACGAGAAGCAGAAAGAGTGGAGAGAGATGAGTGACAGATTAGAGCGAGGGTTCAATATAAAGGTAAGATGAGAACCAGTCCATGGCTGCCCCTCTGGCCCCAAGGGTCATAGAGGTGTGGATGATGAGCCCAGTGGAGGGGGGAGGTCGAAGGGGGAGGTGATGATGGTCAGCAGTAGGGAGGAAACACTAGAGGGAGTGATGGAGAGTGACCAGGCTGTGAGAGGAGAAGCAAAAATTGAGTCAGTTAAAGATGAGGCTGCGGAGACCAAAGGGTGGGGGACGGGCTTTATTTGGTGGGACAAGAGGGGTCTGTAATTAAAGCCCTGCGTTGGGTTGCTGTTACAAACGGAACGCTCAACAGGAGGTTCATAGAGAAAGAGTGACTGATCGTCTGAGGACTGACAGGATCGATTGGCGCACAGGCTGGATTTGTATGGCAGGCAAAACAGCATTTTGCCTGCTTGGCTGCTCCCCATACAGTGATAAAAAGGCCTTTTCCAGGTTTTTTTTGTGTAAATTGCCAGAGCCTTTAGGTGGCACCTTAAAGCCTTACCTTGCGGTATGGAAACGCTGGCCCTGCTGACTGGTGAACATGTTGAAGAGGGCGCTGCCGGTCCAGGGGAGCAGGGTGGACAGGACTGTGGAAATTTTAACTGAGGTGTAGATGCTTAGAGTCTGGGGCGGTGAGGCAGGAAGGTTACCTCTCAGAAGAACGGATGCTCCTAGAAGCGGGCAGGCACCTTGGGGTCAGCACAGGGCGCGAGCACAGAGGTCCAGCTCCGATCGGGTCGAGAGCGAAATCGGAAGTCACATATTTATAGCACCCGTGGCATTGAACGTGACATCATGTCGAATTGTAGAAGGCGCTACCCAATGCGCTTTCGAGGTGAAAGGACGTTTAAGGGGATTGCCAACTCATGTTTTTTACCGCCCTCCCACTTTTGTCACCCTAGGCGGCCGCCTATTCTTGCCTAATGGTAGAAACAGCCCTGGCGACATCCGCAGATAAGAGCGGGGGGGCACTACCCCAAAACTCTTGCTTCCCCTGGTGTACTACCTCGCCCCTTCTTGCTTCGCCACTGTATTCTGTCACTCTTCGTTCATGCACTGTGGCAGGTCTGTGATACCATTTCATTACCTGTTCACTGTTGTAGGATGTACTGCTTTATGAGAGAGCTGCTCAGGTTAGCTGGCTATACAGGTCTTGCCAAAATTACTTGCTCTTCAGTAGTCATCTTCCCTATCTTTTCCAGAGTTTGTTGGATTATGTACATTCAAGGAGTGAAGTTCATAATTCACAAAGTTTCTGATTTAGGAAGCCATCTTACTCCGGCAGTAATTCTGCACCTTCGCACCCGTATTTGCTATTTTATCACCTCATATTTAAAGATTTGATCCCTTGCATGGTCACACCTTAACCCAGAAAGTGCAATACTAAATCCTTACTTTTTATATTGCGCTTAGTTCCATGGATTTTACCCTTTTAAAGTTATTAATATAACAGGACCTGCTATAACCCGTGATATTACCCTCCGACAGGGTCGGATTGGGAAGGCTGGCACTCGGACATTGGGCGATGGGCCAGTGCCCATGGGTGACATGTGGGCCTGTTTTTTAAGGGACTCTGCTTCATTCCTGCCCTGCCAAGCCATCGCACTTCAGGCTATGATGGGCGGGTGAGGGTGGTAAGTGTTAAAATTGACCTTACTGGGGGGCTGGCGCTGCTCCATTTGTTGGGCTATTTTTACCTCGGTCCCATGGGGATGGCTTGGCAGGCCATCACATTCAGACAATGATGGGTGAAGGAGGGTAGTAATTTTTCTGGCTATGGGCCATCTACAATTCAGCCCCCACTGGAGCATCAGTAGCTGTGTCTTTTTTCTTGACCCCTTCACTGCAAGGCCATCACCCTGAGGCTATGGTGGCAGGAGTGGCTGGCAGGGAAACAGGGCGGGTGGGGAGTACGGGGGGCTTAAAATATTAAAAAATAAAAAACAAAACACTTAACTCCTCAAACCGCGCCGCCTCCGTCTCTTCTCCGTCTCTGCTGAAGAGTCCGGAAGCACACAGGCTCCCCTGATCCAATTACAATGCTGCAATGCAGCGCTTTGATTGGTCGGCACTCAGACTGGGACAGGGACCCTGTGCATGTTCCCCACCCAGGCTGTATTGCAGCTGAGCTGGGCAACTTGGAAAGTGCGCAGGACTGTTTGGCCGGGACGAGATAGCCGGCCAAGCAGTCCTGTGCGCTTAGTGTGCACAGTCCACTCCTCCTCCCTGAGCAACCAGCCCCGCCCCACCCTAATCCAGCCCCACAGAAACTAAAAATACATTGATAATAACCTGGTTATTTTCATTTTATTTTTCCCTTTTCCACTGCTCTGAGAGCAGTGGGGCGGCGCTCCTCCGCCTTAGCGGAGGATCCGCCCCTCTATAGGGGGCTGGGGGGGGAAGTGAAGTAAGAGAAGCCATCTTGGAGGGTGTGTGTGTGTATATGCATAGGCCTTGCTGTGAGGCAACCTTTATTAAGCTTTTATTAAACTAGTGAGGATGTGGCGTTATAGCCAAACCTCCTGACTTTGGCAGTGGGAGACCAAGTTTCAGTCCCGGTGTCGGCCCAACATCCTGTGGTTATGGGCAAATCTCTTAATCTCCCAACGACTGAAGTAAAAATGAATTTGTTCTTCAGTAGTTTAACTAGTGCTCATGTAAATTTCTCCAATGCCCTAGCACAGAGTTCACCCTATGTAAAACTATAATAAAGCAATTAGAAAAAAACTGCAATTCATTCATGTTATCAGAGTCTGCAAGGGCCAGAGCACGATTAGAGATAACTCTTTATATAAAAATATCCATATTATTTTTTAACATGGCTTTTCTGTCTTTGTTTAGTTTAGCTATTAGTCGCGGTGTGTGTGTGTGTGACTGTTTCAAATACATACTGATCAGAGAACAAAAAATACAGACTTTCGGTGATTTTCTTCATTTTTGCACCGGCCAGGATATTAAAATACAGTTCATGCAGGTGAAAAAAACGGCCAGGTGGCAACCCTAGCCAGATTAGGCATAGTGGCTTCGGGGCATTTTATTTCACCTCGCCAAAATGCAGTGCTTCTGGTTTTCAGCAATCTTACCGATTCTATAGGCTTTAAAATGCTTAGGTTACCAAACATTGCTTTAAAAATGAGCCCAATGGAATTAACCACTGATGTTTCACAAATTGCACGATCTGCGAATGTGGGCCACTTTTTGGGACTGCCCGGGCCTAATTGCAATCCCAATCCGGCCCTGCCCTCCGAAAATGTAAAGGCAGCATTGGTCTGGCCAGTAGTCAAATGTATGAGCATTGAACTCACACACCCTCTGAAGAGCTCTAGAGCCTCACACGCTGCTTGTTCGTGAAAATACCTGCATTCAAGTGATAGGTAGGAACTTTTAAACAAAGCTATGACTGGCTTCATTACATATGAGAGCAAACATGTTTTAATTACTGCGCACAATCTGCGATTAGTATGACACTGCAGCATCTTTTCGGTAGTCCTGGGTGAGACTTGATGCAATTGTGTCTAGTTGTTTTCTCCTCCCCGCTGGCACACCACCACCCGCCACCCTCCCACCATCTCCCCTCACTTCTTACACCATATGGGGCCTTATTTACAAAGGTAAACTTACACTTTGGTTGTAAGCTACTATTGTTTTTTGCTATTCACAAACTACGTGTGAAGTTTTACATGAAGTATTTTACCATTGCAGATACACTGTTCTATCTTTTAATGTTCTGACTTCTCCGCAGTCGTAAAGATATTAAACATAAAACTACACACACAGTTTGTGAATAGCAAAAAAAATAGTAAACTAACAACAAAAGTTGAAGTGTACCTTTGTGTATAAGGCCCCGTATGTCAACAGTTTCCCACTGTATGGTTTCGCCAGCCTCGGTCCTTTCCAGCCACTCACTCTTCACAAAATAATGTCGTCTTCTGCCTCAGGGCCTTTCCCTAGCTGCGCGTGCAGAAGCGAAACAAGCGCTTCCTTCCCACTGACTTTCTCGCCGTTGGCCAAAAAACGAAACCTCACACTTTTAGCAAACACCTGAGGGTGTTCCGGAGTGACTCATACCATCTGGCACCACTGGCTGCCTGTTGCCTTTAATAAATTGGTTTTACACAGAGACCCTTATATTCACCGCCTTTGGATAAGAAATTCCAAGAGAGAAAGGGTTAAGTGGAAATGGGCGGGGGAGGGCTACACCTGAGCCCCTTTATTCGCCTAGTGAACCAGACATTTCAGAGAGGTGGCGAGTGTGTTGGCAACGACAAGTGCATTGCACCGTTGTCCGTTTGGCTCTTCCTCGCCCTGTAAACTTGCCTGTTAACAACACAGACGTGTCAGTCAGAGCAGTGATGCTGGCCCACTAACGTGGTTATCTAGTTTACAATTTTCTTTACGTTTTAAGATTCGATAATTGGTGTTAGGTCTTAAATGTTATATTTCGGTGCTGTCGCATATATATTTTTAGGAGCAAGCACTGACTACGTGAATGAGTTCTATTTAAGTGTGCGCAGGCCCGGCGTTTGGCCCGGCGAGCTGGGGCCAGGCCGCCTGTTTTCAGAGGGGCGTTCGGAGCTGTCTGCCTTAAGGTCACGCAGACAGCAGAGTTCCCTGTCACCCGCCTCTTGTCTTTGACACGCTTCGTCCTGCTTTCTTACACTCTCCTCTCCTCATCCCCAGCTGCCACACACTATTACCCCCCCCCCCCCCAACAAAAAACGTGGTACCAGGGTGAGATGCTAATTTCTGCATAATTCAGAGATGTGTTCAGAGGACAGTCACTCTCTGATGCAATCAGCCAGGGGCTGACCTCTGAACCCAAAGGGGCTCTCCGCGGCCTCATTTTTGTCCCCAGCAGAGAGGGCGCCACATTTCTTTCCGCCCAGGGCGCTACCATGGCAAAGGCCGACTCGTGTGTGCACATTTTTCATAGGTGGACATCCTCACAGTCACGGTTGGATCTGGTTTTTCTGGTGCCCAATACACCCCTGTGCAAGAAGTTACAGTTGTTCGCGATTTAGCCGAATCTGAAAAACATGTGTGCTAGCATAATTTATTTTAAGGAAGAGCTTAGTCCGTCCTTTCCAAGTATTTTAGGAGCAAAACCGGCACCGCAGCGTTTAGTCCTGATGGAAGCTGCTTGAGGTTCTCTTCTGGGACTGGCTGGCGTGCATTTGATGGTCTCTTCGGATTTCGCTGGCATCGCGGGGTTAATCCAGTTTACAGGCAGGGAACGCAGCTTCCTCGGCTCAGTGAGATCATGTCATGAGAGGGACGGCACCGGTGCCCTCGAAGGGCCGATGGCATCATCGCCGCAGCTTGCGGCACCATGGCACGGGGCCAGCTGCAGCGGAAGGCCTGCCAGCCACTCCACCAACCGGCTGCAACCAGAGGGACTTCCGGACAGGGGGGGCTGGCAGAGGACAGGGCGGGCAGCGCCAGGCCCGCCACCCCTCCGGATGCTGCTGGCATGACTCATGCCGTGCTCCTGAATGGGTGGGCTGCCGGCTGCCCGCTACTCCCTGGTGGGCATCTGCTGTCTCGTGCTAGCTGCATGTACTCCTTGTAAGGATGTTGCGGGTTGGACCACACCCAGTGCTTTATTTGTTAAACATAAAGTGCTGTTGCCGAAAGTTTAGCTCCCAGTACTGGGGCCAGTTATTGAATGTCAGTGTGGTGAATGCCAAGGCTGCGTGGGCTTGATTCCACTCATGTGCTTTTTAATTCTTTATCCCACCACCACATGCTCCCTGCCCCCTTTACCTTACTCCTGCAGTTCTTTTTCATACGTTTTCTTTCTTTGTCACTGTTTCTCCTTCTATTCTGCGTTTTTCGTTCTTGCCCAGGGTCAAAGTCTGATGAGGAAAAATAAGTGACGGTCCCCAAAAATGAGTGCCAGTGGGCCCCGCCTGCAACTACCAGATGGAGTTACGGCAGGGGTGGAGGAGCGTCGCCCCTCTGTTCTCGGAGCAGGAAAAAGGAAAAATAAAATGATAATAACATTGTTTTTATAATGATATTTTTCGTAGTTGCTGTCCTGAGTTAGGGTGAGGCAGGGCTGGGGTCACAGGGGAAGGAGTGGTGGGCACTCTCTAAGTGAGCATGACGGTTTGGCCGGTCGTCTTGTACCGGCCAAACAGTCATACGCACTTTGCATGTTCGCCACCAGGCTGGCTGATACAGCCTGGGTGGAGAACATGAACAGGCTCCCAGTCCCCCTCTGAGCTCCGAACCACGGCGCTCAGACCAATAATTGTGCAGCGTTGTGATTGGCTTAGGGGAGCCTGTGTGCTTCCTGCTTCTGAAATTCGCCAGGAAGAGAAGCAACAACAAAGGAGAGACGGCGGCCATGAAAAGCAATGTGTTTAAAAATTGTATTTTTTTTTTCAAACCCCCCGCCTCGCCACCCCCATTCTCTGCCAGCTGCCACTGAGTTGCACACTGACTACACCACACTGATGTTGTGCCTGATGAACTTCATAGGTACATAAGGGGACACAGCTCAGGTCACGCTCATTTGTATAACTCTGATAACATTCTACTGGGGGAGGGAATGAAAAAGGAGGAAGATGCCTTTTGTGGAAAATGATACAACAAAATGTTACAAAATGTGTGTCACTACTAGATGTGGAGAGCTACAATGACATAGAAGAAGGTAGAAGAATGTATGGAAAAGGTGACCACAGTACCATATTAGTTGAAGGGAGCGCTTAGAATGGCAAGTCGCTTCCACGTGTGGAAAGGGAAGATTGGAAAGAGAAATGAGGGGAAGAGAGTTACTTGTAAGGGAAGGAAGGTACCAGGAGAGCAGAAGGTGATAAAAAGGGAATCCGGCCTGGAAAGTTAGTCACACCATAGGAAGGCACAAAACAATACAATTACAAAGCACAAAACAATACAATTGCAGTGCCCCATAACAGCTGCAGACTAGCTGGCTCTTGAATGAGCCCCAGCACAGGTTTGACCCATACGGATCCTGCTTTAGCGCCAGGATAACTTCCCGTATGAGTTGTACGCTAGACAAATAAACATCATAACATAACATAACTGTCCTCTTCCCTGGTCACTATGAGGGAAAGGATTACATGGGTCTGTTTAAATGTTCTGCTTTTTCTGCAACAGCCATTAGTAATGAACTAGTGCACTTACTCCATTATTTTAAAACTATTATATTTACTTTTCAGGCTCCAGAACCACTTACATTTTCTCTGGTTTGGTCAAACGACTCTATGCTCACCTAACCATAAGCCCAGAACTCTCCATTTTGTAACTTTAATTTACAAGTTCAAGGAATTGTGTCTACTTTAAAAAAGGCAGCAAGAATATATATCTCCATTATTTAAAAAAATGCAACAGTAAATTGGCTATAATGTTGCCTTTTTCCAAAATAGGCAAAACCAATACATTTCATGGTTACAGTTGGGAACGTTTTAAGCAATTTAATAAAAAGTTACATTGTATTAAAGTATTCTCAGTTTATATTATTAGCTGTTTTTTTGAGACCCCTCCAGCAACATTTATTTATCTTTAGGAGTAGCCCAAGTAACCTCCAGTTTCGTTTTTGCTATTTGCTTACAAAAAATAGGTCCAGGCACTGGAATAAATGTAACCCACATTAGCATACCAGATAGCTAAAAAAAAGTGGACATTTGCAAATCAGTCCAGTTTTGGACTAGTAAAGACACGCTGAATGAGTATTTTGCAAGGTATGGGAGACTGCATGTATTTGTGTTTGCTGGAGGCAATGTTTGTTTTAATATTAGAGAAATCACCAGTAAAAACGGACCCACCTGGCCATAATATAGGCCCACAAACTGCTAAAATACTGGCCCACACACTAATCTGTGAGATCAGCTCATCGGGCACTGCCCAATTGCCCTCTAGGCCAGTCCGACCCTCGCTATTTCTTAATAGGGGATATTACTCTCGGGTACGGTGTAAGCAGTACCTTAGTTAACTCAGGAAGTGACCTTGTGAGAAGGCTTGCTCCTAATGCTCCACTGCCTCTTCTAGAGTCTGCCTAAGTGGGCTACTCCATCCTGTAGCAGATGCTTTTGTTGAGCTGATATGTTTGTAACAAACAAGGCAACGCACTGGTATATAAGGGACCATAGATACAAGTATTACAAAGGATCAGTCGGTCCCTTACCGTAGGATAGCATACAACATAACACATAGAAATACAATAACGTCTATGTCAAAAGTCCCAGTGGATTTAAATTTATGCATTCAAACATATAACACATATGATTAAGTGAGGAACAACAACAAAAAGCAAAGAGTTCAAGGCTCAGACATTTTGTTGTGACCTAGAAATAATAAGAAAATAATGTCACATATCATCTACAGTACCAATGCTCACATTCACATAATAATTTAGATATTCATGGTACTATTTGTCGACGATGTTTCGATCCCTCCATAAAATATGGAGACCATCATCAGGACATAATGGATTAAGCGTCAGACGAAAATGCCTGTAGGGGAGATGAAAAAAGAGAAGGAGAAAGGAGAAGAAGAAGGGTTGATAGACCAAGAAAAAGAAGGGAAAAGTAGGATGGTTCTGAATGATTATGTTAAGCCATGAGGGCACTCAGTCAATCCATGAACATATGTGACCAGGTGTCAACCAAATGTAAAACACGCTGAGGAACATATTCTTACTGGCTGTGAAGAAGCAAGCCAGTGAGGGTGATGTGATTCTTAGAAACAGGATGAGTTTAGACATTAATTGCAGAATAAGGAGAGTGACGAACCTATGGAAGAACACCCAATTGGGTAGTTCGGTTCCAAGAAAGGGCGAGGAGCCCTATCTATGCTGGCACAGTGGATTTCTAAAAATGAAAATTGATTATATTATAGCTCTCCATTTAATGAGGGAGATCAGTGTATAAAAAGGGGAGGGTCTTGCAACTTAAGATGAGGTGAATATCAAGTTGACTCGAAGTGAATGATAATCAGGCAGTGATTAAGTAAATTAGAGGTAATGCCAATCTAACATTAAGCAAACGGCAATGTGAAGGGCATCAAGATTCCAAGTGAAGCCGCGTGTGCGCGCAAAACATGTCGATACAAAGCTGGGTTTACCGTAAGGCGTAATGAAGAACAGCAACATTCCCTGAAGCAAAGAGACGGATGCGAAGCGTACAAGGTCTCAATTGAGGAATGTGGAGGATAAGCGGGCAGATATCAGGTTGAGTGGCAACATGCCAAGCTGAAAATTAAAAAGAAATTGAGGCAATGTGAAGGCTGCATGACGCCCGGTAAGGATTCAACTGCGAGTCTGCCCTGCCGGTATGGAGGCTGGACTTCCCATGTAGCTTGTTGATCGACAGTCATGGACACAGAGAATGGTGTATGGACGTGTTGCATGCAACGTCTCAAGTAAGAGATACAGTGCGCATGTGTGTGACTTATAAGATCAAAAAGAAAAGAGGGGATGATCAGCGAAAGGTGACAAGAATAAAGAAACATAGAACGGCTATTTTCATTTTTAGTTTTCGCCTGTGAACGCAGCGCGAAGCGCTGCTGTCCGCAGCAAGATCTATTGTTGCTGACTTGCCTCGGAAGTGGGACAGGAGATGGGCACGCTCAAGGCTTTTGGCGGATTTGAGCCGGTGTACGCGCACGTGAACACGCACGTGCACACACGCAATGTAAACATCTCCTGTCCCGCTTCCGATGACATGGCAGCCCCATTGGAGGCTTCGTGTGGGCTATTGTTGGCGTAAAGTGTAATTCTGAGCAACAATAGCCCACACGGAGCCCCCCCAGCCCTTCTTTACTCACTGGGCTGCTCTTCTGGGGGGGGGCTCCTCCTCGCGGCTGCAGCACTTCTCTTGCAGGGCTTCCCTTCACTACTTGGAGCCTCGCGCTGTCGTGGGCAGCCTCGGCCGCTGCACTCTTCACCCGGGCCCCCTCCTGGGACCCGGGGCTTCTCTCCACTCCGACCGCCACCGCGGGGCTCTCCCTCCAGCATGGGAGCCCCGCGTTAGCACGGCACGCCGGCTTCTCTTCCTGCCGGAGCAGGCCCCGCCCACGTCCCGGGCATGGGCGCCTGACTTCCGGCTTGTTCTGAGTATGTGAGGATAATGTATTTGTTTTCCTAGATATGACGGCCAGGCTTTCCCTGGAAAATACACACCATCCTGAACGATGACCGTGAAAACAGTGTATTCTTGGCTTGAAGTGAGCCACTGAGCTGGAAATGTGTAGATTTGTCTTTGCTATTACTTGTTTGTGTCATACAGAGAGGGGCGCATTCTTTCTTTACTGCGTAACGTCCCCTTTTCTCTTCGCAAGTTCCGCGTCTCTCCGCTGCCGCCTAAACATGAAGCCTTTATTGCCCACCGAGTGTCATTTCCCAGTCGGGGTCTCTGAAATCAAGCCCGTGACATTCTTACTTCCAGCCTCGGACACGTAGATGTCCTAACCCTGCGGCACTAGGAGCTCCTCTCACAATACCTTCCGTACATCTTTCATTCGCTGAGGAATGGTAACCGTCCAGGAATGGGGTCTGCCTCAGAGCCAGGCAAAGTCAGAGGCGGCGCCAGGAGTGTAATACAGAAACTGCTTCAGCTCCTACGTGCCAGGCAGCACGTCACTTTATTTTATATATAGAGTTTGATATTGGCGTGTAGCCTGTTTCCAAAAGCTCCCAATTCCAGCAGAGAAACGATCCCATGCAGGGCAGATGAACTGAGCCGGAATGGGAGCACGTCAGTCAGTGCTTAATTTGAACCGGTGGTTTCCGGTGCTCAGCAGCAGCACTTAACTATCAACACCAGTGCTTGTTGATGATTGAGATGGGGCTCATCAAAGTTGATGTATCGTTGTAAGTGATGGTGGTGCTTTTGTGAGGTCCTCGCCTCTCGCAGCGCTTTGTAGATGCTGTTATATCATGCTGGTGCTTTAATAGCGCTTTACAGCACTTTGACGGTTTGTAAGTGCCGAGGGTTCAGGCGTGATGGGATGGGAACGACGAGCTCGCTTTGTGTGTCTCCAGAGTGCAGAGAACAGAGAGGCTGCAATTTGAAGTGACTCCCACAGCCAAACACAAGCCCCAGTATAGAATGACTCCCCAGAGCTCAGTGCTGCGGGAGCCCCTCCCCTCCCCGACCCACCCTTCCCAGAGCAGCAACTGGAGGTGGCAAGTGGGCAAGTAGAATCCATAAGGTTTTGGGGGTGTCAATCTAGCTAGGTGAAGGTAGAGCTGCTGTGTGGCATTTCATTTGTATTGTACATTTGCTGTGCACAATGTCTAGGTGATAGCATTGTTGTCCCAATAGGTATTCCGTTGAAGAGCAGCAAACAGTGTGAACAGCCTCGGCTCACGAGTAAGACATCATTGTGTGTGAGAGACCAGTAACCATCCCTTACATCCACCTGAATAACTACAGTTTCTTGTGTCCGAGTGACTCCGAAAATCGAAGCGCCTTTGACGAAGGTCACAGTTTTGGCATACAAGAGAAGTGAAACGCAAGGCACAGAACGATTTCAACACGAAGGGGTTGTGTAGCTCATCGCACACATTTGTATTAGAACGAGAAGAATTAGTGAATTATTTGCAGTGCAAATGCTGAGCATGCACAATATTGCGCCAACCCTTCCCACAGGGCTGCTGCAGTTTGCTTAAACACAGGGCATGCATTTACCAGAGGATGGCACGGAATTCATTTTAGAACGTGTACTTTTATTTGGCCGAAACTGTGGCTCCAGGTACACATTATCCACATACCCAGAATGCACCTTTCACCGTCAGAAGTCGCGCTCTGTTCGACAGCGACATACTCTGGCTGGCACCGCCCCACTGTGCCCCCTCTATTGGCACTCAGCTGCACATAGCACTTCCGTTCTACAAACATTGGGAGTTTGTCTTCTGTTCACAATCACTTACATCAAACGGACAGATTTTAAACCAACACCACCCCTTGCCTATCAAGGAACTGTGCCTCGCAGCAGCACGTGACAAGATTATGTGCGGGCGAACTTTATTTCGTCTATTGTACAGCTGTGCCCTCGAGGGTAAATAAACTAGTACCCGAAAAAGGTCTGAAATCAAACCCCTTATTAAGTCCAAGCCTTTCCTAAGACATATTTACGACCTGATGAAAGCTTGCCCAAGACTGCCTTCCATCCATTGTTTACTGTTGCCATTGTGTTGTTGTCCCTCAGCTTAGCCTGCTTTCTGTTTGCTGTCTTTATTTGCTTTAGGCTCTCCAGCATGTTTGTGTACCTCCCGTGGAGTCGGTTTTCCAGCGGAAATACTCTGAGATGGACTTTTTTGTATGTACGCTGACCCAAGTTCTGTCAAGTTACCCAATCTGGTTGTAAATAGATTTATTTTAAAAGCTGTTGTAATTGATTTTAATTTTCAGGCTGTTAAGTTGTTGCTTCGCATGTGTTTTTTTCCGGCTGGCCTGTGTCACTGGTTCGAATGGAAGACTCATAACGCGGTCACTTTTACCCATTTAAATAACAAACACGTCCTGAGTCCTTCTTTTCTCAGCGCACTGCTGACACATCTTCGGCTTGTTAGAGCTATATATATAAATGCAGTTACAATTACAGTACACCACATACAGCCACAACACTCAAAACAAAAATACATGGGTAAAAGACATTGCCATTTACAACGCCCATAGCCCCAACTCTCGCAACTGCGAGACCTATTGCATTGCAAATGCTTGTTGGAGAAGTGATCATAATTAGTAGAGTGTAGGCAGCAGACCTGATTATGATGATACCAGAAATACAGGCTAGACTTAAAGAATAACAATCATTATGTATATTGTAAATGTCAAACGTAGCCCTAGGGGCACATAAAGCAATAAATGGACTCAGGCAGTTTGTAGGAACAATCCACCGAAGGAAGATTGTTTCAGTCATGGGCAATTATTAGAATCATTAGAAAAATTGAACAGATTTCATCGTTATCACAGAACAAAAATAAAATGATACCAAGCCATCGTTGGAAAAAAACGAGAGGTGGCACAATTGAGGTGACCTATCTATGGAAGGAAAAAGTGCCATAAATTCAGGTATAGCCAAGAGTAATTAATATATATTTCATCAGTAATGTGTCCCAGTGTACGTCAGTTTAATTCAAAAGTTATTAAGAAGAAGGCACAAATTGCATAGCATTAACAATAGCACATAGTGCATATCATTAAGGAAGAACCACAAGGCAATCAGAGAACTCAATACAGTCCTTTTGAGAGCAGAGAAGGATTATATCAGAACAGTCCAATCCTCACCTTTGTTCAAGCCAGTGTGTAAGCTATTAGTACAGAGCATCCACTTGAGTTCCTCTTTGTTTTTTTGTTTTTTTATAATTCTTTTTATTGAAAACAAGCATCGGTTCATATAAACAATACAGAGGACACCAAAATGAAATATACAATGACGGTTTGAGGGAGACAAAGATTATATTACAACTAGGGCTCCCGGTTTTATGGTATTTATTTTTTTAACATTTCCGTCTGTATTTATCCATATTTATTTTTATGTCATTTTATCTGTATTTATCTGTATTTATTTTTGTCGCAAGCAAAAAAAGACGTTGCAGCTAGTATTTTTCCACATTTATTTAAATAGACAGTGCAAATGGTTGTTATAGGTTTAGCTATATGTATATATGCGCCACATATGTTTCATGCAACATCCACCCAAAAACTTTTCTGTTAGATCAAAACAGGAAATCACATATGAGAAATGGGAGTGGTGTCACAGAGATTACTTGCAGTAATATTAGTGATCTGATGCTGTGTTACAATATTGAAAACACTGTCACTAGCCATTTTTATTAAATGTAAACGCATTTAGAATTTAGACAAGTGCACCTGTGTACTTTCAGTGCCCTAGCCAAAGACGGCAGCAAGCTCTCAATTCAGAAACAAATAAAGGCCCTTACATTAGTCCTGCCAGGCTCTATTTCCCCTCACAATCCTGAAGCATGAAGCCTAAAATATCCAACAACACCCACGAGCTGGCAGCTTTTGATTTACATTTTTAAACTAGTTCCTTCGCTTATGCAAAACCCTTTTTCCATAAGTTGAACAGTCTCCGCTTTGAAGACATTGGGCGTGTATCACTTCCCTTATTTTACTTTGTACTGCCCCGTAGTATTTGGACAATTTACTTTAATGCTGTAATCCCACACAGTGTAGTTACAGCGACACTTCTTCCTCACACCCTGGAGAAAAAAAAAAACAATTTAACTTGAAAAGGGGCTTACAGATATGCCCCGGCTGTCTCTGTCTCTCAGGAATGTTGTTTCTTCATGCTGCACCAAGTCACGGAGGAAAGTTTCAATTTAAGGCCTGAAAGTGAATGCAACCTAATTTTCTTAATGTGTTTATTCTGCCGGTCTATCTGACCTCTTTGGGTCACACATTTCTGCCAGTCTTACATTAGCTCCAAGTATTCACGCTACCAACAACGCCCCCGCCTCCTCAAATTTTAACACCTGTAGTAGTGCAAACACCCCCACCCTTTCATTAACCTGTGACCTAAAACTCACTGGGGTGCAGGCTCAGCGCCGGGGCTACGGAGATGTCAAAGGAACAGCTGAAGGAATTTCCCGCGCCTACCAGAGATTAATGGCCCAGCAGGTGCTAATGTGGGCAGCCATACACGGCAATCAGGAAGAGGGTTGTGGCAGGCAAGCCTGGCTGGAGCACGGATTGCTAAACAATTCTCAGAATCCGAGAATCCAATTTGGTTGTATTTTTCCGCTTCTATTTATAAATACAGACGGAAGAATAATGTTTTTCCGTCTGTATTTATATGTAAAAATCCGTTTAAACGGAAAACCGGGAGCCTTAATTACAACATAAGGAAGGAACTTCGCGAGCGCTGTCTCCTGGAGCCCCCGGTGTTCTCGCGTTGCTCCTGGGGGCGCCAGAGTCCGCCGGCCCACAGTGCAGTTCTGGTCCGCCCAATCGTGCGCCTCTTCAGGTGTTGTAAAGAAGTGGGTGACGCTTTTGTGAATGATTTTCAGGCGGGCCGGGAATAGGAGAGAGTACTGTATTTTTTCTTCCCGCAGGCACCGTTTCACCTCTAGAAAGGACGCCCTTTGGCGCTGGACTGTCCGGGAGTAGTCCGGAAAAATCATGATGATTTTGTTTTCGACTCGGAGCGGGCCTGACTGTCGGGCCGCCCGGAGCACGGCAACCCGGTCTGTGAAGTGGAGGAACTTGGCTAGCATCGGATGTGGTGGGGCTCCCGGCTGTGGACGACGTGCTGGAACGCGGTGTGCCCTCTCGACAGAGAAATATGCTGTGCGGTCTTCGCTAGGGGTGAACGATTTAGTCCAGGCTTCTATATACTCCACTGCGTCAGATCGTTCGATTCCCTCTGGCAGCCCAAGGACGCGGATGTTGCAGCGCCGCGACCTCCCCTCCAAATCGTCAATGCGTTCTTCCATGGTGGACATGCGGCCCATCAGATTGTGCACCGAGTCTTGGTGTGCTTCCACCATAGGTTGAATGTCGGCGACCGCTTTTGTATTGTCCGTGACTTTATCCGCTAATTTACGGTGATCATCTCGGAGTAGACTGACATCTGTGGTGAGGGTGCCCAGCTGTTGCTCCAGGGAGAGTCGCGACTGCTCTATCTTCGCCAGGACCTGATCCAATTTGGTCGACAAGGAGGGCTCCCTCGTTGAGTCAGCGGTCGTGGAGGCCCCACTGGGTGGGCCGGCCGGGTCTCCTGAAGCAGCCCCGGGGACCGACGCCGCCACCCTTGGTTTGCCCATGATTTCCATTAGGGCCCCCCCCCAAGTGCGAAGTAGGCGCTGTAATGGAACGGGTGTGGTTATGTCCAGCTAGGGACCTTCCGGCGCTCCACCCCGCCGTCGTGTCGCCAGTCGCCACTGCAGGGAAGTATCGCCTGTGGGGCAGGCAGGGAAGTAGGAGATGAGGTGGGGTTCTAGGTATGTTTTGGTTCTCATGAATTATGATTCTAAATGGCCAGAAATCAAATTGGTGAGAGAACCTAATGCCAAAACCATAATTGAGTTTCTAAGGGAGGTTTGGAGGAAAGAAGGGTTCCCTGAGGTCTTGGTGTCAGATAATGGGCAATAGTTTGTTGGCAATGAGTTTCAATACTTTCTTGATGTTTCAGGGGTAAAACATGTGAGGAGTTCTTTGTACCACTCTCAAACAAACGGGCATGTTGAGAAGATGAACCAAGTGGTTGGTGAGTGTGTCAAGCGGGCCAAAGCAGGAAACCATGACATTAATAAGGCTTTGATGGACATGATTTGGTTTTATAGAACAACGTCTCACTCTTCCACTAAGGTCTCGCCTTTTGAACTCCTGAGAGGTAGGAAGGCCAACACTACTTTCAGACATGGTTGGATCAAGTCAGACTTGGATGTCGTAAAGTTGATGTCCATTGTGAAGGAGAACACATCTCTCAAATAATCTAAGCAGAAGGAGTGGTATGATTCCAAGAAGGGTGTTAAAATGGCTCCACTAGAGGTTGGAGACATGATCAGGATACAAACTTCGATCAGAAAGAGGGAAAGAAAATTTGTGAAACAGTACAGTTCAATTTGTGAAACTTGTCAAGGTTTTGAAAATTGTCGGTAATGCAGTGCAGGTTAAAGGTGGTAGCTGGTGGAACATGGCTAAATTGGTTAAGGTTCGGGCTGAGTATGGTGGTTCTGATTGTGATGACAGGGTGTCTGCCTGAAGTGACAAATCTACTCAGCAATTTAAATCTTAGGAGGACTGCCAGAGTGATTGTCAAGCCTGCCAAGTTCAGGGTATAAGTTGTTTTATATTTTCGTTGTTTATTTATTTATTTTATATTTTATTTTTTAGGGGAAGAAGGGAAGATGTGTAGTATGTATTTAGATTGTTTTATGCTCTTAGGTGGAAATTAGTTATGCATGTTGCTTTAATATAGAATTGTATGACCACCTAGAATGTCATTTGGTACCAAGTGATATTGGAATGTTTTCTCTTGAAGAGGAGTTAGAACTGGAAGCTGTGTCTGGTGGAGCTGGTGCATGTTGCTGGCTCCACAACCATGTAGCCACAGAAATAAACAACATCAAGCCGAACCAGTCTCCACCGTCATCACTACACATTGTCTAGCAGTACAAGAAAGGGAAAATTAATTCAGTCCAAATTGTTGTCTTTACAAATGCAATCATTTCACTGTGAAAGGAAGTATTTGGGGAGGAATGGAAAAAAACAATGAGACGGTTGGGCAAGGAGGAGGATAAGTGATCAAGGAGATTTAGGTCTACAAGGTGGTTCTTCAGGTTGCAGCTTTGTGCAATTAGGCCACTGGAAAAGGAATTTCCCCAATTTGACCTCTCGTACAACCCTCCAACCCGAACAACCTCTCGGAGTTGACAGGTCGAGAGGTACTGACTGCTCCAGAAATACATTGATAGACCAAAATTATCCATATGGGAAATATCACATGTGTGCCATTAACAGGAAACTCACCTCATTCCCTATCTATATTGGTGCTAGCCAATCTGCCTTAAACACGTCTGAATTCCCCTCATTATCCCTCGTAGGTTTGCCCATTGATGCAAATGGCATTTCAAATACCTATGTTCCTCACTATATTACTGATCCTGCCTCCATAACACTGAGTCCTATCACAGGTCAACCCATTTTTCTATTGAGTCCTACCTCTCCTGTGAATGTTTTTTGTGCTAGCGGTGTTGTTTATATGGAAATGCTGAAAAAAGCAATGAAAATGATGTTCTACCTGTCTTATGCGAGATCTCTCACTGTACTGATGGATTTGGAATGTAAGAATAATGTATCAATATTTCTCTCTGACTTATTGATAAGTGCCTTTTACATTATGGTCAGACCATTCAAATGATGTCTGTGGATGTGTATTGCCTGCAGAGCCTGTAAAGATCAATGTAAATTAAATGAAGAAACTGCACAGCATTACATAATACTCGCTATACCATGAAGCAAAACCGGTAATCAGACCTGTTGTTAGTGCTTTACTTAAACAAGGAGTCCTAATATCTAGTTTAAGTGTTTGCAGCGCTCCTATGTTAACAATCAAAAAGCCTGTCAAAGACACATACATATTATGGCAAGACCTGCAAGATAATAAGGCTGTTCTAATACTTTTTCTGTTGTATTTAACCCCACAACCACACTGTCTCAGAGTCCAGCCACAGCCAAATGGTTTCAGCCTTCTTCTCTATCCCTATACACCCTGACAGCCTGTACCCTTTCATGTTCTCACTCTCGAGGAGCCAGCTGACTTGGTTTTGGCTCTCTAGGGTTTACTGGTTCACCTTCTATCTTCTCTCAGTCACTGAAGAAAGATCTGGATACCCTCATCTTTCTTCATCTTCATACAGATCTACTGCAGCTTAATATGTAGATTATTGTTGGTTGATTGTGAATGACTCCCTGAACTTCCTTACTGAGTTAACTAAGAAAGGCCCAAGGCTTCTAACAGAAATTACGATTCTAACTTCCTGTGTTCACTTTCTAGATTATGGCATCTCAGTAGGGGAGAGGCATCGGTATCAGACCACATTGCAGCTATGTGTATGTTACCCAGACTATCCATTGTCTCACAGACACCCCCTTTGTTGGGTATGGCAGCTTATTGAATGCAATGGATATTGGGTAACGTACAGGGGTGTGCAACATTCATGCAATTTGCTTTTGTGTGTTTACATAAAAATTTGGCAAAATTATGTGAAATTACACATAGATAAGCAAAATGAAAATCTGTCATTTTGCACTATATTTTAGCATAAAATACATCCTTGTGTCACTTTTTGATGTGAAAATACATTCTGCACAAAAAATAGTGCAAGAAAACTAAAACAGGGTGAATGACTGCTACAAGCATTCTTTTGTTCTCATATATTTGTGGTAAATGTTTTACCATGAATGTCAGACTCGCTGTAAACTGTTACTGCAAATAGCTCGTAGTTACACAAATAAGCGTAATGGCATACTTTGGGGAATTTTGCATAACAAGTGTAATGCAAAATTTACAAAATTATTTTAATTCAACTGTTGTAATTTACTTTTCACCCAGGCCTACTTATTCGAATATTGTTAAACCTCTACAAGATTATGTAAAGAAAGATATCCCAATGCCTTTGCATTGGACCAATGGGGCAGAAGACGCATTTGTGCCTTATAAAGAAGAATGTTATGCTCCTATATTAGGGATACCTGATGACAAAATCCTATTCACTATGTACTGTCGTGAAAAAGAAGAGTTTGCTTCATGGATTTCGGTACAAGATCACAGAGGTCAAAGGGAACCTGTTTCATTCTACTCTTCCACCCTTGCTTGATGCAGTTGCAGCAGGACTTTCACCTTGTTTGTGAACCATGGCGGCTGCCACCCATCTTATAGAAGCTTCTGAAAATATTGTCCTTGTCTCCACTCTCATAGTACTACTGTACCCCGTGCCATAGTTGCCCTTTAGCTCACCAATAAAACCCAACATTTGTTCATGGCAAGACTAACACGATATGATGCTTGCCAGCTATCCCCTTTTTACAGATGCAAATTCAATACCCTACATTAAATTCCAACTCCTTGCTGCCCATCACACTAAGGATGGTGAACGGCAGCATTGTCCCATTTTGGCTACCCATCTAAGTTGTGTATTGATATGTCTGATCCACTAAACCCCAGGTGTGCTCCTGTGTGTTATGTTGATGGGTCATGGCTCAGAAATAGCTGTGGTTCATCAGTGTAAATTCTGTTTGAAGTTGTTGGATACCGATGTTTACTTCACGTACAGTACACTCAAGTTGCTGATTTGGTAGCTGTTAGCTGTGCTTTTACTCTTGAGGCCTGAAAGATTGTTGCTATATTTACTGACTAAAAATTCCTTTGGAATAGTCCACGATTTCGGGTATCTCTGATTGCAACAGGGTTTTCTCAAATCAGCCCACCACCAATTAAATGTTACATATGTCAAAGGATTTCTCATGCTTTTAAGCTGCCATCTAAACTTGTGATTGTAAAGCGTGCCACAAATCAGTAATCTCAAGATGAAGTGTCTAAGGGATACACTTTTGCTGATCAAATTGGCAAAAAGAATGCTTTGTCTCTGTGTTTGGAAGTCACTCTGTATGCTTCTCAGGTTGCCGAGCCTCTTATGCCAACCCTAAATGATTTGTATGAGTTACAGGAATGCGCCTCAGAGGTTGAGAAGCAAGCTTGGACTAAACAGAACTGTAAAATGGATCCAGATAGATTGTGGAGAGACAGCACTGGGAGAGTTGTTGCCTACAAATTCCTCCTTCTCAGTCTTGTTTGACTATACACAGAGTATCTCCAACATAAGCAGAGATGGCATGATTCGTACCACAAGTGCCCGTTGGTTTGCTCCATTCTTCTATTCCATTTTTCAACTATATGACCAATTGTGTCACCTCTCAAGCCCACAATATTGGTAAGGGAACCAAAACCACTCCAGCTGCCTTCCTACCTCCATGTAGGTCCTTCACCCACATCCAAATGGACTTTACCCAAATGCCTAAATATAATCCATACATGTTCATACTGGTTCTAGTGTTTCAACATATAGACAACACTGCTCACCAACATCATCTGATCGCAAGACATCCTCTCCCTGACAGAAAAAATACACACCACCAGAACCAACTTCACCAACTTCACCAACTGCATGTACAACAGTGGCGGCTCGCCGAGGGAGTGCTGCAGGGTGGTGGGTGGGAGGGGCAGGGTGAGGGGGTAGTGGAGTCCGACAAACGACGGATCGGAGTAAGGTAAGTATTTAAATAAATAAAACAATTTACCTTGAGCGCGCTGCATCGCCAACTCGGTGATGCACCGCACTCAAGGTAAAGTATTTTATTTATTTAATTGCTTACCTTACTCCTGTCTGTTGTATGTCGGACTCCACTACCTCCACCCTGCCCCTCCCCGCCCCACTGCCCCGCTGCACTCCCTCGGCGAGCCGCCACTGATGTCCAAGGTAGCAGCCTGGATGCGAACCAACTGCCTGAAGCTCAACAAGATGGAAATACTGGTCTTTGGTAACAAGATCTACCCTTGGGATTCCACCTGATGGCTGTTGGAGCTTGGACCAACACCCACACAGCATGCAAGAAATCTAGGGATCATCCTAAATGACAAGCTCAACACTATGGCTCAAGTCAACACAGTGTGGCCCTCCTGCTTCCACATCCTATGCATGCTCTGGAAGATCTTCAAATGGTTGCCTCAGGACACAAGACGGCCCATCAAGCAAGCACTCATCACCTTCAGGCTGTACTATGAGAATACTCTACACTTGAATCTCCAAACACCTCCTAAACAGACTCCAGACCATCCAGAACGCAACAGTAAGACTCATTCTTGACCTCCCTTGCTGCACCCACATCACTCCGCACCTCAGGAAGCTTCACAACCTCCTCACTCACACACCTCAGAGCCTCCTCCTCACTTCTTGAGATCCACAGGATGCTGAAGACCTAGATCTTCATATAAGAACCTTGGGGACCACACACCTACACACCTTGCCCAAGCGCCTGGATACTCTCTCAGGTGACTAGTGGGCTATACAAATCAACATAACATGACACATTCGGGAGACTGAGAATAAAAATTAAAGAGAAAGTTTCAGAAGTTCGTGTTGTCCTTATCCTGGTCTATGTACTCATCAGGGTTTGGATATGCTCCATCAATTCCTTTTCTGGAAATAGAGAGCCTTTTCCTCCTTTCCCCCTTTCCTTACCAGAAATTGACAATAAATGAGTCAAAAAATCTGATTATGCCCCAGTTGAATGTTTTAATGATGATGTGTTTCACAAAGTGACCAGACATATGGCAATTGATTTTTGTACAAAAGGGATGGATTGTGTAATTAATAATATTGCTTTAGTGCAACTGTAAAAACGGCAGCCATTTTCTTGCTCAAAGCTAAACCAATGAAATCCATTTGCGCCCGTCCGACCTGTAAAGCTTCACTGTCATGCTTAAGAATTCTTGAATAGCTTGCTCTGTTCTGAAGTTTGCATTTTTGTTTTATCAGTCTGGAGGCTGTGTAGGAACTATTCCACAACTTCAGTTTCTGCACTTGCATAGCTGTTTTGTTTCGGTCTTGCCACATGATCTCCACTGGAGCTCTGTGTATGAATGCATATAAAGTTGCATTCTGTACTTCAGCTTTGTGCTCCTCACGCGCCCCTTATCGACTTGGTGCCCGTCATTGTGCGTTGCAGACTGTTTTTCTTTTTGTTAAAAAACATTTTTAAACTTCAAAATTGGTAGGCACAGATTTCTTCAACACCTCTTTACAATGCTTTTCATAATTTTTTCTGTAATAAAATACCTGTTTAAAAATGATTTTTCCTGAGTTGCTCTGAACTCTGTTTTTGTACTTCATAGTGATTTTTGCTCCCACCGAGAAGACTGGAAACTTAACCCATTGAATTTGACCTGGTGTTCTTTTAGTGAGCCCGAAGGTACTTCAAGGAGGCCTACTGTCACTATCTAAGCACCCAAGCATTCAAATCCAAAGATTTATGCTCATACGCCTGCATCTACACATTATATAACAGGTTGCCCCAGATCCTGTACCTAATACCTTTGAGCCACGTTTGTGCTATATGAAACTCTCAAATAAATGTACAGAAAACTGAGTTAAACCAATAGGTGATCGCGCACAACTACTCAACTCAAGGCAATTTGTGGAAAATTAGAGGCTGAAACAAATTATGCAAGGACTGATTAGGGATACATATAACCCTCTCCATTAAAGCTATGGTGGATTTTACAAGATCAGTAGCCAAATCAGAGCTTTAAGTGGGCCGGGTCTCACCGGGTCTGAGCACCGGCAATTTTTTAAAGGAGGCCTTGAAACGGGTTTCTATCGGGCTCTGTTTTGTGCCCTGGCACAGGAGCTCTGTTTTTTCCCGGACTGCAGTGACAGCAGTCTGCTGTCACTGTCGTCCGGAAAAAAGTGTCAGGGCACAAAACAGAGCCCATAGAGACCCGTTTCGAGACAGCAGGCACATCGATGTGCGTGTGCTCACACTGCTCACTTCTCACCAGAGGAGAAGTTACGGCATGACGTCATGCCAGGTGAGCGTTGTAGGGGAAGGGAAATCCTTTAAAGAGAATCATTTTCTCTCTGGATTTCCCTTCTCTTTTTGAAACTCAGGAGCAGCAACATTGTCCTAGTGTCTGTCACAAGGGCTTTAAGTGGAAGCATTTTCAATATTAATATACAAGCCATAGTTGCCGCCTATTTATCGTATCGCAACTAACAACCATTGACGAAGCCAATAGTCCTGACTTGTTATAGGTATGATGTAACTTGTATCAGATAGCTGGATGCAATGATAGAAACAGTAAAATACAAGTTGGGCGGCACACTATGCTAAGCACAGATTTTTAGGTGTTTTTAAGCTACGCCCTTAATTACATTGACCACGCCCCTTTGAGAGACCCCCCCCCCAGTTTTTTCATCCCACTTAAAGCCCTGAGCCAAATCAATTAGAGCAGATGGGTATCAAAGCACCTATTGGGTTTACATGCGGCAAAATAGGGTTGGTAATTGTGTCTCAAAGCTATATCTGAATGACGTTCTTGAAATGAATAGAGGGCTATTGCCCCTCACGAACACCTCCCAAAACTATTGTAAATGTAAACAAGCTACTAAATGCAAATGATCTGGCATCCGAGGGGAGGATTTTAAGTTTTTGCTTATTCAGCCAAAGTGTGTGCTAAGGATTATACTTTTAGAAAACCTGTACTTGCACCAAGGAGCTCACCCCAGCATCTGATTGTATTGTAGTGAAACACGTGACCTAATTCTTGAAGTCTCTGCATTAGGGTATACATATGTGCTTGGACTTTCCTTGGGGAGCTTGACTCCACCAGAGATGCCTGGGTAATCTCTCTGCTCCTATATTCTGTGACTCACAAACCTTTGTTTTTTAAAATAAATACATTTTCATGCTCAATTGAAACTTGAAGCCAGAGGTTTCCACCACATTGATAATGGAATAATTGTTTGCAGACTGGTAATACAGAGATCCCCTCCGTTATGGAAATTGTTTGCGACAGAAACAGCCCAAGTCTCGGATTCAATATGTGTGTAAGGGATTTCAAACGTTATGCAGTCTACGGTGAGGTGTGAGAGTTTAAACTGGTGCAAGCTTCTCTTGTGACTGACTGCACTGGCCCTTCTTGAGACAGATACCGGGATTATTAATATTGAGTATGTAATTGTATAATTGGAGAAAATGTCAATTACATGCGTAGAATGCGTCAAGTCGGCAAAATTTATCCTACTCTCCTTCCCCATCTGTGGTCAAATTCTATGTTTTCTCTCTTTCGAAGACACTGTTTTGGTTGGCTGAGAAGCTCTAATTTTCCCCACAATCAACCCATCTTTTGTCCTTGGCCGACCAGCATCAACCACTAGTCCAACGTGTTGGCAGAAACCCCAGTACATTGACGTCCAATCCATGTTAAGACGTCCATTTCTTTAGTGTTACTGTTGAATGTTGAAGCTTTACCATTTTCTGTATCACTGGTAATTTTTCCACCCCACACTGATGTTGGGCGTTAATGATCCAGTCTTACCACTCCCCAACTCACCTGCTTGGAATTGGGCGGAATACTACAATTCAAGCAGCATGTTTCTGGCTGATCCGTCGCTTTGAGCCAGAGAGGGCACAAGATTAGCATATGATTGATTCCTCATACATAAATCACTTTTGCATCATCTGCTTTTAACAAAAGTGAAATAGAAATAGCAGAACTCTTCCAGAGGCGGATAAGTGTTGCCTTTCTCGCATGCCATCGCTGCCAGATTGGCACCCAGAGCGGTCCTTGGCCTCGCCTTTTCTCTCTAGGCCAAACCGCCTTGTTTTGTTTAAGCCGCACCTACAAGGGCCTCTTTCCTCCTTGGATCACTGCCTGCTTATTAAACTGCCAGTTGCAACATTTTAGTCACTCTATTTTGTTTAACATAGTTTTATACTGTATGCTCTCACTTCGCTACTGTTGAAAAGATTCAAAAGTAGTTCTAGACATTTCCACCATATTGCAGATTTATGAAGCCGTTTCAGCAGGAAAGCTTTGATACTAGGTGCACCAGGGGCTATATTGAACCATGATGCATGCAGCGCCGATGTGTACATTGCACCTCAATGGTGCTCTGTGCACACTGATGCCAAAGGAACTCTTGTAAAAGAAAAGTACTAGTCTGTTGCGCAGGAGTACAAAGGGCCTGAGTTGGAGTGTGGTTACTCCGTCAGGGCGATGGGGTATTTTCCTTGGTCGCCCTGATGGAGTACCTGCAATCCAAATTTAGATTGGCGGGATCTGCCATCACAATGGTTCCTATGAATGCATTGAAAGTGTGCCATATGGCTCCGTCACAATGAACAAGATTTTCTTTTTGAAAATTATAAAAAGGCAGTGACCATATTTTGGATGGTGGTAAGTAAAAACTTGCCATTTGTTAGCCCGCTCGAAATAGGGCGGGCGGACAACCGGCACAACCGCCAACGGACCTTACTCCGTCAGGCCGTTGGAGGTGCATGCCAGTGGTGGAGACAGGATAGTCTCCAATGCTGGCATACTGAAGGAAACGCCGGCTTCAAAATTAGGTGGGCGGACCTTCAGTGTGGCATAAAGGGTACGCTGTCACCATGGAGATGGAGTACCCTTTCCCCGCACTCTAAATCTGACTCTCAGTGTCTTTGTACAGATGCAAGGCATAGTGTATACATCCTCTCCTCAGGGGTAAGGCGGCCAGCTGTTCAGGATCTCACGGACAGTCCCCTTTATTTCATGATTTGTCCTAATGTCTCTACACTTTTAATTAAAATAAATACATGTCCCAGTTTTAGGAACGAGAAGTCTATGAGTGAACGCGTTTGTTAAATATTGTGCATGTTCACATTTCCCTCTCTTGTTGCATACAGCTCACTATAAATAAAAGTGAGGTCATTGTTTTAATGCGCTGGCTGGTGTGCTCCCGCGCCTCATCCATGCAGCACAGCAGACATCAGAGAGGTGTGATCAGCGTTTGAGAACATCTCGGACAAATACCAGACTCACTGGCCTAAGGGCCCTCCTTTGGAGCTCATGACAACATGGTGGAGGGAGAGGGGCTATTTCATAAAACATCATTTTGCAGTTTTCGTCAACCAGGTTTTAACAGAGCACAGCAGAGTTTCAGTTGTAAATAAAGTGTGAAAACTGAAATTTGGAGAGTGATCTACCCCGCTGCAAAGGAATACTCCCATTACTCATGTGTGCATGCCTTACACACCTGTATAGTATATTTATGAATTGGTGCAGGGAGCAAAGTGTTTCGCTAAAACTGTGTCAGACCAGAACCCCTTGCTGTTGAGGATAACAGTCCGAGCTGCCGACTTTGGAGCTGGGGAGCCAGGTTCGAGCCTCGGAATGGGCTCAACCTCCTGAGATTATGGGTATATTGCTTAATCTCCGCGTGCCTACCAAGAACGAATGTGCCCTTGTGTAACGTAACTGGTGCTCGTGTAAAGCGCTCGAATACTTTGCAGTTAAGTTCGCGCGATATAAAACTGCAAAATTAATAAATGATACAGTGGCGAGCACACCTGGCCTGCATGCAGACATCCCTCAGCCCTACGTCACACCGTTCAGTTTACAGACGCACAATTGCTGAAGAAATAACCAATTTCTTCAACATAAACTCGAGTTCCACTGAGACACACTCATGGAATGGGAGGCCTTTATTGTCTTCACTAAGCCCATCTGAATGAATACTTTCCTAAGCTCCTCACGCCCATTTGCTATCTTTGGAAACCGAGCTGCAGCATTTAGAGAAGGCTCATGAAAACCCAACTCCTGATGAATCAGACATAATTCGAAAGAGACGCTAGTAGTCAGAGGTGCAAACTAGCTCAAGTTCCCGTGATTTCCTTAAAACAGTGAAGGGCACAGGTATTAGAAATTGCAAGACTATCCCAGACCATGAACACACACATTCAGGTATCACTGCACTCAGACACTCCCACGGCCACATACTGAATACACAACTTGAAAATAACCAAGAATGTAAATTTTTTTATAAGCAATTATACTCCTTGGATGTAGTCTTGGATTGCATTACCTAAGAACATTACTTAGCGACCACTAACCTACCCAAGTTGGAGCCTAACCAAACTGACAAACCTAGACATGACCATCCGGCGGAAATTAATTCAGTGATAGGTCAGCTGACAGCAGGGGGTGTACTAGGGAGTGATGAGCCTGCATAAAATGTACTTAGCTGCTCATGAGGAAGTTTGACTCATACCTACCGCTAAAGAAGCGGATATTATGATGTTGATGAAGCCAAAATAGGGTTCGACTAGATCAATCATCATATCGCCTACTGTCGACATTAATCTGGACAAGAAAATCCTGGTCAAAATCCTATCTACTAGATTACACACAGTTCTTCCATAACAAAATGACTTCCAAGAAGGAATACAGAATCTAATCTTCATAGAATATTTCATCTCTTAGATTAGACACGTAGGGACAGAGCCTATGTGGAAGTACTATTCATAGATATGGAAAAAGCATTTAACTGGAATTACTTGTTCCTGATACTGAAGAGGTCATGATTTAGAGGGGAGATTCTCTTGTGGATCACATTTCTTTATGCCCTTCCCACAGCCTGAATTAAAGCCTTAAGAATTCTATCAGACCAAATTCCAATAGAATTAAGAGCACAGCAGGGCTATCCCCCGTCGCCATTGTTGTTTTCTTGGTGACTGAGTTTTTGCCAGAAATATGCGGCAAATGGGGGACCTAGTTGGTTTAGTACTGCAGGGTCACACTCAAACCATTTTTCTATATGCAGATGATGTATTGTTATACAGCCCCGATTTCTGTAAGGGCTTCTCAGTGACTTTGTAGGTATTGGAAGAATTTGACAGGATTTTGGGACTAAAATTGAAATTAATATATCTTGCATTTTCTCCATGATGTACAATCCCTTGCCACAATAGATATACATGGTCTTGAGTTGGCTGCACATTCAGTGAAATATCTAAGGGTCTATATTTATAGGAAACAAGTGAATATAGTCTCTTTTAGACAAATCTTTTGTGCCTCAAGAACTTCAGTGGTCATTGCAAGAAACTACTCCTGCCGCACCTTGGCCAGGGTGCCTTAGTCAAAATGATTCTTTTACCTTGCCCATTATATTGCTTTTACACTATACCTAGTGTACTCACAGTTACTTTTTCCATGATGTAAAAACAGTGCTGGAAGACCAAATTTGGGGGAATGGCAGACATAGGGTAGCACTAATCCAATCATGCCTTCATCTCCATGAAGAAGGTCTGAGTGTTCTCGATTTCTAGACATATAACATTTCTGCGCAGCTGCAATAGGTTGTGCCGTGGCAAACAACAATTCTACCTCCTGAAACACAATATATGATACCTACATCAAGGGTAGGGGACCATAGCTAAGCTCCTGTTTTGGAGGGTGTTGGCTCACTGGTAGCCATCACCACGCCTTGTTTGTTGAGAGTACCGAGAGATTGTTGGCGTAGGTATTGACAACAAACCACACGACGGGCTGTATGCACACTTGAACTGCCATTGTGGCCTCTGAAGGTTTTTAACCAAATCAAGGAAATGGCAAACCTGGCAATATGGAGCACTGGCAACATCACATATGTAGGATAGCTTTACAATTCTAGGTATTTTGTGCCCTTTGCAGAATTAAGACAAGAATATAACGTAGAAGCGTTACAGTTAACAGCACAACCAGTGACGGGTAGAGCAACGTGTCTATATGGGGCTCATCAAGAACTTCAAAAAGATCAAACTATGCCGATACTGCTGACATGGGAAAGAGGTAGCACATGATAACCATTTTATAAAAGTCTCTCAGGTCCACAAAATGCAATACAAAAATGTACTTAAGGATTGGTGGGAAAGCGATCTGACAGTAAAGACATTTTCCCATATATTAGAGCTGTGCCATATTATTGGATTCTTTTGGGTAAAATAACAGGTCTAGTGTCAAGCTGGATAGCTAAGCAGCATTTACTGGGTATGTCTTGATTGCATGTAGAATGTCACGGCTTGGCTTGCATTCCTGAAAATGACTACAAATTAAACATTGAGCTATCACCAAGCTTAGAGATGTTTTTTTCTTACTAGTTACAGAATGGGCAGTGGAGAAGCTCAGCAAAGGCTGCAGTAATGATGTAATTTCCACAAATCCATGTGAAATATAGGTTTATCTGTCACTGAATTTTGTGCAGTGAAAAGCATTCAAACATGTAATTGATACATATAGATGATTGGCAGTATCAATTAGTTAAGTCAGGGCAAGGATAATGTGGCACACATAGGTTTTTAGGAATGTTGCTTCCTGGCAATACTTATTTTTTCTAAATATGTTTATTGACGTGTTTATCCAGTGTACATATTTCCATGAATTTTGTTAAGCGGTCCTCAGATATGCCAGAAACAAAAAAACAAGAGTAAAGCAGAAACAATAGTAGTTACAAATATTGGTTCTCCAGAGTAAGCCCCTTTCTTATTTCACATTGTTTAACCCACTTACCACAGATTACCTCCACCTACTACAGATTACCCCAATCACATTTCAGCTTTCTTCTTGTTTGTTATTGGCCCTAATCTTTACCATCTCATGTAATTTGTCGCACTTGTTTTCCCGGTACCTCACAACTATTTCTTTGCCTATTTCAGTCCCATCCACATGTTGACCTTTTTGTCCCGTACTCGTCTCTGTCCCCATCAGCTGTAGACAGTGCTTAATTTGTAAAAGAATAAGTGCCTGGACAAAATGTTTTGCTCAGAATGCTGTGGCCGGTGCTGTCGAATGCTAGCATGCCAAATACTAAGGCTGTATAGTCTTGATTCCACCTCATCCCTTTTTCAACCATCACCAGGCACTCCTTACCCTTTTATTTCACCCTTTCAGGTTATTTTCCATCCATGCTTTCTTTGTTACATTATTCTATCTCTTTCTTCTTCTTTCCCTCTTCTGTGTTGTTCTCTCTTGCTCTGGATTAATGCCTGTTGAGGACAAAGAAGTGCTGGTCTGCAAAAATGATTGCCAGTGGGCCCCAGCTGCAACCACCGGCTCAAAATAAGCACTGACTGTAGTGTACTTTATGTTCTATGTTCCATTTTTGTGTAAATTTTGTTGCTTGCAGTTTATTGTGGAGAAACGTATAACAGCTCATCCCGTGCCTTTTCCTTGTTTTCAGTTTTGTGGCTCATCTGTGATTGTCTGATCTGTGGAGGGTTCCTCATCCATCACCACACAGATGTTGCAGTACATAAATGAGGAGTAGTATGAGATACCTTCCCCACTGGTATTTCAAATTCCACCTCCAGTTCATTAATCGATCTCAGTAACCCAATAGAGAAAATGCAACCAATCTTGGTTATTCTCACTGTTTCTCAAAATTGCTTAGAGGACTCTCCCCAGGCCACCAAGCATTCCAGTTCTAGTGAATAGGATTTCTGGCACATCAACCATTGTTATTTTCACCCTCCTAGTGAGCTAGCATTTGGTTTGCCATTTCAACCAGCATGGGCAATTTCTCCCTTCTGTGACACCTTCTCAAAGAGCTGAATCTAGCAAGGTTAGTGCAGACAGCCTTTCAATGAAGATGTCTTCTGGTGCCTTGAGTTCTGTGATTCACAGTGCCACCCACTGGAGCTGAGCTGCCAGAAAAGGTAACTTATAGTAAGGGACCCCACATGCCTCTCCGTCACCAGCATTGTAAGCTGACCCAAGGACACCCTCTTTCTACCACTGCCCCACACCATAAATCAAGGGTCGAGGGGCATAGTTCTTTAAATACATTTTATAAGTGGGCACTACAGGTGTAGTGGCAAAATAATCCATTTGATCAGAGAAGTCAGGACAATTAGGAAGACACAGACAACTCACGATTAATACGAGAGTTGACACTTCTACTACTACGTTTGTCTCAATTTCTTGGTGAGCGTTTGCCCCATTTCGGCCACTAACATTAAAATGTTGATTCTTGGAGTGCTGTTAACTTTGGTTGTAGTATAGTATGATTCTGGAACATATAACCATGTTCCTAATTTTTCAAGGTCATCAGTACACATAAGAGCATACATCCTGAAGATGGTCTTCAAGATGCCTTCACAATAAAGACCGAAACATCGACAATCCGACCCATTTTCTTTTTCACCATCTTTTCAGGAATTGTTCATTGTAAAGCAAATGACGGCTTTCCTGTCATTTAATATGTGAAATGGGTTACGGCAAAAGTGTTCAAGATAAAAAGATCTGTAGGAAAGAATGTTCATCTCAATCACTTTTGCTTTAATGTGAATTGTAATCTGAACCTTTTCATACAACACAGTTTTTTACATAAAGTTTGACTTTATGAAGTAGACACTCATGTAGAATTGTTTTTTCCTGTTGAATGATGTTCAGTTTTGCATTTGATTCATTGTATAATTAAGTCATTCACTTTGACATTTGTTTCTAATCAGCCACCACTTGGAGCTTAAAGATAATCTATTTGTTATATTTACCGAAGACTTTTATATCAAAACTAATCCCTTGAAGGCACCATTACCTGATCCAAAATAATAAAGTAGTCTCTGGAGGTGCACTGTCTTTGTCAGGGCTATCGTTCCTATCATCAATATTGGGAGGTGGTTTAAAAAAACCATAAAAATGCACAAAACTAGAATTGCACATGTGTAATTTTCATGTATGACATTGTTTGCTGCCTGTAAACTCTAACGCTGAAGTACTTAAAATTGCTTGGTACCCAATCTACACTCCACTCACGTCTTCATATTTCTTCTGTATCTGCTCTTTTAAATGGGGCGAGAGTTGTGATTTGTCCTTATTCACTTTAAGACCCAATATACCCCCAAAATGAAGTTGAAAAGTAAGAGAGTGGGCCAATTTTAACAGAGGGGTCTAATGGTCACAACAATATATTCTCTATGTAAAATGATATCTTGTGAACATCATTGTAAATCATAAGTCATTTACACCACTCTTCCTTATGGATCTTGTGAGCCAACAGCCCCAAGGCCACTTCGAAGAGTAAGGGTGATATAAGGTAGCGCTGGCTGGTGCCCCTGCATTTCTGCCAATCGTCTGACATGATTATGCCTATCTAGACCCCTGGGTATGGTATATAGTAATTTAAACAACCTTTTGTGTGTCAGAGTGTCATAAAGTAATGCCACCCGATTGTGTCAAATGTTTTTCTATATCTTACACTACAACAACCACATACTGACCAGATTCACCCAGGCTCCCCATAATATGGAAGAGCCTGCTTAAATAACATGATGTGCTCTGACCTGGGATAAGCCTTTACTTATCGAAGAATACTATCGGTGTCATTACATGCAGTATTCAGGAAGCAGTACTTTACTCCAAATTTTATTGCATTATTGACAATGGATAGCGGGTCACATCCAGTTAATTTCGATTAGGTTTAGGCAGCACTTCTAATGCTTCTTTGCCACGTCACCTTTATGAAGGCGTTGTACCACTCTAATAACTGGGCTGAGGGGATCTTTTTCAACTGCTTGAAACTTAATTGGCAGGCCATTAGTTCTCAGCATCTTCCCCTTGTTGCTACTATGGCAGATTTAATATCTGAATCAGTTATGAGGGTGGCCAATCTTTCCTATCTCTCTGTGCTACCATCACCAATGAGATATGCTCAGTAGTTTCACCAGGTTGGGGAGGGTCATTAGTTTATAGTTGTTGATAGTATTCCTTAAGAATATCATTAATATCTTTTTGAATGAACTGGATCTCGTGTGCCTTCCCTACAGTGCTGCCTGCCAGTGTTATTTTTAATGTGTGCCACTTTATTTGAGTTGATGGCTGCAGGTGGGGCCCACTGGCACTTATTTTTGGGGACCAGCACTTATTTTTTCTCAACACACTTTTATCCAGATCAAGAAAAAAAACATAAAATGGGGAAAGGAGGAGGAAGAGAAAGCCAGAAAAACAGTGACAAAGGGAGAAATCAGGGATGACAAACAACCTGCAAAAGTGGGATAAAAAGGCATGGAGTGTCTGGTGGTGGATTAAAGAGACACCACCATGTGGAATCAAGATTTAGCAGCCTTGGTATTCAGCACCATGACTGTCGGTTGCTCCGGCCATGGGCTCCTGAGCGAAACTTTGAGTCCCGACATTTATTGTTTTACAAATTAAGTACTAATGTCTTCTGATAATCTGCCGGCTTGTCCACATTGGTGTATATCCTTTCTGTGTATTCCCTATAAACGATGCATAGCATATTGCATTGCAGCATGTCCTTCTCTGCCATCAGCAGAGCTTCTTTTTGTGCTTTGAAACGATTACATTCTCTTGACCTCTCATAGCTAGCTCCAATCTTACCATCTCCCTATGCCATATGGGTCTAACCCGATAAACAGTACTAATGCACAGCATAATGTATCACCACCTTAAATGCTTTCCAATATAATCCACAATCTCTCACTGACCTTTCGTTCTCAGCTGAATAACTAGTTATGGTGTCTCTATTGACCGACACACAAGGGCATTAACTAATATCGAATACAATTTCCCCAGTACACAAGTAATCATGTAAAGCCAGGGGAGTGGTCTGAAACCGTTTTACAGTAGTATTCAATTGCAGCAGATTTTGCTGTCATGAAAGCCTATGTCACAAACATGTCAAATATAGTTTGGAGGTTTTGGGGAGATGAACAAAATGAATCCTCCCTAGGATTCCAGTAAGTTCCTTCTACATATCGTGCCAGCTTCAGTTTGCAAGACAGGTTGTAAACTCCTGGGCCATTTTGGCACCTGGTGTCCCAGGAACTGGACAAAATAACCTGTCCTACACTGCATCACAACACATTTAAAGCCCCCCACCCCATTTATGCTACCAGGATATGAGCCTCCACCAGGTGGGTGGGTCATACTATATGAAGAAAGCACATAGGTGTGGTGTTGGGGGCATATACTCTCGCTAAATCCATTGGTTCCCCATCTAGTGTACCACTGAGTCAGATGCTGCTCCCTTCTGGGTCAAGTGTGTGGGCTGTCCACATGTAAGGGGCCCTTGACCTAGGCCTAATAGGTAGCCTGATACAATTGATCCCTCCAGCATTTCTGTAGTTTCATCCTTTCTTGCCCTGATATGTGTGTTTCTTACAGTATGAATATATGTCCACTCCTGCATTTCAGAAATGAATGTATCCTGTCTCTCTTCTTATGAGTGGCCTTGCCTTAAACATTCCAGGTTTTGAATGTTTGCTTGGTTACCTTTCTCATAATTATCGATATGTAAAAGTTCCAGTGCTTAATTTGAGCTGGTGGTGGCCGGTGCTCAGCACTGGCACTTAATTGGTTTCCGGTGCTCGGCACCGGCACTTAATTGTCAACACAGCACTTATGACAGTCTGCAACATGGTGGAGCTGCTCATCTAATTTAGAGATGAGCAGGACAACTGTTGCTTATGTATACAATATACATTAAAAATAAATAATACTTACCTACCCAGCATATTCCTTTATTTGGGGACTTGGAATAATCTGAACTGTTGCACCTGCAGGTGAGAGAGATGGTTAGTAGTTGTTTTGGTCCATCATTGCAGCAATGACAGGGGCAATAGGGGGTGCAAACTGCAGTGGCCTCCTGGTCTGGGCCCTGGCACTTATTATTTTACAAACTAAGAATTGGTTCCCCCATGTCCTTTGCGAATCTCATAGGAGCCACCAGCAAACTGAGCTGGAGTATATCTAACTAGGTGCATGTGTGTGGTGCCGTGTCATGTTTCTAGTACTACTGAACATTGTTCCCCCTCTCAACTCCCCACAAGGATCCAGGCAGGGATCCCCAACCAGTGAATCAGAACCTACTAACTTATTAGTATCCCCAACTAAGGAGGGACTTGACCAGTGGGGGGAACATGGCGGCTCTGAGCTAGACGCTCTTGGCCGCGGGCGCTATTGACGGGGGCGCGTTTACCGGAGGGGAGCGGTAACGGAGGGAAAACAAGACCTGAATCAGAGGGAAAACAAGACCTGAATCAGCATGCAAATCGGCATGCAAAGCATACCGTAATCCAGTAGATCAGGAATGCTGCAGATACACAGGCTTGATGTCCCTGAAAGAGGTCGGAGGTTGGATCTCTGGAGAGAGAGAGAGACGCACTGGAGAGAGGCTGTCGCGGAGCTTCGACGCTCGTGGGAGGCTGGCGTTTGGCTAAGGGGCAGAGACAGAACAAGTCAAGGTACCCAGCTGAACTCGGTGGAAACAAGGAGGGCTTCTGGAGATAGGAGGCTCTCAGAGAGAGAAAGAACAAAGGGAGAGCCCCCTGAGAGAGTGGAGCAGCACTTGCCTATGGATGCAGGTATAGCCAGAGAAGGTGAGGCACACACCAGGTATACCTTGAGGACTAGGAATATTGGAGGTAAGGTGAACTCTCTTTCCATTTTACCTGATACACTGCCTGAATTTATGCAAGGCGCAAAAGTAATTGTTAAAGCAAAGCGGGGGCGTCAAGGAGGGAGTTTGCAGAGTAGGGGAGAAGGCAGGGGAGAAGGCAAATCGCAAATATTAGGAAAAAACATTGAGGGGAAGAAGAGAAGCAGAGGAGTAGTCGACCACACCAAAGTGAAAAGAACTCCCTCCCTTAAGTCCTTCTTTCGAGTCCTCCCAAGTATGCAAAAAGGCGGCGGCAGTGCAGTGCGTCATATGGAAGGGGGAACTCCAGACGGACGCGGAGACAGTGCGAGCTCACAGGAATCCATAACCAACGTAGGAAAAAATATGGATAGAGCTAGTAGCTTGCAAAGACCAAAGGGGTTAAGTAACGGTACTATGCCGTTGCAGGGAGCAGCAATGGTCCCTCTGAGTAATAGATTCAATCCTCTTGCGTTACCAGATGAAGAGGACACAGGTGCCCCACCCCAAGCTCCAAGTCTAAATATTCAAAGTGGGCAGAGCAGCCCTGAGGCTGTAGTGTCAGAGATGAGGCAGGAGATACCTGAGATCCTCGAAAACCCCAAAGCTACACTGGCATCCATTCTACTGGGATTAAAAAAATGACATCAATAATTGTTTCGAGAACTCAGAAGCAAACCAGTCAGCCATACAAGCATCAGGTCTGGAATTGACACAAAAGCTGGATGATGTAACTTTGCGCACTAATGCGTTAGAGGAAGAGGTGGATATTGTAAAACAAACCATTGGAAAAAACATTGCAGACATCACAAGGCTGGAAAGGCAGAACCAAATTCTGCGGGAAGACATGGAGAGAGTTGAGAACCATTCTCGAAGGAACAATTTGAGGTTCCTGAATGTTCCAGAGGCCAAGGAAGGGTCTGACATGAAAGCATTTATTATTTCATTGTTATAGAATACAATCTTGCAGGGTAAGGAAGAACTAAATCTCGAACATGAAATCCAAAGAGCGCATAGAGAACCTTTTCGTCGCAACCCTCAGAGAACTAAACCCAGGAAGATTTTAGTAAATTTCCTCTCATTCAACATCAAAAAGGAGATACTAAGTATGGCCCTAAAAAACGGACCATCCCTAGTGGATGCATACTCACTGCTTGTTAGGTCAGATCTATGCAAGGCTCCTGAACAAAGGCAGTGGGAGCTGGGAAATAAGATGGAAGAGTTGAGGAAGTTGGGTGCGAAGGTTCAGCTAAAATTCCCTGCAATGTTACAAATCATGTGGAACAATCAAATGTACAACCTTCGAGCAGTAGAAGATGTTGAGTCACTAATAGATAGAATGAAAAAGGGAGACTCTGCCAAGTGACCAACTTCCGAAATCGCTCCTCTGTATCTCATAAGTTACATGAAGTACCCCCGAACTGAGGGCCCATAGGCCTTATCATGCCTAAAAAGAGAGGGAGGGTTCCCTGGGGTGGGACTAGGAGGGAGGTGTGGGATGGTGGCGGGGGGTCTGTGCACGGGTGGGGTGCAGTGGGAAAAAAGAACAAAACAATTCCTCATATCCCCATAGGCGGGGAAATGCAAGTAAATTGGTAATGAAGGAGGAGAAGGTAGAGAAGGCAGAGGGTGTGGGGGAGTATAATGGCTAGGAGTTCTAAGCATAGACATACTTACATGGAAAGTGAATTGTCTTAGGTCAAAACCTAGGCAGAGAAAAATAATGAAGTACTTAGAAGACAGACAGACCCAAATTATGATCCTACAGGAGATGCATTTACTTGCAAGTGAGAGCAAGGAGCTGTTCGGTAGGTACGGTTGGGTTAAAAATTATATCGCCTCTGACCAAGCACAATGTTGCAAAGGGGTTGCAATCTTAATCAGAAGCGGAAGCGGGATTGAGTTAAAGCATCAAGTACTGATAGTTCTGGTAGGTGGGTCTTAGCACGAATAAGGTGGGCAGGTAGTGACTTTATTTGCTTTGGGTATTACGGACACAACGAGGATGATCCACAGCATATTATAGAGCTCGAACTAAGACTAGCGGAAATCTCTGCTCCTGCTATGGTGGGTGGGGATTTTAATGTATTACTAGATCCTGTATTAGATCGGTCAACGCGGAGGGAAGGTGTTTGTACTCCTAGAATGAGGTCTGCTCTAAGGGGTATGATACAGGATTTGGATTTTCTAGATGTTTGGAGGCATCTTAAGGGGAAGGAGAGTGGATATCCATACCATAGTAAAAAATATAATCATTTCTCCAGACTAGACTATTTTCTGATTGACAGATCGCTTGCAGCTAATATTAAAAAGATAGAGCACCTTCCCGCACATATCTCATATCATTCCGCAGGAATAATTACTCTACAAGCCTTAGGACCGCAGCCATGTAAAAGATGGACGCTTAAACGTGCCCTGTTGTTGGAAGCGGGAATAGAAACAACTATGAAAAAGGCTACAGTAGAATATTTTATGAATAACAAAGATTCCGCACCCCCAGAGATAGTCTGGGATGCCTTTAAGGCCTATCTGCGCGGAGTTCTGAAAAGTTTAGCGTGTGCAAAAAGTAGAGAAGAAGGAATAGTATCAACAAATATTGAAAAAGAAATTGGAATTTTGGAAAAAGCTTTGCATTCTATAAATATGGGAGAGGAAAGGGAGAGGCGTGAAAGAAGGCTAGAGGAAGCTCGATTAAGATTTAAAATAAGGGTGGAGGAATAATAGACAAAATCATATTATAGAATAAAACATAACCTGCAAAAGTCCCACAAATGATAACATAATCTTAACCAACATGAAAAATATTTTTAATATAAATAATAAACATATTATTTTATTACAAAAGTCAAAAAATGAAATCATGCTTTAGTCTTAAATACGATTCATATAATAAAATAATGTATAAATTATTGACAAAAAAACTAAAAGACCCAACGAAATCCATCACATAAAATAAATATAACACATACACTACATATTTCCAAATAACAATAACATAATAATTATACAGATAGTAAAATAAAACATTCCACACCCAAAACAAATAAGATAGATATGACTTAGGGGCCTTTTACGCTGTCAGTTGCTTATGACCGACATTGTCGGTTCCAATTCTAACCGTCTAATTTTGATTCAGCCGTTCGGAATTGAAACCGGCTGGTTATTCCGGCTGGCTTCCCATGGGCTCATGGAGCCCGTCAGTCAGTCAGAGCCCCCCAGCCAGTACCACTGGTAAATCCCTGCACCCCGTGGACCTTGAGGTGCCTGCCACGGGGTGCAGGGATTAACACCGCCTCCCATTTCCCTATGGGAGCATGTACTACGGCCATAATACATGCTTCCATAGGGAAATGTTGGAATGCAACCGAAAAGTGTTCAGTCACATCCTAATCAGGCGGTCGGGACCTCCGACCGGATGTCTGTTGGTCCCGTTTCCAAAACGATGTCGGGCAGATGCAAGTCCGCCCAACATCATAATAGGCCCCTTACTGTAACAGATCCTCCTCTGTATCCACGTAGTCAAAAATAATTAATCCACCTACAATGGGAAAACTACAATGCAAAAAGCTCCCCAAAAAATGCAAAGATAAAACCAATCCAAAAGAGATGTCTAGAACCAATCTAAAGTATCTAAAAACAATTAAAAACCCAAAAAACTGTTTATCCCCTTCCATGCATAGGACGGCCCAGTGGGCGTGTGCAGAGGACGGCCGGGGGCCGTCCGAACCCCGCCCACTCAATAAATCACCAGCACCGCGGCGGAATTCGCGCCGAGGTCAAGGTGATAAAAAAGAAAAGCCCCCAGAAACTTGAAAGAAAAGGAAATTGTAGTTAAAAATTTTTTTTTTTATAAAACAGAAGAGATTACCTTTAAAAAAACAAACGGTAAATCCCAATGCCCATACGGCACATTCGTAGACAAAACCGTGCACAAAGAAACAGAAAACCCACATGCAAAAAAAACTACATTCCCAAAAAATGCATGTACATTTCATTTAGTCATCATAAAATATGTAACGCAATATATTATAACTATGGGTCTGATTACAATGTCGGGCAGACTGCCACCCCCAGGCTGTCAGTGGTGGCCCACCCTACAGACAGGCTATTGGCCCGACTGCTGCATTTCAATGCAGGCGGTCGGACCACAGAGGTTGGGGCCTGAAAGACCCCTCCCCCAACACGATGTGCAGATACCCCTACAGGATTATGATGTCCCTTTACGAATGCCTTTTCATGGCGGTCGTCCATGACAAGGCAGCCAGATAGGTGCCTGTCACCTGTGGACCACTACAGAGTGGCCCTGGGAGCACATGTTGTGTCCCCCCACACATCCATGCACCGCACATGGTGCCTAGCACACGGTGCATGGATGTGCACAAAGTGCTTTTTTTCACTCTGGCTTATGCTGCTGCCTTTTTCCTGGGTTGCAGCACAAGATGTATTGGAAAAAAACATTTTCCGACCGCCATGTCAGCGGTCATATTGTAATTGGGAGGTGGGACCGCCAACTCATTGTCGGGCAGTCTCCTGCCCGCTGCAATGGCTGTAGGCAGTACGACCAACATTGTAATAAGGGCCATTATGATTCATTATTAAAACGATTTATTAAAATCCAAAATTACACACTAGTGACAAACACTACTATAAATACAAATAAACATACAAAGAACCCACAAACAACACTATAAATAAACTCTAGACCTTCACCTACATCCCCCACCTTCAAAACCCTAAAACACACCTTTGAAAATTCAAAATTACTTACCTGTTCAGATGAACAGCAGCACCGTACCACGACCTGGATAATAGACTAAAAATGACACAAATAGACAACAGAATAGAAGGTAGCAGAAATAAAATGGTCGCTAAATGAAACAAAAAAAATGGCCATGTCCCCCTTGAAATGAATGGGAAATAATTTAGAAATGTTGAATAAATGTATTGAAAAATGAAAAAAATATACTAAACATGCAAAACATGGTAAAAATGTTGTAAAAAAATGTTAAAAAATGGTGAAGTATAAATTAAATAACAGGATAAAAATGTACAATTATTTAATATATACTGAAACAAACTATGTTAAAATAATGTTGATAATATGTATATGAAACATTTTTTTAAATGTTAAAAAAAATGTAAACAACAGAACAAAGTTGAAAATGTACAACATAGAATACTATTTAAATATGATTTACAGTTTTTATTTAATAATATAAAATGTATTTAAATTGTTTTATTTTTCTATATATAAAAGTGTCTTGTAAGCCAAAATATATATGTTTAAACAGGTAGACTACACAATAAATAATCTTTTAAAAAGACATAAATAAATATTGAAAATGTTTTACGTCTTTCTTCTACGAATTTCTTTATTATTAATTTTATTTATTAAAAACATACAAATACACACTTTATTATGCTTCTAAACATCAACAATACCAATTAAATAAAAAGCTATTTCTACAACATATATATACAATTCAAACAAAGGATTTCACACTAAAATGATTTAATTAAACAAATTGCACTCTTAGGTAAACCACATTGACGAAAGCGTTGGACACTGAAGGGATGACATTTACTATCCCCACTCCAATTTAGACCAATTTGGGGAAGGTTTGGACACTAAAGGGGTGACAATTACTATTCCCACTCCAATCTAAACAAATTTGGGAAACGTGTTGGGCACTAAAAGGGTTACATTTATTATTTCCACTCCAATCTATAGCAATCTGGGGAAGGTGTTGGACACTAAAGGGGTCACATTTACTATTCCCACTCCACTATAAGCCAATTTGGTGAAGGTGTTGGACACTAAAGGGGTGACATTTACTATTTTCACTACAATCTAAAACATTTTATGCTAAGTGCTACACACTAAAAATGTCACATGCACAATCAATACTCCATACTAACACATCATTTTTTATCTTAATAGTATACTAAGATTTACTAGAGAAACACACTAACCAAACTACAAACCGATATATTCATAAGTAAACATTAACATATAAAATAATATTTTATCACCATTCATAATTGATAAAAAAATATTCACTACCATTCTTAAACTTTGAACCTTAAAATAACAAATAAAATATTTCTTCAAAATTAGCAATCATAACATTTTAAGAAATGAATGTTTAAAATACAATTTATTCTTAAACAAAAGACAATTATTTCATTTTAGAAAATGTATTTCCAAAATGGAACTTATTAAAATATTAAACATATTAAAATATGATTATTCAATTTTGTTATAATTTTTTCATTAACAAGCCAATATCATAAATATAAAACAGAATATTAATTTCGGCATCATAAATAATACATATATATATTATGTTTGCATAATTTACTTACACACATTTCCAAAACGCTCCAAATAAAATGTAAATATAAAAAATTTAAATTTATCAAACATATTTTTAAAATGACATTAGAATGTTCAACATAAAAAACTTTTACTTTGTTGTTTTAAAATAAAATCATAATATTAAAATATATATATTTTTAACATGTAAAATCATTATACTTTATTGAATTACATTTTTGTGTATTTTTAATTTGAAAAACAATTACGGCATTTATTCATTTTATTATTCACAATAAAATAATTGAAAAAAATGTAATATATTTAATATATTCTAATTAATTATAAATTCATAATAAAAATTATAAATGTAATGAAATACATTTTAAAATACTACAATAACAATTTGCATATCATTAAAATAATTAACAGTAAATTAAACATGTCCCCACTCTTATTCCCTGAAAACCCAATATCTTGCTGCTAATAAAAACTACAAATCCATTATTTTTAGACATTCATACAACATAATGACAAACTTCATCAATTTCAGAATAAATTATCTGACTAAAAACCAGAATGAAAAAATAAATAAACATATATAATTAAAAACACTGCAATCAATTACATAAAAAAATAACACAATCAATATTACATACAACAATATTTTTTAAATTGATATTTTTTGCAACAATATTAACAGCGACACTTAAAACAATATGCTTGCCTTCGATATTCTTGTTGGTGATATTTTTGACATACACGTATTCTTGACACAATATTTTTGAATCAAAATATTTTTTATTAGATATTTTGTCCAAACACCAAGGAGACAATGGATATATTATGTATGTATATTGTGTATTTTCTGAGCAGTACTTGACTGCCATAGGGATTACGGAATCCCTTTCCGCCTGTCTTTTTGCGGCGGTCATTCTGCCGCAAAAAGACATGAGGAGGCTGGATTTAGGAGCCCGTTGTGGGCCCCCTCTGTGTGTGTGGGGGGTGCACTGGGGGGGTACCCATGGTGACCCCCAGCATTTCTATAAACCAAGTGGCAGGCACAGCGTGGTGCCTGCCACTTGGTGCAGGGAAATGCAGTGCAAGCACTTTTAACATTGCGTACGGTGCTGCAGCGAGCAGCACCGTCCACAATGTTAAAAGCCCAAGATGCGCTTGCCAGTATGGCGGGTGCATCCTAATATGTGTGGTGGGACCGCCGCACGTCTATCGGACGGTCCCAGCACCGCAACAATGGCGGGCAGACATCGTAATGTGCCCCTTAGTGAGTTGCAAGCCATCATGCCGAATTAGGGGCCGATTTCGATTCCGGCCGCAAAACGAACCGACCGACACGGACCCGGACCGAATACCGACCGATATGGACCAGCGCCGTATGACCCAAGCAGTACGATGCAACACGAGTGAATTACTACCGACACGTGCGGAATACAAGCCGTACGACCGAGCCGTAGGGAAAATAGTGATCCGGCCGGAAAACCGACACGATTTTCACCGACCGTCACGAACCCGAAATCAACCCGACCGACCCGCACCCTCGATGTACGATTCGCGCAGTACGATACAATGCGTGTAAAACCAGACCGACTCACACGGAGACCAAGCCGCACGACCAACACGCACAGACAACCCGGCACACAAGCAATAGAGACCGCCGCGACCGACGCGTACCAAACACAGAAGATAGGCAGCGTGAATGAGGCGGAGAAGCCCACACAAGACAACAGCAGCGTCCGTTTCCGTCACATGAACATCTCCTTCATGCCTACAAAACACTAAGGAAACAAGAAAAAAAAGGACCAAACAAGCAATGACAAAGCCAATAAATACCAAAGAAAAAAACATGGGACAAAGACACACCCACAAATCCAACTATATAAAGGACTACAATCACTACCATCATCCCTTGCAAACAGGAGACACAGTCAGCAGCAAACACCAGTACACAGCAACCACAGACACACTCACAACTCACCCATCACACAACTCACACATCATCAGCACCTCATACAAAAGCACACACACATACACCCAGCAAAACCAACACCAAACCACCCTCACTTGCACGCTCACACACACATCCCTCACCACCGCCACCCATCACCATGCCCCCAAAGAAGAATCCAAAGATCACAGATAGTGAGTTAGAAGTGCTGGTAGACGAGATCATCAGAGTAGAGCCATATTTGTTTGGTACATTGGTCCAAAGGACCCCCATCTCACAGAAAACCAAGATGTGGGCGAGGATTGTGGACAAGGTGAACGCTCAAGCACCAGCAACGCGCACAAAGGACGATATCCAGAACAGGTGGTATGACGTGCGCAGGAGGGTCAAGAAACTCATCGAAAAAGATCACACCCTGAGTCAGTGCACCGGCGGTGACCCTCCTGCCAAACCAGTCTACTTCAGGACCTGGGAGGAGAAGGTGCGGGACATCCTACCACCAGAGAGCGTCCATGGCCTAACAGACATCCCAGAGCCTGGTGAGTACACAAACAACATACCCAAGATTGTGTGGCAAGGGAACAGTGAAACCATGCACCGCAAGCAAAGCTACACTAACCAATAGATAATCATACCACGATGTGTATGCCAGTCAGACAAACACAATACCTGCCATCTCATAGTGACTGTGAACTGGGTCATGACATGCACCAACCTACAAACAAGTAGAGCAAGCCAGTGGTACAAAACCAAATAGACCCTGCCAGACAGTTTGCCACCACAAACACACCACCTCACAGTGCAGCTGACTGTCAGGAAGGAATAGTGGGGATGCAGGTGAAGTGAGTGTATCCAAAAGCATGATGGGGCCTGTAGTCACAGATAATGCACCCCCTCCTGATTAGCCCATCAAGGCCTCTCTGAAACATGTCCACATCACAGGGAGTGGAAAATGACTGACAAGATGGCTAACACTGGGTCCTGCTGTGGGGAGCACAAAGCCCTGCTAGGGGTTGTGTGCAAATCAGAAGCAGGACACCACTGACTGACATCCTGAAAGAAAACTTGCACGCCCTACAATGGAAGCACGTTTCATGATGGAAAGGAGGACTGACATCCCTGACCATACTTACCAGCATGTGGAGAACCCCCCCCCTCAACACAAACTCCACACAACTCACCGGGTACAATGCATTGACACACACCTCATTAAAATATCAGCAAAAGATACCCCGTACTGGGTGCTGCTGTGTGAAGCACAGGGGCTCACTTTGGTCTTGTAGCCAAACAAACAACAGGATTTCACAGTCAGCCCTCTTGCCACTGCTGTGACATCCCCTCACAGGGAAGCAGAGTCAAGAGGGAGGAAGTATCGGCATGCTGGGAAGGGGGTATAGCCAAGAGTATGATGGGAGTCGCAGTCACAGACAATCTACACCCACCCACATGGCCCAGCAAGCTCACACTGAACCATACTCGCCTCACAGGGAGTGGGAAGGGACTGACATGATGTCTGACACTGGGCTCTGTCGTGGGGAGCACAAGGCCATGCTGGGAAATGGCCAAAAACAAACACCAGGACTACACAGTCAGCAATCTTGCCATTGCTGTCACACCCCCTCACAGGGAAGCAGAGTCAAGAGGGAGGAAGTATGGTCATGCTGGGAAGGGGGTGTAGCCAGGAGTATGATGGGAGTCGCAGTCACAGACAATCTACACCCACCCACATGGCCCAGCAAGCTCACACTGAACCATACTCGCCTCACAGGGAGTGGGAAGGGACTGACAAGATGTCTGACACTGGGCTCTGTCGTGGGGAGCACACGGTCATGCTGGGAAATGGCCAAAAACAAACACCAGGACTACACAATCAGCCATCTTGCCATTGCTGTCACACCCCCTCACAGGGAAGCAGAGTCAAGAGGGAGGAAGTATGGGCATGCTGGGAAGGGGGTGTAGCCAGGAGTATGATGGGAGTCGCAGTCACAGACAATCTACACCCACCCACATGGCACAGCAAGCACACTGAACCATACTCGCCTCACAGGGAGTGGGAAGGGACTGACAAGATGTCTGACATTGGGCTCTGTCGTGGGGAGCACAAGGCCATGCTGGGAAATGGCCAAAAACAAACACCAGGACTACACAGTCAGCCATCTTGCCATTGCTGTCACACCCCCTCACAGGGAAGCAAAGTCAAGAGGGAGGAAGTATGGGCATGCTGGGAAGGGGGTGTAGCCAGGAGTATGATGGGAGTCGCAGTCACAGACAATCTACACCCACCCACATGGCCCAGCAAGCTCACACTGAACCATACTCGCCTCACAGGGAGTGGGAAGGGACTGACAAGATGTCTGACACTGGGCTCTGTCGTGGGGAGCACAAGGTCATGCTGGGAAATGGCCAAAAACAAACACCAGGACTACACAGTCAGCCATCTTGCCATTGCTGTCACACACCCTCACAGGGAAGCAGAGTCAAGAGTGAGGAAGTATGGGCATGCTGGGAAGGGGGTGTAGCCAGGAGTATGATGGGAGTCGCAGTCACAGACAATCTACACCCACCCACATGGCCCAGCAAGCTCACACTGAACCATACTCGCCTCACAGGGAGTGGGAAGGGACTGACAAGATGTCTGACACTGGGCTCTGTCGTGGGGAGCACAAGGCCATGCTGGGAAATGGCCAAAAACAAACACCAGGACTACACAGTCAGCCATCTTGCCATTGCTGTCACACCCCCTCACAGGGAAGCAGAGTCAAGAGGGAGGAAGTATGGGCATGCTGGGAAGGGGGTGTAGCCAGGAGTATGATGGGAGTCGTAGTCACAGACAATCTACACCCACCCACATGGCCCAGCAAGCTCACACTGAACCATACTCGCCTCACAGGGAGTGGGAAGGGACTGACAAGATGTCTGACACTGGGCTCTGTCGTGGGGAGCACAAGGTCATGCTCGGAAATGGCCAACAACAATATCAATCTCTGTCCGTGATAAGCAGGGAATAAGCAGTGTACATGCAGGCATCTGTTCGAAAAGTAGAAAATGTCATGTTTGTGAACCATCGATGCATGTAGAAACATAACTCACATTGTGTGTCTCTTCCAAATACAGGTGGTACTGGGCACCCAGCACCAAATGATGAGGATACCCAGTCCCAGACTCTGGCGGACACTGCGCTCTCTGGTCTGACTCTCTCTCTCTGTCCTCTTCGGATGACGACGACCAACCTGGCCCCTCTGGTGAGAGCCATCATGCAGCACCAGCAGCATCAACATCTGCACCCCCTGTACCCACGCCTCCAGCATCTGGACACTGACAGGGCACCCCCGCCAACACGGACAGACCAAGACCAATCAACACCCACAGCACAGGGACACAGGACCCCCCGGAAGCTACAGCAAAAACCACCAGCAACACCACCCAAGGGGTCCCAGTGTCACCTGTGCGTCCCGCCGATGGTCCTGCCCGTGTGGAGAGGGGTGCTGGGAGGGGTGGGAGGCACAGGGCGCGCCTTGCAGAGGGGTCTGGACTGCATGATGACCCCCACCTGGCACGCATCTTAGATGCGTACCAGGATAGCACCGGAGGATTTGGCCAGGTAGTGGAGATCCTCAAGGATATGCAACACGAGCAGGTCGCCCACCATGCCCGCATGGAGGCCAAGTGGGATGACATTACTGCGGTGCATCAGGATATACTCAAATGCCTCCGCCAGATCAACACCGACCTGTCCACACCCCCCTGTGTGGCCACAACATCTGTCGCAACACCATCTGCCAGCACCACAGGGAAGGAGGAGGACTCTGGCCACAGAGGCCTCCACATGAGCATCCCCCACCCCCCCCCGGAAGAAGAGGGGTCGTCCGAAGAAGGACATGTGAGAGGCAGATGACCCAGCACATCCCCCAGGGCCTCTAAACCTGTTCTGGACAATGTCCTTTGTGCGCAACCCGTTCACCTTGTCCAATCGCACACAACTCGCTCAAATTGAAATGGAGGGTTCATGTTGGGCCAATGTAGCAGATGACTGTGGACTCTACTCTGGACATTTCATCTACCAGCACTTCCAACTCCAATGTGAACTTCGGATTCCCAAACCAAAGTACAGCACCCACCATCCTGTACACTTTTCTCACACATGTTTGTAAATAAACTCACCAGTACACCATACTTGCCTCTGTTGTGATTCCAACTTGTCATGTTCAGGGAGATGTCGATCTGCTACACAACACAGTGCATGCCAAATACTGCAACAATGTGACCAACGTAAGGTGAGTCATGGTGATGTGACACATGTGAGGGAGACACACCACTATGGCAACACAAAACATACTCACCATGGCCATGTTACTCATCACACACAATGATGTTGACCTGAAACGCATTGGCATGCACAGACAGAACACCAACCCCAGTTAGTGGTAACAAGTCCACAGGTGAGGTAAGCAGATGTCACTCAGATGTGGGAAGACAGACAACGCACATGAGAAAGCGTAGAACAGGTTCATTACACATCAGCAACACGTTTATTCCACAATAGTTGCACGGTAATTCTACGTAACTGTGGACACACGCTCTCAATGTGTTGGAGAATGGAAGTCCAGGGATGTGTGGGACATCAGTTGATGGTAATTGTCAACTTCCACACTGGTGTTGGCTTCTGTGTGTTGGGGTCAGTGTTGACCACACAACAGGCAAAGTACCCTGGGAAGGACAGACACAAGACACAGTCAAACGCACAGAACAACAAAAAAATGTTGCAAGACACCTACACAAACACTAGTTAGCAGTTCTACCCTATTGTGGAGTACACACCACCTGAATGGACACATCACAGCACGCATCCAGTCAAGTGGCACACAGACATACTCAGATAGCAACAGAGCTGGCACAACACATTCCAGGCTACCTCCATACATTCACATAACAACCCTGGAAACTCACATTCAGGTGAAGAAGTTGTTGATGAGCTGTGAGCGGACGTCACCCTCATCATCACTGGCATCTTGGCCCAGGCCGGGATCCTCCACAGGTGCCGGAGGTTGGTCATTGTCATCCTGGATGAGAGGCACCTCCTTCCACACTACCATGTTGTGTAGCATGCAGCAGACAAGGATTATTTTGCACACCTTTGCAGGCTCATATGGGAGGGCCCCTCCGGTCTTGTCCAGGCATCGAAAGCCGCTTTTCAGGAGGCCGAATGTCCGCTCAATCACCCTCCTGCTCCGACCATGTGCCTCATTGTAGCGCAGCTCGGCTGGTGTCACAGGGTTCCTGAGGGGTGTCAGCAACCACGGCATGTTGGGGTATCCGGAGTCACCTAAACACACAAAAATGAACAAGTAGCTGAGTTTTGTAGGAGTGCGGAATACAACATTGACAAAAATACACAATGAGAAACAGTCAGTACACACCGACAAGCCAGGCATGCTGAGCTGGCATCTGTGACATCAGCGTTGCAATGCGACTACTCCTCATAATGTAGGCATCGTGCGCAGAACCAGGGAACCGTGCACACACATGTGTGGTCGACATGTCAGCAAGACAGACCACCAGAGCATTGATCAAATGGTAGTGCTTCCTGTTACGGTATGCCTGCTCATGTGCCTGTGGTGGTATCAGGGCAACATGTGTCCCATCAATGGATCCGATGACGTTCGGCATCCTCCCCAGTATAAAAAAGGCATCCTTTATTTCAGGGAGTTCAGCTGGGCTCGGGAACTTGATATACAGGTCTAGGAAATGCAACATCCCCTCCAAGACATCGCGTAGCACCCGACTAAACATCGTTTGCGACATCCCAACAGCAGTAGCCACAGTGTACTGGAAGGTACCAGTAGCAAAGAAGTGCAGTGGTAATGTGCACAACACACAAAGGATTCTGCCCCCATGTACACATGCACAGCCTGGGAGTGGCTGCACAAAATGCCAGCCAAAAAAACAGATGTGGCCCCCCACAAACGCCCAGGGAATGCAGCCTTACATGCCATGGAACACTGTGTGGCCAATGCTGTTGTGTGGTAAGTGTGCACAGGTGTCCCTGGCCAGTAAATGTGTGTTGCATCCGTATAATAGTCACACCAATGAGGTCCGACGCGGGTGACAATGCGCACGCATTGCACGGGTCATGACCGAGCCGTGCGTACGTTTTGTCATTGAATGCAATGATGTCCGACGCGGGTGACAATGCGTACGCATTGCACGGGTCATGACCGAGCCGTGCGTACGCTGCAATGAGGTCCGACGCGGGTGACAATGCGTACGCATTGCACGGGTCATAACCGAGCCGTGCGTACGCTTTGTCATTGAATGCAATGTGGCCCGACGCGGGTGACAATGCGTACGCATTGCATGGGTCATGACCGAGCCGTGCGTATGCTTTGTCATTGAATGCAATGAAGTCCGACGCGGGTGACAATGCGTACGCATTGCACGGGTCATGACCGAGCCGTGCGTACGCTTTGTCATTGAATTGTATGGCGACGGGTGCATGTGTATATTCAAAATACGCGTTGTATAGTCAGTTGAACGAGCCAGGCGCACCCATTGGCCCCGGACTGTCATGGAGACGGATGTGGATTCAAAACTTGTACGAGTTGTGCACTGGAAATTCAGTTGGATGCCTAAAACAATGTTGCAATTTCAAGTGTTCCATGAAGGTGAAGATTTGAACGATGCGGAAGGCGTGTACGAGTCGTACATTTAAATGGATTAGCCAGACTCATAGAATGCAACCGTGTTGGACCTATCACTTGGGACACATGGCACAGAGTCTGCCTCTGCAGCACAGATATAAGGCTGGCTGGCCCCCAGGGAGCTCACTTGCCTGCATTACATGCTACTGGACCACATCCCTGCTACCACTGCTGCTGTCTCTGCATCCTCTGGCTCCTGCTATGGCAAGTACTCTGGAGAGGGCCCCAGCCTTCACTGAGGAGGAGAACCAGGCCCTGCTGGACGGAGCAGGTGAGTGTGCAGTCCACTGCCTTCCTAATTGTGCATGTTGTCTGACTAGCAGGACTAGCAGTGTTTACACCAGTGGCAAGCATTCTCACTGACTACTTTCATCCCCCAAAGTGTGTAGGTACATGTACTGAATAGGTTTCCTGCTGCTAAAGTGCATTAGCGCAAGATTAAACTATCCAGGCATTGTCAGACATGCAGGTGATTTGTCCTTCCCCATGGTTGCACTACCTATGTAATTCATTTCCCTTTGTGATGATGACATGCATATCCAAATGTGTGCTGCACAAATCTGGGGCATGTGTGTTAATGTACTTTTCACCTTGTCATCCTCACAGGTTGATGTCCACCAGAAGCAGGAGATCTGGCTGACGATCGCCCAGGCTGTTCGTTCGGTGGGGGTCTACAGGCGCCGGATCCGCAACTGCCAGAAGAGGTGGCAGGATCTTCGGGGCTGGACCCGGAGGAGAGCTAGAGTCCAGCTGAAGCCGTCACCTCCACGCAGGAGGGGCGGATACCGGACCCTGACTTCCCACATGCTCCGGATACTGGCGGTGGTCTTCCCGGACCTGGATAGGCAGCTGAAGGCCAGACAGCAGCAGGGAGGGGGTAGGTCCATGCCTGATCTGTGTACTATGTCTGACATGCTAATAGCAGTCTTTTGGCCTGGTTACACTTCCACATTACGTAGGTCTTGTAGTCCAATACTCATGTCCCTCAATTGTGTGATGCACCCTCCTCTTCTGTTCCACAGGTGTGGCCCCTACAGTCTGTTGCTTGTGTCACTAGGGCACTGTGTCCCTGCAGTCAGCTATGCTTCAGCTACCGGTCAGCATCTGTTCCCGTGACTCTGTTGTGTGTTTCATGGGTGGGTCAATTGTTTACACAATGCCTGAGATCTGACATGTGATCTGTGTGTGCCCTTGAGATGTGTTCCAATCGTTCGTCTGACTCGCAACATGTGGCTGGGGTATTCCAAACAAACCCATGCAGCAGGGGACTCCAGTTTTTGGGCTTCAGGAGCATGTATTTTGAGTATGTCACACTTGCTTAGCCACCTGACTACTGTCCAGGGCCAGACACTGTTTCACGTAGACCTTGACAGTCATGCCTCCTCAAGGGCATTTAGAAACACTCTGTAATCCCACTCCTGTGTATGAAATTGCAGGTTGTGCTTAGTTACATGTGCCCTCGGCCTCTGTGTCATTAGGGTATGGCTTGTTGTTACGTACAACTGGGGTGTCCATGATTCAGAGGGTCAGCATGACATCTGAGATGTGACTGTGAGAGGCAAGACCTGTGTGACATATAGATGTGTGATCATCTGACAGCGCACAATGGTGTATGCAACTGTGTCCTTCAGGCAGCTGGGAGACATGCATGGCAGACTGTGACGTGTCAATGTACAGGGATTCGTGTTTGCAGAGACTCAGATGTCTGATTTGCATGATGTGGGGTCTTCTGGCTCCTGGACATGTTGTTTGCATGGGATGGGCAAGTGCGCCGGTCATCTGCAGAGTTAGCTTTACCCCTGATCTAGGATTGTGAGTCAGTGCATATTGTTGTTGTTTGGATGCCCTGCCCCTGTGGCAGGAGACAGTGTTGACTGACTTTTAGGGCATGCCAGTGCTATGGCATTTAACTTGCTATGAGTGATCCTGCATTGTTTTCAAGTGTGCACCATGCACACCATTTTGGCATTGCCCATCAGGACATGAGAACATCATAGTGTGTGTTGCTGGCATGCATCACAAGCATGTGAAATGAGCCTCTGCCCATCCCTTCATCCGGACACCTGTACTGATTCAGTAGCAAGAGATGTGATGTGTGTATAGTGACATACTCCTACATGTTCACTTGCATGTACAACTAATGTGTGGGTGGTGCATGTTGGCACATTGGGGTGTTAGCATCCAACATGTAACAGAAATATGTGTGAAAGTCAAGGAGGGATATGTGTGCCATGGTTGATGTTGAGAATGAAAATTGTCTTATCCTAAACAGTGTTGGCACTTTGAGCTGTGTTCAGCTGATGATGCCAGGGCTTGCCCTGTGATGAGATGTACTCACTCCGGTGTGTCCAGTCGGTCCAGGTGACTAATGTGGTTCTCTTATTTCCTATTCCTATCCAGAAACATCCACGGCCACAGGAGTGGGCATCTCCATGGACCAGGAGGAGCAACAGTGCCTTACAGGGACAGAAGGAGAGTAGTCGGTGGACTCAGTGGCACAGATGGCGAGTGGAGCCACACAGAGGAGTCGTCAGCACCATCCCCCCCAGCTGAGGGCCACAGCAGCTCTGAGGCTGACTCCCTTGTGGAGGCGGGTGTCAGCAGCCACCAAACCCCAGCTAGTGAGGCTGTCCCCACCACCACCACCACCCTCCCATTGGCTCCCATCCTAGAGGTCCCTGTGGGCTCCTGTGTTCGTGAGCATGTCTCCTTCATGCCCGGCACCGCACCCCCTGCCCCTGTGTCCCCTGCTGCCCTGAGTGAGGAGTCTGTGGACTTACTTCAACAGATCCATGCAGGGCAGGTGTCAATGCTAAAGGTCCTCCATGCACACACAGGTCAGTTGACACAACTGGTGTCATTCATGGAGGGCATTTCCTCGGGCATGTCTGCCCTACAGAGGACCAATCAGTCCGTGGCCTCCTCCCTGACGGCAGAAGTGTCCCTCCTCCAACAGTTCCGCACCCCTCCTACCCCTGCACCACCCACGATTCCTAGCAGCCTACCTGTCCCAAGCACACAAACACCCAAACCAAGGTCTAGACATGCACACAAGCAAGCGCAGGGGACTGATGACACACTCACAGGGGCTGGTTTGCAGACACACACACAGTCATCCACAACCACTCCACAGTCCTCCGAGACCTCTCCCTCCCAGCCCCCTTCCCTTGCATCACCTGCAACCCCATCTCCCCAGAAGCTCTTCCTCTGTGACCTTGGCCTCTTCCCCACCGACCCAGCAGATCATTATTACAATGGGAAGAGGAAGTCCCCACACACAGAGGGGAGTGCCCTTCACACCCGGACACCCTCCCCCAGGCGCAGTCAGACAGAGACCCCCACCCGCAGGTCCCCCCGGGGCAAGACGAGCAAGACCCCCCACCACCACGCAGCTCCAAGGAAAAGTCTCCATCCTCCATCCCCCAGGCCACCACTCCAGAGGTTCCCCAGCCACTCCCTGCCCCGGGTTCCTCCACCCACAGATACACCATCCCCAAAATGCTAAGGCCCTCCCCCACTGGCACTTGCTCCTCTACACCTGGTCAGACAGTTATGTGGGGACTGTCCCCCCCCTACGCTGCCAACCTCACCTGCCCCCCATTCCGCTCCCATGGATGTAGGCACTGCATTGGAGTCCACGACCACCCCATCTGACTTGGGCACTGCAGTGGTGACCCAATCCACTCCATCTGACCTGCCCACTGGAGTTCTGCCGGCACCCACCCCATCTGGCTTGTGCCCCACAGTTGTGACAGCACCCACCACTTCAGTAAGCTCCACTGCAGTTGCAAGTGTCTCGCCTGCATCCACCACCGCTTCACTGCCTCCTTCTGCTGTGCCCTGATCCTGTCCCTGCGGTGCCTGGCCTGCCCCCATGTATGCCCCTCCGAGGGGATGACCCCGGTCCTTAGCAGTGCAGGCAAGCAAGGTGACAGTTGTCACTCTACTTCACTCCTTGGCATTTGGACATGGACTGGCCATTGGCCTTTTGTTTGAACATACGTTTAACTTTTAATATGCTGAATAAAGCTTTTTTCTTTATCCCTATGAACTTGAGTTAGCTGTACATTATGTTGATGATGTTTAACATGCTCTTGCACCTGTGATGCTTGGTTTCCAATGTTGTATACTGATGTGTTGCTGTGAGGTACTCCCTGTGGTCCATGAGATATGTATCCTATTCTGGTGGGTATCCATGTCATCCTTTGCAGCTACCTGCGTGTGTCAGGATCAACTATTTGTGGACATCTCTGTGAACATTTCATTTGCATGGTCACATCTGTGGCTTGCACCCCTGCCCATATGATGTGCTTCCCATTGTCTAATTTGTCACTTTGTGCTCCTCAACACTGGACCTACATGTGTGGGCATCATTGGTATGGGAGCAACTGGGTCCTCTGTGCAACTTGCTAGACATATGTTTGGGGTATGTGCAGATGACTATGGGGAGACTCACGTAACCAGGCTGTTGTGACCAGAGCCTTCATTGTGTGGTAACTGATGGCTGACTGACCAAGTGTTCTACAGACATGAGTGAGACGTACAGGGAATATGTTTGGCACAGCTGGGCTTCCACAGGAGTTGGGTCCCCTCAAGTAAGTGTGTTGTCCAGTGACATGGCCTGCGCCCATGGTGTGTGTTGTATGAGCATGTGTGTGTGTCCACATCCCTGTTCATACACAGACAGTGTTCCCTTGATATGTTCCTGTTGTTGATGCTTGCTGAGTGGTACTGGGTTCATCCCACTACTTTTCCAATGGGCTACCAGATGTGTGGGTGCATGACACACTACTGTTAATTGGTGTATCATCATTGGCATTTGTCAGTTCTGAGTGGTGATGATGTTGTCAGACACAGATGGGACACAGTCAGGGTTCCCCAAGGCACCTGTTTATTTGCTAAATCATGTAGTTGTCCCTAGGCGGTGCCTTTCAGTGATTGAGACATTTGTATGTGTGTGTGACTGCTCCCACTTGTCGGGTTCATGGCTGTGATGCAGGCAGGTGTCAGCATGTGTGCCTTGTGGTTCTCCTTGGCTTCTGCATTGTCCTGGGACTGTGGCAGGGATTCTGAAGGTTACGTGCGCTTTGAGGTCATGGCCATGTACCGCATACTGTGCAGTATGTCTGTCATTCCCCAGGGTTGTAAACGGTCCTTGTGTGATGTGTCTGTGCACCTTAGTTCCTCCCAAGATTCCTGTGTTTGTCATGGGTGCATGTGCAATGTCACCTGTCCATGTGGGCTTCACAGATACACATTGTTGCAGTTCAGGGTGTGTGGTGTTGAGGGTGGACTGATGTAAATGTTTGCATGGATGGTCCCCTAGCTCCCGTTTGTCTATGGATGAGGGGCCATGCTGAGTGATTAGTGTTTGTGTATGTGTGATGTATGTTTGTGGCACAGGACACATGTCTGGGTTTCCCAGTTTGTACGACATCTGCCTTTGTCATCACAGTGGAGGTGTCATGCATGCTTGTGTCACCCCAATGTCTGGTCCCTGGGGGTAGTGGTGTTGTGTGTCAGTCTCTTGCTGTGTAAGTTTGTGTTCATTCCAGCTTGTGTCACATGTGTCTGTTGTGCTCCCTCTCATCTCCCAATGCCTGATTGCCCACTGAGGGTGTCCCAATGATGGTTTACTTTTGTGTGGCACCGTGTCCACATCTGTGTCACTGTGGTTCAGCCCCCCTCATGTGAGGGGTAGTTTCCTGGGGATACTGTGCCACACACACACTTGCTGTGTCAGATGTGCAGTGTGAGGTTGTCTGTTTGTGTTTGTGCATCTGCACCAGTGCATTGGTATTGCTGTTGTGGGCCTTTGTCTGGATGGTGTTTCTGTGATTTTGCCTGCTGTCCCTGTGAGTCATATCACATCATTGTGCACATTCATCTGGGTTGTTAGGTGCCATTGCTGGCATGGAATGTGTGTTTGTGAGCTGACACCTACAGCCTACACATGTTGTTTTGATTAGTGTGTCTATTTTTGAGATGTGTGCATGCTTGGTGATGGTCACTTCTGCTCTTATGTCATTGTACACTGTATGCATTGTCAGCCCCCATGTGTGGTTCTTGTCTGCACATGGCCGAGAGTGTGTTATGTTTTCACAGCACTGTTAGCCTCACCACATCTCTGTGGGAATGGGACACAACCACTAGTTTGCCCCAGAAGTGTTTAATGTGTTGGGAGCAGGGATCATACATGCTGTTTGTTATTTGCAGCTTTGACCACGATGACACTTACCTTTTGGTCACTGTGATGAGGGGGGGCTTAGTCCCCATCACCACAATGCTCAACATCTGCTGCATTTTGGAAGCCCACACTTAACTTCTGTTCTACACAGTGAGGGGGTGTTCTTTTTACATTGCCACAGTGCTATGGTGATGCTTGCCTTGTGTATGTCACACTCATGTGTTGGTCACACATGTGCTGTTAGTTACATTGTATGTTCGAAGTCATAATCACTGTTGTGGGCATTTGGCACAGACTACACACTGTTGTCATGATGTTAGGGGGGATGTATTTTGCTGACATACCTGATGTTCGAGTATGCTGGATGTGTTGCGCATCACCCATCCTATGGGTGGTGGTGGCAGTAGTGATGGGCAACATACGCCCTATGGCTGGGGGTGGCAGGGGTGATGGGCAACATAGTCCCTATGGATGGGGGTGGCAGTAGTGATGGGCAACAGGTCCCCTATGGGTGGGGGTGGCAGTAGTGATGGGCAACAGGTCCCCTATGAGTGGGGGTGGCAGTAGTGCTGGGCAACATATGCCCTATGGGTGGGGGTGGCAGTAGAGATGGGCAACAGGTCCCGTATGGGTGGGGCTGGCAGTAGTGATGGGCAACAGGTCCCCTATGGGTGGGGGTGGCAGTAGTGATGAGCAACATAAGCCCTATGGCTGGGGGTGGCAGTAGTGATGGGCAACATAAGCCCTATGGGTGGGGGTGGCAGTAGTGACGGGCAACATAAGCCCTATGGCTCGGGGTGGCAGTAGTGATGGCCAACATAAGCCCTATGGCTGGCAGTAGTGATGGGCAACATAAGCCCTATGGGTGGGGGTGGCAGTAGTGATGGGCATCATACGCCCTATGGCTAGGGGTGGCAGTAGTGATGGGCAACATAAGCCCTATTGCTGGGGTGGCAGTAGTGATGGGCAACATAAGCCCTATGGCTGGGGGTGGCCAGGGTGATGGGCAACATAGTCCCTATGGGTGGGGGTGGCAGTAGTGATGGGCAAGAGGTCCCCTATGGGTGGGGCTGGCAGTAGTGATGGGCAATAGGTCCCCTATGGGTGTGGGTGGCAGGGGTGATGGGCAACATAGTCCCTATGGGTGGGGGTGGCAGTAGTGATGGGCAACAGGTCCCCTATGGGTGGGGCTGGCAGTAGTGATGGGCAACATAGTCCCTATGGGTGAGGGTGGCGGTAGTGATGGGCAACAGGTCCCCTATGGGTGGGGCTGGCAGTAGTGATGGGCAACAGGTCCCCTATGGGTGTGGGTGGCAGGGGTGATGGGCAACATAGTCCCTATGGGTGGGGGTGGCAGTAGTGATGGGCAACAGGTCCCCTATGGGTGGGGCTGGCAGTAGTGATGGGCAACAGGTCCCCTATGGGTGGGGGTGTTAGTGGTGCTGGCCATGCAACCCCTATGGTGGGCTGTTGTTAGTGGACAGGATGTGGATCCCCTGTGTGTGTGTGCCATTTTGTGGGTACGTGTCGTTTGTTTGTGTGGTGGGTGTCTGACTTACCGCCTGCGCCGTCGGCGTCCGTTCCTGAGCCGGCCATAGATGTAGAGTACTGGTATGACCTGCGCGATGGGATTCATGATGTGTTCATGTCGTACACGCTGCTTGTTGCTCTGTCTCGTACCCGCTGCATGCTGGTCCGTCTCGTAGCCATGTATTGAGTTGTGGCGCGAATCGTAGCTGATATGCTTGTTTTCCGGATGCTGTGACGTCCCGTACGTGGCGACCCGTCCGGCGCGTAGGAAGGACGCATCGTACTTGTCATGACGGAAACTGCTATGGATACTGCTTCCGGGCGACTCGGTTCAGCGTTAGGAGTTACGGCTCGGACGGAGAATGGAGCTTCAATCACAGTCTACGTGTCGGTCGGGTTTTTGGCAGTTATGCGCATCGTACTTACGGACCGGCTCCGGGTACGTGTTGGTCGCACGTTAAGGCTACAGACAGCTGTCCGACTGGGTATCGGAATCGGCCCCTAAGTATTCATAGATCAGGTCACAGTCTCACCATGATTAGTCACACCAACAGGGATGGAAGCCTGCAAATGTCAGCACTCCACCGTCCCTGCAATTGCTTTTCAAAAGGGAAAACCTTATTTTTTTAAGCTGCCAGATTTTCTTACAGTAAAGAGGATGTTTATTTTTTTTAAAGTCTTCTTTTGTTTTTTAAAGTTTGAGCAAGAGTTTGCAATGGCCCCTGGAAAACTACCTAGTCCACCTGAAACTTTTACTCAAATTCACAAAGTGTAAGCAGTTTGCAAATAAATGTCCAGCCCAATTTGGGAGATGGTATCTTGATTCAAATCTGTTTATTGAATATATATTGAACAACGAAATTCAAATAGGTTTAAGACATACATTCCCGTCGAAGAACATACGATTAAGACCACGTTCCATTTTAAATAGCACAGTGCTTCAGTAAAAACTTATAAGACCAAGCAAATACCTTCCAATGCACCCCTAATTCTGGCAAACGGAGATGTGAGAAGAAGCAATGTGTTACAACCCTTTCACAGGCTATTCTGGTACACTTCTCACTTCAGGTAGAGCCAAAGTGAAATACTCAGCAGTCCAAGAGTTGTATGAGGCTCTGTCGTCAAAGATATAGAATGGTAAGTATCCGGCTATGTTTTGTTAACCCTACGCACGCGCACTGTCCTCTAATCGTTTGGATATTCTGGTCCAGAGAGGAATAGAGGCGTGTCTTCAACTGCAACTAAATAAGGGGAGAAACAAACTCCCACCAGGGAGGAGGGGAAAAGGGAGGATGCGCTGAGAATACCTTGTTGTTGGGGGAAACGGGTGCCTCTTGAGGGAGAAAGAGGCAAAGCCTTTTCTATTAAGTTGACGGCGCTGGGGATTCCGGCTGCTGACCCCTAAAGTAAGGCTCAAGAGGGTCGTCAAATAATTGCAAAGCTCGTATTCGAGGGGGAGCCAGTTGAGAATGTTCAATCTTGGAAAAGTAGAGTATAAGTGGCTGCCAGATGCGGGTGAATTTAGCATCGGTGTGGTTGATACGGGCAGTAAGTAGTATAAGGGCTAGGACATGCCATAAGCGGAGAAACCATGTGGCTACCAGGGAGGGGGCTGTGATTTCTTCCAAAATAAGGCTATGGACTGCCGGGCAGCTCCTAAAATATGTAAAATCAGATGCCAGTCCGTGTATGTCATAGCAGTCAAAGTCAAGGGCTTAATGCCTTATAAAGTAACTGTCGGAGAGGAAGGAACAGGAAACCCCACTACATCCTTAATATGGCTAAGAATCCCTTTCCAAAACATGAGTCTTGGGCAGGACCACCATATATGAATAAAGTCACCTCTGTCGCCCTGACATCTCCAGCACGTCGGGGGGAAATGTGAGAGCATTTGTTGTAAAAGGGTTAGGGTGAAGTACCATTGTGTTATGAGTTTATATGCCGATTTGCGTTGCGGAGTGCTATGATATACCTTCGGGATGTCCTGCCATAAGCGGTCCCAGCTCTCTGGAGGTATGTCGTCACCTAAGACCGAAGCCCATTGCTTCTGATATGTGTGGGAAGTGGGTCATTGCGAGTTCTGTAAAACAGTGTAAGTGTGGGATATCAGACCGTTAGACCCCTCGAATTTACAGACTAAGGATCACATGCATCAAGCTAGGCAATTGCGATTCCTTAATAGAGATTATTAAGGAATCGCTATTAAGGAATCACAATTGCCTATGCATGTAGGTTTTGCTAAAATATTAGCAATTCCTACACATTCCTTATTTGCAAATCGCAAATTGCGATTCGCAATTAAGGAATGCCTTCCCATTCATTCCTATGGGCCTAGACGCCCATAGGAATGAATGGGACAGCATACGCAATTTGCGAGTACCAAATAGGTACTCGCAAATTGCAAATGCAATTTCAAGGGTGCTAGGAGGCTAAAAGGCCACCCTGACGCACCCCCAAAACATGCATGTGTGCACATGTGGAGCACAGTGCGCCACATGGCACTTAGAAAAATGCAATTTTATGCATTTTTCTAAGGAATTGCAAATTACCATCAACTTGAAGTAGATGGTAATTTGCGATTCCAAATTGTAAAAACACAATTTGCGATTGCATAATGCATCGCAATTAGGGAAACACAATTTGCGATTCCCTAACTGCATTCGCAAAAGAGTTTATCGCAAAAATTGCTAATACCTGTTTTGAGAATGCCATGGGGCTTGATGCATCGCAAATAGCATTTTACCGGCCGCAAATGGGCCGATTCTGAGAAGCAGCCCGTTTGCCACCGGTATTTTGCTTGATGCATGTGCCCCTAAGAATTCAAAGGCAGTGAGTTGTCTAGTCGCGCCTTGGGAGAGTAGCCAGTGACAAATCTGATAATATTGCATCCGAGCCCCCTTCGTATGGTGAAAAGCTTTTCTGCATTGGTCAAAGGTAAGGAATTTGTCGCCCTGGATCAGATCTTGAATGACCTGACATTCACCGTCCGGCCACTCACTAAAAGTTTTAGGTTGCATTGCAGGGGGGAACATGGGGTTGCGCACTATAGGTGTGTTGGGGAGGGGAAAGTTGTCAGACCACGATAGACTGCTAATTTATCCCATATCTCTAGACCTTTTTCGTGGGGGTGGCTATATAAGCGCTACGGGGGCGAGCCCCGCGAGGGAGCTAAGCCATATCCCACAAGGGTCTACAGGACACCGCTCGGTCCACATGGAACCAATGCTTTTCGCTCTTGTGAACCATCCACTCCGATATGTACCGGAGATCGCAGGCTCAATAGTACTCCATAAGATTAGGACACGTAAGTCCATCTCGGTCTCGCGGTAGCATCAGAATCTTATTAGAGAAGCGTGGACTGGACTTACCCCATATAAAGGTGGTAAAATCACATTGAAGAGACAGGATATCAGAGTGCGGTATAGGAGTGGGAAGGGATTGAAATAAATATAGGATCTTAGGGAGAAGCAACATTTTTATAGTGTTAATACTCCCTAACCATGCCAGAGGAAGGCCTCTCCACCTAAGCAATTCTTCCCGAATGGCACCCCTACACCTAGGCCAGTTAGCTGAGGTCCAGAATGAGAGCGTGGGAGTCAAATCTAAGCCCAAATATCCTATCAACTTGTCGTACCACTGCAACAGGATAAGGTATGGCAATTCCTGGACCTCCGAGGCTAGAAGACAAAAATTAAGGACGTCAGACTTAGCAAGATGAATCCGAAATCCCAACGCATCCTCAAACGACTGCAAGAGCGTAGCTAACACTGGAAGGGAAGTAGACGGAAAGGAGAGGGAGAGGAGGAGGTTGTCTGCGAAGAGGGACATTTTATGGTCATAACCCCCCATAGGAATGCCCTGAATTGTCTGATTACGTCTGACTGCGATGGCCAGGGGCTCCACTACTAGGGAAAATAATAAAGGGGATAGCGGGCAACCCTGCCTAGTGCCGCGAGAGATTGGGATGGGGGCAGTGAGACGTCCATTAGGGCGAATCCTAGTAGTGGACCGCGTATAGGAGGCCATCAATCTACAGACCATCACAGGGCCCAACCCCACCCTCCGTAAAGCCTCTTTAAGTAATCGGCAATCCACCCGATCGAAGGCTTTCTCAGCGTCAAGGGACACCAAGCAAGCTGGTATATTTCTATAGCATGCTTTTTCCACAAGATGGGCGATCCGGCGGATGTTATCTTCCCATTGGCGATGATGACTAGACCCTACCTAATCAGGGTCGATAAGGCCTGGAAGATGAAGCTCCAGGCAATTTGCCAGGATCTTCGTATAGGTCTTAGCTTCAATATTTAATAGGGCAGTGGCACTTTACGAGGCAGGCAGGGAGTGGTCATTTCCTGGTTTTGGGATAAGGACTAACTCCGTTTCAGACCTTGTTGGGGTAAGGCCCGAGACTTCTGTGAAACTATTAAAAAGGCCGCAGCAAGTGTTCTCGAAGCTGCGGATAGAAAACCCAGTAGAAAGTTACCGGAAGACCATAGGGACCCGAAGTCTTTCTCAATGGGAGTTGTTTCAGGGCCTTCGCAATTTCTTTGTGTGAGATGGGTTCCTCCATCAGTCTCATATGATGCAAACCAATAGGAGCCCAAGGGCAAGAGTCCAGAAAGTCAGTGACTACCTCAAGAGAGCAGGGTGTGTCTGTATGAAGTTCCCTATAAAAATTTGAAAGAGCCAAGCATTTTTCAGACTCCGAAATAGCCCATATACCATGCGGACGTTTAAGTTTGGCAACAAGTGCTCTCGTGGCCGAGCTCGAATTTGTTGCGCCAGGCATGCCCCAACCTTGTCCTCTCCTGTGTAGAACTTCTGTTTAATGGAAAGCAAAAGTCTCTCTGCCTTATTCGTGCGATGTAAACACAGTTGACCATGTAGCTCAACGAGTAGTCATTTATTATGGAGAGAATGTCGTAAGTGATCTGTCCATTCTAGGGCTTTAATGTCCGCGGAGAGGGTGGTCTCAAGCTAACAGGATTCACGGGTTCTGGCTATTGATATAGAGGAAATAACACCTTAAAAGCGTCCCACCGAATAGCTTTGGAGGTGTCTGTATGTTAATTTACTACAATGAAGGCCTCGATCTCCCCTCGAACATCTGCCACATCAACAGGATCCCGGAGGACCTGAGGAGGCCATCTCCATCTAGGTAGGGTCTCTCTATGAGGATTAGGGGGTTGTAACGATATCGAGACATGCGCATGATCCGATAAAGAGATATCAGTTATCTCCGTGCTGACTAGTGCATGTAGTAGAGGTAGAAAGATAAAGTAGTGATCAATGCGAGAGTATGATCAGTGTGCGTGAGAAAAGAAAGAGTAGTCCTTGGAGTCAAGGTGCAAATGTCCCCATGCGTCAACTAATCCGAAGTCCGTAATGGCATTTTTATAGAGTTGCAGACATAGCCCCAGCGTTTTGATACGCTTGTGCCATGTAGTCCCAGTCTGGGTTCCATACCAAATTAAAGTACCCCCCCAAGAATAATCCTCATTGTGACTGTGTGTAAGAGGTCGCTAAGGTGTAAGCGTAGAAATGCATCCTGATTATGGATGGGGACATATATATTTTATGAGAGTCAGAGATAGCCTACCCCAGTGCATTTGGACTTTTAAGAACCTCCTGTCTTTATCTATTGTAGCTTTAGGAGACATCGCATTCCAGCCAGCTTTAAAGAGAATGGCTACCCCTCCAGTGTTAGAAGAGGAGCAAGCCCAGTATTGAGCAGGATATTTGAGATGGGGCATAAGACGGGTGTCGGAGGAAAGCAAACGTGTCTCTTGCAGGAAAATACCATCAGGGTCCTGTTGGATTAGGTATTGCCAAATTTGATGTCTATTATTGGGAGAGTTAAGACCCTTAACATTAAGCTGGAGAAACGTAATAGGGTTGGTCATACTAAGTCTAAAAAGGTGATTGGCCGACAACAGCCTTCACATCAACATCATGCGTGTACATTTCCCCCCCCCAGAACCCCACAACAGAGTGGCTTGGCTGAAAGCCTATCAGAAGCTATTGAACAGGCAAAGTACCTCCCAGTAATCCCCCAAGAACCAAGGTTGTATTCCCCCAGACCCCATCTCCCCAGCAGCAGCACATCCAGGGAAGGGGGACAAAGGAATAGAATAAAAAGGAAGGCAAAGAACTCAACAAAAGGTGGCCAACTGGGCCATGCAGTACCAGAGTCTACAGGAACAGCCCAACGTCTATAAGACGGCCATTCAGGAAAAGTCACTCTCCAAAGAACCTCTGAAAGAGGGGGGGGTGGCAGGCGCAAAGAAGTTCATGGGTCTCCGCTTCCAGGAGCTTGTGGCAGTACAAAATGTTCGAAAGATTCATCCTCCACCGCGTCATCACCATGGGAGCCAGAGCCAAGTGTAGCGATATTAGTGTCCAAAGTCCCTCCTCCATAATGAGTGAGCTTTAGAGGATAGATTTGCACTCTCACAGTGATTCAGCCCTCGTCCAGGCACAGATGAAGTTGGTACTGTTGTTTACAAAGTTGATGGCTGATGATCTCCTGTTTGGCCTGTGATGCTTCCCGCTCCTGAAGGCGTTGCTTGTACTTAGATGGCATGACAGTAGACCAGTCTGGACGTAGGGATCCACCCAGGCGCCCTCTAGGAGTCGGCAGGTCATCTCCCTTAGGTTCCAGCGGGAGCTGTAGGAGCTGTTTTGCTTCTCTCAATGAACGAAAAGCACATTGCTTACCCTCCCAGGTAAACATCAGGGCAAAGGGGTGGCCCCACTGGTATTTAATGTTGAGGTCTCTGAGCTTGTCCGTGACTGATTTAAAGTCTTTCCTCCTTCGGAGCGTAGCCGGTGCTAAGTCTTGAAAGATCTGGATCGAAAGACCATTGTAAGAAAGAGCCTTGACCCCCTGGATCTTTTTCAGAATAGCTTCTTTGTTGGCAAACAAGTGAACCAGTGTAAGTATGTCTGGGATGAAGTCGGGCAGATTGAATATGCCTGGGCCTCGATGGGCTCTATCGAGCATGGGGGGGAAGCTTCTTCATTCTTTCCTTATGACCTGCAGGAGATCTGCCGTGTAGGCCATGATGTCCTTACCTTCCGCCACCAAGGGGACTCCTCTAATACGCAGGTTGTTTCGCCAACTGTGATTTTCAAGGTCCTCCTGTTTTAGCTGTAGATTAATGTTTTGATCCTCCAGCTCTGCCATCTTTCTCCAGAGGATCTTGTGATCTTCCGATCTACCGTCCATGGTGCGCTCAAGGTCATCCACCCTTCCGTCAATCTCAGTGACCTCCCGCTGGATATCCTGCCACCCAGCTTTGAAGTCTTGCCTAAGGGATCCAATTTCATCTTTAATCTCTTGGAGGTATGACGCCATGAAAGCCTGAGTGATTGGCATTTTCGAGCCAGCCTTTTCTGGAGCAGCGACTAGAGGGAAATAGGCATCCTGTGTCTGTACATTAGATTTAGACCATAGGGACGTTACCCTGTTGTCTCTGGACGGGGCGAGTCTTTATTGGCTTTATTTCTAGGAGGCATGACTAGATAGCAACCTGTGTCAACTCCCCAGGCAGTCAATATGAGTCGTCCCCCAGATTTCAGAGAAATGACAGGGAGTAGTACAGCAAGATCAATCATACCTCCGGTTGCAAAGGTCGGCCCCAACCGCAGGCCACGAGAGCAGCAGTGGGGTTTGGGTGGGACCACCGACCCAGCAGTTCCCAACCAGGCCTCGCCTAAGGGAAGTTAACCCTATCCCCAGCAAAATCATCCACTTTGCAATGCCTCAGAACATTTCATCAGTTGTCATCCAATCCCTCGGGAGCACTGCGTCTGTACCTGTTCGCGCGGCTACCCCACTATATTTACAGCTTGCTTGGTGGGTCCGTGGATACGGAGCAGGGCCAGTTAGAAGACCATCATTTGTCACCTTCTGCTCACGTCCAGAGCCCTGGGTAGATTCTGTTGGGGACCAGGCTCAAAATGCGGCTCTCCGCAAATAGGCCCAGCAGCGATGAGCTGTTTAGCGCTCTTACACCTCCACCAGCTCTCACAGCAAGTCTCAGGGCCGAAAGGAACAACTGGAGACCCCCTCCGTCCGCGGAACTCCCGTCGATCCACTCCCAATCAAGCATGGCCCTCAGTCAGGATGTGGAGAAAGATCCAGCAACCAAGCAGCAGGAAGGGTGACCGTCTCAGACCCAGGCCCTGCGAGGAGCGGTACCAGGGGAGAGGGAGACAGCGGCGTTGGTGTTGATGGCACAATGTGGGAAGCTAATTCATTCAAGTCTCACCCCCCGGTAAGGGCAGCGGCAGGCCCAGTCATACTCCAAAAGAGACGTATGTGTGTTGGGCTGGACGGTCTTTCTGGCTTTTTGGAAACCTTCTATATTAAAGGCTAGTGGCTTATCAAGGTCCAGGTCTTCATGCTTCCACTGCTCCGTGATACAGGGAGTTTTGGTTCCTAAACGAAGTTTTGACACAACTGTGTCGCGCTGGATTGAATTGGACTATTTTGGACTAGAAATACACCAACATATGGTGCTACATATTCTATTGATTACCATATGGTTAAGCCTTGAAAAAGTCGTCATTCTACGAAACACGTGTCGGCTGTGTCCTCAAGCTGAACTATAATCAACTTAAGAATTTGGAAATTGCCTTTCTCTGTATACTTATCGATGTATACTGCTGGACACAACTGTTAAGGAACCATGAAGAATATGGATGTTGTAATTGGCGTATAGTGGTGGTGCTCTGGACAAACTCTGTGCAGACTTTTATGTGTGGCTAGTTCATACATGTGACACTATTTGGGTGACATAGTGTCCTTTGTTCCATTGAGCACTCCTATTTGACAACTGTACTTTTGACTTCTTCCTGAATAATTTTGTATGTGCTAACAATCTAATTCCATTGTCATCTCGTTTCCTGTTTAAACATACTCCAACACCCCCTGCGCCAAATCTCTGGGGATGAGCAGTCTACCCTGCCGCTGGAGTGTCCCAATCTCAACATGCAGTGACACGGGGGTATTTGACCCAGTATTCGGGGGGGGGGGGGCAGGTTCTCCCTAGGATGCAAGGCCAATCCCGCGTTCCCATCCGTTCCAGCCATCACCACTGTCAGTCCTACTGCTGCGGCCCGCCGGGAACACCGTGATAAAGCTTCTAGTCCAAGATGGCAGCAGTAGAACGCTCCGCAGGCAGATCGTCAAAAATAAGGCCCCTGATTACAGCAGGGCCACACCTACAGTCACAAAAGCGCCCCCAGTCAAGGCGCATATCAAAACTCACTGCACCACTGCTACGGGGGTCCGCAGCTCCCTCCGCCACTTCAGCAGGGCTGGCCCAGGGTGTAGCGTTGCAGAAGTCCCGGGTGTCAATGAATTGCGGCTCTGCTCCCGGGGGTCTAAGGAGTTCCTCAGGATGTGGGGTCCAGCACCCGGGTTTATCAGCTGTACAACATTAGCAGCCGTGGCCTCCGAGCCATGAGCTGTGGCCCGCCGAGATCACCACAACTGCGCCCCCGTCCAAGATGGCAGAGGAGAGGCTTGCCTAAGAGGGGTTTTGGATTTCAGAGCCCCCGATCCCAATGGGGCTTCTTCTCCAGAACCGGGAGCTCCTCCGTCCTCTCCTTCATCCAGCGAATCATCCAGCGCCAGTCAGCAGACCCAGTGGCCGGGAGTAACAGAGTTAACAGGACGCGACGGAGCGGAGACCCAGCTTCACACGTCTCACTCCATTCGCGTCTTGGCCACGCCTCCCGGGAGTTGGTATCTTATCAATGGTTTGCAACCGGAATTCTGATCACAAACTATTGATTCATAGTGTATTAAACTGCTATTTGGATGGGACACCCACAACAGCGTTCTTTTCAATAGATATTTCTAAAAATATTTTAGAAGTCTCTAAAGATTTACTTTACATAGGGAAAAACTTTCTACCATTTACAAACCCATACATTTAGTGAATTGTGGGGTTTGAAAATGCTAAAAAGTTTCATACATTGGTCCACTGTTCTTAGAGACAATTTGTCAATATTGAGGATTGGGAACAGTAAAGGAAGCTGTCAAGACTTACTTTAATTGTTGTTTAAACAGAGTTATTAGCAGGTTTAAGAAATGCATATCTCTTGTTATGCAGCAGCTAAAGGCTATTTTAAATGGAAATGTCAAAGCTCATTCCATTTGAGCATTAGCTTATTTTGGATTTGGGAATAAATGTATCTATTTTTTTTTAAACTTTTGTATAGAGGAGGTTTAGAACGACCCATGCTATCTTGTTTTAGTATGTATTACCTAATGTGTTGATATTTATTCGAAATTATGCAATGAACATGTACTACTACTATTACTACTACTACTACTACTGCAACCCCAAGCAGATACCTCAATTGTACAGGAAATGGGTGTTTTAATGTTTTCGGTGAATCTGAAATTCTCAAATAACAGATGCTGCTCTAGTGTCATGTAATTTGTTATGCACAAGTAATGAAATAAAGTTGGTTGATCAACTTAAGTGCGCACCAAAACTTTGCCCAGTTCCAATCAAAGAAGTGCTTGTGGCATAGTCAGGCGTTGCCCTATGAGCAAGGAGAATATTACACTCTGTGCTGGTAAAACATGTACTATATTGGCCTTTTAATGCAGGTACCGCATAGAATGGGATTGGCGTGTTTTTTTCTTACTTGTGAATGCTCCCATTATTGGTTTGTAGGATAGGCCATCAAATTGTTGTACTACCTTTTAAGATGAAGCCTAGTCGAAAGGCCTTTCTGTGTCTCTAAGGTGCGGTGCCCATTTCACAGTGAAATAAAGAAGCACTCCCAGATTATTTTAGTTTTGTACCATTTCTAGTTTTAAATTCCTCAGCCTGGCACAAATTATGTTTTTCTTAAAGCCAGAATCATCAACTATTCTCTCAAAGTATTTAATATAAGAGAATTTGCACCTTTAAAATTTGGAAGAAGAGCAAGAAGATGTTGAAAGTCAACAAATCCAGAATTGGACTCTAGACCAAGCAAGACTAGACAGACATTTTTATTTTTTCAAACACAGCCTTCATAAACCCCACCTTTCTGCAGCATTGTTGGTGGACTCTGGGCTGCAGTGCATATTTTATTTATTTTATTAAATTAGGCACTGCAAGCTTTTATGCCTCGGCCAGTAAATGTTTTAATCCTACATTTCAATCTTTGAAAATGTATGTATTCTGCACTAGTCGGTGTTTAATTAACAAACAAAAAAACATAAGCGCAAGTGCCTAAAGTTTTTCTTAGAAGCCCGCTCCAAAAACAAAAGCTGGGGTTGATTATCTTCAAAGGTTCCTAGTTTTAATTCCACCCTAGGCCCCACCCTGTTTTTCAAACACCCCACAGCTCCTGTCACCTTATCTAAATCTTGCAGGATCTTTTTCATCCCTGCTTACTCCCTTTTTTGCTGTTTCCCCATCTTTCTTTTCCTCCTTTTCTTCCATTTCTGCCTGTCTCTCTCTTGTCCTGATCTGAATCTAATGATAAAACATAAATCCTGATCATCAAATAATATGAGAATCTAGGACGAACTCTAGAATGATATGAGAACAGGTGTTTCAACCCGGTGACTACAGTGTAATAGAGGATGAGTATTCCATTACTTGCATATCTGACTAGACTACTTGGCCTTACAACAGGGCAATGAAGCTATGTCTTGCCTTGCAAAAATCTCATGGGTGAATGACCCCAAGAAGAAATAGAGTTGGCTGGATTCCACACAAAAATCACTTTCTTACAACATTTTGAACACAGAAATGTATTGCTCTGAAAAAAAGAAAATCTATACAAGATTGCTTGGTTTCAACACATTTCTGATGATTGCTTATAGCTTACTGAGTGTTAAGGTTACCCCAATAGAAACCCTACAGCCTTAGTATAATTAACTTCTAAGCAGTTTGAGAATAAAATTACTATAAACAATCAGCTATTTTGCTTTCAGGAGATGGCAAACAAGTCACAAAATCATGTCACTGGGGTATCTAGCTTAGGTGGTTAAGCTGTATATGGAAGATGCCTCTCACTAATGTTGGACTATTGCTCTGTGATTTTGTACACTAATGTCGCTCAACTGAGTCACAGCTTGCCTTCGTCAAGGCCATTGTTTCTTCAACCTCCATTTTTTGATTCGATAGCGCATCATCTCAGGAAGTTTTGGTTCAATTCTTATACAACTGAGTGCAATCTGCTGCTGTTGCTTTTCTGCGTGATAATGTAATCTTAACGAGAATATGTGCATTTGATGGCCGATGAGACTCATCTCCACAATTTCTCATGCATCCCAGTGTCATTCGAAAGGACCTGGTGAAAAGGGAAGACCTGACCTTAGTGACTCTGACATGGTGGTGGATGCACTAGTTCCCTCGGTGCTGCAGTTGGTGATGGAGCCTTACAGCTACACCTGCCAATAGCCCCCTCACTCCTGTGCACTCCCCTGCTTGCGAGGCCAATGCCCTTTAGCTGCAAGTGGCAAATTGGAAATTAAGGGCCTTATTACGAGTTCGGCAGTCTGACCACCAAAGGACTGCATCCACTAGGAGATCGCTGCACTTGTGGCCTTCCGAACGCCATATTACGAGTTTCCAGAAGGGTCGGCGGTGTGGTTGTGGCTGAGGGCATTTCATGTATTTTCATATATATCGATGCATGTGTGTGTACATTCCGACTGCATATGTGTCGAACGCACACATATGAGTGATATATGTGAAAAAATACCACCTATCCATTGCCAGAGTCCGACCTATCTGTGGGCAGTTCCGGTAATGGGTACATGGTACCGTACCACAAAACTTACCTGTATTTCCCCAAAGACTGGGTTGTATTCCTTGGGCTGAAGAAGCTCCTGTGTAGGGGGGACTTAGAGAAAGGGATCTACGTCAAAATCTACTTAGAAGAACTGGAAAGGGGAGGTATGCACCCTAAATCCTTTGTTTTCGCCGACCTTTAGTCATCGGTCCGACTACCCGTGTCGGCTCGTTGGGAAGTCAACTCATGATATTGACGGTGGTGTTGCGCCTCTGTGCTGCCCAATGAAGGTTGCTTTCGCCCGACCGCGAACCGGCGGTTGTCGGTGTGCTTGCGGTGCCGGTGGTCCATCCGCGGTCTTTGCAAAGCCAATCTGCTCAACTCGTAATAAGGTGGTCAGCACACTGCCGTCAGACCACCACCTCCGGGACAGTGGTCCACGGACCGCCAAACGTGTAATAAGGCCCTTAGCTTATCGATCTGCAGAGACAGGTATTCCTGAACTATCTAGCTGAAGACATCCAGCCTTCCACTGATTCTTCCACTTTGATTGCTTGGGTGCAGCCTTGAACTCACTTTGCATCTCGGTGTACCTCCTGTGGCCTACAAGAGCCACAGAGGATCTTAGATTTCCAGCAGGATATCTTCTTGTTAGGACTCAAGATCTCCTCATTGTGAGGCTAAGTGGAAGGCCATTTTGCTATCTTGACAGACACAGCTTGACTCTTGGAGTAACTTTAATGAGTAATCAAGTCCTAACCCAAAGGCGATTGTCTAAGGTTGAGACAAGATACTGTAAATCTCCCTTAGTGACCCTCCTTCTCATACTCTCTGCTGGGCTATCCCTACCATTCAATTGGTTTCAAGGCTTGTACGATTTGTAGACCATTATCTGGCCTGCTTGAAGAGAGAATCCTTAGGATATATGTATTGGAGACCATTACTCAATGGAGGTTAATTCAATCAGCCATAACGCGTTTGGGCTGCTGCAATGGCCTTGGTCACATAACACGTATGTGATGTTGCTTGCTTTTTACTTCTGGCAGTCTGGAAAAAATAAAAGAAAGACTCACTCCCTTTTAACCCGGTGTATTAGACAATTTAAATTCCTTGTGATCCAGCGGAAATGGCTTAAATTGTATTTCATACACATTAACCTTCCTGTAATACAAATAAGATTTTTCCACCATAACCAAAGTTTGGGCCCATGGAAACTCAATAACCACTTACAAACATCAGGTCCTCTTTTAGATCTTTGGTAGAGCTAATAGGGACTCTATAATAAAAGATGGATGCTATTTTCCTCATGAGGACTTATAATGAAGGAAATGCCTGTCCAGCAATCGTAATCACAGTATACATTATGTCTAATAATTTATTAATAAAGACAAACTCTTGAACACTTATCAAGTTACTTTTATTTAAACTTTCAAAATATGAATGGTCAAAACACAAGTACATAGGAAATCATAATTTTTGTGTTATTTCAATATTACAGGTAAATTCACAACAGAGAAATATAGTTCATTGACAAATACATCTTATAATCAATTACAGCATGACAGGAGAGAGAGAGAAACATAGAACAAAACATTGCTAATCAGTATGCAATATAGAATTTCATACAAACCTAGATCAGAGAATACTAATGCACAGCTTGCAATAGTCAGAAATAGCTAACCCTTCGGCCGAAAAGGTATAGCTTAAGTACCATCACCAGCCGATGAAGTGCAAGACAATCAGGATAGTCTCGCTCAGGATTTGCAAGGATAATAGGTAGCCAGAGTAGCACAGGCTCTCTTCTCAGAAAAACAGCTACTGCTAAGTACTTTTCTCACGGTAATAATTATTCCCAAATGCTAAAAAGTTCAATCCCCTTAAAGTTGCAAATTCACAGTTTCAGGCGATGCCATTGGTCAGGCATATGAGGTGATCATCTTCTTAGTGAGTTACATCCGGATTTCTTTGTTAAAGTTCTTTGTTAAAATTGAATGTCATCATCACTCTTTGGAAGCAGGAAAGAATCTTTAATAATTCCATGTCCTCGTACTCAATTCCACATCAGCTTGCAAAATTAGTTGACACAATTATCCATGGAAAGAAATACTCTAAACTGTAGAGAGGAAATCCTATTGATATGCTAAGCACAGTTTAAACAAATACATCAACTTTTTAGTAATAGTCACAGGCAAAATACATTCTTCCGTGGCATACGTTAGAGAAAGAAAAATGACTCTAGCATGGGTTTGAGGCCTTAACTGAGAAAACATAAATCATCATTTTTCCTAAGGAATAAAACACACGGATTAATATTTTAGGAAAAGAAAGAAACACATAAAGAAATGGGAATTAAAGATTCATTATCCTAACTAAATCCATAAGTACAATCTAACTTTTCAATTAATCAAACTATTAATGGGATTTGTTTTTCTCTTGTTATGAAATTAGGATAAACATTTCACGAAACATTTTCTGTAAGCGTTTTTTATTTATTACTATTTCATATTTCTACATGCCTTTCTTGCACAATTTCACGTTGTACCTTCAAATATTTCCATGTGTATAATGTTAAAAAGTCACACTATTAGTCATTGTTTTGTTAATAACACAGTTATGAGCAGATTTGATCAAGCAAGATTATTTCGCAAAAATCATGCTTCCTCAATTGTACATCCATCATTGAGTTTCGTTTTTTCTTTGGCCTCCTCTTTCTAAACAATGAATTGTGGCAACTTAATTTTTCTAAACATCTTTCAACATGATTAAAATGTGATTGAGAAACATGATTCATTACTTTTACTTTGGTCTGTCCTCAGGATCGGTTTGATGCTCGGAATGGTCCACCTCTTGATCTAAAGCCTTAATAGCCGTAATGGCACAGGTCAGTGGAAGGATCAAGCGGGGGAAGGAAAGGAAGGGAACAGCCAGGAGGGAGATCTGATACAACAAACACAATCATGTATTCCTTATAGGCAATGTCATAGAACACCTGCGAGTAATAACTGTAAATGTGTAGTGCCCCTTCCTATACCTGTAACAAAAAAGAACAACACCTGTAGAAGAAGATACTTCAATAGATGACGTGCCTTCAGTGTGGTAATACCACGTGTTGTGTTATAGCTGCAGTGGAAAGAAAACATAGGAGAAAACACACATTGAGCATGAACCCCTTACTGCTGGAAATAGAGTTACGACATCAATGATACATAATAATAACATACTATAAACCTACCCTTTCCTAACCTCCAGTTTACATCACAGGGATAGAGCATAGTCCAATACCACTCCTATTACCCCTGTTAAAATAGAGCCAGAACAACACATGAGTAGTGACCTTGTTCTCTTGCAAAAACATCCATGCAAAATAATATACTACTGAGTTAATCTGCTTGATAAGGTTACTTCACCAATGAGTAAGTTCCAAAAACGATGTGCACATGAAACAAAGGGTGGGATAATATCCAGTGAAAGCCTTTGTCATAAAGTAGCCAGTAATGGAATGACAGTACTAGCTCAGATACAGGCTACTATACAGAGAAGCCACATGAGCTTCCAAAGTGGGACTCCATCCACTAGACTGCCTCCGGCCGACAATGCTGAGCGAAGACACAACAGGACTCTGAACCGTCCTCCGCACGAGCAGCAAGCTCACCACCAGAGGACGTGCCTAGCAGCCGGCCGACAATATGCCGGGCAAAATCACAAAGGTGCCACTCCTCCTACGCACGAGCAGAACGCTCACCAACGGAGGAGGTAGAGCCAACAACAGGGAAAGGAGCGAGAGTAGGTGCAAAGCACCCTTACCAGACTTCTCTTCCAGGAACTCTGAACACAGCAGGTTCAACGGATGAAGAATTTCAGACGCGATGCCGAGTTCCGCTGCTTCCTTATGGTCGTCGTACGTGACGCGCAAGGCCCCATGGGAGTTGTGGTTCTCAGAGGTAGCGGCACTACGCTGATCATGAATGAAACCACTCTTGCCGCAATAATAGTGCGCTCGTGGCTGGCGAATGTAACAATTACATAATCCTAGGCAAGTGCCTCATTCAATTAAATTAATTCTTGCTCTTATAGCAATAATGTCCTTACCAAGCACATGAGAGAATATATATTTATGTCTGTGTCCACAAACTCATATATGTAGAAAATATGTGCAGAAGAGTGCTAACTACTGGGCTGGTGCCTTATTTCTTACTGAACAATTAATTCCCTTCTCTTTGGCAAATCAACTGTTTTAAGTCATATTTATATAACTGTTCAAGTGTTAGAAAAGTGCTTAGTGCATTGTTCCATTCGGCAAGTGCGACTTCCTCATTTTCTATCACTTTGAATTGCATTACCTCTTTCAGATAAACAGGGCATGTGAAACAAATAAAATAAGCAAGGAACAAATTAAAGTATTTACTCAGCTTTCAAATCTGCTACTAATCTTGTATCGCTCGTTAAGCCCAAGATATTTTAATGTTAATATCGTAATCATTATTTAAAGCTTGCAAACAAGAATTCAATTCTTCATCATGGTTTCCAGCTCACGTAGTGCTTTCATAAGATCACCAACCCTCCTATTTGCTGGTACGGCATCAATTACAAAATAATCGATTTGTGTTGGATTCTTCTGATGTACCATCTCACAATGTCATGCTTCTGGGTAAGACCGATCCCAATTCTTTATTGCCCTTATATGTTGTAGGATTCGGCGTATGAACCTGCAAGGTGGTACTTCCCACATATCTTAGGTTGCAGGCACAGGTTAGTACAGAAACTGCAAACTCTGTCTTGCAGTTATACGCTCCCTTAATCATCACCTCCCTTCCTCCGAATGGAATATGGTAAACTGTGATATTTTGACCTATGCTGCAGGCCCTCCAGCGAGTACATTTCTGGAAACCACGGGGGGTCTTAGCCAACTTTGATCATGGTCCATCTCAGGACTACTCTTTACTATTGAATCTCTTAATGATGGTGCTCTTTGATATGTTATGGGGTAATGTCTCGGTAGTGTCTTCCCTATGACTGGGTCTGATCTCACTATGTGCCAGTTTTTGTTTAGCAAGTCCCTGAGTTCTTTATCCTGTGTATTGTAAGTGGTTAAAAAGCTCAATGGGGATTGGCCTTTTCTTTTTTTTTTTTTTATAATTTATTTCTTTATTATCAAATAGCCCGAGCTGGCATACATCATAGTGCGCCTACAACCCTGAGGTCGGCTAATATTCCACATCCAATCACTGCAGCACAACAGCACATCCCACATCCCGGAGGCCGGACATCGCTGTACCCCAAGTTGGGCCAGCCGTGAGTTCTTCCCAGTATTGCAGTAGTATGTCACAGCTTGTGTACACTTCCCCACCGGGGATCAACAGTTTTTGTCGCTAATCTAATCAAACTCCCCCTAACACCCTCCCCACCCCTCCCAGCACCCCAACATCTCGGCGTCTGAACAGATCTCCTCTAATAATTCTAGTCCCAGTTTCTACCAGCTTGCGCGGTCTACCCGTACTCCGCCCTCTGCCACCTGCCAGTCTCGGAACACTCATGCCTCTGTATCTCCAATCTCCCCGCCCCTCACATCCCACTGCCCCCAGCTGGTCAATGTATGTCCTGGCGCTCTGCCAACAAGTCGGCTCTCCCGTCGTCAAACGATCACCCCCAGGCAGCCTACTGCGCCACCGCCCCCGGGTCCCTCACAGCTCCCGATTCGGAACCCCTCTCCGATGTTCCCCCCTTCCCCCTAAGGCGTTCTGTGTAAAGTCCCCAGAAATTTTTCGGTCGACTGCGCAGAGGGAGCAGCTCACTAAACACCTCAGTTTGCGTGCAGCAATATAATACATCCCGGGCCCATTGTTCTACTGTGGGCAATGGCCCTCTCATCCAACACATTGCCACCCTTCTCTTTGCTATTAGCAGTCCCATGTCTAACATTTTGCGAACGGCTCTAGGCAGCTTCTTAGAGTAGCCCAGCAGAGCTACTGCCGGATCCGGATCAAACTCTAGCTTCAGCAGTCCCCCCAGTTTGTGGAAAATTGCTTGCCAGAACCTGTAGATCCCCGGGCATTCCCATGCCAGATGGATAAAGTCAGCCATGGTGTGACCGCATCTCTCACACCCAGCATCCTCTCGCAATCCGTAACGGTGTAACCTGTCTGGTGTATAATATACTCTATTTATGTACTTGAAATGGAGTAATCTGTGCCTCCCATGCAGTGATATCCTACGTGTGCCAGCACAGCAATACAGCCACATGGCGTCATCTATTACCATCCCCAGGTCTTGTTGCCAGGCCAGCCTAGCCTTGGGGTACCATTGTATGCGTTGCTCCATAGTTATCTTATAGAGTCGAGATATTAGTCTGCGAGGGCATTTGTGTTTAATGATATATGTTAATTCCGGCACCTCCGGGGGCTCAGCCATATCGTCCCCCAGTTGCTGCCGCAACGCCCCCTCACTCTATGAAATTGGAAACGCTGCAGCTGCGACGGGGCTTCCGCTCCTGCAGCCACCTCATCCCACGTTATCACGGTGCCATCCACGAACAGGTCTCCCATCGCCTGCAAGCTGAGTTCCTGAAGGGCACGCACCACTCCCTTATCCCTACAGGGAGATAGCCATCGCGCCCATTCCACTGGCATTGCCGGGGAATATAACAATGCCCCAGCCTTGTGCCTCAGTATACTATCCTCAGCGTGCCTCGTGGAATTAAGGGAGTCCAAGTAACCTGTCCGACGGTCGGGTGTTTCAAATAGAATCGCTGGGAGCGGGAGGGGGTCGGCAAACAATTTCTCCAGTATGAGATACGGGACCGATTCCTCACCATGGATCCAGCTGTGCGCTTGCGCTCCCTGAGCCACCCGGTAGTACAATTCCATATCGGGCGCCCCGAGTCCTCCCATGTGGTACGGTAATGTGAGCACCCGCCGGCTGACTCGGGCCTGTTGGCCCGCCCATGCCAGCTTCAATAGAGACCTCCGTAACCTGTCAAAAAATACCCGTGGTAACACCATAGGAATATTAATGAACAGAAAGAGGAAGCGAGGGAGCACTACCATTTTCATGATCGATATCCTGCCAACTAAGGAGAGTGGGAGGCCGATCCAAATCTCTACATCGTCCTCCAGTTTATCTATGGCTCTGCCATAGTTTTCCCTCATTAATATTTCAGGATCAGTATGTAGCCGTATTCCCAAATATCTGACCGCTTCGTCCGACCAGTGTAACGGGTACTCCATCTCAAAGGAAATCGTGGATGGGGTAAGCGGAAAGGCAATGGACTTATTCCAATTCACCTGCAGGCCCGAGAGGGCACCGAAGTGCACCACTTCTCTCAGCACCGGAGCCAAATTATTCTCTGGGTCCCGAACATACAGAAGGGTGTCATCTGCATACGTGGACACCACTATTTTATAGGTGGGGAAGTTCACTCCCCTAAGGCTGTGGTATTCACGTAGGGCGCAAGCTAACTGTTCAGCCACCAGAGCATATAGTATCGGCGACAGTGGGCAGCCCTGACGCGTTCCCCTGGAGATGTGAATAGCTTCCGTAACCCGTCAACACCTGACACATAAAAGGCCATTCAACTGAGTCGAACGCCTTCTCCATATCTAGGAACACCGCAAGCGCTTTAGTGTCCCTGCGGACATGCTGCATGGTGCCAAAAACCATCCGCAAATTGTAGGTTAGATTTCTACCAGGCATGAAGCCCGCCTGCTCCGGAGTCACAAGCTCCGGTGTCAGAAGCGCAAGGCGCGTAGCCAATATTTTCGCAAATATCTTAGTGTCCACATTTAGTAACGACAGCGGCCTGTAGGAGCTGCACTCCTCCGGGGGCTTCCCAGCCTTAGGGATGGCCACCAATATAGCCTCACTCATGGACTTTGGCATTCGGCCCGTGTCACACATGTCATCAAACAGCTGAGAAAGATGTGGGAGCAGGATATCCGTGAAGTTTTTATAAAAGGCGGCCGTTAGTCCAGCCGCCCCGGGTGCACTGTTCGCACGCATGCTCGCCAGAGCCTCAAGGATTTCATCCTTCTGAATGGAGAGAGCCAGAAATTCCCTACGGGCATTGGAGAGAAAGGGCACCTTGATGTGGTTCAAGTATTCCCGTATCTCTTCATCCATCCCCGTCTGCCGTGAAGCATACAATGCCGCATAGTACGACCTAAAGCAGGCCGCGATCTCTGCCTCCTCAGTCAGCAGCTCCCCAGCGTCCGATCTAATCGCAGCAATGTTAGCTTTACTCCTTCTAGCCTTAAGTGAATTCGCCAAGACCGAACCCGGCCTCTCCCCCTCTCCATAAACCCTAGCCGTAGCGTACTTCCCCAGGTGTTTAACTTCCGCATCTGCGGCCTCATGGTACTCCTCCAATAGAGTCTTCAATTCTGCAGTAGCCCCGCCTCCCTCACCCCCCAGCTGTCTGGCCTCTACCTCACCCAGTCGACGCTCCAGAGTCGCCAATCTACTGCGGATGCCGCGCAACACCCCTGAATGTTTAGCCATGGCCTCCCCTCTAATGCAAAAACAACAATTGATGGACAGAATGTAGAACAATGTCATACATTCACCCCAGTACAGAGATCTGGGCCTAAATCCATCGTTTTATTGCTCACCATGCCGTTCCAGTTTGAACCCAGCCATATGCAAATCAGCCTTGACCCTGTGCCTCATGGGAACAGTCCAGACCGAACTGCCAAGCCAGGTCCTCCCTGGACTGGAAACAAGCATCCTAGGACCGGTTTCTGGCATTTCAGCCGTCTTCAGCCAGGCTTGCTTGATTTTCAGTGGCATGGAGAGCAAGGGACCCACGTCTGGGCATACCCTTTCCACTCGGGGTGACAAATGCAAAAACAACAATTGATGGACAGAATGTAGAACAATGTCATACATTCACCCCAGTACAGAGATCTGGGCCTAAATCCATCGTTTTTTTGCTCACCATGCCGTTCCAGTTTGAACCCAGCCATATGCAAATCAGCCTTGACCCTGTGCCTCATGGGAACAGTCCAGACCGAACTGCCAAGCCAGGTCCTCCCTGGACTGGAAACAAGCATCCTAGGACCGGTTTCTGACATTTCAGCCGTCTTCAGCCAGGCTTGCTTGATTTTCAGTGGCATGGAGAGCAAGGGACCCACGTCTGGGCATACCCTTTCCACTCGGGGTGACATATGCAAAAACAACAATTGATGGACAGAATGTAGAACAATGTCATACATTCACCCCAGTACAGAGATCTAGGCCTAAATCCATCGTTTTTTTGCTCACCATGCCGTTCCAGTTTGAACCCAGCCATATGCAAATCAGCCTTGACCCTGTGCCTCATGGGAACAGTCCAGACCGAACTGCCAAGCCAGGTCCTCCCTGGACTGGAAACAAGCATCCTAGGACCGGTTTCTGGCATTTCAGCCGTCTTCAGCCAGGCTTGCTTGATTTTCAGTGGCATGGAGAGCAAGGGACCCACGTCTGGGCATACCCTTTCCACTCGGGGTGACAAATGCAAAACAATTGATGGACAGAATGTAGAACAATGTCATACATTCACCCCAGTACAGAGATCTGGGCCTAAATCCATCGTTTTTTTGCTCACCATGCCGTTCCAGTTTGAACCCAGCCATATGCAAATCAGCCTTGACCCTGTGCCTCATGGGAACAGTCCAGACCGAACTGCCAAGCCAGGTCCTCCCTGGACTGGAAACAAGCATCCTAGGACCGGTTTCTGGCATTTCAGCCGTCTTCAGCCAGGCTTGCTTGATTTTCAGTGGCATGGAGAGCAAAGGACCCACGTCTGGGCATACCCTTTCCACTCGGGGTGACAAATGCAAAAACAACAATTGATGGACAGAATGTAGAACAATGTCATACATTCACCCCAGTACAGAGATCTGGGCCTAAATCCATCGTTTTTTGCTCACCATGCCGTTCCAGTTTGAACCCAGCCATATGCAAATCAGCCTTGACCCTGTGCCTCATGGGAACAGTCCAGACCGAACTGCCAAGCCAGGTCCTCCCTGGACTGGAAACAAGCATCCTGGGACCGGTTTCTGGCATTTCAGCCGTCTTCAGCCAGGCTTGCTTGATTTTCAGTGGCATGGAGAGCAAGGGACCCACGTCTGGGCATACCCTTTCCACTCGGGGTGACAAATGCAAAAACAACAATTGATGGACAGAATGTAGGACAATGTCATACATTCACCCCAGTACAGAGATCTGGGCCTAAATCCATCGTTTTTTTGCTCACCATGCCGTTCCAGTTTGAACCCAGCCATATGCAAATCAGCCTTGACCCTGTGCCTCATGGGAACAGTCCAGACCGAACTGCCAAGCCAGGTCCTCCCTGGACTGGAAACAAGCATCCTAGGACCGGTTTCTGGCATTTCAGCCGTCTTCAGCCAGGCTTGCTTGATTTTCAGTGGCATGGAGAGCAAGGGACCCACGTCTGGGCAAACCCTTTCCACTCGGGGTGACAAATGCAAAAACAACAATTGATGGACAGAATGTAGAACAATGTCATACATTCACCCCAGTACAGAGATCTGGGCCTAAATCCATCGTTTTTTTGCTCACCATGCCGTTCCAGTTTGAACCCAGCCATATGCAAATCAGCCTTGACCCTGTGCCTCATGGGAACAGTCCAGACCGAACTGCCAAGCCAGGTCCTCCCTGGACTGGAAACAAGCATCCTAGGACCGGTTTCTGGCATTTCAGCCGTCTTCAGCCAGGCTTGCTTGATTTTCAGTGGCATGGAGAGCAAGGGACCCACGTCTGGGCAAACCCTTTCCACTCGGGGTGACAAATGCAAAAACAACAATTGATGGACAGAATGTAGAACAATGTCATACATTCACCCCAGTACAGAGATCTGGGCCTAAATCCATCGTTTTTTTGCTCACCATGCCGTTCCAGTTTGAACCCAGCCATATGCAAATCAGCCTTGACCCTGTGCCTCATGGGAACAGTCCAGACCGAACTGCCAAGCCAGGTCCTCCCTGGACTGGAAACAAGCATCCTAGGACCGGTTTCTGGCATTTCAGCCGACTTCAGCCAGGCTTGCTTGATTTTCAGTGGCATGGAGAGCAAGGGACCCACGTCTGGGCATACCCTTTCCACTCGGGGTGACAAATGCAAATACAACCAATGTAGACTTTGAACATTTCCCAAACCGTCTGGAAGCTGTCCACTGAACCCACGTTAGTATCGAAAAATGTAGTTATAGCTTCCGCCAGTTCCTCCATAAATAGGGGGTCTAAGAGCGAGTAGGGGGGGAACTGCCACAGGAACGGCGGGACCGTTTTTCTAGGCGTGTCAATAGCCAGTAAAATAGGGGAATGGTCGGACAAAGTCCTCGGCAGGACCTGACACAGGCTGACCCGCGGGATGAGCGCCGACGACGCAAGCCAGTAGTCTATGCGTGTATGCAGATTATGGTAGGCTGAGTAGTGCGTGAAGCCCCCCACAGCGGGGTTAAGCGTCCTCCAGACATCTGCGAGCGCCATACGGATCATCGCCCTGTGCAATATCTTATCAGCAGCCGCAGGTGCCCTAGCCGGCCCCCCCGATCTATCCAAGCGCGGGTCCAGAACCACATTGAGATCACCTCCCCACAGAATCTGCGAAGCCCCACATCCCCTCACGGTGTCAGCCAGTTTACTGTAAAAGTCAGGACAATCAAAATTTGGGCCGTAAACATTCACTAACAGTAAGTCTAGTCCTCTGCCCTGGCAACGTGAGAGCACGTACCTACCCCCTCCAAGTGTAGCAAGCAGCTGCGCTGCAAAGTCGGACTTTGGATTAAACCAGGTGAGAACCCCTCTAGCGTGCGTTGTAAACCCAGCCGCATGCACATTGCCTTGCAGCCCCCCGGTTCGTAACATGGGACTGAGGTTCGGAAGATGCGTCTCCTGTAGGAAGGCCACATCTATGTCATGTCTGTTTAGGTATTGCAGGACTTTACGCATTTTACGGTGATCGTTTAATCCTCTGACATTCCAAGTCACTACCCGTATGGGGCTGGGCGACCCTTGCGGAACCATCGTTCTAACCATTGGCATCCTTGTCACAATGCAGTGACCCCGTTCCCATAATTGATGAGTCTGCACCGGGTATCCGCAATCTCATCTCTCCAAGCTGTCGGACTAACCTCTGAACAAACAACAAAACCCCCTTCCCCTCCCCCCTCCCCCCTCCCACAGCTGACCTCCCCCAACTCAGCCACGCTGGTTCTCATTTAGAGATTACCCCCACCTCCCTTTACCTACCCTCTAACCAGAAATCCCCGTCAAAGGTGTGTCGTGCACTCGGAGGCGGAGGTAGCTCCGTACAAAGGTATTAGACAAAGACCGCTCAGTACCGAGCCCCCCCCCCCTCCGCAGGCAGAGCAAAAGTACTTTCCCCCACCGTGAAGGGAGACATGAGCCAGTATCCACCTCCCTACACCATTGGCTTCCAAGATGCAAAGTCCCAGCAATCGCCGCAACCCCCTCCACCAGCACCACAGTTTATCAGGTCGCGGCTATGTCCACAGGTTGTTCACCGCCGGCCCGGCACCGCTCCCACATATCAACTCCCAGCGCTGCACCGCACCAGGCAGGCAGCTGGCCCCGGCCTCTGATGAGATTTTCCAGGCCATATTGCATCACCATAGCGTCTCTCTTACCAACTTGCCCCACGTGTTTCACCTTCTCAGCACGCCGCAAGCCCAGTTCACACCCATCACATACATAGGCTTAGTCTTGCTGCTCCAATGAGCCTTCAGCCTCCTCATCTCCTGATGTCCGCGCTGGACTGCGCCTCCTCTCCCTTCAGTGCCCTTTGTAAGGCCTTAGGATCGAGGAAAATGTGAGTCTTCCCTTGCCTGTTGACACGCAATTTTGCAGGGTATAGCATCGCATAATCCAGGCCCTGCTCTCGCAGCTGTTTGTTAATCGGGATGAACTGCCGTCTCGCTTCTTGGTCCCTAGCAGTGAAGTCCGGATACAGCGAGATGGACGACCCCTCGTACGTGAGCGACTGCTTTTCCCTAGCTACCCGAAGAGCGGCATCCCTATCTCTGTAGTTCAACAACTTAGCGATGATCGGTCGTGGTGGCAGGCCTGGGTCCCAGGGATCTATGCGCCCTCTCCACCACAAACATAGTCGAGAAGATTTCCGGGCCTAGCAGACCTATCAGCATCTTTTCCACAAATAACTCCATTTTGCCCGTAGGCATTGTCTCCGGCAGACCCGTAATGCGCAGATTACAGCGTCGCGTGTGGGCCTCCAGGTCTTCGGTTTTATCTGCAGTACCTGCATGATACGCCCCAGCTTTTTATGTTCAGTGTCTATCGAGGTCTGCGCCTCCTCCACCCCGACCAGTCTCTGCTCAGTTTGATCCAGTCGCTCCGCATGTTTATCGAGGCGCTCCCCCCATACGGTCCATGCGATAGGAGAGAGCGTCTATCTTCGCCCCCAGGGAGGTGATTGTGAGAAGTTGGCCTGATATGTAGTGCTCACTATTCTAGTGATCACTGTGTATCATTCCAAACGACCCTTATTGATGATTGGTTGTAAGTCAACCTTATAGACCAGCTATCCTAGTAGCGTGGATACGAGCAGTCTTAGGCTAAACTCTAGAGGGCGTGTTAAGCCAGCTGTTTACCATCACATATACCCCTTGAACACCAAGTGAAAGGACTCCACACAAGTTGTTATGAAAATAAAAGGATATTTATTTATAACAAGACTACCCTGGCTCTTTTTGAGTCAGGGAGCTAAGCACACTACAAAACTCTTAGGAAAATACTTCAGTTGCACAATTTACACAAATGCCCGAGGGCACGAGAAACCATCTACACTAACAGTGAAATGCGAATGGTTAGAGTCTGGAGGTACTGATTCCGGAGTGTTCCGATCAGTGGGACTAAACGAAAAAGGAACTGGACACTTGTAGAGCGAACCTGCGATGGAGCACCGAGATGCTCGAGTTACCTAGCCCGGAGGCTGCGGCTGCGTGAAGTTCGGCAAGATGTCTGGAGTCCTCGTGTAGTCTCAGGAGCCTGAAAGAAGAAGTTGCTGGCAGGCGACCAGTGACGATGTTCAGAGCGATCCAAGCCTGGATCGGTGGTGAAGGAAACCTGAAAGCAGAGGGGACTCAGTTCTCAACCGCTAGCCAGCGATTGTGTGGGTACCAGGGGGGTACCGGCTGAAGTCACCTCGACCAGGTGAGTGGGTGACGTCGGACTCGGCTGTTCCTCGGACCAGGAGGCGCGGCGGCGACCAGGATGGAGGGCGAGCTGTCCCACGAAGGTGTCTGCTGTCGATGATGCTGGGCCCAGGAAGGGGCAGCGGATCTTGGCAGTGGCAACCCAAGCGGGGGAGTCCAGATGGCGTCGGGAGTGGACCAGGAGGGTCCGTGGTACTCCTCTGTTGAAGGGGAGCCAGAGCCAGTCTGGAGCATACCAGACCGGTGATGCAAATAATCTTGGAGCGTCGTGAAGAGGGCCACAAGCCGGTCGGCAAGTGGTCGGACAACGCTGGGAACAGCAAGAAGCGGAAGGGCCCCCACGCAGATCTCGTGGATGCTGGGGAGACAGACTTCGATGCTGGAGCTGCTCAGGGTTTTAGGGCTTCTCAAACCCTAGGTGCACTCACTCGAGGGTCCCTCGGTGGGCGTGCTAGATAAGCGTCGTGCAGGTTCTGAAGATAGCCGGTCCCGCAGGTCTCGTCACACCTACGACTCTCAGCTGGGCTGATGAGGTAGGTAAAAGGTCAGAGATGGCAGGGAACTCGGGTCTCGTCGAGCTGGGCAGTCTTGATCCGTAGGAGACGTACAGCAAACCGCAAGCGCTTAGGTGGTGCCTGCTGGTGCAGGGTGGCTACTCCTTAGCCACAAGGGAGAGTCTTCAGAAATAGTCAAGAGTTCCTTTCGTGGAAAGTGGTTCGTGATTCGGAGTTATCCGATTATCTGATTATCCAATTTGGGAAGGGGACTCGCTCCTACCTTTATTCTAAGAAAAGGGGCTGGCCCGTGACTAGGTTCTACCTATGGGTGGAGCCAGGAGGGGGGTGGTTACACCCCTATCCTTTGTCCGGCTTCGCGCCAGCTCAGGGGCTGGTGTGCCCCCGAAACTGGTTTGAGCCGGGCTATGCACAGTGAGCACCGGGGTGCCACTTGCAATCACCTTCCTTTCAGCCCTGCCTACCTGGGATACACAAACCCTGTCTGGGATGGTGCTAACACCGCCCTCGACAGGAAACCCTTTGTCCAAGCTCCCCTTGCTGGAAGGTCCCCCAGCAGCAGGAGGTCAGACTTGTGTCTGGTGGCAGCATCCATTTTGTGATGCTGAGGCTTGAGTCAACTTTAACCGGGGTTCAAGGTTACTTCCATGTCGCGTCCCTCTAAAAGGGGGGAATGCTAACCCCGTCGCCAGGACTGGCGAGGGGTTCGTATTCCCATTCGTATGACACCTTACTCGACATGTGTAGGTGATGTGATGCCAAAGTTAGCAAATAACCGCAAGGATTATAATGCATTAAAAGTAGTTGGCCCGCGTCACCATGGAACGGCTATTAGGACTTGGTTCCGCAAGCCGTCGACGGGCTCAGCTCGCGCCAGAGCACCGTCCCACATGATTCCCGGCACTCTGCCTTCAGGATTGATAAGGCCTGCTATAGGAGTGACTGATAGGAATCCATGTGTCCATTTTAGGGTTTAGGTGTAGGAATACTACACCTACAGCAACGGGTGATTACACCACGTGGCCCCAGCTGTCGTGCAGCCAGTTGTGTCAGATTTGGGCGGCCATTCCAGGGGTGGCATAATACATGCTTCAGCCCCTGGTAGGCCCTGGGTACACCGATGCCCTGGATACCTGTGGTATGCTGAGACAGGGACTGACAAGGCGGCCCAGTTCCAATTAGTGGATGCACCTAATGTACATGTGTGTTAATTTCGAGAGAGAACAGCTAGGCTGTGGGTCTGATTGGCAGGCCCACAGCCGGAGAAAGTCGTAAACCAATGAAGCAAAAGCAAAAAATCTGGGTGATCATAGGATTGCAGACCCTACTCTCCTACAGTGATGCCCGACTACAGGCCTTTCTCCATCGAAAGCAGCAGACTCCGGATGTCCTGGGCGTCTTCAGGGGGGGCAGTCGCGCCTCCCACCGACCCCTCCCCCACTTCCTTGGGCTTGGGGCGCCTTTGCTCAAAAGAAAGTTTCGCCTGCGTTTTATCCGACTTGCCCATTGTGCCACCACTTTTCCCTGGGTGCCACCCGTCTACCCCCCCGCTGCACCCCTATGGCCGAGAGTGTAGCAGTGTTTCTCTGAGAGCGTTATCCAGGACTGCCGCCGCTCAAATCCCGGGCCCCAACCTGTGCGCCGCAGGCATCAGTGTCCCCAGCAGCGGGACGCCGCCCGCGCCACCTTGCTCAGTGCCGCTCACCTCCTCAAGAGCCATGGCAGCTTCAGTGCGCAAGTCCTCCGCCACAGGTCAGGGGCGCCCATTCAGTCTATGACCTATTAAGAAACACATTGGAAATGGCGCATGCGAACCACACCACCGTCTACTGCAGACACTTCGTTCTCTTACGCTGCTCCCTCGCCAATCAGCTCCTCTTGTGCTCCTTTTTCGCCATCCAGTGGAGGCCCCTCGCATGCAGCACACAGGTGTCAGTGCCCTTCGCATGGACCAGCCCCCAGCTTTCTCACTGCCGGCAAAGCTGACCTTTAATCGTGCAATGCGCCTCAGGCTAGTAGTGTACCTCGCAGGGTTCATGTGAGCCACCTCCACTCCATCGGGGCGCCCAGTGTGGCCCGCCGCGCGTACAAGTTCCTGCAAAGCCCGCAACCCCCAGCAGCAGCAGGGAGTCTCCAAGGACACTCTTTACAGCGCCGCGGCGGCCGCGTCCGATCGGCCTTCGTCAGCAGCGCTCTTCCGGCCAATACCACACCCCGAGCCCGCCACCTTTGTCACTCTCCGGGGGTCACCGCTAATGTCGCTTTCCGCTCGCCAGCCTTGGTCGCTACAGTCAGGCCGCCATGCTGAGCTGCTGCTTCGTCCTCCGCATCCAGTGCTTCCAGCTCTCCGCTGTTCTGGGGGATCGCACCACACACCCTGCGGTGTATCTCAGCGGTGGTGGCCCCCCGCCGCAGCCGCGCCTCTAATTCGGGACAGGCACCTCTGCCGCTCCGGCACCCCCAGCTCGCGGCGACGTCGCCGGACCCACGCCTCACCCGAGTTCGGCTATCAGGGGCCTCCTCTTCTCTGTGGTCCGGTGCCGATCACCGGGCGTCAGACTCTCCCTGCTCTCTCAAAACTCGCCCCGTCTTGGCTCCGCACTGTTCGCCACCCATGGCAGGTCTTCCACGTTCGATCAACACGGTGTGGGGCAGGATAATTAAAGGATTGTCGCCTCTGTGTGCCGGAGCTCGAGGCTCAAGCTGCCATTCTCGTTGCGAGCCAAGCTCCGCCCCCCAGGCTTGTCCTTTTCCCTCTCTTGAACTTATTTGAGAGAATAGAACCGCCTCTCTCTTCTTTTTGTTAGCCGCTTGGCAGGCCTTCTCAATCATTAGTTTGTTATAGCCTCTTTTCAAAAACTCTATGGGTCATTTTGTCCTGGCACTTTTTTTAATTCTACGTGAGTGCTACAATTTCTCTTCGTGTGTAGCATTTCGTCATAGGGAATACTCAGTTTGGTGTGGTTAGTTGAAAGCTGGAAGCATGGAGAGTTGTATTCCAGGCTGTCTTTTTTCTGTGAAGCCTTGTTTCCCGCTTACCTTCCTGACATACACTTCTATGTCAAGAAATGTTACACTGGTCTTGCGGATGTCATACGTAAACTGTTAAGTTCAATTCATTGTTGTTTAGGAGCTTCACAAACTGTTCTGTGGAATTAATCATGCCCCTCCAAACCAAAAAATGATCATCTATATATCTTGCCCACATCACTATGTGCTCATCGCAAATGAGCATATGTTCTCTGCGGAGCACCTGTTCCTCCCACCAGCTTACATGTAAACACGCATAGCTGGGGGTGAAACAGGTGCCCATCGCAGACCAACGCTGTTGGTGGTACAACTCTCCCCCAAATAGAAAAAAGTTACTTTCAAGGAATCTCTTTGCCATGGTTATCAACATTTTGGTGTGACCTACTGGTCTGTCTTGTGAGAAATGTTGCATGGCTCTCAAGCCATCCTTGTGTAGAGAGTTGTTATCTCCAGCGCCATCAGCACATATTCATGTTCAATGGGTGTGTCATAGATCCTCCTCAGGAAATCACAACTATCCCTTATATAGGATGGTACTTGGATTTGTTATCCATCATACTTCAGATTGCAGAGATAATCGGGCATCCAGGGGGGCAACTAGCATTCATATGCACCTTTGGAATTATATAAAAGACAGGTGTTTTGGGAGTGTCATTTCTCAGATACAAATATTCATCATGGGAAAGCAGGCCATCGTTCATCCACTGTTCCAGCTCAGGTGTGTACTCAGAAAAAGCCTTGGTTACTGTCATCTTGTTTACATTTCCTGTAGGAGTCTCTTTGTCCTAGGCTTCATGTAAATACATGTTATGAGGCTATAGCACAACATTACCCCCTTTGTCGGAGTTCGGTATCATTTTTGTTTTTTCTCAATTTGGCCACTAATCCATGGAATTTCCATTCATTGGCTGATCTCTTTGCTCTGCCTTCAGAGATCAGCTTGTGAAAAGTGTCAATTGTGTCCCTTGTAGTGTCTAGCATTGCTCTCGAATGTGGCTGAAATGGTGTAGATGCCGCTTCTCCCACTTCAATATTATGTTCTTGAATAACGTCCTGGCTAGTTACATCCACGTTACAGCCACGTTGGAATCCTCACTCTCAATTTCTAGCTGCCTTAATGTTCGTAGTAATGAAAAGTCTGCAACAGTGGCAATCTCCGTTGGTGCCCTTGACGTGCTCCTCTCCACACTAGCTGTATCGGTGGCTCAGTTACTTAATAACTCAATAACTTTCAGCCCCACTTATACCTCGTATCAGAAGGAGTAGGGAGAGAGAGAGTAGAGAGGGAGTAGTAACCTCTGTTTTTGCCGCGCGTACTGGACTGGACCGTTGTTGCCGTCGCCATGCCTGAATAGGCATACGCATCAACTGAACAACACGACGCAGATCGACGCCAAGCATTGCCTGCAGGAGGAGAAGCCGGGCCACTGTCAGGACGAGTGAAGGCTGAGTGCAGCCCCGAAAACGCAGGGACCGCGGTGCCGCTGCCAGAGAGCAGAGGAGCATGCCTGAAGGAGGGGGGCGTATCGATTAACGGCCCCCATCCGTGTAGAAGGACGCAAGATAGTGCGCGGCAGTGAGGGGCATGAGGCTTGTGTCGGTCCCAGGCCCTGTCCCCTTGGGACTCAGGCACGCTGGATTTGCCTGGACTGCACCACAAGGTAACAATTAAGGTTACCTGATGTAGTGTAAGCACCAAGGAACCAGTGAAGGTGAATAAACTAAGGGTTCGAATTTTACGTGGCAGTTGCTTGCTTCTACAAAAATGAATCCTGGTGGAAACTACAGTGGCACAGCCCAAGTCAAGGTCAGTCAGTTTAAGGCACAACAGAGGTAAGTTTTTGGCTCCTTCTTATTTGGTTTGTTCCACTATGGCTAATTGAATAGTAGGGATCCAGTATCATAAATCCCGTAGAAGGGGATTTAAAAGGCTGGGAAGCTGCTAGGAAGGGCAGTGGTGCATATAAATAAGCACAATCTTTGGTGGATCTGGGCTAACCTACACTGGACTGCCGCGCCCAATAACGTATTTTTAAGTTATTTTAAGCACGCGCTGACCACTGATGGCCCTAAAGAAGAATAAAGCCCGTAAAAAGAATATAGGACAGGGGCATGCGACTAATGAGCCCTCTATGGAAAATAGGGCTTCAGGGGAGAGTATGGAAAGCCCAAGAGAAAGGGCAAAAAAGGCACCAGCAAGAGAAGCAAAGAAGAAAGCTGTAAATGAAGCCGCACAGGGAACACAAGGGGGCGCGTTAGCATCTAAGTCAATAAAGGACTTTGTGGGCAAACACTTCAAAAGGATATATTCACCAATGAAGCCCCTGGATGTAGGGGCAGACCAGGAGAAAGTGAACGATTCAATTGAACACTGCGCCCAAACATTATGTTCATCTTTCTTAATTATTCAATCGTTCTCAAGTCAAAAACGACCTCAATACAGAACCCCGTTTGTCCTCATCCCTACAACATTTTTCGCTACAGGACCAAAAAGTGATGGCGATAGATCCGATTGAGAACTACAGTGACGGATCGGGGACTGATCGGGATGATGGTTCAGTAATAGCCTCAAGGCCAAACTTGAATAGGAGTACAGAGCAGCCTGGCAGTCAGGGAACTGAAATGACAGAAGGGCCCATGCGAAATACCATATTAGACTTAGATATCTCAGTAACCCCTTCGGCTTCAATGTTGGACATAATGTTGATGCTGCAAAGAACATTACATGGGTTACTAGAAGTCACACGGTTAAATAATGATATTTAAAAACCCCAAAAAACGCAACTACAGAAGATTGTGGGAGAACTACAAGGTATTAAGGGCCAAAAGCCAACCATAATAAGACCGGTCCCTGATATGCAGACCCCGGAATCTGCTGGTGACACAGGGATACCAGAAGATTTACAGAATGTGTATATCTCAAGACACCCTATGTTGATAAAGAGACGGGGTGAATATTCTAGGTATAGGCAAATAAACAGCAAAAGGTGCACCACTTCATAAAATACAGTGTGATTTAAATCAGTCCATATCCTTGGTGTCTTTTCCTTTTCAACAATTCTTCTTTATTTTTTATTTGTGACATAGACATTAAAAACAGCCAAAGCAGCCAACGCGTTTCGTCCAACTTGGGACTTCTTCAGGGCTGCAATTTTTATACGAAAGCATATATAAATAACACATAAAGACATTTTACAGACGGTTTTTAAAAGCAAGACATAACCAATGTACACACAAAAAAAAGGCACTACAAAGTAGGTTCAATTCTTATAAGGGTTACAGAAGACACCACTTAACAGTTCTAGACAGACATACAATAATTACAGTGACCACCATACCAGCAATTGTTAAAAGCTAGTTCCAAGAAGATTTGTACATGTTATCTGCACATTGACTAGTTAGAACTGTGATTAAGTTGGCCATATAAATATAACTCAACCGATTGACAATTTGGGATATATAATCACAATGTAAGATTTTGATAACAGACTCAATCTCTATTAAAGGGCCGTATTTTTTATATTTATTTAAAATGTTGCACCGGACCTCCACAGAAAAACCCCATGTCATGGTGCTAATCTCAGTATCACTATTGGGATGTATAATCACAACATTAGGTCTTAATAACAGGCTCAAGTTTTACTAAGGGACGTGTTTTTAAATCAGAGTGTGGCACCTGGCCTCCACAGACAAACCCCAGCTCATATCACTCTTTAAAGTGTGAGTCTCAAAAGAGCGAGTAATATCCATAGTTTGGTTGTAAAACCTGTTATATTTCCCTATCAAAGCCAGAGAAATAGATACTGAATATGTACCCACAGTAAGCAATGATACACCAATTTGTGTTTTCAATAGTAGTGTTTCGAAGAGCACAATTCAATGACACTAAAAGAATTAAAAAAACAGAGAAGTAGGAAAATAAAAGGCTATATAACTAAATCATCTATAATGATAAGCTTTGAACATACTAGTCATTGAACAAAAAGAAGAAGAAGGCTATACTAGTATCAATCTCCCAGCTAATAATTATTTGGGATCAGTATATCATTCTAAGGACCACAGCTGATAATTATATCTTTTCAGCGGATGAATAAATAGCAATAATACAAAGGATTAAAAAATGGGCAGTAACCAAGGTGATTCATATGTTTAATAAGACATATATCACCAAACAATGTGATTAGTCATATTAGGCTAACCCTCCAGTGACGGAACACAGTAAAACATTTTATCAAAAGAATATGTGTACTCACATTCACGAGGTAACTACGCCGTATTAGATAAGTAAGAGTATCTGCTTAATAGAGCCAATGGGGATACAAGAACATCTGAGAGCTGCAGAGAATGGGGACCTTAGATATCCCCTCACAATACACATCCAGACTAAACAACACAAGCCAAATGAACTATGGTTCTTTGGGATAGACCACATACCTACATCCCCCAGGGGAGTGTTGTAAATTGAAACGTCGATGTAATTAAGCATTCACTAAAGACATGAATTCCCCTTTAGGACCAAGTCTCTTTCGTTATGTTGACTAAAGTCTGGACTCCATTTTGTATTGTCATGTCTCCAGAAGAGTCCTATCTTCGTGTTAGTTGCTCTTGCAATCTGCCTAGTAACAGTCTATAAATAGCTCCTTTGTCCGTCTGGCGCATGCCCAGACTTGACCACATCTGTTATCAGTTAGTCCTTTCTTGACCATGTTTTCGCGGGCTCAAGGAGTGTGTCAGCTCCGCCCATATATCGATTCTGTATCGAAAGTGACCATAAAAGGTAATATTCTTTGCCTCATGTTGTATCCACCCACTTATGAGCCCCTCTGTTGTGTATAAAAGGGGACCGTGTACGCAAGTTCTTTGTGCTACTCTATGCAATACTGAAGGGTGTTGTATGGATTGTAGGACCACCCTTAAGGGTTAATAAACTTTGTCTTTGTACTTTGCAGTTTCCGTGCCAACTTCCTTGTAGATTCCATTTGCAGGAGAGCGAACCCTTGTGTCCTGCGGGCCTAGCTGGGGCCTGTATTCATCAATTGGCGCCCGTCACGTGGGGCTCATCGGCGACTCGGATGCTCGAAGGATTGGTCGTGACGAAGGCGAGGGATTTGGCCGGGGATGTGATCACTGCCAGAGGCGCTTTAGTCCTGGCATCCCGAGGTTTTCTTCCTTCCCTTCCGAGCTGACCATCTGGGTGGCGCCGGTCCTCGACTGAGACCTCTTCTGTCGGTCCTGCCGTGACAGCCGTTTGGGCGAATTTTGGAGCTTGGCAGTTGGAATCTGGACTCTTGATTGGTAAGAACCGTTGTACGGTACTTGCTCCGAGTTTTGGAAGCCTGGTTTGGCTATTTGAGTTTGATTTGTGATGACCGGTCATATCTTGTATTGATTATTGTGAGAATATATGCGTTGCAACACATATAGGCAGGTAATGTGGAGATATTTCTCCAGAGCTGTGTAACTTTGAACGGCACAACGTTTAAGTGCCATTTTTTTGATAATACTGCATATTTTGTATTATTTTTGAACATGCCTGCTTTTAGCGCACTCCGTAAGTGGTGCTGCTGCTTTGGAAACCGGTTAAACCTCGAGGAATCTGCTCCAGCTCCCCCAGAGGGGACTCCTAATAGGGATATGTATGTGAAGCATGGTCTTTCTTCCATAATGTACAGCACAGTATGGAGGAAATACACCAGAAAGGATCCTGAGTTGCGATGGCCTTTGTATGGGTCGTTTGATATGCGTAAGATTGAGTACGTGGAACAGTGTATGTGTAAACGGCGTGCTCGTCAAGACATGTTTGAATGTGTGCGGTTATGGGTGAAAGAAGTGCGTGAGCGAGAGAAACGTGAGAAAGCGCTGTTTGATAAAGAGCAACGGAAGAATGATCATGTGCGAGCACAGGAAGCGAAGCGTCGGGAGGAGAGAGAACAGGCGGAGAGACAAGAGAAGGAGCGTAGGTTACAAGTGTCGGGTCAATATGCTGTTCGACAGCCTCTTTATCCTGCCCTTACTAATCTTGATGATGATTTTTTCCTATTAGATCGTTCCCCGCCACCTTATGTAGGTGCGTCTACTCCGACAGTTCAGGATTCTGGATCGGGTAAAGATAAGAAAGACACGCGATCCATGTTATCTCTTGAGCGCTCGGGTGAGCTTCGGAAACTTTCTTGTCGTGCAGTTTCAAATAAGCTGTCGTTTTCAGAGCTGTTACCGGATCTGGAAGGATGGCAGGATAGGGAGAAAGTGTATTTTGCTGCCATTTTCTCTGATGAAGTGGTTGCTGCCTTTCGAAAATATTCTGATGTTTTTGAGCCGCAGGAGATAGTGTCGGATTCTAGAGCACTGCGTAATGGTACTTTCTCTCCCTCCCAGGTGCCTGATGCGGTCCGACGTCTGTTTGCGCTACGGGATGAAATGCTTCGACTGCGGGAAAAAGCGCGCCGGAACAAGGAAGAAGAGAGCTTGACCTTGCAGGCGGACGACCAGCAGCTGTCTCCCCCCCAGTCAGATAAGAGCAACCTAGTGCATGTTAAACCAATGCGAGAGGCGGCACCTTTGTATGTTCCTCCTAAAGGAGCGGGGACTAGTTCGGATATAACCTCTGCCGATGCTAAGGGATATTTTGTGTACAATTGGGTTTATACTCCTTGGCATAGGGCTGATGTCATGGCATTAAAAAATGCATTGCCTGATCCCCGCAAGAATCCAGCGGCCTTCTACGAAGCAGTTGAGGGGGCCCTGAATTCTTGTACTATGACCTTAGCAGATATAGATCTGTTTTTTGGACTTATTTTACCACCAGATATGTGGCGATCTGTGCGGAAGGTGGACGATGTTGCCGCTTTTAAGGCTCGGTGGTCTGAGCTTGAGGATGAGGATAGGGAGAGGAAACCCGTGCAGAAACCACCTCAGATTATCTTAGATCTCCCCGCTGCTATTCTGACTAAGTTGAAGACAATCATCCCCCCTAAAAAGATTGACTGGAATATGTTAGCCTCGTGTAAGCAGAAAGTCGATGAATCAGTTGCAGATTTCTTTACGCGCTTTGAGGAGACGTTTCATGATTTTAGTGGTCAGTCACTTACGGATGATACGGGTCGACACCTCTTTGCTGATAAATATGTGGCGGATTTACTACCGGCGATCGCAGCCCGCCTAAAAGCGAGTGAAAGTTCTTGGTCCACCGCGACCCCGACAGCCCTCCTGATTATAGCTCAGTATTATGAGCGTCAGGAGCAAGAAGCGAAGGGACAGGAGGAGAAGAAATCGAAAGATTTAAAAACAAAGGTGATGTTAGCGCAAGTATATGGTCCGCCCCGTCGGGGTGTCAATAGAGGAAGGGGAGGATTTTATGGTCCTCCCTCGGGCCGATCTGATTTGAATAGGAATCAATGTGCGTATTGTAAGCAATCGGGACACTGGGCCAGAGATTGCCCGGCGTTGCATGCTTCGCGTCAGGGACATAATCAGGGTGGCCCGAGAGTTAGAGGGGGTTTCTCGAATTTTAGAGGGACTTCTAACGATCACACTCGTTTTGATCCCGCCGGGCAGCAACGAGACAGACCTAATGTCTTTGATCGGCACAACCAGTATCAAGTGTCAGGGATTGATCGCTCTGGGTACCATGATTCTCAGCATGCATAGGAATGCATTGGATGGGGGTTAGAATCAGTTGAGGTGCCGGTTGATCAGAAGGGTCCTTATGTATCAGCTGAGGTTTTGGGTTCTACTGATCAGTTCCTAGTAGATACAGGAGCGACTCGTAGTGCGCTGTCTAAACAATTGGTTCCGAGGGCTCCCCCATCTGGCTTAATGGTTACATCGGTAGGGTTTGATGGTACACTCTCCGGAAGCCCTCTTTCGCGGCCCCTCACATTTCAGGTTGATTCTTTTTCTGCACCCTGTCCGTTTTTGCTTGCCCCGAACACGCCGGACAACATTATGGGTCTTGATATGCTAAAGCACTTCAGAGCTACGATCCGCTGCTCCCCCGCTGGTGTGCGTGTGATATTAAATGATAATCACCCTCGGTCTGAACGGATGTGTGTGGTTGTAGAGGATGCTGTGTTAGCGACCCTCCCTCGTACTTTGTGGGCCACTTCGGATACTGATGTAGGACAGATGGTGATTCCGCCTGTTCACATTAGTGTCCAGGAGGGGGCGGTGTTACCACGCCTCCCACAGTATCGTATTTCCCAGGAGGGGGAGGAAGCTCTTACACAGATTGTGCAGGATTTGATTAAGGTGGGAGTAGTGGAGGAAGTTCCCTACAACGTCTGTAATAGCCCGATTCTACCCATTTTGAAAAAGGATACGGATGCCAAGGTTTATCGGTTTATAATTGATTTGAGAGAAGTAAACAAGATCATGATACCTCAGTATCCAGTGGTTTCTGATATCACGACGTTGCTTACTTTGGTCCCGCCTACGGCGACTACGTTTTCAGTTATTGATTTGAAAAATGCTTTCTTTTCGATTCCTATTCATCCCGATAGCCGATACCTTTTTGGTTTCACTCTGAATAATAGGTCTTATCGATTTTGTAGAGTCCCTCAGGGCTACACAGAAAGCCCTAGAATTTACAGTCAAGCTTTGAAAAGACAATTGGACTCCTTTGTTTTGCCCGAGGGTGTCGCCCTCATTCAATATGTCGATGACATCTTGTTGACGGCTGACACTCCGGAGCTGTGTGAGAAGAGTACGTTGTCCTTGCTTTCCTTTTTGGCATCCCACAATCACAAAGTATCTCGGAAGAAATTGCAGTTCTGTAGACCAAAGGTGACTTATTTGGGTCACCTTTTGTCTAAGGAGGGGCGTGCACTTACACCAGATCGTATCCAAGTAATTTTGGACACGCTAGTACCTTCCACGCAGAAGGACGTGCGTGCATTTTTGGGTCTTGTTTCTTTTTGTAGGCAATGGATATTAGGGTTCTCACACATAGCCAAACCATTATTAGCCCTTTTGACAAAAGACACACCTATTCCGCTTCCTTGGTCAAATGAGTGTGACGCTGCTTTTCAGCAATTACGACAGGCCCTTTGTTCAGCACCAGTGTTAGGGACCCCTGATTATACCAAACCTTTTTCGCTGTATGTGCATGAGAAAGATGGATGTGCATTATCAGTTTTAGTGCAGATGCACGTCGATAAGCAGCGCCCTTGTGCATATTTTTCGGCTGTACTTGATCCTGTTGCCCGAGCATTGCCTGGTTGTTTTCGCTCGGTTGCGGCGACAGCTGTGTCAATACGCCAAAGCGAGGGAATTGTGTTATCTCATAAGCTGTTGGTATTAGTCCCCCATGCTGTTGATGCCCTGCTTAATCAGACAAAGACGCAGCATTTGACCAGTGCCCGTTTAACGGGATATGAGCTGACGCTTTTGGCTCCTCATATTACGTTAAAGAGGTGTGTAACGTTAAATCCGGCCACATTGTTGCCATACCCCGAGACTCAGTCTGAAGCACGGAAAGCACATGATTGTATTCTTGTGACTGAGGAACAAACAAAGGGTCGTATTGATCTCCAGGATACGCCCTTTCCAGATGTAGATGGAGAACTGTGGGTGGAGGGATCATGCCTGAAGCTACCAGATGGTACGACTTCAGCAGCGTATGCAATTACTACACTGCAAACAATAGTGGAGACAGCACGCATACCACAGAAATCAGCTCAAGCAGCGGAACTGATAGCATTAACACGAGCATGTGAGCTCAGTACAGGATTGTGTGTGAATGTTTATACAGATAGCCGGTATGCCTTCGGAGTAGCGCACGATTTCGGCCTGCTCTGGAAGGAGAGAGGGTTTTTAACGTCGCATGGAGTACAAATAATGCATGGAGAGTTAGTTCACAACCTTTTGACTGCATTGACATATCCGAGGAAAATTGCTATCATTAAATGTAGTGCCCATAAGAAAGTAGTTGATAAAGTTGGAGAAGGGAATGCGTTAGCAGACCGGGTGGCACGGGAGACTGCGATGCAGCCCGGTGCTACTGCCATGTATGTAGTGAAGTCGCAGGTAGAAAGATGGCACGATGCGAAGGAAGAAGTGCGAGAAATACAGAGGACCGCTTCTGATAAAGAACGGGAGCAATGGTCCAGTGAGGGAGAATTGGATGATGAGGGTTGCTGGAGAAATAGGCAGATGGATAGATGGAAGTTACCCATGGCTTTTGTACAACCTATGGTTCAGATGGCACATGGGCTAGCACATGTTGGAGCTTCCGCAATTGTAAAATTGCTTACCCAAGTCTGGGAGCATCCAGAGATTGCTAGCACGGCAAAGAGGGTGGTGCAGACCTGTATGATCTGCCTGAGGTACAACCCAGGAAAGGGTACTCAAACTCCAGCAGGAGGATTTGTGACACCTACTGCACCCTTTGAGGTTTTGCAGATGGATTATATCCAGCTTGAGCGCTGTAACAATTTGAAGTATGTTCTAGTAGTGGTTTGTGCCTTTAGCAAATGGGTTGAGGCATACCCTACGAAAGACAATACTGCAATGACTACCGCCAAGATGCTGTTGAAGGAGTTCTTCCCTCGGTATGGCGTTTGTAGACTTCTGTGGAGTGATAACGGACCCCACTTTATAGCGGATGTTATAAAGTATGTTCTGAAGGGTCTGGGCATCACCCAGAAGTTCCACGCAGTGTTTCACCCTCAGTCTGCAGGACTAGTCGAGAAGTATAATGGTACACTGAAGCTCAAGATCGCTAAAATCCAAGCTTCGACATCTTTGACTTGGCCAGATGCTTTACCACTGGCATTATTGTCAATTAGATCGATACCGCACTCTCGAACCGGTCTTACCCCGTATGAGATTATTTTCGGACGCCCAATGAATATTTGGGGTCTACCAAGACCTAAGGCTGTGTATGATGTACCTTGTGTAATGATGAATGATTATCTGGCACAGTTAACGGATAATTTGGTTTCTATTCATCAACAGGTCCGGGAGGCGCTCCCTGATCGGTCCACCGGCGAAGGACATAGTCTCCGGCCTGGAGACTATGTTATGGTGAAGATTTTCGAAAGGACGAACAGCTTGGAGCCGAGATGGGTTGGTCCTGAGCAGGTCCTACTTGCAACGAGGACGGCTGTGCGGGTTTCCAACAGAAAGAATTGGATCCATTCCCTGCACTGTCGCAAAGTACCGCCCGGATTGGTGGAGCCTGCTGTATTGACCGATCAACGAGAGATTCTGACCACAGAGAAAGGCCGTGCTGTGGAACCGAACGACACTGAGGAGCTCTTTCCGGATCACGCGACTCCTGGAGGAAAGCGATATCATCTGAGACCAAGGAAGTGAATTCTTCAGTATCAGGACATATTGTCAGAACGGCCCTTGGGTTAGTGAAACGGAGAGCCAATGAGGCAAGGGGGGGGGATCAGCCCTGCATTAGTGTAGTGACACCTGTCTTGGCCCGCTGGTGAAGAAATCAACCGCTGCCCAAGGGGAAGAGTTCTGACAAACCTTTTAGTTTCAGGAAGATATTGATTCTTTATTTTGACATGGAGAAAAAGAAAATCCTTTGTGCAACAGGTTTTATGCTCACAGTAGCTATTGTTGGGATAACCACATGGTTTGTGGAGGATGTGACTCCTGCTCGAAAGTTACTTGTGTTGACCACTCCAGTGCCTGAGGAGCACTACTTTTATACCCTTCTGTATCAAGAATTGAAGCATCGTCAGTCTTATTTGAATAACACTTTCATCCAGATGTTGCATCATACCCACGTTGCCACGAATGCTACGAACTGTTGGATATGCGGTATGATGCCAGCTCATCAGAAGAAAGGAGGAACGCCATTCATACCTCTTCCTTTCTCTCATAATGGCTCTTGTAGAGCATGGTACACTTTGCTTTTCGCCACCCGGAAATCTACAGTGGGACGATTACTCTTCAGACTTAATAGGGAATGTCATCAGGATAAAGATGGATACCCGCAAGCGAATGGGACAATTTGGGAATGGGAAGAGTATCGACCAGACAATGAATCGATTCCTTATATTTTCACGAACACCAGAGACACTGTGGGGAAAGACCGATTTGTGATTCAAGTGGCACAAGCTCAAGCGGACCTGTGTGTCCAGAGTGTGGGTTATATTCCTGTTGGTGTTAGTGATTGCATCACTATTCTAAATATCGACGGATTGAATAACAGTACCTTCTTAGCATCCCATAATACATATTTCGTATGTGGAAATAAAGGTTATTACCGTTTGCCAGCCGGTTGGTCCGGAGTATGTTATGTAGCATTCCTATTGCCCCCTGTATTCTTAGCACCTGCATCTTATCATAAGGATTTGAAGTTGTTAAATAATGTGACTGTAAATAGGTATAAACGTACTCTATCAATTGATGATGTGGATCAGACTGACACTAGTCTGCAGCAGTATATTGATTTTAATTTAGGATTGTTTTTCTTCGTTGGAGCTGCCCTAAATAGTAGGAAAGTTCGAAGGTTAACAAGAGTGGTAGAGGCTGTGACAAACCAGACCGCTGCTGCTCTTGGGAATCTTACGGAAGAATTACAGATTACTAGAATTGTTGCATTGCAGAATCGCATGGTGTTAGATGTTATGTTAGCTGACCGAGGTGGAGCTTGTAAAATTATCGGAAGTAGTTGTTGTGTGTTTATCCCTGACCACACGCCGTCAGTTTATAATGCTATTAACAGGTTGCACAAAATTGCAGCTGAAATCCATACAGAAAACGGCACTTGGACCTTTTCTGGATGGTTTTGGGCATTGATCACTGCTTGGGGGTGGAAGGTCTTAACTGGTCTCTGTGTTATTGTAGCAGTTCTGTTTTCTTGTTGCATTTGTGTTCAATGTGGTCCTTTGCTCTGTTCCTTATGTGTATCATTCTGTATTCCTGATAAGAAAGCTATTGCCAATGTCACTTATCAGGAACATTTAGCTAAAGAAGTAGAGGAAATGATGACAATTGACATATACGATGATTATCCTAACAAACTGGATGTCTTCAGTGAATGCTGAAAGGGTCATCTGTTGTAAATTGAAACGTCGATGTAATTAAGCATTCACTAAAGACATGAATTCCCCTTTAGGACCAAGTCTCTTTCGTTATGTTGACTAAAGTCTGGACTCCATTTTGTATTGTCATGTCTCCACGTGCTCAACACGAGAAGAGTCCTATCTTCGTGTTAGTTGCTCTTGCAATCTGCCTAGTAACAGTCTATAAATAGCTCCTTTGTCCGTCTGGCGCATGCCCAGACTTGACCACATCTGTTATCAGTTAGTCCTTTCTTGACCATGTTTTCGCGGGCTCAAGGAGTGTGTCAGCTCCGCCCATATATCGATTCTGTATCGAAAGTGACCATAAAAGGTAATATTCTTTGCCTCATGTTGTATCCACCCACTTATGAGCCCCTCTGTTGTGTATAAAAGGGGACCGTGTACGCAAGTTCTTTGTGCTACTCTATGCAATACTGAAGGGTGTTGTATGGATTGTAGGACCACCCTTAAGGGTTAATAAACTTTGTCTTTGTACTTTGCAGTTTCCGTGCCAACTTCCTTGTAGATTCCATTTGCAGGAGAGCGAACCCTTGTGTCCTGCGGGCCTAGCTGGGGCCTGTATTCATCAGGAGGAAATAGGGAGCTGGAATTAAGAAGAAATGAGGCCGGCTGGATATGTAGGCTCCGATGTGTAGAAATGGGGCATAATAGTGAATCTGAAATGCACCATTTCCTTTAAATTATGCCGGTGTCCCATGTACTTCGTTTCTGAGTGACACATTTGAACTGAAAACCGTCTGTACCTAATTGTTACCTCTTAAACATCTGTAGTATTTGAGTGACAAATTTGAATTGATGAATCCTCTCTTGCTTGTTTGAATTTAGTGACTTGTCTCTCTTCTCAAGTATTCAGAGTCTGGTTTATTACATGCTACCCTGAAAACTTCCCATTTGTAATTGTTATTTTTGTAACATCTGTAACATTTGAGTGACACATCTGAAATGAAAACCTTTTGTACCTAATTGTTACCTTTTAAACATCTGTAACATTTAAGTGACACGTTTGAATTGATGAACCCTCCCTTGTTAATGTGGATTCAGTAGCTTATCTCTCTTTTAGCATTTGTTATATGACTTACTGTAGAATGCAGATCTATTATGCTCATTGTAATATCAGTAGTTTGTTTCTTTTTCCCTGTATTATGTATGCACTTACCTACCCTACTATACTGTCGGTAATGGAATTAATTTTCTGACCAAACCCGCTCGCGCTTGTGGGAATGGAAACATGTGTGGGCGTAATCGGGCTCTGGCTTGAGAACTTATATTCACCTTTTCACATAGGCAATTATTATACATGCCTCTGTACATTTATGGCTGATATTGCCTTGTTAAGATGGCGATCATTTATGTCGTCTTTTTTCTTACTGGCCCCTCGCCTATGTTAGTTCTGTGGCATCGGGACGAGTAATTTATATGTACCTGGCCGTTTATTGATGATATTACCCTTCTAAGATGGCGACTATTTATGTCGTTTCACCTGCATTCCTTTTTTTAATTTTTTTTTCCTTTTTATTTTATACAAACTTGTGGTGTTAACTGGGTTGTGGTTTGAAAACATATATGTACCACACATAGTCAATAACTATGGTTGCTGTTATTTGTCTATGGGTGATATTGCCGCCCAAAGATGGCGACCACTTTCCCGTCCTATTCTTATCGACATCTCCCTGACGTAATTTCCACGTTTTTCGGGATGAAAAACCCAGGTGTTTCTATTTTGAACCCACGGTTTGCACTATTTAAACATGCAGGGTAAACCACTTTTTCTTGTTGATGATCGACAGCGGTGGCTCTTGTTGGATCACGAAGGATGCGGAATCGGGTAGTTTTGCGTACCGAATTCTCTCTCCTTATGGCTATGTGCATCGTAGTTAGGATTACTTTAGAAATTAGAACGCCCTGTCTTTGGGTGACGCTAAGAGGATTGTGAAAATAGAGTTTAACATTATGATGAAAATCCTCACTTTGTTCTTACTTTTCTCAGATTACACGGCCGGTTGAGTATATTGCTATTAACTTAATTGATAGGGGAGATACTATTGATATATGTGAATCTAACATATATTTGGAAAAATCTGGACTGGCAAGTGTTATTTATTTATATAATGTGGTGGAGCGCTCATTGTTGCTGAGTGTTATGTTTCCACTCCCTTCCTGTCTCCTCTTCCTTTTTCCTACACTAATGATTTACCTTATTTTGTGGCTCAATGTGTTTTGAATAGATTTCTATATATGACTTAATCATAGGCATTCTAAAGACTGGTATTCCTGTCCGTAATTTTGGACGAAGTCTAAATATGAATTATACTGGAAGGATGTGATCCCCATTGGCTCTAATAAGCAGATACTCTTACTTATCTAATACGGGGTAGTTACCTCGTGAATGTGAGTACACATATTCTTTTGATAAAAATTTTACTGTGTTCCGTCACTGGAGGGTTAGCCTAATATGACTAATTACATTGTTTGGTGATATATGTCTTATTAAACATATGAATCACCTCGGTTACTGCCCTTTTTTAATCCTTTGTATTATTGCTATTTATTCATCCGCTGAAAAGATATAATTATCAGCTTTGGTCCTTTGAATTATATACTGATCCCAAATAATTATTAGCTGGGAGATCGATACTATTATAGCCTTCTTCTTCTTTTTGTTCAATGACTAGTATGTTCAAAGCTTATCATTATAGATGATTTAGTTATATAGCCTTTTATTCTCATACTTCTCTGTTTTTTGAATTCCTTTAGTGTCATTGAATTGTGCTCTTCGAAACACTACTATTGAAAACACATATTGGTGTATCATTGCTTACGGTGGGTACATATTCAGTATCTATTTCTCTGGCTTTGATAGGGAAATATAACGGGTTTTACAACCAAACTATGGATATTACTTGCTCTTTTGAGACTCACACTTAAAGAGTGATATGAGCTGGGGTTTGTCTGTGGAGGCCAGGTGCCACACACTGACTTAAAAACACGTCCCTTAGTAAAACGTGAGCCTGTTATTAAGACCTAATGTTGTGATTATACATCCCAATAGTGATACTGAGATTAGCACTATGACATGGGGTTTTTCTGTGGAGGTCCGGTGCAACATTTTAAATAAATATAAAAAATACGGCCCTTTAATAGAGATTGAGTCTGTTATCAAAATCTTACATTGTGATTATATATCCCAAATTGTCAATCGGTTGAGTTATATTTATATGGCCAACTTATTCGCAGTTCTAACTAGTCAATGTGCAGATAACATGTACAAATCTTCTTGGAACTGGCTTTTAACAATTGCTGGTATGGTGGTCACTGCAATTATTGTATGTCTGTCTAGAACTGTTAAGTGGTGTCTTCTGTAACCCTTATAAGAATTGAACCTACTTTGTAGTGCCTTTTTTTTGTGTTTACATTGGTTATGTCTTGCTTTTAAAAACCGTCTGTAAAATGTCTTTATGTGTTATTTATATATGCTTTCGTATAAAAATTGCAGCCCTGAAGAAGTCCCAAGTTGGACGAAACGCGTCGGCTGCTTTGGCTGTTTTTAATGTCTATGTCACAAATAAAAAATAAAGAAGAATTTTTGAAAAGGAAAAGACACCAAGGATATGGACTGATTTAAATCACACTGTATTTTATGAAGTGGTGCACCTTTTGCTGTTTATTTAAATATGCTCCAGAGGCTGGAACTGCATTGTGCTGGCGGGTGCTAATCAAGAGTGCACACTTGGGGTGAACTTAAAACATCACCAACAATATGATGGGGTAACAAAAAATCCAGTGAGTGCCGTCCTAGAGGGATACCGCTAGCTTTGTTTCTTTAGTGTCATTCTAGGTATAGGCCCATTAATTAGATTACACAAATAGGAATAGGAAGGAAGGCACAAAAGCAGGGGGAGGCAAAGGCACAAAAACGAGGGAAAGTAGAAGAGGGCTCATCAGAAACAGTATCCTAAGAGAAGAGACCATCGAAAAACATTAGGGAAGTTGGAAAGAGGAAGGGATTAAAAAAAGGAAGGAGAAAGAAAGTTGCAGTGGAAATAAGCGAGGTCCAATTAGAATCATCCCCGAAATCCAGTAGGGAGAGTCAGAAAGTACTATCTCCGGTGCAAAACACCAGAAGAGAATCTTACTTTAGGAAAATAAGAGAAGATAGGGGCAATTCTAAACCAAGTACCAGGAAAGACAATTGGCAGAGAAGTGCGAACCCCCATAAGGTGGAAATGGGGGTAGTAGGAAATAATTGGCTACATTTTGAACCTGTACAAGCAGAGAAAGGGGGGAAAAACAAGGAAGAGTTCACCCCTAAACAGGTCTCAGCTTTTCCATTCATTCGCAAAATGCCCCAGCTTGAGAGGAATTGGAACTAAAGACCTGCGTCACATGGGGTTTAGATTTAACTGTAAAGGGAAAGAAATCACCAAGGTTTTAGTGTACTCCGATCTGGTAAAGGTGGCAATTGGGAAAGCAGAGCGAGAAACACTGAATAAAGGGATAAGGATTATCCCAGATGGAGAACTAGAGGAGAGTAGTCAACAAGGAGGAGGGTTTCTAAAGTGTCATGCAGGACCAGGCAAGAGGCAGGTGAGGCTGTTAAAGGAAGAGGGGGAAGATAACGAAACTTTGAATATAGTACTCAATAAGTCAGATATCTGCAAACTATGGGGGAATTGGAGCCAAAGAAGCAGCCCCGCAGGCCCCTCCCAGTGGTATAAGGGGGGAGATGACTGTTTAAACGAAATTGAGTAGGATAATGGGTTGTCGCATAGCCTGAAGATCATATGTATCTTGGAACATAAATGGTCTTGGAGGATCTGTAAAACAAGAAAGCATAAACAAGCTAGTCCAGAGTGCTGAGATTATATGCTTACAAGAAACTTGGTTATGCAACAAAACCCCTATAATTGATGGCTTTGTTCAACTTCACAGACCCGCAAAGGAAAAAAGGTTTGGGCGCTCAGCAGGAAGGATTATGACCCTACTATCAACTAAAATTGTGAAGGATGTTAAGTCCCAAAGCGTAAAATGTAAATGGCTGCTCGCATGTAGGATATCTCTGTCGGTCTCAGACAAAAAGTATGAAAACCTGGTCCTCATAAATGTTTATATGCAATGGGGGTGCCCCGGGGAATATGGGGTCGAGATGGGGTATTTTAAAGAAGACATTGATAAATTATGTGAAAAATATGGCACCAACATGTTTCTAATATTGGGAATTTTCAACCATAAATTGAACCCAAATAAGCTAAATCCTTGGTTTAAGGAAATATTAGAAGCCTATGATATAAAGATGGCTGATATCCCAGACTGTACCCCCTCAAGACAAGATATAAACTTTATGTATTTGGGGACAAAGGGTCCATTCTGCCTGAATGGTGGGTTGGACACAGATTGCCCAAGAAAACATTTAAAATAGGCACATAAAATTGCCCAATAGACTATGTTTTTACCCCCGCCTGGAACTTTGCATTAATCATGGGGTTCCGGGTACGGCAAATGGAAGGTAGCAACCATAACCCCCTGCAGATTGAGGTTTTAGGAGAGAATTTGAGCCCACGAGTTACAGTAATCCCACAACAAGTAGAGTATCGATGGTGGGTGACAACGAGATTAACAGACAAATACATAGCAAAATTGGCAAAACTACAACAGGAGATAGATTTGGGTAGTGCCAGAGGGCAGAATCTGGAATGGTTTGAGAGAAAAATTTAACAGGTAATGCAATGCCTTCGAGTCAAATTAAAAAATAAGAATACAAGGGTGAAGAACCAACAAATAATTCCGGTAAGGCAAGTCAAGTGGTTCCCTGAATAATGTTTAAAGAAGAAAAGGGGGATAAGGAGAGAAGCACAAACCCTTAGAGTTAAATATGATCTGGATAGGTATATAAAACCTAAAAAACTGAGAAGTGAGTACAAAACATTAGTTAGAAGCTTGAAAAGAATTCACAAAGAGAAATGTTGGGAAAACCTGTTGGAAACCATTGAAACAAAAAATATACTGAAGTTCTGGAAGCTGGTACAGGCAGCATCAGAACAACCAGTTGGGGCCATGAATTGTGTGGTAGAAGAAGCTGCATGGGAGGAATATTTGAAGAAATTGTATGGTACATGTAGCACACCGGAAGTAGGAGAAACGCTGCATTGGGGCAGACTTGAAAATAGACTTCACAGTAGAGAATGTGAAGAATACCATAAAGAAGCTACAGCTAACCAGAGCAGCAGGACCCGATAACCTCCCAGCCATTATAATGAAGTCCCAGCTACATTGGTGTGCTGAATTTCTGTGACATATGTTTTTAGCTATTTTAGACTCGGGAAGAATCCCAAAGAATTGGAAGGGTGCGGTAGTTAGACCTGTGCATAAGAAGGGTGACATGAAAGCCCCAAAAAATTATAGCTTAATCAATCTGCTGGACATAGGGAAGAAAGTCTTTGCAAAAATAATATTAGGTAGACGGAAGGATTGGGTGGAGCATCGGTCGATTGTGCCGGTAGAACAGGGTGGCTTCAAGGAAGGCCACTCCACTATTGACCATTGCTTCGCCCTATGGGCAGTAGCACGGAAGTCAATTGAGCAAAGAGGGAAGTTATACTGTTGCTTTGTGGACTTCCGGGCAGCTTTTGACCTAGTGCACCGTAATTGTTTATGGGAGACTCTGAAAAAATATAGCATCCCGGAAGGTCTGCTGGTCATGATTCAAGAACTACATAGAGGGAACTGGGCACAGATCATTAATAATATGGGGGGGGGGTCCTTGACACCGAAAATAGCTATTGAGAACGGACTTAGACAGGGCTGTGTGCTGGCCCCCTTACTCTTTACTATTTTCCAAGCAGATTTGCCCTCAGTCTTAGAGGTCGATAGAAGTGCCAGCCCAAAAATGAATGGTTAACAACTATCATGCCTACTGTATGCAGACGGCCTAATAATCTTTGATCAGACCGAGCTAGGACTTCAAAGGAAGCTAAATGCATTCAGAGAGTACTGTGTGTCAAAGCATTTAACTGTAAATCTGGATAAAACCTACATTTTATGCTTTGGTAAAAGAGACCCCAGGTGTAGCTAGTTTTTGGGCCCATTAAAATTAGAAATTGTGAGTGAATACAAATACCTTGGGGTCTGGTTTGATAGTGCCCTAAAGTGGCACACACATTGAGAAGCCCAGAAAGCTAAGGCCTTTACATCGGTATGGGGAGATGTCCCATAGACCATTGCTAAAGGCCTATAGTGCAATGATACCACCCCCCCCCCCCCAAGTATTGTACGGAGCGGAAGGTCTTTACCTAAGAGGAAAAATTGGCTTGGATTTAGAGGAAGGGAAGTGTTTAAAATCTCTACTGTTACCAGGCTCAGCAATGATTCAGGCCATTAAAATTGAGCTAGGAATGATATCTTGGAGTATACAGGCTCAAATGGCCCTGTTAAGGTTCTGGAAACGTCAGGATCCCAGGCCTGTACAAAAGATCTCTCAATGGTGTAGAAACGAGATTCAGCTCAGTAGTTTAAAATGGGCCAGGGAGACAAGAAAGAAACTGTACACGGTTTGTGGGAACTTGAACGTGAGAAATTGTCAACTCTCACTCCACGTAGAAATAACTAAGAGTACACTCAGATCCCAAGGGCAGGAACTCTCTAGGAAGGTAGATGTGGAGTATCTGAGCAAGAAAAAATCGGTACAATTTATGAGGGCTACCTGGCTGAATGAAGCCTGGTACCCATACCTGGATACGTTACCAAATTATTGGCTCAGATGCAAAATGTTAAGATTAAGGGGCCCATCATGATGGCGGGCGGACACACCACCGTGGTGCTGGCGGAAAATGCAATTTTCCGCACGCCAGCAGTGGTCTTCACGCCCGCCATATTAGTATGGCCAAACAAGCCCATTTCCAATCTGCCGCGGTGCGACGCGAACCGCCATCAAAATGCGCCCGCCACCATGGCGGTGGGAGCCAATGGAGACCCACCGCCATGCGGAATGACGTCCCGACTGCCGTATATATCAGGATGCCCAAAACAGCCAGTCACACCGCAGTGGAGAAACCGGCCAACCAGAGACGGCGGAAGCATGATTCCCGGTCCCTTCCACCCAGTCCTGACCGCAATGGATCCAGCTCTACACGTCTTCCCGGTGCTGTACCTGATACACTACCAGCAAGTTATGCACCATCGCGGACGCCGCCGCAGGTACGCAATAACACAACTCCGCACACACCAACAGCACACAACTCATGGGCATATATAGGCTTTCGTGTCCACACCAGACACCCTGGTGGGGACAGGAACACATCCACAAGTTTACCCACCCATGTCCTACCTGTCACCAAAATCACCCCTCCGCATCCAGGTCACCCACCAACAGCGATATCAAAGCAACATCTCAGAAACGTCACCGCAGCAGTGAGGACGTGGGAAAACCTGTGCACAATGTAGGAGGCAGGGCCAGTGCCAGGCATGGGCAGTCCACAAACATCATAGGGCCACACCTCCACCCACTAGCCCTCCCCATTAAGGGACATGCTATGTGCCCCTTCTGTGCTCCCCCATGCACAATAACCAGCCAGGTGAACCCACACCCTGCACCACACACCATACAATTAGGGAGACAGTCTCAGCAGGTGGGGCTGCAGAGGAACACACAGCACAGAAGCACAGGGCCAGGGCAACCCTCACACCACACCTACACTACACTCATGTCAAGAAAACTGAGTCCAAGCACAAAATGAACACTCATACAGAATCTGAACAAACACTCAACTGGACACACAGCCTGTCAAATCACACAGACATACCCCACACTGACACACAGCCACATACACAGACCAGATGTCAGCAGCAAAGGAAGACAACAAATCGGAAAGCTAAAGTGAGGTGGACAAAAATGGAAGGCCAGGGAGCTAACCACTAAGCATGTGTACATCACATGCAAGAGAAGGGACATATAACACCACCCTTAGCCCATCAAATCACACATGGCTGGCACACCTCTGTGCAAAAACTCAGGCAACACAGCAAGACAACCAATGCATAGGCACAGGGATGAAAGGAAGTCTTTAAAGTCAAACAGCGAACAGCCACATATCTGCATCCAACTACTTGACAGGTGTATGTCAGCAGCACAACACACAGCGCCCACTGTCACACTCCATGACTGTCAAACACAAGTTGGATCCTTCACACATACCCCCCACCTCACACCTGCAGCACTCAACACCAGTGTCATACCCACAGAAGGGCGGCCAAAATGTCCAGTCAATACACTGACAAACAATCACACTCCCTGGGGGGCATCCACAAACATCACACGCACACACTCAGGGATGCCTGAACCAATGCTGGCACAAAAGCAACAGCTAAACACAAAACTCACTAACAACATACACAGAAGTACAACAAGCCCAGACCTGTGCAGCAAAACTGTGGAAAGGCAATGGGAGCCCAGACAGAACAGGAGTACACAACATCATCAGTCAGAAACAATGCACAGACAACATACCCCAACACAGATAAGAAGTGCATCATCTCCAAACAATCATGGACACAAACTGGGCTCAATGGGCCTACAATAAAACACCGACAGACATACCACACCACCCATCAAGTCAACATGGTGTCATAGTGTACCACATGCACAATCCTGACAAGTGACAGGTCAAATATAAGAGGAGAAAATCCCAAGGATGCACTCAAAACAAACTCAGGAACAACAATAGCCCTAAGTGCATGTGACAGACACACAAGTAATGCACACTACACTGGCAACACACATCTGAATGAATCACAACGCACAAACAAATCACACACACTGACATGCAAACAGAACATCACACACAGAGCATCTGTCAGCTGCAAGAGACAACACAGGCCAAACACTGCACACATCCACATCAAACACACAACAGATGCACATGCCAATCCCTCACAATGCAAACACAGCTGGACATTAGGGGATGCACACCAGGCAAGAACAAGGCAACATACACTCACAGCACTGCATGCACAACAAGCAGTGTGTACACACCAAGCATACCAGTTCCACACAGATATGCGTGCCACACCATGAACCCCCACAACACAAATCATCATAGCACACAGACAACATCACACTCAGGAAGGGAAGAAGTACCTCAGCAAACACACATACAGCTCACCCATCACCCACAGATGCATAAGTCTGGGACACCCAGGTGAAAACAACAGGACCAGAGGACTGTGCAGCACAAACAGTTGAACTGCATATGAGCAACCATGATTGCAAAACAGTACAAGAAAATCACATATAACCAATTGGGAAACTATCCTGAGTGGCACATTGGTCCCGTGCACATATCAGCACCACAAAGCATAGTGTAACAAAGAAAGTGGTGGGGAGGCACACACACTAGCAACCCAAGGGGACAGCTGACATGAGAGTGAAATAGTGTGTACGTCAGTAGTGGACAGGTGAGGAGTGCCCCATACAAAAATAGATGGAGTGCACACTCACAATGGGTAGGCATCAGAAGCACAGATAGGAGATGTTATGAATCCGAACCCCACACGCCAAACTGGAGCCAAAAAAGCCTCAAGTGACAGCAATGTCAGTGTGACTGAGCAGTTCTGCACAGTGAGCACAAACAATATCAAGACACATGGCTGATCAACAAAACACAACACTGACTTGCCAGTCACACACTCTGCATACTCACAATTGCCACCAACAACAAGTAGGTGTCCCCCAGAAGTGCAAGGACACACCAATACACTGCACAGTGCACAACCTACAACTCCCACATGTGTACACAATCACAAGCTCAGGGCTGACTCATCATAATAACAGGCACTCAACTCCTGGGTGACACATGTGTGCAGTTGACATTGCAGGGGTACACACTCATCAACACTACTGACAAAGTCACCCCCTTCACACTGCACACTTCTTGACCACCCAAGTGCACACATTGAAATTTACCCATGTGACTAGGATGACTGGCCATCACACGATGAGCATACACCAACACTGCTGTTCACACATCAAGAAAGATCATACAGACATGATGGCCCTGGCCAGCCTGCCTTCAATCCTGTGGATAGAATCCCACTTTGTGCTGGCAGTGCATAAAAACATGACATGTGTACAATTAGGCTGTCCGGTTTTAGGTTTAAACCTATAATAACTGATAAAACCCCACTGAAAGAGAAATAGCCCTCACCAGTAAAAACATATAAACACTGAAAAAACACCTGCACAGCCACAAACTAAATACCATTCAATGAAAGGAAAAAGGGAGTGAAAGAGTCATTTTTTCCTTCCTGATGGGGCCAATACAATGTAACTTTGTTATACAAGCTAGCAGTAAGAAATTCTGGGCTAACATTATTCTGCTTGAGTTTTGTTGTTTAGGGATGCCACTAAAATATTGTTTCTTCTTCCTTTTGTTTTTTTCAATTCTGTGGTCTTTGGTCTAAAGATGCAGAGTTTAGAAGCATGCTTTAGGTCTTGTTTAATTTGTCTTATAAACTGTAGAGAATCAGGAAATATCAAAAACATATTTGATTCTTTCACTGATAGGTAAAATGGCTGGTTTCATGAGAATCTTTCCTAATATGTGTCATCACATTTACCCACAGAGAAGGGTAAAAACCCTTAATACATCAACCCCCAGTTTCTAGTGTCAGTATTGATAGTAGGCAAATTGCCAACACCTCAGGCTTTAAACATTTAATGCTAGGTATAGTGATAAGTATATGTGAAAAGAGCGCTATCACCAAGCATCTGGGATAGAGAAGAAATGGCACCGCTAACAGACACCGGAGAGCTACGCAGCCCACACGAACGCCATCCGCAGACACCATCACCTCATCAGATCCACCAAAAGGGCCTCCTTCAAAGACCCCCTAGACAACAACGCACACAACAGCAAAGAGCTCTTCAACATCGTGAAGGAAGTCTCCAAACCCAGCTCCAACACCAATGGCATCCCACCGAGATCATCTGCGGCGTACCCCAGGGCTCATCCCTCAGCCCGACATTGTTCAACATCTACATGGCACCGCTCGCTCACGTGGCCCGACTGCACGACCTCAACATCATCTCCTACGCCGACGACACCCAGCTGATCCTCTCCCTCACCAAGGACCCCCTCACCGCCAAATCCAACCTCCACGAAGGAATGAAAGCCGTCGCCGAGTGGATGAAGAACAGCTGTCTGAAGCTGAACTCGGACAAGATGGAAGTCCTCATCCTTGGCTCCACCCCCTCGGCCTGGGACGACTCCTGGTGGCTGACTGCACTGGGAGCAGCACCAAAACCCACCGACCACGCACGTAACCTGGGGTTCATCCTCGGCTTAACACTCTCCATAACCAAGCAGGTCAATGCCGTCTCGTCCTCCCCTTGATCCACAGGTGGATCCCCACGAAACAAGAAGAACAGTCACCCAGGCCCTCATCAGCAGCAGGTCGGACTACGATAACGCCCTCTACGCAGGAGCCTCGGCCAAATTCCTGAAACGACTACAACGCATACAGAACGCCTCGGCACGCTTGATCCTCAAAACCCCTTGCCACAGCCACATCAGACCCCACCTGAGAGACCTGCACTGGCTTCCAGTCAACAAGAGGATCACCTTCAAGCTCCTCACCCACACACACAAGGCACTCCACAACACCGGAACGGCATACCTCAACAGGCGACTCACCTTGTACACCCAAACTGCCAGCTCCGCTCCACCGGCCTTGCCCTCACCACCGTCCCCCGCATCCGAAGAACGACCACGGGCAACAGATCATTCTCCCACCCCGCCGCCAAGACCTGGAACACCCTCCCCATCCTCCTACGGCAGACCCAGGACCTACTAACCTTCAGGAGGCTACTCAAGACCTGGCTATTCGAGCAGTAGCAGCACCCCTCCCCCTTCTGATGCAGCAGAGTTTACCAGCTCTACACATTCATACACACTACACTCATTTGGGCCCATATACATTCATGCACGCACTGAGCTGGCAAATATCCACTGGTCATCCATTTTCTTTTACCCTAGGAAACCTTTACACCAGTATTCTTACCATTCCTGTCTCCTGAGTAAATGAACGTTCAATAAGATCTAGTAGTAGATTAGAATAGGGAGGAAAGACAATAATACATTTAACTTTATTTTAAAGAACCACAGACTCAGAGGGAGTTTTAAAAGTTTATCTGAATTAATAATTTTGTTAGTCAAATCAAAATACACATGAATATACCAGAAATCTCCATTAGGAGAATAGTACAGTTAGCTTATAATCAGTTTGCATTAATACATTCTTGCAATGACAGCACCTGAGGAGAGAAGGACAGAGAGCAAGCACAGAGCATTTACCCTACAGATATATTTACCTAGAATGGTGTGAGGACCCCAACAACAAAGAGTCAAGGATTCAGGACAGGTTTGGGACAGGTAAAGTGACATCTTCTAGTGTAACGCCAGCGTTACACCCCTCTCTGGTGCTACTCTCTCTGGCTCGGGCTCGTCCGGACCCCTTCCTAGATGTGCCTCCTCGGTTGTTCCGCGAATTTTCCCTAGTGTTCGATTTTTCATTCAGATTGCAGCAAAATTGGGCAGCATCTCAGCATCAAGTGTGTCTAACTATCTAGAACTTACCTCTGTTATACCAATTCAAATGTATGATCCACCCCCAAATGTTTCAATTCCATGTTCACCCGCAATTTGATTGGGCCAAGCAGTGGGGTGAGGAAATCACACCATACCATGTGCATTATTTTTCTATTGTTTAACTCCCTGCCCCTTAATTTTAATACCCACAAGTTTTATTCCCACAGATATTTCATATGCGGATCGGTAAGTCTAATTTACAATGTTTCATCTCCTTCCTCCTGTAGGGTCAAAAGTTGGGTTCCCATGTCTTTGCAGGGCTTGAGTTTGGCAGCCAGTCAATTTAGTTCATTTGTTCAGAGCAAGCAGACGTTTTATGCATGTGTAGAAGTCACATGGAAACAGAGATGCGGTCACCCTCCAAGGCACAAATGGGAACTATTAATAAAGTCAAAGAAGAACACGTTAGAATACCCACTTAAATGAATTCACTGTATACCACTTACTTCTACTCTAACCCCATTTACTTAAGAAATCTTTTGCATTAATAGTTTAGTTTCAGCTCAGCATGTGCGTTACTGCAATACTTTAAAGCGGCCATTTTAGAAGCTACTGCGCAGCTGCAAAGTTTTCCCCTAAGCGACAGAAACCGCCATACTACGTAGCTGTAGTAAACGTATGCGCAGAAGAATTCCTGCATTTTAGTGCCATTTTAGGACACTCGGATTACTTATTAGTGAACCACATAGGAAAGCGTCCCCTAGATACAATATGTTGAATGTGGTGCACTGTTAGTACTCACAGACAGGTTGATTATAGTGTTACAGGTTATTCGAGAGGATTGCATACAAGCAAGTTTCCTTTTATGCAAAACCTTGCTCCATCACTTCCCCCCAGCGTCTTGAGACCTGCGCTTTACAAATGCTCTGATTGACTGATTGATTAAAACTTGACACTAGACTTTTGTTAAACATGGAACGCAGTGTCAAGAAACACAGGTAAGGAGGTGGTATTGGGCATAGGGGAGGCGCAAGAGAAAAATACACTAGCCGTAGGGAGACTTACACTATTTAGTGACGGTGCAATAAGGAGGAGAGAACCACCAACTACTCCTAATCAGCAGCCAAAGCCGCCACAAGACACAGAACATAAACCCTTAGCACACGTCAATATATATAAACAGTCACGTTCCATCAATAAAGTTGTAAGCAAGAAAGCACATCAAAAATCCACAGCTGGCAGCAGGTATTTCTTGGTATTTCTTCACTCTTTAATCCATATTGTCATTCTTTGTTTTTCAGTAACAATTCAACGTAGCTGGTCCAGAGTTACACCGTACAGAGCCCGAAGCCAACACGTGTTTCGTCGCTATTACTTATATGTATATGCGACTTTTTCAAGGCTGAATTAGAAACAGATATGGACCAGAATCAACATCAATCATGAAGAAAATAACATTAATATTCTGGATATCATTTAATCCCACCACCGTGATTTTTGTTTACTCAACAGTGGTCTTCAATCTCTCAAAGTGCACCAACAAGAGGGATCATCATACATGAACAGAAATCATACAGTAAGACATATTTCAAGATGTAAAAAGACAGAAAGTTGACGAGCACCCCAAATGGGCAGTAATCATGCTTGAAATAGAGCACCGTATAATTTGTTATGTGTATGAGTACTGATAATATGAGACTAATCACCAAACATGATATCCATAGCATGAGAGGTAACAGAAAAAGCATATAGAGAGTGACCCCTGTGTAAACTAAAGAAAAAACAGAGAATATATCACATAGGACCAAAAGTCAGACTGACCTGAGAAATAAAATGTCCTAAAGCTGTAAAAAAATATAGGAAAAACTCATGTAAACGACATATTATAATCCCACAGTCAAGTAATCAATACAGCATTACAACAAATACGCAGGGAATACTCAAATACCTGCTTAAAAAGGAATCCGATTCAAATAAGCATCCAGTGCGGGGTGGCAGCGTAGCAATAAAACATCCAAAAGTATAAACCGTGTACGGATCAATAACCTGTATTCATAGCTGTAAAAATGAAATAAAAGGTATGTCTAGTGACCCAGAAATCACAGGATACGTAAAGTGTATACTAGTCATCCAAATTAGTACTATCACTAAGTAACAGTGTAGTACTAGGAAAAGCTTGACAGATATAAGCTAAATAATATTCCAAATATAGCGGTACCCTAGGTGTCAGAGTCAACATCTCAGTGTGACAATAGTAATGTATCCGAAAACATCAAAGCGTATAATGACTTAAGAGCCAATAATTCAAACATCTATTTCTCCATACGATAACTACAGGGTGAACAACATATTAGTATTAAAATGCAATAACGCAAAGCGCGTAGTACCAAAATTCCTCTACACGCTAAGAATCGTCAACCTGCATTAATGTCTGACGGAATATACATAGCCTTAGTTAGACAATATATTAGGGACTTTCAATCATCAAAAAACTATACATGTAATGTACAGGATATAGATCTATGCACCGCATGGAGTCCGAGAAACTGATCTCGGGATAGCCTCATAATCACTGAAAAGATATAACTTTAAATGTAGAGCAGATAATAGTAGTCAAGGGACATAGGTCGCGGTAAAAAGGATCAGCTAAACTTATGTCCACTCACCCGGAAGCTGTCCAAAGTAAAGCTAACGTCTGCCACAATTCGGCCGGTGTTCTCGAGTACGAGAAAGCACCCGGCATCCCGGGCCGTCATTTAAAGTAACGCGCAATGTCCGGAATAAACACAGCAGTCGAAAGAGGCTAGCAGTGTAAGTGCCTCGGAGCACAGCGGGCGCCATGTTGGAATTACTCATGTGCAGTTCGCATAAGAAAAGACCCAATGAGTAGCTATACCTGTGTACGGAGATTACCGTAGAAGGGCAGGTATAATAAATCAATTAAGTTAGAACAATTGTTGATAAAAACGCCCTAAAAATGCAAAGGTTATTATAAAGCTCAGGCCAAGAGTAACACAAAAAGTATAGTGGAGTCAGTAATAAATCATGACAAACATCTAAACCTATCCAAATGGACACATCGGTAACGTAGAAATACGGAACAAGTGTTCTAAAGACCCAAAGGCATAATGTGTCCTAGGGAACCAATCACTAAAGGTAGTGTATAAAAGCATATTAAATCAGAAAATTCCCTAACCAGAAAAAGTACAGCCAACATCAATAAATGCGGCTATCTAAACGCCCCGTCTAGTGCCCTTCAAGTATACAAATCACATTACATCTGGAGCGTAAAATAGGTCTCCCCTCTCAAAAATATGTGCAATCGCAAAGTGAACAGGAGAAAATATATACTCCTGTTATTAATATACCAGATTGGTGATTACTACCTATGTGTAATGCAAAATAAATGTATTAACCGTAGCAATTTTCTAATGTCCTACCCACACATAAGCAAGATATACAGGTCGGTATCATATTGTTATAAAAAGGTAAGGGGCATCCAACATCATATGTCTCAGTGTGAATACGTCAAGATGTATGTGCAAAAACAGACTGTACCTCAGCACATACACTAGTATAGTTGAACAGAACATACCACATACCCAAATAGTCTATGGTACATCCAGCTCACAACAATATACATCATCATTGTGAAATGTAACAGAATTGGAACAAGATAAGTATGAGCATGTATCCTTGGGTACTAGATCTGATAGTATAAGTTTGTTAGCAACAGGAGATCCCCCCTAATTGTTACCTCTCACCCAAAAAGTAATGTAGCTCCTGATCAATATTCAATCCCAGGTCAGTACTCCTCAATCTCAAAATCCAAGTCGCCTCATTCCTCCTTAGGGTCAGTTCTTGGTTTCCCTCACATGGATGTCTGTGTGTAAGGTCAATCCCATAAAATTTGAAATCCTTAGATCTACCCTGTGATTCACACTGGTTAATGTGAAGGATATCTCTGATCTTCATTCTTAACTGCCCTCATATGTTCTCCTATTCTTTCTCTCAATGTACGTATAGTGCTTCCCACATATTTCTTATGGCATCTACACTCAATACCGTAAGTGACAAATTTAGAGGAGCAGTTGATGTTGTGTTTGATGTAGTATCGTTTGTTGTCAGGTCCCAAAAAATGAGTAACCTCATGATCCGCCCATTTACATATTGTACAATTTCCACATTTGTGGAAGCCTACAGATCTAATAGTAAGCAAGTTTGTTTGTTTCTTGGGGCTACGATAGCTAGGACATAATAGGTTTCTTAAGCAAGTGCCTCTCCTATATGTGATCTCTGGTCTAGTCTTGATATGTTCTTTGAGAGTAGTATCCTCTTTCAACAGGTGCCAATGTTTGTTAAGGCTTTTGACCAGGACTTTCGATAGTGTGTTGTAATTTGTAATGAGTCTTAGGTTGTTCTTTGACAAATCATTGTGTTTGTTAGTATAGGATAGTAGAGTGTCCGGTCTCTTAATTTTCCCAATCCTAGATCTGGCTGAATCTAGTACCCGATAATCATAGCCCCTTCTTCTGAATCTCTTGATCATGTTATCAACACATGATTCAAATTCTTGATCCTCGCTACAATTGCGTCTGGCTCTCATAAGCTCACCATATGGGATTGCCTTAATTTGATGAGTGGGGTGGGCACTGGTAGCATGTAATGTAGAATTACACGCCACGACTTTCCAAAATAATCGGCTATGTATCTTTCCTTCTTTGGTATACAATTCCGTATCTAAAAAGGAAATTTTGTCGCGACTCTTTTCATAAGTGAATTTGATATTCCAAACATTACTGTTAAGGTGTTGTACAAAATCATCTAATTTGTCATTGTCCCCTGTCCAAATCATAAGACAGTCGTCAATATAACGCCCCCAGTAGAGGATGTCACCATTCCATTTGTTGCCAATTGAGCTCCAGATCCACACCTCCTCAAGCCAACCCATAAAAAGCTTCGCATACGAAGGTGAGAATCTGGAGCCCATGGCAACACCTTGTCTCTGTCCATACCAGCAGTCTTTAAAACTAAAGACGTTATTGTCTAGTATAAGTTCAATCTTGTTAATGATCATTTCAGTATGTTCCCACATGCTGGCAGACCTAACACTCAGCATCTTTCTAATAGCTTTGAGACCATCAATTCTTCGGATGCTAGTGTATAAGGCGGTCACATCTAATGTGACTAAAGTCATGTTCTCTTCCCATTGTAAATCAGAAACGATGCCTAAAACATGTTTAGTATCCTTGATAAAAGACGGTAAGTTGTTGACTAACGGTTTAAGAAACAAATCTACATACTCTGATAGCCGTGCTGTGGGCCCTCAAATACCCGATATGAACGGTCTTCCTGGCGGGAAAGGGAGCTGTTTGTGGACTTTAGGAAGCTTATAGATACAGGGGTATCTAGGTTTATCTACCTTCAAGTAGTTCGTTTCATCATCATCTAACAATCCCATACCATGCCATTGTTTTAAATGTCTGTTGATGAGTTTGTTCAATCCCAGATGGGATTACTGTCTCGTTTTTGGTAATACGAGGTATCATTAAGTTGTGAATAGATCTCTGTATCATAATCAGTACTACTCATTATCACGATATTGCCGCCCTTGTCAGCCTCTCTGATTGTGATGTTATCATCATGCATAAGATTCCTCAAAGATTTTCTTTCGCCCAGAGAGAGATTGTCAGGCAATCCTATTAAGTCGTTTCTTGGTTTTAAGTTCACTTTTATCTAAATCAGCATGACCAATTTATGAAATATATCAATATTGTTACCAGTGTGTAGCGCTGGTGTCCATTTGGACTGTTCCTTAAGACCACTAGGAATAGACATATCATTGATCACATTAAGGTCCCGCATGATGATATCAGCACTCACAGTTTCATCCTCACAATCAGTTAAAGACAATAGAAGTCTGGTGTCCAGGATCTCTTGAATAGTGATTTCACTTATCAATTGTTTTTGATGCAAGGATCTAGGTACTTTATTCAGGTCATTAAACAGTTGAAAATGTTTCTTGATTTTCACCTTTCTGATAAACTTATACAAGTCAATCTTCAAATCACATATGTCCCCAGTATTAGTCGGACAGACACCCAAACCTTTTTTCAATAATGCATAATCACTCTCAGATAGATCTCTACAAGATAAATTCAATACATTCACATCTTCTACTTTCTCAGATTCCAGGAGCGTGTCCTCATCCCAGGCCTGTCTTCCCCTGTTGCCCCCTCTTTTTCCCCTCCTTGTTTTGTGCCTGTGACGGGACGTCTGTTCTGTTCTATATTCCCCCATTTGATGCGTCGTACTTCCCTTAAAAACGTTTTTCAATATTAGTGGAGGCTGTGGGTTCAACCCCTCTGTCGGATTAAGCTCCACTGGTACCAGGATTGTCCAATGAGGTTATACTTGAACTGATGGACCCTCCCTCCAAGGGTACATATGAGGGCAGTTAAGAATGAAGATCAGAGATATCCTATTGCAGCTCACATTAGCCAGTGTGAATCACAGGGTAGATCTAAGGATTTCAAATTTTATGGGATTGACCTTACACACAGACATCCACGTGGGGGAAACCAAGAACTGACCCTAAGGAGGAATGAGGCGACTTGGATTTTGAGATTGAGGAGTACTGACCTGGGATTGAATATTGATCAGGAGCTACATTACTTTTTGGGTGAGAGGTAACAATTAGGGGGGATCTCCTGTTGCTAATAAACTTATACTCTCAGATCTAGTACCCAAGGATATATGCTCATACTTATCTTGTTCCAATTCTGTTACATTTCACAATGATGATGTATATTGTTGTGAGCTGGATGTACCATAGACTATTTGGGTATGTGGTATGTTCTGTTCAACTATACTAGTGTATGTACTGAGGTACAGTCTGTTTTTACACATACGTCTTGACGTATTCACACTGAGACATATGATGTTGGATGCCCCTTACCTTTTTATAACAATATGATACCGACCTGTATATCTTGCTTATGTGTGGGTGGGACATTAGAAAATTGCTAAGGTTAATACATTTATTTTGCATTACACATATGTAGTAATCACCAATCTGGTATATTAATAACAGGAGTATATATTTTCTCCTGTTCACTTTGCGATCGCATGTATTTTTGAGAGGGGAGACCTATTTTACGCTCCAGATGTAATGTGATTTGTATACTTGAAGGGCACTAGACGGGGCGTTTAGATAGCCGCATTTATTGATGTTGGCTGTACTTTTTCTGGTTAGGGAATTTTCTGATTTAATATGCTTTTATACATTACCTTTAGTGACTGGTTCCCTAGGACACATTATGCCTTTGGGTCTTTAGAACACTTATTCCGTATTTCTACGTTACTGATGTGTCCATTTGGTTAGGTTTAGATGTTTGTCATGATTTATTACTGACTCCACTGTACTTTTTGTGTTACTCTTGGCCTGAGCTTTATAATAACCTTTGCATCTTTAGGGCGTTTTTATCAACAATTGTTCTACCTTAATTTTTTTATTATACCTGCCCTTCTATGGTATTCTCCGTACACAGGTATAGCTACTCATTGGGTCTTTTCTTATGCGAACTGCATATGAGTAATTCCAACATGGCGCCCGCTGTGCTCCGAGGCACTTACACTGCTAGCCTCTTTCGACTGCTGTGTTTATTCCGGACATTGCGCTTTACTTTAAATGACGGCCCGGGATGCCGGGTGCTTTCTCGTACTCGAGAACACCGGCCGAATTGTGACAGACGTTTGCTTTACTTTGGACAGCTTCCGGGTGAGTGGACCTAAGCTTAGCTGATCTTTTTTACCGCAACCTATGTCCCTTGACTACTATTATCTGCTCTACATTTAAAGTTATATCTTTTCAGTGATTATGAGGCTATCCCGAGATCAGTTTCTCGCGTAGATCTATATCCTGTACATTACATTTATAGTTTTTTGATGATTGAAAGTCCCTAACATATTGTCTAAATAAGGCTATGTATATTCCGTCAGATATTAATGCAGGTTGACGATTCTTAGCGTGTAGAGGAATTTTGGTACTACGCGCTTTGCATTACTACATTTTAATACTAATATGTTGTTCACCCTGTACTTATCGTATGGAGAGATAGATGTTCAAATTATTGCCTCTTACGTCATTATACGCTTTGATATTTTCGGATACATTACTATTGTCACACTGAGATGTTGACTCTGACACCTAGGGTACCGCTATATTTGGAATATTATTTAGCTTATACCTGTCAAGCTTTTCCTGGTACTACACTGTTACTTAGCGATAGTACTAATTTGGATGACTAGTATACACTTTACGTATCCTGTGATTTCTGGGTACTAGACATACCTTAAATTTCATTCTTACAGCTATGAATACAGGTTATTGATCCGTACACGGTTTATACTTTTGGATGTTTTATTGCTACACTGCCACCCCGCACTGGATGCTTATTTGAATCGGATTCCATTTCAAGCAGGTATTTGAGTGTTCCCTATTGTAATGCTGTATTGATTACTTGACTGTGGGATTATAATATGTGGTTTACATGAGTTTTTCCTATATTTCTTTACAGCTTTAGGACATTTTATTTCTCAGGTCAGTCTGACTTTTGGTCCTATGTGATATATTCTCTGTTTTTTCTTTAGTTTACACAGGTGTGACTCTCTATATGCTTTTTCTGTTACCTCTCATGCTATGGATATCATGTTTGGTGATTAGTCTCATGTTATCAGTACTCATACACATAACACATTATACGGTGCTCTATTTCAAGCATGATTACTGCCCATTTGGGGTGCTCGTCAACTTTCTGCCTTTTTACATCTTGAAAATATGTCTTACTGTAGAATTTCTGTTCATGCATGATGATCCCTCTTGTTGGTGCACTTTGAGACATTGAAGACCACTGTCGAGTAAACAAAAATCATGGTGGTGGGATTAAATGATATCCAGAATATTAATGTTATTTTCTTCATGATTGATGTTGATTCTGGTCCATATCTGTTTCTAATTCAGCCTTGAAAAAGTTGCATATACATATAAGTAATAGCGACGAAAGACGTATTGGCTTTGGGCTCGGTACGGTGTAACTCTGGACCAGCTACGTTGAATTGTTACTGAAAAACAAAGAATGACAATATGGATTAAAGAGTGAAGAAATACCAAGAAATACCTGCTGCCAGCTGTGGATTTTTGATGTGCTTTCTTGCTTACAACTTTATTGATGGAACGTTTATATATATTGACGTGTGCTAAGGGTTTATGTTCTATGGAACGCAGTGTCACTTGGAATGCTCTGCAAAAAAGGTTCTTTCCATGTTCAACAAAGATCGGAGTGATATTGTTTGTATTTGCAGTGATTCAGCTATGTATATGAAAAAGTTTTGGATGACCTGTCCAAATTGATACCTGAGCTGAAGTGCTTTCCTGTAATAGATCCTTGCTACTTGTTAAATGGTATGCTGAAAGCATCTTTACAATCGTCAGAGTTAATTAGGAATGCTATTGACTTTTTAGTCCATTCTGGTGCACTGTTTTCTTATGCACAGGAACTAAAACGCAAATATTTATAATTTCGTGCTTTGTGTGGCATCAAAGAAAGAGCCATCCCAACTGTGTCCCTTAGCTGATGGTTCTCATTCCAAGGGGCTGCGAATGCTGTATTATCCATGTGGCAACCCTTTACAGAAGTTTTGCTGAGTGATGATGCCAAAGGCAAGAAATGTGAGAATCTTTGGTCACATATTGATAGTGATGTGAACAAAAGTACACTCTACTGCATTCTTCGATTTGTACAGGAAAACATAACTGCTGTAGTGGACATAATAGAAAACTAGAGTCTGAAAACACCCTTGTCTGCCAAGTGTTCAGCATAATTGGTTTAGATTCCTTGAGAGTAGGCTGAGCGACACCTTTAGTGACTTTGGCACTGCAACATGTTCCATGTTAGAGTGCTTGCCACTTGGTAAGCAAAGCAATGATGAAGAGCAATTCAGGGACTTTTATTTTATAATGGATGAGAAATGGCTGGCAATGATGCATATAAATGTCCCTCCACCACCCATGGCATTTGAAGTCAATGAAACCTCACTGTGGTACTCTGTTCTAGATCCCTTTCGTGAAGGGGAATTTCCTTAGTAGTTTCAAAAGTGCTGCTTCATTTTTGACCTCTTCAATAACTCTGAGGGCATAAGCGCCCAGATCAGCGCAAATGCTGCAGAACCTGCCCTGAGAATGGCAATCTTTAAGTGAACCAGTATTGGCATGTAAAGCTATGTCAGTGGCCGGAGTTAACAAATTGTGTACTGGCTGTTTTGGCGTTGGCCATCTCAAGTGCTAATGTTGAGAGGGCCATTTCAGAGAAGTTTACATGGGAAGGAAAAAGCAAGCACACATGACCAAAGACTCACTGAAGAAGTATTGTATGGTGTACTACAATAAGTTTAATTTTGCAAAAATCTATTCGAGCCTCATACACACTATACTTACACTGTCTATATACCATGCACTATCAGTGCAGAAAGCAAGCAATAATAAAAGCGAAACGTTCCATAAACACCGGAGAAATACTGTTTCTGTAGTTTTTTTATGGCGCGAAAATGTGTAACCACTAATAAGCACTGTTTTTTAAGGTATTGAAATCACTTGAAAACACTGAAGAAAAAACACCAGAATTTACCAAAAATAGAAACTGAAAACAGGAAAGCCTATGTAAAATATAGCTGGCCAAAGAATGATTATGATAACAGTAGTTCATCACAAACCACCATCATTGCACCCCCAAGCCTCATAGTCAAGAAGAACTGAAGTGCCTGTCACCTCTGCAAAACCCAGAAAAAGTTAAACAAGCCATTGTCAATGTTGAAGTGGCATACAGAGCATGTGTCACATTAAACCATACCCACACAGAAAACCCTTTATTTAGCAAGGACACTGACAAAGCAGACAACAGGAGTAACTGTCTTTATTCACATATTGCACAGACAGGCACTAAAAGTAGGCAAGAGCAAGGCCAGTGGCCAGTACAAAGTGCAGAGTAGGAACATGAGAAGCTGCACAGGGAATGGGCAAACAGCAGTGAACATCAAGGCCAGGGGCCAGTCCAAGGTGCAGAGTAGGTACATGAGATCCTGCACAGGGAATGGGCAAACAGCAGTGAACATCAAGGCCAGTGGACAGTACAAAGTGCAGAGTAGGTACATGAGACGCTGCACAGGGAATGGGCAAACAGCAGTGAACATCAAGGCCAGTGGCCAGTCCAAGGTGCAGAGTAGGTACATGTGAAGCTGCACAGGGAATGGGCAAACAGCAGTGAACATCAAGGCCAGTGACCAGTCCAAGGTGCAAAGTAGGTACATGAGAAGCTGCACAGGGAATGGGCAAACAGCAGTGAACATCAAGGCCAGTGGCCAGTCCAAGGTGCAGAGTAGGTACATGAGATCCTGCACAGGGAATGGGTGAGACTGTAGCCTGCCATGGTCAGCAACACAGTTAGGGGGATAACAATGGGCAGTCCAGGCACCGCTGTGGGAGAGACAGGTGTGTGAGGGGGACTTTCACCCAGACTTGTCTGTCAGTCGGACTGGGAGGTGGCAGAGTGTCGGGGACAGTTGGAGGACTGGACCGGGGCAAGAGAGGCCCAGCTGAGGTAGAGGCATCAGTGGCTTTGGAAGCCGAAGGGCTGCTTGGACCGGGTGGTGTGGTGGCACGTGGAGGTGGAGTCATGCTTCAGTGAGATACAGTGTGGGTGGGAGAATGTGGACGGGTGCCTTTCCACTTCTTGAGGAGTCTAAATGGCTTCCCTGTCTTGGTAGGAGTGGGAGGTGGGGCTGACACAACTGGCACACTCTCCACCAAAGCTACATCAGGTGTAGCCGGTGGCCCTCCCTCTGGGGACATGCTGGATCCAGCGGTACGCTTGGCCTGGCCTTGCCTCTGCCCCTCCATCCCCTGTTTACCAGGTGTACCCCCTACAGTGTCCTCCTTTCCCTGCTTCACAGGTCTCTGGATGGGAGTTGAGGTTGTGGGTGAATCTGCCTTGGAGATCTTTTTATGTGGACTCTTAGCAGGCACCAGCTTATCAGCGGGCAAGGCAACTGTCTCCTTGTCTTTGCGAGACACTTTTAGGACAGCAGAGTCCTTGGCTGGGGATGCCTCTGAGGCATGTGAACCTGGGGCCTGCTTCTTGGCTTTATGCCACTGGGTGTCGCCTGAAGGGCTTTTGCCTTTGTGCTCTGGGGTGGCTGTAGTTTTTTGGGGGGATGATGTCTGCGCTCTGAACCGCTTGGGCTGCTGCTGTTGTGTGCTGTATCTTGACCTTGAGGTCTGTGGTGCGTGGTCACTATCGTCAGATGTAGCCACTGGCAGGGGGGTGGCCAAAGGGATTGGAGCTGGACTCTGAGATTGTGCCAGTTGAATGGCTGCCATCACTGCGGAGGACAAGGACTGGACAGTCCGGTGTAGCCCACCCACGTTTGAAAGAATACCCTCCATGAAAGCAACTACCTGTGCCAACTTTTTGTCGTGGTCTTGGAAGGCATTGATGAGAGTTGTCTGGCCCACACACAGCTGGCGCAAAAGGTCCACAGACTCAACCCTGATGGCAGCAGGGGAGACAGGGGCAGGGGCAGTGGTGCCTGTGGTGAAGGACACTCTTCCCTTCTTACTGGTGCGAACACGGGCAGCACTAGTGGAAGTAGATGGGAGAGTGGGCACTGTATGCTGTGTGGTGGAAGAGGAGGCAGAGTTCCCGCTCCCTGTGCCCGCCAACATAGATGTGTCACCGCTGGCATCAGATGACGTTGAGGTTGGTGTCTCTGTGCAGTAACATTGTGCAACCTCAGTTCTAAAGTCGAATTTTTCATGTTATCATGCAAACGTGCAATAAGTGAGCCATGTGATGACCACACAGCCAAATGGCCCGCCGGTGGCTCCTTGTAACCAGACACACAGATCCCTCTGAGCACACCTAGGGCCCTGAGGGGGAAAAGATATACCTCCCAACATGTAGCCACTGTCACATCTGAAGTCAGCAGAAGTGGACAACACAGATACAGACTCCAACATAACAGTCCACAATGGCCATGAGCTCATGACATCCACCATGTTGTACTTTGGGGCACAACTACAGTTGCACATTGGTGTCTGATGTGTAGTCCTCACAATTCTGACATCAGGCAATGCACACATAGATGAAAGCACACTCAGATGATGCACACTGCCGTTCCCTTCCATGGGATGTCCCTGACTACCCCAGTGCAGACGACACCAGAAGGCCACGACTCAGAATGCAATGTCAAGGGCCATTACTCCAATGACATGAGAAAGTACAGGTAGGGCAAATGCATGACAGCTGCACTCAACACAGAGGCCACTTAAAAGCCATTGCATCACACTACCAACATCACAGAGCCCAGCGCTGGCACAGGCTGTGAACACATGCAGCCACTCACAACCAAAGTCACCCTTCCCAGAATACTCACCCCCAGCTTGCTGCTGATGCTCCTTCAAACGTGCATCCAGCTCAGGCTGGGTCACAGCTAAGATGTGGGCCATTAGTGGTGTCATGCTCCTGTGCGCCAACCTGCACGTCCGAGGGAGCAGCCCCAGCATCATCTCTGCCACATTTTTGCTCAGCCGGCAGATGCCATCCCACCTCTTGTGACAGTGTGTGTGCCGTTGGTTGGAGACACCCAGAGCCTGCACCTTGCGTGCAATGGCCCTCCACATGGCCTTACGCTGGTGGACTTTGAGCTGCAGGCATGGGAGACAAGAGGGCAAAAAAACAGTTACACAGTGTTATGTAGCACTATCTCTCAGTACAGGAGCATGATACTAACTCAGCACAACTTCACAGATAAGTCTAGCAGAGCCAATACAGCATCTCACATGGTACATTAGCATGGGAGAATCATACGCAAATGCATGCAGGTATGAGGGTGGACACAGTACCTGCCCATCTCATACACATGCAGGATGCCAGCACAGAAAGCTCTGTGTAGGCTGCCCACATCTACTATCCAGTTGGAGGGTGAGCAAGACATACATTACATTTCAAACTATGTTTAGGGGCAGACTCACTGTGTCCAATGTCCTTGCCCTGTGAATGGCTCACTGTGTCATGGAGGTCACATTGAGGGACATGATCTTACAATCCCACGCCCTTTTCACAAGGCCTGTTGTGTGCAATCTACAGGGCTGAGATGGCTCTTTGATGAATAGTCTAGCAAACAACACACATGTTACACTCTGTACATTCAGTGATGTGTCCTTGTCAGATTGGGCAGTGACTGTGAAGGCCAGGTGGGCTCACACTGAGGTCCAAAGTGGGGCATCAGAAATGTCACATGAAGGGACAAATTGATAGCATAAACAGTGCCTACACATGCCAGTCAGTACACATGCTGGTGGAAATAGAAGGGGCTGTGCACAAAAGTATGACTATCTGCTGTGTAATTGGTGAATACCACCAAGAGTGTCACCCTCTGGTATTAAAGTCCTGAGCCTAGTGCTGACCTATACATGATGCAAATTTTGAGTCAGACACAATTCCATCAATACCCTCTGGACGTAAACCCTTGCTAAGGCCACAGATGAGCCTGCGAAGGACATCAGGGACCCACATATCCATTCACAGGTGAGCAGTCTATATATCGACTTTTTAATATCGAGGGACATAAATATCGAGTCAAAAATATCGAATGTACAAAATATCGAAATAGATAATATCGATGTGAAAAATATCGTTTTTTTTTTTACTTATATGTCGATGTAAGTAATATCGTTAGTAATAATATCGACATGTGAAAATATCGTTATTGTGTGTTTAGTAAATATTTTGAAGTTGTTTGTATAAATAGTTAAAATGTATATAATATGAGAAATATTTATATTGTTTTAGGGGCGGGATGTTGGTTTATAGGGGATAAGGGTGGGAAGTGTTTTAAAAATGTTTATATATAGTTTAATTTTTAAAACATTTTTTTTAGAAATTGTAAATTTAATTTAGAATTTTACTAAGAATTTTAGGAGCGGGATGTTGGTTTATAGGGGATAAGGGTGGGAAGTGTTTTAAAAATGTTTATATATTTGTTAATTTTTAATAAAAATTATTTAGAAATTGTAAATTAAATTTAGAATTTTACAAATATTTTTAGGAGCGGGATGTTGGTTTATAGGGGATAAGGGTGGGAAGTGTTTTAAAAATGTTTATATATTGTTTAATTTTTAAAAAGATTTATTTAGAAATTGTAAATTAAATTTAGATTTTTACAAATAATTTTAGGAGCGGGATGTTGGTTTATAGGGGATAAGGGTGGGAAGTGTTTTAAAAATGTTTATATATTTGTTAATTTAAAAAAAAAATTCTTTAGAAATTGTAAATTAAATTTAGAATTTTACAAATCATTTTAAGAGCGGGATGTTGGGTTATAGGGGATAAGGGTGGAAAGTTATTTTAAAATGTTTATATATTTTTAAATTTAAAAAAAAAATTATTTAGAAAATGTAAATATAATTTAGATTTTAACAAATACCATAATTAAATATAGATTTGAGTGAGAATAGTAAATTAATTAATTTCAGTGTCCAGCACTTATCTTAATTAAATATAGACTGGAGTGGGAATAGTAAATTAATTAAGTTCATTGTCCAGCACCTACTGTAATTTAATATAGTTTGGAGTGAGAATAGTAAATTAATTAAGTTCAGTGTCCAGCACATACTATAATTAAATATAGGTTGGAGTGAGAATAGGAAATTAATTAAGTTCAGTGTCCAGCACTTATCTTAATTTAATATAGACTGGAGTGGGAATAGTAAATTAATTTAGTTCAGTGTCCAGCACCTACCCTAATTTTATATAGGTTGGAGTGAGAATAGTAAATTAATTAAGTTCAGTGTCCAGCAGTTATCTTAATTAAATATAGACTGGAGTGGGAATAGTAAATTAATTAAGTTCAGTGTCCAGCACCTACTCTAATTTAATATAGGTTGGAGTGAGAATAGTAAATGAATTATGTTCAGTGTCCAGCACTTATCTTAATTAAATATAGACTAGAGTGGGAATAGTAAATTAATTTAGTTCAGTGTCCAGCATCTACCCTAATTAAATATAGATTGGAGTGAGAATAGTAAATTAATTAAGTTCAGTGTCCAGCACTTATCTTAATTAAATATAGATTGGAGTGGGAATAGTACATTAATTAAGTTCTGTGTCCAGCACATACTCTAATTAAATATAGGTTGGAGTGAGAATAGTAAATTAATTAAGTTTAGTGTCCAGCACTTATCTTAATTAAATATAGACAGGAGTGGGAATAGTTAATTAATTCAGTTCAGTGTCCAGCACCTACTCTAATGTAATATAGGTTGGAGTGAGAATAGTAAATTATTTAAGTTCAGTGTCCAGCACTTATCTTAATTAAATATAGGTTGGAGTGAGAATAGTAAATTTATTAAGTTCAGTGTCCAGCACTTATCTTAATTTAATATAGACTGGAGTGGGAATAGTAAATTATTTACGTTCAGTGTCCAGCAGCTACTCTAATTTAAAATAGGTTGGAGTGAGAATAGTAAATTAATTAAGTTCTGTGTCCAGCAGTTATCTTAATTAAATATAGACTGGAGTGGGAATAGTAAATTAATTAAGTTCAGTGTCCAGCACATACTCTAATTAAATATAGGTTGGAGTGAGAATAGTAAATTAATTAAGTTCAGTGTCCAGCACTTATGTTAATTAAATATAGACTGGCGTGGGAATAGTTAAATAATTAAGTTCAGTGTCCAGCACCTACTCTAATGTAATATAGGTTGGAGTGAGAATAGTAAATTAATTAAGTTTAGTGTCCAGCACTTATCTTAATTAAATATAGACTGAAGTGGAAATTATTAATTAATGCAGTTCAGTGTCCAGCATATACTCTAATTAAATATAGGTTGGAGTGAGAATAGTAAATTTATTAAGTTCAGTGTCCAGCAGTTATCTTAATTTAATATTGACTGGCGTGGGAATAGTAAATTAATTAAGTTCAGTGCCCAGCAGCTACTCTAATTTAATATAGGTTGGAGTGAGAATTGTAAATTAAGTAAGTTCAGTGTCCAGCACTTATCTTAATTAAATATAGACTGGAGTGGGAATAGCAAATAAATTTAGTTCAGTGTCCAGCAGCTACCCTAATTTTATATAGGTTGGAGTGAGAATAGTAAATTAATTAAGTTCAGTGTCTAGCAGCTACTCTAATTTTATATAGTTTGGAGTGAGAATAGTAAGTTTATTAAGTTAAGTGTCCAGCACCTACTCTAATTTAATATAGGTTGGAGTGAGAATAGTTAATTAATTATGTTCAGTGTCCTGCACTTATTTTAATTAAATATAGACTGGAGTGGGAATAGTAAATTAATTAAGTTCAGTGTCCAGCAACTACCCTAATTAAATATAGATTGGAGTGAGAATAGTAAATTAATTAAGTTCAGTGTCCAGCACTTATCTTAATTAAATATAGATTGGAGTGGGAATAGTAAATTAATTAAGTTCAGTGTCCAGCACATACTCTAATTAAATATAGGTTGGAGTGAGAATAGTAAATTAATTAAGTTCAGTGTCCAGCAGTTATCTTAATTAAATATAGACTAGAGTGGGAATAGTTAATTAATTAAGTTCAATGTCCAGCACCTACTCTAATGTAATATAGGTTGGAGTGAGAATAGTAAATTAATTAAGTTCAGTGTCCAGCACTTATCTTAATTAAATATAGACTGGAGTGGGAATAGTAAATTAATTCAGTTCAGTGTCCAGCACATACTCTAATTAAATATAGGTTGGAGTGAGAATAGTAAATTTATTAAGTTCAGTGTCCAGCACTTATCTTAATTTAATATAGACTGGAGTGGGAATAGTAAATTAATTAAGTTCAGTGTCCAGCAGCTACTCTAATTTAATATAGGTTGGAGTGAGAATAGTAAATTAATTAAGTTCAGTGTCCAGCACTTATCTTAATTAAATATAGACTGGAGTGGGAATAGTAAATTAATTTAGTTCAGTGTCCAGCACCTACTCTAATTTAATATAGGTTGGAGTGAGAATAGTAAATTAATTAAGTTCAGTCTGTAGTGGGAGTAGTATGTTAATTAAGTTTGGTAAATAGCAAATATTAGAATTAAATATATAGTTGAATAGGAACAGTTAAATTAATTTGTTTTAATTAACAAAAAATCTGTAGATTTTAGTTTTGGTTGGATAAAATATAGAAGTTATATCAGAATGCAAATTCCAATTTTTTTTATAAAATAGTAGAAAGGAAAATAAGATTTGTTTTATAGTTGTTGGAATGTATATTAATTAGAGAGAAAATATTGTTTGTTATTACGCATATTCTAATAATTAAATCATTGAAATAAACATGTAATAAAATAATTAATATTTAACATTTGTATTATTGTCATAATTTTTTTATAATGGATATATATTTCTTTAATGTATATTTTGGACATGAATATATGAACACACAAAATAATTAAAAATAAAAAAATCAGATTTTTATACCTGTTTAATATTTTAAAATTTATATTGTGTACTCTCAATATTTTTAGACTTTATTTTAATTTATAAGAAATTGTATGTTTTGAAATATATGATAAATATATTTTAATTATTAATATTTATATTAGATAATTAATATTGAAATTGTTTACATTTTAGAATATGTATTTTTATTTTTAGTTTTGGTATGTTGTAGATACAATATATTAATTATATCATGTTCAATTTATTTTGGTAATATATACAGTTTTATTATTATATTAATAAATATTTTTTTATTTATTATATTTATTTGTATACTATAAAAAAAATTCACATAGATAAAAAAAATAGGTATTCTTTTTGAGTATTTTATTCTAATGTTTTACTAATTTTTAAAGTAATGTGTAATGTTAAATAAATAGTTAGGGCATTTATTGGTATTTTTTTAGTTGTTATGTTTGTTTGGGTCTTTTATTTGTAACCGCTCGCTGTTGTTTTGGGTTATTTTGGTCGAATCCAGGTCGCGGTCGGGAGCTGTTTCGCGTTTGAGAAGGTAAGAGTTATTTTCTTTATTATTAAATAGTTTTAAGTGTTTTGTGGAAGTAGTAATGTTGTAATAAGTGTGTATGGATTGATGTTTGAGAAGTTAGGGTGTTAGTAATAGTTTGTATACGGTTTTATTATTTACGTTGTGTTCCGTGTTTGTGGCTTTGTTAGTGTTTTGTTATTTCGGTGTGTTAAAGTTTTATAGTGTTTGAATAATGTTTGTAGTGATGTTTTTAGGTGCCTTATGTGTGTTTGTGTGTGGGTGGGAATGTTTGTTTCTCTTTTGTAGGTTTTACGGAGAAGATATTTTCGTCGGTTTCAAACACCTTATTTTTTTTAAAGGAAGTGTGTATTAGTTGTGTTTACTAATCTTTATTTTACACTTCCTTTATTGTTCGGGTTTCCAGAAGCGGTTATTTACCTTTTTAATATTTTTCGGGATTTTTATGGTTAATGGATAGTCGTTTTTTTGCGTAGACGTTGTTTTCGATAAACAGTTGTATTTTTACATTTTATTTGGATTTCTTTTTGATACCTATGGATTTTGAACTACCTGGATTTATTTGGAAGGAATGTTATTATACCATTGGAGCAACTACACAGGTAAGTTCATTTAAATATTTTTATTGTTGGTGGCCAAATCTTATATATTTAATATTGTTGTTGTGTACTTGGTTTGTTTAATTATGTTGTCTAAATATATGTCGATATAAATTATTTATATATTTTAGACAACATAATTAAATATGTGATATAATAAAGTGGTTTATTTATGTTGTGATAGTTGTTTTAGTAGAATTGTGGGTTAATATTTAGGAAAGGGTTTAGAAGAGAGTTTGAGCTATTATATTTAAGTACTCAAGTCCTCTTGTGGATGGGTATAGCTGTACCTGTTGTTGTAGGTAATTATACATTTGAGTAGTTTGTCTAGATTGTTTTGGTTTTAATTGTAGGACAGATTGTTGCATTCTCAATTCTTGGAAACTTTGTTCCTTTTGTATGGCAATTAGTAGTTTTTGTAGTGTTGGAGTTGTTCTCCCAGTAGAAGTTAGGAATGCATTATGCCAGCCCTCGACGGCGTTGTTAGTTTTGGCTTGTTGGTTGAGTGTACTTACATATACATTCCACCAAGGTATTTGGAACTTGGGCTGACGTCTATGGCCTGATCTGTGTAGTCTCCCCACCCAGGTATCCTCAAAATAATCTAATAGGGGAGATAACTTTACTTCATTTTGTTTGTAGAATGGACTTTCTAATAAAAGATTGTAATGTTCTGCAACATCTGTGGTTGGTACATACGCTAGGGCTGTTAGAAGTTTTATTTGATGTGCAAAACTTATGTTAGTGGCATATTCTACACTTAGGTGCCAATTCCGATCCGGTAAAAACCGGGTACGAACCGTCGGACGGAGCCTTTTCTCCGTCCGACTCGTACCCGGTGCGAAATCCATCCGAAAATGCAAGTACGAATCATACGGAAACACCATTTCCGTACGATTCGAACAAAACACCGACCGAACAGAAACTAAACACAATTCCGATCCTGAAAGGAGCCGACGTGACGTCGGTACGCATCCAGCCTACGTTTCACGAACCAGGAAGTACGATTCGAACCGACGTCATCCCGCACGGAAAATATTTACCGGCTGCCAAAAACTGCCGGGAAATCAGGACGACACACGCAAGGAGCAGCTGGACGCGACGAACAGACATGGACCCGAACCTACGTGCCATCCCTGCCCTCCTAGCAGTCCACCTGGCGTACAGGAACCGACGCAGACGCCGCAGAAGGTCAGCACAACAACCAGGGGCAAAGGGGGGGGCAGGGGCAGGACACACAACACCAACACATGGTACCAAATCACACATGGCCTGGACATACCTGACCATCAGGGCCTGGTCACTTCCAGGGGGTGGGGGCAAGGCCAGCAACGCAAGCGTCCGCCACAACGGAAGTGGATGGTCACGCGAACCGGTACGTACCCTACCCAGGCCGCAAGAGCGTGGGTACGGAACGTACCACGCGTCCCCCTACGTCACTCCAACAATAGCGGTACGGCCCGTACCCACGTCAGAAAGGCCTTGGTACAGCTCGTACCAGCATTGCTGGGGTCATGTAGGGGTACGCGTGGTACGACCCGTAGCCACGCCCCCAAGGCCTGTGTACGGTGCGGACCCCACGGCCCGCAACAATGGTGGGACGCACCGTACCCACACACCAAAGGCATGGGTACGGCCCGTACCCAGGCACGCAGAGCGTGGGCAGGGGTATGTACGGACCGTACCCCCACCCGTGGAAGTACGGCCCGTACCCCCACCCGTGCATGTACGCCCCGAACCCCCACTCGTGTATGTACGCCCCGAACCCCCACCCGTGTATGTACGCCCCGAACCGCCACCCGTGTATGTACGCACCCAAGCGCCACCCGTGTATGTACGCCCCGAACCCCCACCCCACCCTGGTATGTACGCCCCGAACCCCCACCCGTGTATGTACGCACCCAAGCGCCACCCGTGCATGTACGCCCCGAACCCCCACCCCACCCTGGTATGTACGCCCCGAACCCCCAGCCGTGTATGTACGCACCAAACCCCCACCCGTGTATGTACGCACCAAACCACCACACCAGCCGTGTATGTACGCACCAAACCCCCACCCCAGCCGTGTATGTACGCACCGAACCACCACCCGTGTATGTACGCCCCCTAACCCCCCCCAGCCGTGTATGTACGCACCGAACCACCAGCCGTGTATGTACGCCCCCGAACCCCCCCCCAGCCGTGTATGTACGCACCAAACCCCCACCCGTGTATGTACGCACCTAACACCCACCCCAGCCGTGTATGTACGCACCAAACCACCACCCGTGTATGTACGCACCAAACGCCCACCCGTGTATGTACGCACCAAACCCCCACCCCAGCCGTGTATGTACGCACCAAACCCCCACCCCAGCCGTGTATGTACGCACCGAACCACCACCCGTGTATGTACGCACCGAACCACCACCCGTGTATGTACGCCCCCGAACCCCCCCCAGCCGTGTATGTACGCACCAAACCCCCACCCGTGTATGTACGCACCTAACACCCACCCCAGCCGTGTATGTACGCACCGAACCACCACCCGTGTATGTACGCCCCCGAACCCCCCCCAGCCGTGTATGTACGCCCCGAACCCCCACCCGTGTATGTACGCACCTAACACCCACCCCAGCCGTGTATGTACGCACCGAACCACCACCCGTGTATGTACGCACCAAACGCCCACCCGTGTATGTACGCACCAAACCACCACACCAGCAGAGTATGTACGCCCCGAACCCCCACCCGTGTATGTACGCACCAAACCACCACACCAGCAGAGTATGTACGCCCCGAACCCCCACCCGTGTATGTACGGACCGAACCCCCACCCCAGCCGTGTATGTACGCACCAAACCACCACCCGTGTATGTACGCACCAAACCACCACACCAGCCGTGTATGTACGCACCAAACCCCCACCCCAGCCGTGTATGTACGCACCGAACCACCACCCGTGTATGTACGCACCGAACCCCCCCCCAGCCGTGTATGTACGCACCGAACCACCACACGTGTATGTACGCACCAAACCACCACCCCAGCCGTGTATGTACGCACCAAACCACCACCCGTGTATGTACGCACCAAACCCCCCCCCAGCCGTGTATGTACGCACCGAACCACCACCCGTGTATGTACGCACCAAACCACCACCCCAGCCGTGTATGTACGCACCAAACCACCACCCGTGTATGTACGCACCAAACGCCCACCCGTGTATGTACGCACCAAACCCCCACCCCAGCCGTGTATGTACGCACCGAACCACCACCCGTGTATGTACGCACCGAACCACCACCCGTGTATGTACGCCCCCGAACCCCCCCCAGCCGTGTATGTACGCACCAAACCCCCACCCGTGTATGTACGCACCTAACACCCACCCCAGCCGTGTATGTACGCACCGAACCACCACCCGTGTATGTACGCCCCCGAACCCCCCCCAGCCGTGTATGTACGCCCCGAACCCCCACCCGTGTATGTACGCACCTAACACCCACCCCAGCCGTGTATGTACGCACCGAACCACCAGCCGTGTATGTACGCCCCCGAACCCCCCCCCAGCCGTGTATGTACGCACCGAACCACCAGCCGTGTATGTACGCACCAAACACCCACCCGTGTATGTACGCCCCCGAACCCCCCCCCCAGCCGTGTATGTACGCACCGAACCACCACCCGTGTATGTACGCACCAAACCACCACCCCAGCCGTGTATGTACGCACCAAACCACCACCCGTGTATGTACGCACCAAACGCCCACCCGTGTATGTACGCACCAAACACCCACCCGTGTATGTACGCCCCCGAACCCCCCCCCAGCCGTGTATGTACGCACCGAACCACCACCCGTGTATGTACGCACCAAACCACCACCCCAGCCGTGTATGTACGCACCAAACCACCACCCGTGTATGTACGCACCAAACGCCCACCCGTGTATGTACGCACCAAACCACCACACCAGCCGTGTATGTACGCACCAAACCCCCACCCCACCCGTGCATGTACGCACCGAACCTGCTATAAGAATGGGGTGTGCAAAACACCCCCAGCAGTGCCCAGACACAGGAGGGGTGGGTGCAGGGTCCTCCCAGCAGTGCCCAGACACAGGAGGGGTGTGTGCCTATCACTCCCAGCAGTGCCCAGACACAGGAGGGGTGTGTACCTATCACTCCCAGCAGTGCCCAGACATCGGACAATATACCCCATCAACAAGTTCAGTGACCTACAAGGGTGATACCCCAGATGCAGGCGGAGACATCGCTGAGCCAGCATGGCTATATTGAAAGGCAACCCTCACACATCCAGGAAATGTAGACACAGCACAGCACAGCATTTGGGAGACACCCTGCAGGAAAAATGGGCTGGGCCACAGAGGACGGAACACACCTTGGGACAATGTCACCATACAGTGAGAGCAAACATGACCAAATACCATTTGCAGAGACCTTTGTGATGGCACGCAGATGGCAGGGTACACCCCATGAGCAGCACACTCCAACATTTCACAGACCCCTAACACATTATCACCACCCCAACGCAGGGAGCACCAGCACCAACAGCAAGTCCAGGAAAGCATCAGTGTGCAAAACAAAAAGAAAAGGCTTTATTCAGCAGGAAAATATATCAGAGAAAATGTCCACTATGTACAAGGGCCATGGGCCAGCCCAGCAGCAATGTCCGGGGGGGGGGTACACATCGGGACGTGTGTCCCCTAGCTTGGCTGCACAGTTCACAAGTCCATTTCATCCACAGAAGAGGGGGCATCAGGGGGGAGGGTGGAAACAGGCACCGCAGGGACAGGAGGGGAAAGGGTAGGTGTTGTGGGTGCAGGGAGGGATGAATCTGCCACAGGGGGGGTGCCAGCGCCAAAGGTGGAGGACAGAATGGCGCTGCACACGTCGGCAAGTTCCCCCAGCGACTCCCCCGTACCCAATCCAACCACAGGCCCCAAGGAGGGGGGGGGGGCAAAGGGATGGGTCGCAGCGCCACTGGGGGAGGGTGTGGACAGGGTGGGGGACTCAACTCCCCTGGCCGGGTCCCGCCTCCACCGCTTGCGGGGTGGTGTCATCCTGGGGCTGGGGGGCACACTCGCAGTGGATGATGCTGTCACTGACTGTTGGCCAGGAGAGCTAAGGGGAGTGGATTTGGAGGGAGTGGGTTGTGTGGAATGCGGACTCCCACTGTGGCTGCGTGTTCTACGTTTCCCCCCCGACCCAGTGGGTGTGCCTTCCTCACCCTGTGTGTGCGTGACAGGAGGTGTGCGCTTCGACTTCCCTGGTGGTGTGGTGCCTGTGTCTGTTGGGGTGCGTGCACGCTGACGTCTGGATGTGCGTGGGACAGGCACGGGAGTGGGAATTGGGGATGGGGCAGGGGTAGGGGGTGTTACGCAGCGCTGCAGGAGATCCAGTGCTGCAGTCAGTGTGGAGTCTATGGACCTCAGCAACTGCCGTTGGTCAGACTGCGCAGCCGACATGCCCTCCATGTATGCCTCCATCTGGGTCAGCACCTGGGTGTGGGCATGGAGGACATTTAGCATCGCAGTCTGACCAACCTGCAACTGCCTCAGGATGTCCACAGACTCCGCACTCACCGCAGCAGTGGTGACAGGGGCAGGGGGTGCGGTGCCTGGCAGGAAGGAGACATGTGGGGACCGAGCACGGAGGGAAGGGCCACGAGCATGTGGGAGGCCGGTGATGGAACCTGAGGTGGCGGGGGGATGTGGAGGGCTGCCATCAGCTGGGGGGGCAGACTCCGCCACCTCTGGGAGCTCAGCCTCGGACCCGTCTGCGTCATAGTCTGTGTTGGCAGTCAACAGGTCCTCCGCCTCACTCCCTTCGGCCTCCGTGCCACTCCATGTGCCAGACAGGACAGCACTGCTGGTACTGGTGCTCAATCTCTCCTCCCGGTCCGTGCTAGTGTCTCCTTCCGTGTCCCCCGGCGATGCTGTGGGCAAGGTGAAGAGACAGGAGAAAATCAGACACCTGTACACATATGTCACATGAGTCAAATATACATAGGTCACATTGCATAGCCTGAAAAGCAACAGGAGTAACACCTACAAAACAATGTACACATGTAGGCCATGGAACACACAGTTTTTCTACCCACCATGCCACTGAGACACAATGGAGATCATGACACAACAGCAAATCACTGCACCTGAAATTTTAGAGAGGAGTCAGCCTCTGGGGACAAATGTGCACAGCACCTGCACCACACTGCGTCGTCAAAAAGGGATGAGCATGAATCATATCCATTTACTCTTGCCGCATGCTGCAAAGGCAATACATGAAACCAGGCCACACATGACAGGGTCACTGCACCTTGAGCGTATGTCCAGTCAAACATCACACACAGGCTAAACCCAGCAAGGAGGATGAAGCTTCTGACATGTAGGCCTTGTACGCACAAACCACCCACACCTGAGACAATCTCATTGAGACGGAGAAAGTATGTACACCTCTTACTCTGGGATGGAAACACATGGCCTCCACTAATTCATGACTGTAAACACACAGCCCCTGGTGGCCATGTCCACACATCATTGACAGGCAAACATCATCAGATTGTCTCAACAACACACACAGGTAATGCCCACTGTGAGTATGCACAAGCAAAATGGGTCCCCCTGTACAGTGGACACATGTAGCAACCTGTAGGTCCTAACAGTTGAGTCCAGGGTACAATGCCACCCTACGCAACCCATGGCAAAGACACAGTGAATGGCCATATTGTTGGATGACGCACATGATACCTAGGAAGAGGTGCCCCAGGGCACAGTAGTGCCCACACTCCTCCATGGTCCAGGATGGACATGACTGCAAATTAAGCAACCGTCCCTGCACTTAGCAGGCCTCCCACTCAGGCACATCATGTCAGAGGGCACACAATTGGACATGCATGCTGGAAGGCTGTACATTTTGGAGACACACCCCTATGTCGTGATTCACAATCAGTGCCAAGTGACATGGACACCACAATGACTGAAATTGGCCATGGCACACGCAAGGTCCCCATACCTGTGGCACATCACCCCCACACATGATGCTGATAGCATAGGGCACCTGCATGAACTGCCTGCATAAATAACCTTGTGCAAGAGTGGCGACAGACCAGGGAACACATTGCAAGGAGGGGAAGGGAGGGAGTGAGAACAGCACTGTGCTACTTTGTGGAGAAGTTGACGCACTGCACAATCAAACCCTGGCAGTGTATCCATGCAACTGCACACTTACATTGGCTGGGGACACACAACTGACACACATGTACCTACCCCCTTCCTGCTGCTGCCTCTCCTGTAGGCGCCTGTCCATATCGGGGAAGACCACCGCCAGCACACGCTTCTGGATGTGGGTCAGACGACGGCGGCCACGGTTCTTACGGCTCTCAGGTGAGTCCCCCAGCAGGAGCCGTGCAATCCTCCTCGTCCAGCACCGGATGTCCTGCCAGCGTTTCCTCACCTGAGACAGGCTCCGCCTCCGACCCTCTGTACCCCTCACGGCACTGACGGCTTCCCTCCAGATCTCCCCCTTGGCAATGGCGCCTACCTGTGAGGATGCAAAAGAGAGAATACATTAATCCACATGAGCAAAGACACAGAGACACACATATAGAACAATCCTCATTATGAACAGGCCATGGTATGCATGCAACTAATTGCACCTTTGTCATAGGGACATTATCCACTGTGGAAGGCCAAATGCACTACGTGCCAGTGGAAGCACACGGGTGGCATGAGGGGTACCACACACTCACTGACCAGGGATCACACTGTGCCTCACAGGCTACACCAGGATTATGTACAGCACCTCACAGCAGTCACCTGCCCCAGCACACTGATGCTACCTCAGCAGAGTACACAGACACACACAGGTACAGGACAATCACATGGCATTGCCAACTGCGGGTACACACCTCACTCTGCCCATGTGCCAGTAGACGGGGGTGTCACAGGTGTGGGGCTGGCTCAGCACGGCATGCACACAGCACTGCTCCCTGCTCACATCCGATGGCCAGGCCATATCCATCCCTCATGCTGCTTGTGTGCAACACTCCCCATATGCACTCACCCACATGACAGGGGACTAACACACACACCAATGTGCAGGGGACGAACACGGCCTTTGGACACTCACAGCACAGGTACACTGAACAAACACACATCCATGGGTACTGACACCTGTCACACTGGGGGGAACACAGGATCACATCAGGACTGTGGAAACAACATCCCCAGGAGGAGTATGCAGGCAGAATGTGGCATGCACCTTGCATTCATTGTCACAGTAGGCACTATGCAAGTGAGGAGTGCACACAGGAAACACAGCATGCTCTGCATGGGTGACATGAGGCCTTCCACACCCTGGGACCCACTCCAAACAACAGTGCATGTCTGTCACACATGGACACAATGCCAGAAGTCACTGTCACACAAAAGGGGCACAGTCTAAGCTAGTGGAGTCTGCACTCACCTGAACCCCTGGTCGACCATACAGGCTCTGGAACTGTGGGAGGATCACATCTATCAGGGCAAGGTTCTCCTCCTGGGTGAATGGCTGTGACCTCTCCACAGTCCTGGACATGGTGCCAGAGGAATCACTATCAGCAGCAGTGGTCATGGATGAATGGATGTGCAGGCAAGTGCTCTCTCATGGGACCTGGCTGCCTTATATATGCCTGGCTGGCCTGTTCATGTATAGGAGTACAGATTGATTGGTCAGTCACATTAGCATCCTACGTTTCATCCAATCCCTTCAAACCTACCCCAGTGTGTGGCTTTGCATGGTTTCAGTTTTGATAATGATGTCAAGTCAACATCCACATTGCAACAATGTAGATTCTTTCAAACTGACTTCTGCTGTGCACCTGGTGCTCAAAATCAAAAATTTAACTCAGTCTCCATGGCAACCATCAGGCATTTAGGCCCTTATACTTGTCCCTCATGTGTCCCCTATGTGTTTTCATACATTTACACACAGGTACGGTGCGTTCCACGCCCTAGGGCACCCCACAAGCAGTGATACCGACCGTACATGCGCTTGTACGGTCCGGATCACAATATGGGCGCTGGCGTATGCGTACGCCACAGTAGTACGGACTGTACACGCGCTTGTACGGTCCGGATCACAATATGGGCGCTGGCGTATGCGTACGCCACAGTAGTACGGACTGTACACGCGCTTGTACGGTCCGGATCACAATATGGGCGCTGGCGTATGCGTACGCCACAGTAGTACGGACTGTACACGCGCTTGTACGGTCCGGATCACAATATGGGCGCTGGCGTATGCGTACGCCACAGTAGTACGGACTGTACACGCGCTTGTACGGTCCGGATCACAATATGGGCGCTGGCGTATGCGTACGCCACAGTAGTACGGACTGTACACGCGCTTGTACGGTCCGGATCACAATATGGGCGCTGGCGTATGCGTACGCCACAGTAGTACGGACTGTACACGCGCTTGTACGGTCCGGATCACAATAAGGGCGCTGGCGTATGCGTACGCCACAGTAGTACGGACCGTACAAGCGCGTGTACAGTCCGTACTACTGTGGCGTACGCATACGCCAGCGCCCATATTGTGATCCGGACCGTACAAGCGCGTGTACAGTCCGTACTACTGTGGCGTACGCATACGCCAGCGCCCATATTGTGATCCGGACCGTACAAGCGCGTGTACAGTCCGTACTACTGTGGCGTACGCATACGCCAGCGCCCATATTGTGATCCGGACCGTACAAGCGCGTGTACAGTCCGTACTACTGTGGCGTACGCATACGCCAGCGGCAATATTGGCCCAGGGACCCTATACACGCGCTCCGAGCGTATGTACGGTGCGTATTACAACTGTCAGTGGTGACAGGCGGCACACAGACAGGAATGGAGCGGACAGGTATTGCCAAGGGTGGACACCAATGCATTGTCTGTGCAATACCACCTGTGTGTGACACAGGTGTGTCAGGATGTGATGTGGCACTTTACCCCTGAGGTGTGGGCAAAGCACATGTACGATGAGCTGTGTACACATGTCGTGTGTGATGGTGCGCATTGTACCACACATCCCCTGCACTCCTTTGACATGTGTGCATGTCGTACACACTAGTGGAGCCATGAGTCACTTGCATGTCCCAGTCACGGACACCCGCACCTGTCCCCTGATGCCAGGTACACGGAATATTACATATGACACGTGTATGGCTGCGTTGCATGCTGCAACCATGTCATGTGTGTGGCATGTCTTTCCATGATTTTGCTGTAGGTGTGTGATTCAATGTGTCAGCAGTTGCTGCTGCCAACATGTGTCTGTGTGTCGATGGGCATGGCACACTGTTCCGCACACCAGCCCACATATGTGATTTGCCATGAGGTGTGTATGTATCCAACTACACGGAGTATCAACACAAGTACATATCCACATGCTCCCTATGTATGTTCTGTCTCGACATGTACTCCTCAAAGGCAATGTGTGTGGCCTGTCCTATTCCTATGACATGTGACCAGTGCATATCGCATCCAACTACCTGTCTGTACCATACGCATACTACTTCTGCACATGTGTGGATGTCTGTGAATCCTGTGATGCGTGTGCATGTTCACTTACACTGGCCCACAGCTAGTCTCATGCCATGTCATCGTGATCTTGCCCCCCTCCGTTAGTGGCTGTCCCTTGGTAGGAGTGTAACCTGACTGGCGTTCGTGTCCAGGAACTGTGGCACAGACCTGACTCACAACGTGGCATATGTGTATTGGCTGTGTAACATGTGCTCAGTGCATTGACGATGTTGTTGTACAGTGCTCACTCTTCGGTGTTCCTTCCATTTCACTGCAGGGCTCCGCCTCTCCCTCGACGTATGCCAGACATTGCTGCCCTGCATGAACGGGACTGTATACGCCGCTACAGATTCAGCCAACGGTTGATTGATGAGTTGACTGGCCGGCTGGAAGCACAACTCCTCCCGCGCCACAGGTATCCAAGTGCACTGACACCCAAGTTGAAGGTGATGGCAGCCCTACATTTCCTTGCCACGGGTACGTTCCAACATACCATTGCTGATGTCGGGGGCATGTCCCAGACGATGTTCAGCCGTGTTCTGCATGATTTCTTAGAGGCCATGTTGTTTCACCTGGATGAGTACATTAAATTCCCAAATCGTGAGCAGTTGACAGATGTCAAGCGTGAGTTCTATGCCCTGGGAGGGATGCCCCATGTCATTGGGTCCATAGATGGGACACATGTTGCGTTGGTACCACCACAGGCACAGGAGGTGGTGTATAGGAATCGCAAACATTATCACTCCATTAATGCCCTTGTGGTGTGTCTGTCCAACATGGTGATTTCACATGTCTGTGTTCGCTTTCCAGGATCAGCACACGATGCCTTCATCATGAGGCGTAGCAGGGTGCCAGAAATGATGCTGCAGCTGCGGAACGAGCGAGCATGTATTGTTGGTGGGTAGACTCTGGCAGTGCAGTGTTTGGCGTCATCTTCCAATCTCACTGCCTGTGCTGACACACTTCTGTCCATGATGTTTCCTTGTAGGGGACGCTGGCTATCCCAACATGCCATGGCTGATGACGCCTGTCCGCAACCCCAGCACGGCTGCCGAGCACCTCTACAACAACGCACATGGGCGGACCAGGAGAGTCATTGAGAGGACGTTTGGACTTCTGAAGAGCCGATTCCGGTGCCTCCACAAGACCGGCGGAGCACTCCCATATGCCCCGGTGAAGGTGTGCAAGATCATCATCGTCTGCTGCATGCTGCACAACATGGCAGTGGAGGAAGCTGTTCCACTCATACTGGATCAAGATGACCAGGACCATCCACCCGTGGAGGATGAAGGGCTTGGTGACGGGGCAAGTGATGTGGAGGAGGAGGAGGCTGTGGAGGACATGCGGAGTCGGCTCATACGCAACTTCTTTGCTTAGTGGTGAGTTCCAGTGTCTGAGTGTGCACGCATTGGGCCGTGTGTGGCATGTGTTGCAATGTGTGTGTCCATCTGCATGTCTGCCAAGTGAGTCAGTGGTGTGTATTGAAGTGTCACTCAAGTGATGGCGCAATGGAAGGATGTTGTCTGAGGGTCATCATTGTCACCTGTCATGTTAACAACATGATACGTGTTAAGTACATGCTTGCGGATGTGCTCCTTTGTGCTGAATCCTTGTGTGTCTCTCTTCCACAGGTCCATGTGCATGCTGTCTGCTGGTGGCATTGTTGTGCTCCTGCTACTCCTCATGAACACAGCGACATGTGCTGATTCAGCGTCACATGCACGGGCAAGTGTTGAAATCTCCTCAGGGTAAGGGATGCCTCACGTCGTTTTGGGTGTGTGAATTGTTTGTAGTCTGTGTGCACTTCTCCGGTTCATGTGTGTTCCATTTGCATACATGGTGATCCTACATGGGGAACATGACATGGGGCAGGCTTCACCTGGAGCCATGGTCAGACTTGGTGACTGTCATGTGGCAGGGGATTGGGGATTGTGATGAGGCCATCATTGTGTGTAACACTGGCCTCGGAAACATACAGGTTGCACCGGGTTGACATGGTGTGTGATTGCCCCATCAGGGCCTCAATGGTGTATAGCGGCCTCTCCGTGGCAGCAGGGGGTGTTTAGCTGTTATCCGTCACTTGTGTGCCAGGTCAATGGGATGCCAGCATCTGTGTTGCAATGGGGGGTGCCAGTGTTGCTCCCACATGTACATCCACATGACCTGTGTATGTGTTGACAGAGTATCATTGTCATTCCAACACACATGACTAATAAATTTGTCCCTCTGTCTCCAAGGTGCCTCTTCCCTGTCAATGGTGCCCTGTTGCCACTGTGCGTGCCGCAGGTCTGGCATAGTTTTCATAGGTGGTGCATATGTGTCTATGTGTAGAGTGACAAGATGCTAGGGGTTTGTCAGGGAGTGGGAACTGTATTATGCACAAGATGCACAGTTCCATCCACCTCAAGGCAAGAGAGACCATCCCCCAGGGAAACTACAACATCTGTGTAGAATCCTACCCTGCAGTCTACGGACATGTGCCTCACGACTCCCATGGTACTTGTCCATATCCGGAGTGCATCTGCACAGCTCTGCTACTGCGTCGGGCAACCAGGCCACATCAACGTCCTAACGGGATGGGGGGAATGTTTCACAGCCAGCTGCAGGATGACCTTCTAGATCCACGCCCACACTCATGATGCAGCCCACAACCCCAACACAACCATGTGGCACAGTGATCCTAAACTGCATTCTGGCATCTCCATGCATCCAACCTTGGCCTAGCCACCATTCTCAACATCCGCCTGACGCAAGCATGCTGCACATTGTAGGGACACATGTCTAGACATACCTGGGAGCGGCAAGCCAGGTCACTCCACATGATCCCTGACCTCTGCGCATGACTGTTGCTCCCCTGAATGTGTCTGTTGCCACAGTTGTGCGGGAACCACTCAGCTGGTTGGGCCCAGCACAGGTGAGTTTGGTACTCCATGTCTGTATCAGATGAGACATTGGGACCCATGTGTGTCCTGGGCAAGACTGCGACCCCACGGTTTGGATGGTTGGAGTTAATTCTGAGATCAGGCATGCTTTGACTGTACGACACACACATGTATTGTAATAATGTAGAATCACGGCATCATCTTGTAAGTGTGATTCATTTATTTGTGGTGGGGTACGGGTTTGTGGGGATGACAAGAGGTGCACAGCGGGAGTGTAGAATCCAGAGTTCACTGGGGGAGTTGGTATCCTTGTCGTAGCAAAATGTCAGAGTCCATGCCACAGTCTTCGTCAACATAGGTCAGACAGTGACCAGCAAGTCCATGTGGCAGAGAATGTCATGTGCTGCTATTGGGCCAGAGGGCCAGGTGCCAGGCCAGGTGACCTGGGAGATGGTGATGTTCTGCTGACTCTCACAGTCTTTTTCGTGGACGACCCACCTTCCTGCGGGGACCCTCGGAAGCAGTCCGTGACGATGTCTGTGACGCTCCGTCGGATGAATCCTCCTCCTCCTGATCCCTCCCTGTGTCTGGTAATGGCCTTCGCCTGGTGCCACAGGGAGGGTTGCCCATGTTGTCGGCAATCCGACGGAGTACACCGGTCATTTGGGTTTGCACCGCCACGAGCTCAGCCTGTCTATCCTCCATCCTTCCTTGGTGTTGCAGTTGACAGGCATGTTGCTGGGACTGCAGGGTCTTCATCTCCTGGAGGGTCCCCTTGATGTCATTGAGGGTGGACGCAATCTGGTCCATGCCCCTGGTGTCACGCCGGTATGTATCCAGGATGTTGCTGACCTGGGACACTACCGGGTCCTGAGCTGCCTGGTCAGGTTCGCGCCTCCGCCGTCCTCCACTCCCGCCACCCCTGCCCACGTGCACCTGGCCTGCCGTTGTGGGTGCATCGGGTCTCCGGGACCCCTGAGGGATGGCATCTGCGTTGCCGCCTGCCTCCTCCTGGGTGCCCGGAGGACCGTGTCCCTCCTGGGCAGACTGGCTGGGTGGTCGTGTGCGGGCAGGGCTCCTGGACGTCTCCTGGGATGTGGCAGGAATGGGGGTGGTGGTTGGCACAGTTGTACCTGACGCAGGTGCTGCAGGTGGTTGGACACCAGAGGGGCCAGGTTGGTCTGGGTCATCCACGGAGTGGTGAGAGTCATCGCTGGCGGTGGGGTCATCATCCCGCGGAGCCTGGTCCTGTGTGACTTCCCCCCCAGTGTTGGGGGGTGTTCGTCGACGTTGACCTGTGTGTGAGAGAGACAATGTTAACAGTGTCACATGTGGCATCCATGTTGCATGCATTTCTGATTTGGCACTCTTCCTCTGGGTAGTTGGATCTGTCCTGCATTCCTCTCACAGTGCACTTGTGCATGGCTATGTCCCTTGGCCACAGCTGTCAGGGCTTTACGCATGTGTGAGACACAATCTTAGTTGATGCATCTATTTGGGTACACAGTCAGCAGTGTGGTGTGCGGGCGTAGCGAGCCATGCAGAGGCGCCTTACGTGTTGCACTGTACGTGGCCAAATGGTGTTTTGGCAAGGCAATTTGATGTTGCAGGTAGGGGACTGAAGCATTTGTGACAGGGTTCTTACCGACACGGTGGGTGGGTATACTGGGTGTGTGGTTAGGTCTGTGCCTGCAGCACGGATGGACTCGTGCACAGATTGACACATGGACCGGTCTTCATCTACGGAAGGGGGGGTTGAGGCACTGCCAGACCTGGTCTGCATGCACACAGTCCACCGGCTGACGAGTGGACATGGCCACACCACCCAAGGGTGATTTAGTCTCCCTGTGTCTCCCTTCCTCCCTCCCTCTGTCACCCTCCTCCCTCCCTCTGTCGGTCTCCCTCTGTCACCCTACTCCCTCCCTCTGTCTGTCTCCCTGTGTCCCCCCTCTGTCTCCTTCCCTCTCATTCCCCCTCTCCCTCCCTCTCTTTGTCACTCTCTGTCACCTCAGGCCAGCTTCCTGGGCACACACAGTTAGCCGGTCTTTGAATGGCCATTGGCTTGTTCATGTGAGTTAGTCCCTGTTCTCCGGGCACCCATTGGGCAGTGTGTCTGAGTGTAGGCTGCTGCTGTGGCGGTGTGTGCTGAGACTCTATCAGAGCGATGCATCTTCATTGTCTGCTGTTATGTGCAAATTGTGCCTTCAGACCCATGGCATCCTGCATGGCAGCCATCATTTGCAGGCAAGACAGTACTGTGTGGGTACACACAGTTTGTATGGCTGTGCCCTGGGCCATATGGGCTGAGGGCATTGTTGTGTGCTTGTGAGTTGCTCAATGTTAGTTTTGCTGCCCCCACTCCCAGCATCGACCACATCCTGTGTTGTGTTGGTGTTTTGTGTGGCCTGTGACTTGGCATGGCCCTGATTGTTGCATGGGGCATGGAGGTGCCAGTGGCATGTGTGTGTTTGTGGAGTGTTGTTGTGTCCGGTGGTGGCTTGGGGGGGGTGGCATGCATGATTGATTGTGTATGGCATCCCCCCCATGTGAGGTGAGTTGTTTGTGTACTCACCAGGGTCTGGGAGTCCTGGCAGTCCGTGTAGTCCCTCCACCGCCAGCGTGGACATCACCTTCTCCTCCCAGGGATGGTATAGTACCGGTCTGGGGGGCGGCCCTCCTCCAGTGATGTTCCCCTGGTTGTGATTGTCAGTCATCTTCCTCTTGACCGTCCTCCGCAGATCGTACCACCTGGATTGGCACTCGTGCCTGGTCCTTCTGGTTGTCCCAACAGCATTCACAGAATCGACGATCCTCTGCCACATGGCGGTTTTTTCGGATATGCTGGTCTGTCTGACCAATGTCCCAAAGAGCTGTGGCTCGACTCTGAGGATTTCGTCGACAAGGATCTCCAGCTCCTCCTTTGTGAACTTTGGATTCTTGGTGGTGGACATGGCGTGGGGTGTGGTTGTGGGGGTGTGGGTGTGGATGGCTGTGGGTGTGTGGGTGTGGTAGTGGAGGTGTGTGTGTGAATGTGATGAGGGGGTGTTTGTGTAGGTGGTTGTGTGAAGGTATGCAAGTGTGAGGTTCAAGTATGGTGGTGTGGGTCGTCTGTGGGCTCTGGCAGCAGTGGGTCTGTTGCAAAGGCTCATGGTTTGTGTGTGTGGTCCATTTTTATTGGTCCATTTGTGGGTGTGGCTGTGTTTGAAATTTGTGTGGGTGTGTTATGAGGAGTGATTGAGTTTTGGGCCTCTGTTTGGCAGTTTGGCAGTTGCAGGTGAGTGTATGTGATGTTTGTGGGGTTGTTGGGCCTGTTTGGTGGTGTGGGGAAACTCTACTTGACTCTCCTTGTGTAAATATGGTTTGTCCGGGTTCAGTACGTGTTTTTTTGGCGTCAGTACGGTCCGTACATGCACTGGTGGGGGTGCGGTCCGTACATTCCCTGGTGGGGTGGTGGTTAGGTGCGTAAATACACGGCTGGGGTGGGGGTTTGGTGCGTACATACACGGCTGGTGGTTCGGTGCGTACATACACGGCTGGGGGGGGTTCGGGGGCGTACATACACGGCTGGTGGTTCGGTGCGTACATACACGGCTGGTGGTTCGGTGCGTACATACACGGCTGGGGGGGGGTTCGGGGGCGTACATACACGGGTGGGTGTTTGGTGCGTACATACACGGCTGGTGGTTCGGTGCGTACATACACGGCTGGGGTGGGGGTTTGGTGCGTACATACACGGCTGGTGGTTCGGTGCGTACATACACGGCTGGGGGGGGTTCGGGGGCGTACATACACGGGTGGGTGTTTGGTGCGTACATACACGGCTGGTGGTTCGGTGCGTACATACACGGCTGGGGTGGGGGTTTGGTGCGTACATACACGGCTGGTGGTTCGGTGCGTACATACACGGCTGGGGGGGGGTTCGGGGGCGTACATACACGGCTGGTGGTTCGGTGCGTACATACACGGCTGGGGGGGGGATTCGGGGGCGTACATACACGGGTGGGTGTTTGGTGCGTACATACACGGGTGGTGGTTCGGTGCGTACATACACGGCTGGGGTGGGGGTTTGGTGCGTACATACACGGCTGGTGGTTCGGTGCGTACATACACGGCTGGGGGGGGGTTCGGGGGCGTACATACACGGCTGGTGGTTCGGTGCGTACATACACGGCTGGGGGGGGTTCGGGGGCGTACATACACGGGTGGGTGTTTGGTGCGTACATACACGGGTGGTGGTTCGGTGCGTACATACACGGCTGGGGGGGGGATTCGGGGGCGTACATACACGGGTGGGTGTTTGGTGCGTACATACACGGCTGGTGGTTCGGTGCGTACATACACGGCTGGGGTGGGGGTTTGGTGCGTACATACACGGCTGGTGGTTCGGTGCGTACATACACGGCTGGGGGGGGGTTCGGGGGCGTACATACACGGCTGGTGGTTCGGTGCGTACATACACGGCTGGGGGGGGGTTCGGGGGCGTACATACACGGGTGGGTGTTTGGTGCGTACATACACGGCTGGTGGTTCGGTGCGTACATACACGGCTGGGGGGGGTTCGGGGGCGTACATACACGGGTGGGTGTTTGGTGCGTACATACACGGCTGGTGGTTCGGTCCGTACATACACGGCTGGGGGGGGTTCGGGGGCGTACATACACGGCTGGTGGTTCGGTGCGTACATACACGGCTGGGGGGGGGTTCGGGGGCGTACATACACGGGTGGGTGTTTGGTGCGTACATACACGGCTGGTGGTTCGGTGCGTACATACACGGCTGGGGGGGGGTTCGGGGGCGTACATACACGGCTGGTGGTTCGGTGCGTACATACACGGCTGGGGGGGGTTCGGGGGCGTACATACACGGGTGGGTGTTTGGTGCGTACATACACGGCTGGTGGTTCGGTGCGTACATACACGGCTGGGGGGGGGATTCGGGGGCGTACATACACGGGTGGGTGTTTGGTGCGTACATACACGGCTGGTGGTTCGGTGCGTACATACACGGCTGGGGTGGGGGTTTGGTGCGTACATACACGGCTGGTGGTTCGGTGCGTACATACACGGCTGGGGGGGGGTTCGGGGGCGTACATACACGGCTGGTGGTTCGGTGCGTACATACACGGCTGGGGGGGGGTTCGGGGGCGTACATACACGGGTGGGTGTTTGGTGCGTACATACACGGCTGGTGGTTCGGTGCGTACATACACGGCTGGGGGGGGTTCGGGGGCGTACATACACGGGTGGGTGTTTGGTGCGTACATACACGGCTGGTGGTTCGGTCCGTACATACACGGCTGGGGGGGGTTCGGGGGCGTACATACACGGCTGGTGGTTCGGTGCGTACATACACGGCTGGGGGGGGGTTCGGGGGCGTACATACACGGGTGGGTGTTTGGTGCGTACATACACGGCTGGTGGTTCGGTGCGTACATACACGGCTGGGGTGGGTGTTAGGTGCGTACATACACGGCTGGTGGTTCGGTGCGTACATACACGGCTGGGGGGGGTTCGGGGGCGTACATACACGGCTGGTGGTTCGGTGCGTACATACACGGCTGGGGGGGGTTCGGGGGCGTACATACACGGGTGGGTGTTTGGTGCGTACATACACGGGTGGGGGTTCGGGGCGTACATACGCGGGCGGGGGGTGGTGGGGTGTTCGGCGCGTATGCGGGCACATGTCTCCATGGTTGCTATGGGAGTTCGGTTCGGACGGTGTTTTTTGCGTACGGTTGTGAAATGGGGAGGACGGGAGGGATCGTACTTGCGCAGTCGGACTTTATTTTTCCGCACGGTGGGTTTCTCGCCCGGGGACGTGTCGGTGACTTTTCCCGACCCGAGGACGTGTGGGGAAATCTTCCCAATGCGATTCGTATGGACTTTTTTCCGTTCGAATCGTACTTGGCAGTTTGTACGCTACTTTGACGATTCGGACGGAAAAAAATCCGGATACGAGTCGGACGGGGAATTTTTTTACCGGATCGGAATTGGCACCTTAGTGAAGATTTTTGTAAATGTCTCCATATACATTGGTTTAGATGGAAGTAACATCCTTGGATAGCTGTATGGGGGTACAGTTTTAGAATGCAATTTATCATGGCTTGCTCAAAATCTATGATAATTCTTTGAGGGTAAAATCATTTGATTCTTGTTTTAGTTTTCCTAGCATTTCATTATATGTTGTGTTTTGTTTGTTAGGTAATAGTGCATAAATTAAAGGTATGGAAGTGTTGTGATATTGACCGTGTATTGTGTAAAGCTGGTAGAATGGTTTTGGGCATATTGTAAAGGTGCCATCCATCATCCATGTTTGGCATTGTTGGAGTTTAGTTATATTGTTTGCAGTAGCAAACATTATGATTCTTTTTTCTGTGCTTTTGTTATCAAAAAAAATAAAAGGTTCATTATTGTGGGTCATAGTTAATTCTGGTGGAATGATGATATCTTGAAAAGTTTTAGGGGATGGTATAGTTGTCGTGGTTGCTTTTTTGGTCCTAGCAATAGTTCTTTTTATAGAAGCAATTGATGGTAATTGGCCTCTTGCTTCTTTGGGCACTCTAGGTAATAGTTCTTTTAGGATTACACTTGTAGCAGTTTGTGAACCAGTGCTTAATTCTTTGATATTTTCGAGGGTTGATCTGACTTCTATTTCAGAGAGATTGGGTGGATGGTTATGCTCTCTTGTATATAGTACAGTTGTTTCTCTTGTTGTTGCTCGTCCGTAGCATTTGTTCGAATAATATTTAGAACACTTCCAGTTCACTTTTCGGTCCGTCTGCTTTTCTTGGGTGTATGTGTAACCCATGTAACACCATAGGAATTTTCCTTTCTGCGAAGTTATAAATTGGGCTTCTTCTGTCATCGTGATGTGTTAGAAATCTGCAAAAAATGTATATGAAAATATATGCAATAGTACTTTATATATTTCTATAAAAATAGGAAACAAACTACTTTTTTATATATACTTACCAAGTGTTTTTGATTGTATTTGAATGAAGATGTTGTTTGTAGACAAAATGCTGTTTAGTTGATGTAGTCTCTGAAAGTTAAAGAACATATATTGTTATGGTTGGTTTAGGGTTTTTAAGTGGGGTGGTATTGCTGTTTGGTATAGATTATATTTTTTTTGTTGAAACGTATTTTATTGTTTTACAAATCAACAACTCAACAAACATTCCCCCACCTTCACCTGTCCCGGAAGTACCACACATTTATCATCAAGACCAATTATTCAGGAGAAGGAACAACCTTCCCACCCAGTTCTCTACCCCCCCCCCTCCCCCACCACATGTCAATGTACCCCCGTCCCCTACCCCTCTTACTATGTGCCCCTCCTCCCTAATAAATAAGATGCAGGAGCCCAACCTCTCCCTAAGCAAACAGAGCCTTCCCTCATGCCCAGTGGTATAGACTATAGGTGTTAATTTATACAGGTTTTTTAAAACTTAAAAAAGAGAACATGGATTTGTTTAGGGGTTTAGGATGTTTTGGGGTTGGAGTAGGATTTAATTAATATTTTATAAAGTATTTTGATAGTATACTTACTTTTTAGTGAGTCTTTTCTGGCAATCTTCAATATTTTCTTTAGCTGTTTGGAGTAATATCTGTAGTGGAAACATAAAGAGATGGAATATATAAGTTAGTTATTTATTTGAGTAAAGATAAATTAGTGTTTTAGTTTAATTTGGCAGTTTAGTTAGAAAAGAATATTTACTTACGTTTTTAGAATAGTAGTAGGATGTAGGTTTCTTCTGTTTAGCAGAGTTTCTTCTTCGTTCAATGCTTTGGTTTAAGGCACAGTAGAAGACTTGTTTTAATTGGTTTATATAGTGGTTTTAAATTGTTTCTTGAATGTTATTGGTTGTTTTCTGTATGTGGCCTTTCTATTGGATGGTTTGAATTTTTTTTAGTTAATTGGTTTACTTTTATGGAAAATGCTAAATAAGAGTATATTTAGTTTTAAAGGAGGAGAGTTTTAAATAATTATATATAAAAAGATTGTTTATAATGTGTTGTAATTTTTTTTAAATGTGTTCGAAATGCCAATGTGATAATTATTTCAGTGTTTTTTTATTATGTTGTTAAATATTGAGATCGTTATAAATGTTATGTTTATGTTTAAGTAGAATCTCATTTGAAAATGTATGTTTTTGGAAAATATTGTCTTTATGTTGTTTAAAGTATTGGTTTTATTAGTATTAGAATTGTCGATATATTTAAAAAAAAACGATATTATTGATGTCTATATTTTGGTTATCGATATTTGTGACATGTGTCATATTTATTTACTTATGTCGATATTTAGTATTGCGATATTTATGTGTGCGATTTTTGTGTGATCGATATAATTGTATTACGATATTGTAGTGTCGATATTAGTGTAGTTTTTTAAATAAGTATATAATGTCGATATTTTTGATGTCGATATATTTGATGCGATATTTGTGTAGTTCGATAATGTGTCTTTCGATAATATGTCAGAGATCCCCATTCACACAGGCAATTACTGTCCTGATTCCTGCATTACCAACTTGCTGCATCACTGTATGGCTGACAAGACAATACATGTCCCTCCAATTTTGATGTGCAGGCAGGGAAACATGTGAAATAGGCTACACACCCCTTTCCCCTGGAGACAGCATGCTAGGCAGTGCATGACACAACCCCACACTCTCAGGCACATACTGCAGCAGATCAACGTCATGTGTGCAGCCCCTGCACTCTCACTTTCATGCTGAAACACTTACCACGATATTTGGAGCACCATATAGCCTCCCATACTGTGTGAGCACCTCGTCCACCAGGACCTCCAGCTCCTCCATGGTGAAGGGACTGGCCCAAATCTTCTCAGTCCTCGCCATTACTGGGAGACAGGAGCAGCAGCAGTTGGTGGTGAGGGGTGTCAGGCAGCAGGCTCTGGAGACAGCAGCAGCAGCAGTTGGTGGTGAGGGGTGTCAGGCAGCAGGCTCTGGAGCCAGCAGCAGCAGCAGTTGGTGGTGAGGGGTGTCAGGCAGCAGGCTCTGGATCCTTGGAATGTGAGTCTCTCTCTCCACACATATATAGCCCCCTGGGGTAGTTTCAGTGGTTCTAAGCTGCTGCAATTGGTGTTCCAGGTCAGCCTTTTCCAAATGCATCCAATGACCGGCTCTGCGGTGGCGGAGCACGCCTACAGCAAATTTCAAAATTGTATTAGTCTATCTCGATTGCGGCTCCCATTGGCTGTAAGGGCATGGCCCATGGCGGTGACACACCGCAGGGGCCAGGCGCTCGCTGCCGTGCATCTTTCAATTGCATCCAATGACCGGCCCCACGGTGACGGAGCACGCCTACTGCGATTTTCAAAATTGCTTTAGTCTACCGTGATTGTGGTTCCCATTAGCTGTAAGGGCATGGGCCATGGCGGTGACACACCGCAGGGGCCAGGCGGTTGCTACCGCGATATGGCTGCCATACATTGCTAAGGATGACCGTGATTTGGGTGGCGGAGCATGCCAGCCGGCATTTGAACATGGGTATATGCCTATCACTACCGCGATTGTGGCTTGGGCATTGGCGGTGACACACCGCAGGGGCCAGGTGGTAGCTATCGCAATATGGCTGCCATATATTGCTAAGGATGACCGTGATTTGGGTGGCGGAGCATGTCAACTGCCATTTGGCAATACACATATCACTATCATTACTACAAGTGTGGCTTGGGCATTGGCAGTGACACACTGCAGGGGCCAGCCGGTAGCTACCGCGATATGGCTGCCATACATTTGAGCCAGTGACCGTGATTTGGGTGGTGGAGCTTGCCAACCTCCATTTGGCAATACACATATCACTATCACTACTGCGAGTGTGGCTTGGGCATTAGTGGTGACACAATGCAGGGTCCAGGCTGTAGCTATCGCGATATGGCTGCCATACATTGCTAAGGATGACCGTGATTTGGGTGGCGGAGCATGCCAACCACCATTTGGCAATACACATATCACTATCACTACCGCGATTGTGGCTTTGGCATTGGCAGTGACATACCGCAGGGGCCAGGTGGTAGCTACCGCGATATGGCTGCCATATATTGCTAAGAATGACCATGATTTGGGTGGCGGGGCACTTTGACAGCACCTATGGACACATCACGCTATGTCAATGGCCAATGGGCATTTCTCAACAGTGTACAGTGGCCACATGATCAATGGCAATGTAACATTAACCCCACTGCAGACTACACATGCCATGTTTGTGTATATGATTTTAAACATTGGCATGTCACATGTGATATTGCTGGGCATGTACACGGAACAGTATTGTGATAGACTCTCCAATGGGTACACATGTTAATGTGTGAAAGGGCAGAGCAACTCACAGTGATGAATGTCTGACTACTCAATGTGCATATTTGACTGTCTACTTTTTGTGGCTCGTGCACAGACTTGTTGTGTATGCACAGACTGCACTCATTGTGTTTTGTGTGCCTGGTTCGACTTACGCAAGAAGGTGTGGCAGGTACAGGAGCTAGGTATGAGACAGTAGTGTTGCTGTTTCACACATATGCCGTCGGAACTAATCTCAGGGCTGCACTTGCAAGACCTCGACATATCCCTTTGGGCATTCACATACTCAGATATTATTTGGGAGGTGCTAGCTGTGTGAAAAGTGGACAGGTGTATGGATGGTGTAGCAGAAGGTATCCCTACATGTAAGTTGGGCTGTGAGCTTATCTGTGGTGACAGTCATTGTTGGCGTTATGTCAGTCAAAACGTAAGATGTTGGACACATATCCAGGTGGATTGCATTGACATGTGTCTCCTTTCATCTCACCTAGGAGGAGGCCTAATGTGCATCGTCCCTACAGTGCTGGCAGACATGGAGGATCAGGAGGTCATATGGAAATTCCGTCTGGATCGACCCACCCTACAAGACCTATGTGCTATGTTGGAGCCCCACCTGCAGCCTCGCAGGACATATCCGAGTGCTTTCACAACAAAGTCTAAGGTGATGGTGGCCCTGCATTTTTTTGC